>NW_026606263.1:0-600000 GCF_029834395.1 Sorex fumeus
CCTGACTGCAGTAAATGCAAAAATGAACAAAAATGGCCAAAGCCCACAATTGTTTTTAAAAGTAAACAAAAAAGGATCCAGACAGACAGCATAGCATGTGGGGCACTGGGCTTGCTCACAACCAATAAAGGTTTGACTCTGACATTCCATAGGGTCCCTCAAGCCGTCAGCTGTGATCCCTCACAGTCCACAGGCAATCTCTGAGACTTGATAAACCAAGAACCATTGAAAGTGATCCCGTGGACTAAAACAGAGCAGTGCCGGATGGTGTGAGACCCGAAGAAATAAATCAACTCTGGTGGGAGAGACATTACAGCAAAAGGACACTGACTCTGCACACACATCCGGGTTTGATCCCCAGTAGCACACATGGTCCCAGAATATAGCATGAATAACTGAATACACAGCCAGGGATAATCTGAGTATTTGCAAGGGTTATTTCCAAAGCCAAATCTATGTAAAACAAAGAATTTGAACTTGAGGCCAGATGCAGCAGTCGGAGGAATAAAGCATCCCAATCACTGCTCCTATGAGCACTGCAGAGTAACAACTGTGAACGGAGCCACTGGAACCCAAATGGGTGACCCTACTTTCAGCCTAAAACACTATACGTACACCCCCTGCACCCCATATCCCCCGTTCTAGGGAGAAAGGGTCAATCAATGTCCAGACATCTACATATGCACATATACGCCTGCAGGACTCTCATCACAGTTCAGGGCCATTCCAAGTGGCTCTCGAAGCGGCAAAAGTGTCTTGAGCCCAACAGCTGTGCCCGACCCAGAGATCCATTTCTCTGGCTCTCCTAGACCAGCACATGCCCAGAACTGCAAACAGAGCAGCGAGTAAAAGCAGAATGTGTTCCAGAGCAGCGACTCTCTCCTGAGCGTGAAGGACAAAATAAGGAGTAATAAGCATGTCCTTGGACTTGAGTCACTGTAGCTGCCAGGGAGCAAATGACTCCAGCAGACCCCAGGGGGCCCGTGATACACACCAGGTAGGAATCCAGAGAACAGAGTCAAGAGGAAGTCCTATGCATCTCCCCTGTGAGACAAAAGTAACTCTAAAAAGAAATAAAGGAGCAGGATTGTGTAACAGGACAGCAGGTTGCAGACAGCGAGTAGGGCTGGTGATCCTCGCCAACCCATAGGGTTCCCTAAGCACTGCCAGTTACAATGCCGGAGTGCAGAGCCGAGAGTATAATCCCCAGAATCACAGAAAACAAAATACCCAGATACAAACCCAGGACTCCCAGCAACCCACGTGGTCCCTGAGATCTGTCAGGAGTGATCCTTGAGCACTGAGGTACAAGTACTCTTTGAGCTGGGTGTGATCCAAAAGCCAAATACAACAAAACTGACACAAACATCACCTCCAACAGCAGCGACTGGCACTCCCACCAGGAGGCACATCACAGGATCCTTCCTGAAATAACTCAGACATATTTGTCCCAGGAAGCCTGAGCACTCCTGTCACTGCAGCACCTCATATTGTTACTCCCCTCCTACCTGGGGTTGGTGTGACAGATGGCATGTCACCATCTTCTGCCGCCTCTGTTTCTTCCGAGGACCAGAAACCTGGAGAAGTCAGAGCTGAGAACATTGGAGAGCAGCACAACTCCCCATCTCTGACCAGCCACACCCTTGGGCACTGGCTCATGGAACCACCTTGGGAACAATGCCAGATGCTTCTGTTTCCCCAGGAGAAGAAAATGAGTGCTGACGTTCCCAACAGAAGGTCTGGGCTTGGCTATGAGAGAGAAAACTCAGCGCTGCCTTGGCCTGGGGTCTCCCCCATGGGTCCCATAGAAGGTGCTCACAGGCCCAGCCAGGAGCTGACTCCAAGGCCAGCTCACACGCATCAGCGCCACCTGCAGGCCGGCAGGAGGACTGCCCCCCGCAACCATAGCGCAGAATGTGGCTCTATAACTGGGGCCGACCCTCTCCTCTATAAAGAAAACCAAACTTTGAACACACATACACACACACACATGCACAGAACCTTTTCTCAGTGTGCTTACCTTGATAGACAGGGGTCTAGACAGAGCTCTGCAACTTGATATGAAAGCAGAAATTGCTGTACGGACAGACTGTAAACTGCTACGATGCTTGTCTTGCTGACACCAATCACTTCTCTACATTCCGGTCGCCGCCACAGCACTCCAGGAATAATACCTAAATCTAGAGCCAGATTAAACACTCGGGGTATCTCCAGGGATTTAGAGCCCCCATTCTCCACACCAAAAACTATCCGCAAAAGAAAACTAACATGAACAAACTCCAGCAGGATGCAGTCCTCAAGCACTGGCAGGTGTGGCCCCAAATCCCATCTCACCTGCTCCCCTAGTAGTGAATAGACCCCGGGAGAGTAGCTCAAAGGGTTGAGCACGTGCTTTAAGGTGGGGGACATGGACTCTCAGAGACACATAGACAGAGGGGCAGAGTCCCTGACCATCTCCAAGTTTGTAGCAAAAAGAAGCCAGAAAATAAAAGACAGACTTCCTCCTGCTCTAGGACTGCACCAGCCTCCAGAGTGAGGCATGTACGACTTAGTGTACCTGGTCCCTGGAAACCCCCTTTCCGAATGAAGTTCATTCCAACAGCAGGGCACACACCTGGTCTGGGAGAGAGGGTCAGTGGGTAGAGCGAGGCTGAAAACTTGACAGGTGAACCAAAAAATCTTTTTCTGTGGAAAACAATTACATAGGATTAGCAGAGATAGTACAGTCGATAGGGTGTGTTTCTTTCCAGCAGCTAAGCCAGATTCAATTCTCCACAGCAGTTAGGGCCCCCCTGAGCACTGCCAATCACGATACTGAGCTCAGATCCTCGACTAAGTCCTGAGCTCTGAATGCTTTGAACCAAAATCTACAATTCAAAAATAACAAATCAAAATTTTTCTGTGCAAAGAGGCTGCAGACATAGTACAGCTGCAGAGGTGCTCGTCTTACTGGAGAAAAACGATATTTCTCTACTGCCATCCCATATGGTTCCTTGAGCACCACTTGGAGCAACCCGAGTATAGTCAGGTCTGCCCCCCAAAAACCTACTAAAAGTTAATTAAAACAAACCGATAAAGGCAAGGGAGCCATGGTGATCATTTATCCTTCGTGAGAGCGCTCAGGGCATGCACTGAAAGAGCAGAGGTGACTTCCTGCTAACACTGCACACTCCATTGCAGGACCCCTGTGGCCCCAAACAGCCCTTAGGCACCACCTCCTCTGTCACCAGGCTCTGCATTCTCTCAAAGCTTCCTATGGGACCCCCAGAACCGACTGGAGTTGGGGGGATGTGAAAGTCAAAAGCTCTACCGCATACTATTGGACCCAAGCGAGTGAGGAATCGCCCCCCAACCCCACCCCACCGGGCAGGAGGCACGTACATGGAGGGGACACTTGCCTTGTATGCTGCTGACCAGGATCGAGCCAGCATCCCCGTGGGTCCCCCAGCACCGCCAGGAGAGATCCCTGAGGGCAGAGCCAGGAGTCAGCCCTGAACGAAAATTGTTTCGAAAACAAGAACGAAACAAACGCCTCCCACGGCTTACCTGGGGGAGGAGGCTGCGTGGGAGGCCAGGGACCCCTGCAAGACTAGCCCCCAGGCGTCTTCCTCAACCACTTTTCTTCAGCGCCTCCCGGACCGCCCCTTCACAGCTGCCCAGGGAGACGCCTCCAGCCCAGCCCCCTGTTCCATAAAATGCAGAATAAACGGGACAAACCTCTGGGCGGGGGCTGGGCGTCCAGGGGAGGGGCCACCGCCCGCTCGGCACAGAGCGACCCCCGCTCACAAGGCGGAGACCGCGGAGGCTCAGGGTGCCCAGAGCGAGCCTGCGGAGGAGGAGGCTCTGAGGAGCGGCTCTCTCAGGCAGCTGAGGAGGAACTGGGCGGGACCCCCTAGTCCGCCTGGTCGCCCCTTCCCGCCCCTCCCCGACTGCTCACGCTCCGACGACTCCGGTGCCTGGCGGGAGATCCTGCCGCCCCAAAGACCCCAGGGAAAGGCGGGGCTCCGTGACGTCACCGACACTTCCGGTCAGAGTCTTAAAGGGCCAGGCTCCAAATACTCCTGACTCGTCCTTTCTTTTTTTTTTATGTTAAATGTTCAGTTTATATTGACCATTTGATGCATTAAAGGAAAAATCTGAATAGAAAAGCATGGAATAGTTAATATATTAATCATTAATTTAGCACTCTGAAAATTCTTTCACTATCAAACCTGTTACCAAGAAACCATTATATCTTCCGACAGATCATTTGAGCTTCTCTGTAAATGAGAGCATGGGTTTAAATTTCATAAATGCATTGTACAAAAGAGTTATATATCAACTTAATACTGTAAAATAAAGATAAAGGATATCAAGCTAACAATTTGTTTATTTTATTTTTTAATCACTGAGTTGCCTAAACATAGCTTTCATTGAAAAATATCATTACTGCTCTTCTCAGTTCGTAAAATTAAGAATTTATGTAGTGTCTCATAACAAGTCTCAAAATGGAGACGTTACTGGGCCCACTGGAGCAAATTGATGAACAATGGCAGGACAGTGTTACAGTGTTACAATAGTATCTCATAGACACAGGCACACACATTAATGGCATTATGTCATTGTCCAAGATACAGAATAATTTAGCATGCTTCAAACCAAAGCAAGTTACCCACACTGCTGAAGTGTTTGCTATGTTTTATGGAAAAGCCTCTCCATTGACCAGAAAGAGTAGAATTCTTTTTGCTGTCATTGAATGGAATATGTCACTCGTAATAACCAGGAGACAGAAGGCAAAGGAAAGGAAAGGGAGAGGAAAAGAGGCTGGGGGTGGGGAGAGAGAGAGAGAGAGAGATAGAGAGAGAGAGAGAGAGACTGAAGGAGAAGTCAGAAAAAGGGAAAGGGAAAGAAAGATTGATTCCTAATGAATGTATAAGTGTGCTCTGTAATTTATTTTTTCCTCCAGAAATATTTTCCCTTTGAGAAACATACTTCCAGTTGAATGTTACTGATAGTACCTTTATAAACATGATTTTACTAATAAGACTTCTGTGTTTTATTTCGCCTATTTTCTTCATTTGATAAACTCCCTTTCATCCCCAAAGAATCATCTTTTTATTGACGCCTACCTTTTCTAGTCTTTTCGGTCACATGAGGGCTCCTTTTCTTTATTGTTGAGGCTCTTTGCATCTCTCTCATCTCTTTGCATCTCCCCCACTTAAATAAATGGTACTAAGACAATATCAACATCTATATCAATCTATGTATACGTATATATATATATATGTATATATACACATATAATCAGTTCCAGATAGAGGAAGAAATTAAAAATGAAACATATAAACATACAATTTTTTTAAAAAATGAGAAGCATTAACATTTTACATATACATAGTCATCACTTCATAAAATGAATTGGGAGTGGCTCTTTTTTTATATTCAATGAATAATTCATGTAAGATTGGAATCATCTGTTTTTGAACATTTGGTAAAACTCACCTGAAAATCCTCTAGAGCCTATTATTATTTTTTGTATGAAAAATGTATGGGCACTAATTCAACTTTATATAGGATCATTTGGATATCCTCTTTCTCTTTTAAAAAATTACAATAAATGCATTCTCTAAAAATTTTCATGTTTTACGTAAATTTTCAAAAATATTTACATTTGTGCATTATATCCCTTAGTAGATTTTAATCTCTGTTGACCATTGACCATTTCAATATGTCTCATTTATATTCTTGTTTTATTTGTACCTTTGGGGGAACCGGTGGAGCTTTCTTTTTTCAAATTTTTTTTTAGTAGTTGGAAGAAATAGCTAAGAGGACGAAGAACCTCCGGCTCCGGGCACATCTCTTTGATTCCACTGTTCTTCCTGCATTAACATATGCCTCAGAGACCTGGGCCCTACGCAAACAAGATGAGAACGCCATTCAGGTCTCCCAAAGAATAATAGAAAGAATAGAAAGAGCTATGCTTGGAATATCACGTTCCACTCAAATGAGAGAACGAATCCGGAGTTCTGACATCCGTCGACGATCAAGGATCAGGGACGCTGTCTCATTTGCCAAGGTGTCGAAAATCAGATGGGCTGGTCACGTAATGAGATTTAAAGACGACCGTTGGACTAGAGCTGTTACTGATTGGATTCCACGGGATGTCAAGAGACCGCGTGGCCGCCCACCTACCAGATGGTCAGACTTCTTCCTGAAGATCATGAACGATCGGTTTGAGGCCCTTCATGTTCCCAGAGCGAACAGATGCCATTGGGCTACACTAGCACGCAACAGGGACAAATGGAGACGTTACTGGCGCCCGCTCGAGCAAATCGACGACTAACGGGAAGTTAAGTGATTAAGTGATTTTTTAGTAGTCGGAAATGTATTACTCATGTTAAACAATTTTTTTATTTGGTTTATCCCAATTATTTATTTGTTTTCTATATCATTAATTTATGCTTTTGCATTTATTATCACCTTTTGAAAAATTTTACTTTAGTTTATTTTACTTCTTTTCCTGATTACTTTCTTTAATTACATAAATTACTTGCTGAATTTTCAGACATTAGAAAAACAAATGTATGTACTCAAAATTATAGATTTCCCTCAAGCAGCTTATAAACTTTATCTTACCAATGTTGAAATTCAGTATTTTAAAAACTAACTTTCAGAGTCAGAGAGGTGTTTTAGGAAGTTAGGCCTTGCATGTGTTTCTAGTTTTCCCCCGGCATCAGATAGGCCCAATAACCTTCTTCCCAAATCCTAGCACACTAGAAGTGATTTCTGAGCATAAAGCCAGGAATAAGATCTGAGCATAGCTGGGTGTGGCCCAAACCACAATTCCTGGTAAAAGTGAATAAATAGAAACTAAGTACTCTCAAATTTCCATTTTAGTTTCTTTTACTCATGAGTAAATAGAAATTTATTTTTTACTTTCAGGAATTTGTGTTATCTCTATAACAATTATGTTCTATGTTTAATCAGGCTATATGATACCAGCTTTTATTTTAATTTGTTGGTACTAATATTAGTTCTGGCCAGTCATTGTAAGTATTCTCTGTGAGCTTGAGAGAATGTGCATTCTACACTGTTGGCGGACAGTGTATTGTATGTACAACTGAACTTATTTTACGAATCAAGGATATGTCTCAGTGATAAAGCATGTGTAAGGACTCAGATTTGATTCCTGGCGCTTCTAAAAATAAAATAAATAAACGAACAAGTTTATTGCTTTTTAAAATATTTTGTATCACAACTCGTTTCGTTTGGGGGGTGAGTGTGGGCTTTCCAGTAGCAACCAGAAAAACTGCTAGACAAATTCTAAAAGAGCTGTAACACTTTTAACTAATTTCTTGATTTACCTATTAGTGATGATAGAATTGCCCACAAAGACGATGGTGTTAAGTTCTTCACATAAAAAAAGTGTCTGTCTGTGGCAGAGGCAGACTTGGGGTGGGGTTGGAAAGAGGAAAATTGAGGACATTGGTGTTGAGAAGTGTACACGGGTCAAAGGACAGGTGTTTGAGCATTGTAATACTGAAACTCAATCATGGACAACTTTGTTTTTCTCACGGTGATTTAATAAAAGAATTTTAAATACTTGAAATATTTTGAAACTACTTTATTAGGTGCATTTAAGTTGGAATTGTTAAATCTTTCTGGTAAGTCTGAATTTTAAATAATATATAGCAATCATACTAATTTCATTTTGTATTTATTATCTTCACAGGGCAAAGCCTGGCAAGCCACCAGTGAGGTATTCAATATGCAAAAAACAGTAACAACAAGTCTCACAATGGAGCTGTTACTGGTGACTGCTCGAACTATTTGTTGAACAGCGGAGGACAGTGCTACAGAGCTATTTATTATCTTAAATTCTGTTTTGTGTTGTATTAATAAACTTTCATTGACGTTCTTGTGGGCTGGAGCGATACCACAGTGTGTAGGGCGTTTGCCTTGCACACAGCCAACATGGACCCGAGTTGGATTCCTCCGCCCCTCTCAGAGAGCCCGGCAAACTACCGAGAGTATCTCTCCCACATGGTAAAGCCTGGTAAGCTACCCGTGACGTATTCAATATGCCAAACACAGTGACAAGTCTCACAGTGTTACTGGGCCCTCTTGAGCAAATCGATGAACAACGGGAGGACAGTGACAGTGACAGTGACCGTTCTTGTGGATATTACTATATATCTTTAGATTTATTGCTAACATTTCCCCCTTATTGTTTTATGTGTTTTTGTACTTAAAAAACACATGCAGCTTAAATTTGTATGTTTTTATCTGCTCTGACAATTTCACATTAAATTCAAGACATATCTATCATGATTCCTCATATATTTGAATTTATTTTGCCACCCAATTTTGCTATTTGTTTTTTCTTACTCTAATTTCTTTGTTTGGTTTTGGGGCCACACCTAGCAATGTTCAGGGGTTACTCCTGGCTTTTCACTTAGGAAGTACTCCTGGTGATACTTGGGGGACCACACGGGATGCCTGGGATTGAACTCTGGTTGGCTGTGTGCAAGGCAAGCACCTTACCCACTGTACTATCTCTCAGGTCCTCTCTAATTTTAAAATAAATTCTGGCATCTTCCCCACTCCTATTCTTTTAGACAGAGATTTTCCTCCCTCATATACATTTTTTCTCCATTGATTTAGAGACTATAAGACATTTTTAAACTTTTAGTCATTACCTAAAAGTTTCCTAGAGCTTAAATACCTTACGAATTATAATTCGGATCAGTAGTTTGGTATTTGTCCCAAATAAATATAAAATTTAGGATTTTTTAATTTTCAGTCAATTCCATCCCCCATCAATACACTAATGTTGACTCAAATATTGTTTATCATTGATTTTTGCTTCTTTAATCTCTTAGAAATTATTATAGCTTTTTATATGTATTGTTAACCTATTAAATGTTCGCACAATCTCTTCTTTTTTAAAAATTTTATTAAAACACCATGAATTACAAGGTTGTTTTTTTCTTTTTGGGTCATGCCTGGCGATGCTCTCAGGTTACTCCTAGCTCTGCACTCAGGAATCACTCCTGGCCGTGTTCAGGGGACCATATGGGATACTAGGAATTGAACCTCAGTTGGAGAGTGCAAGGCAAATGCCCTACCCACTGTGCTATCGCTCCAGCCCCTACAAAGTTATTCTTAGTTGAGTCTTAGACATACAATTTTGCAGCATGCATCCAACCACCAGTGTCAATCTCTCTCCACATATCCTCTTTGCTATCCAGACTTTCTTTTTTTTTTTTTTTGGTAGAGAAAGTTCAATTTTTGTTTCCGTTTCTGGTCTTGGATTTCTAGCAGGACATCTGCTTGGTTGCTAGCAGGACATTGGGGGCTCACCACGTACCAGATAGATTGAGAGGGAGGGGCTGAACACATAGCCTATGGAGGCAAAATGTTTACATTTTCACTAAGGGAATAAAATTCACAAGGATTTCCATGTAAACACCCACCAGTACAGTACTCCAACCCTGACCCCCAACCAAGACCACCAAAAAATAACGCTCAGAAATTACTGCGCGTTAATATTCAGATATCATGTTTTGTGTTTATTTATTTTTGGGGGGACATATTCTGTAATGTTCTAGACTTTTGCCTGACTGCTCAGGGGAACAGGGCTCGGGGAACCCTCTGGGGTTCTAACCATGGATCCTGGGGCAGCTACTCCCAGTTCGACTAATTTTTTTTATTTTATATTTTTTATTTTTTATGTTAAGTATTTTTATTTTTTAAATTTATTTATTTATTTATTTTGAATACCCATCTCTCCACCAGTGACCGGTTCCCACCACCGTGGATCCCAGTATGCCTCCCACCCCCCACCCCCCACCCCAGACTGATATTTTTTAATTGCACAAAACTTCCAATTGCTGGAGTAGCTCCAACTGTTCATGTATTCTGTTACAACAGTTGAGCATGAAACTAAGTCAATCAAAAGCCCAGAATGGGCCTTGGGGTAACCCAGAATGATGCTCAGGAATTGAGGAATGGAAAGCATTCTATGTGTAGTCAATATTCCTGTCTATGTGTTTGTATATCTTCATATCCAGTGGTGTTCTCAAGCTACTCTTAGCTCTGTGCTCATCAACTCTTCAAACAGTGCTCAAGTCGACAATGCACTGAATTCAACTGGGATCTAAAATAGATCAGCCACATGAATTGAAAGTCCCTTCTTCGCTCTGTAGCTGAGTGGTCATTGATTAGTTTAGTAGTGGATGAATTATGCAGCAAAAATTAAATTCTTTCAAAATTTGAACCAGTGCTCAAGAAGAATTATAGAGTGGGTGTGCAGGAGAAAGTCACTTTTTCAGTTGTGTTGACCTATTGTTCAGCTATGAGTTTTAGTTTATTAGAGGAAAATATGAATAAAATGTATAGTAAAATGGAGGGCTGGAGCAATAGCACAGTGGGTAGGGCATTTGCCTTGCACGCAGCCCACCCGGGTGTGATTCCTCCATCCCTCTCAGAGAGACTAGCAAGCTACCAAGAGTATCCCACCCACATGGCAGAGCCTGGCAAGCTCCCTGGGGCGCATTCGATATGCCAAACACAGCAACAACAAGTCTCACAATGGAGACGTTACTGGTGCCTGCTGGAGCAAATCAATGAACAGTGGGACAATGGGACGACAGTGCTAAAGTAGTACAGTGTTTAATAGTAAAACACAAAACTTAGTTATTTTAGAAGTTTACTTTTTAGTTTGAAGAGTTGATATCTGTATTTATAGACTTAATTTCTTGCAATCCCTCACAAGGGCACCTGCCAATCATGGAGTGAAATAGGAACAATGGCTTAGGGTGCACAAGAATGGTGTGGTTTATGATCAATACTTGATTGCTTTGTATAATCAGTTTTATTATTTTCTATGTCAAGGCTTGCTTCACTTTATGTCGACGTAAATTTACTGGGTGTTGAAAGATAGCCCCATGACAAGTGGGCCCTAGCAAAGCAAGTCCCAGCCCATATCCCCCCTGCAGCTGCGGCAGGTTGACAACACCAGGTACCCCCATCTCCTCCTTGCCCCTGGAATTCGCCAGGTAAGGCCACAAGGCTGGAAAAGGCCTAATGAGGCATCTCCTTGCCATGGAATCCGCCTAATAAGGCCACAAGTTCAGAGAAGGCCTAATGAGGTATTTTCTTGCCCTGGAATTCACCTAATAGGGCCATAAAACCCGAAAAGGCGTAATTGACTGCCCGGTGGGATGGCCTGGTGACAGGTACAGAAGAGAGTGGCTGGTGCTGATGGCTTGTTGCAAAATGACTGGCTGCCTGCGTGCAGTATCTAATGTGATAATTCAAATGTATTGGGTGGTTTGTGCGTGGGCATTTCTGAAATGCGCGGGAAGATGGCCTATAAAAAGCCCCCTTTGAAGAGGCTCGGGGCTCTCTGTCACTGATGGTTTGCGGTCATGCTGTGAGCCCAAGCATGCTCAAATAAACCTCTTGCTTTTGCATGGACTTGGTCTCTCAGAGTTCTCCTTGACAGGTGAGGCTGTCATGATCTCGGACCCTAACAGGTGTCAGGATATGGGACATATGAGTTAACTAATTTTGTGGGTGCTTATGAAAATGACACGTGTGTAGGATGTGTTTTTTCCTCGCCTGTGCTTGTGGTGGGAGGCTGATGCTCTTGCCTAGCAGGACTGCCCTCCAGATGCTGTGAATACACTCCTCCAAAATTTATTTGTTGACGTCTCCTTGTCTCCTTGGTTCATGACCTCAAAAACTTTGAGGCTCATGTGATATTTGATGTGGACTGAAGCACAACAGTACCTGTGGACAGCTGCAGAGATTTTTTGGCAAGTAAAACAGATTATATTTGGAGGGGCTTTTGAAGGTGTTGAGGGGAAGTGAGTGAGGAAGAGAAGAAAATCAGAGAGAGGGAGTAACGCGTTCAAGAAAGAACACAGGCCTCTCCGCCCTTGGGGAGAACCCCTACACACATCCCAGTATTAGACATGGAAGTATGAAAGTACACATCTCAAGAGGGCGACACATGTGCTGGGGCACTCCACGTGCTTGTGCCCCTGGGCATAAGGAGCACATAAGACCGGGCAGCATATAAGTCGCTACAGAGATTTTTTTCAAAGAACCACTTTGTATATGCTTTGTTCAAACCTTTACTCAGTTGCCCAGGGTGTCTGAAGAACTGATGTCCCCAAATCTCTCAGATTTGGGTATTAGGAGTCCTTTGTTCCTCCCAGGAAGTCACTAACGATCTTCTCTCTGGGCCTTTAAATCACTGTTCGGGACTTTGTGGAAGAATGGACGCAGTGCTAGTGACCCGAGCAGGCCTGCACACGACATGCCGAGATGGACCACAAGGGTCATGTGAAAGATCTCAGAACAAGCACATCATTTTCAGGATCAGTGAGTTTTTTATTGTTTTTGTTTTCTTCTTTGTATCAATTTGGGAAGGGGCACACGAAGAAGTGCTCTGCGATGATTCGTAGTGGGGCGCCAGGAACCACATGGGTGATGGGGATGGAACCCAGATTTCCACTTCATACAAAGCAAGTGCCCTTCCACTGCACTATCACTAGGGCCCACAAACCAGTTCTCTGACACCATTAAGACTTGTGCTAACTTTCTAGAGAAGGCACACTCACAGTATTCCACTATTATGAAAAATACTAGAATTTTTTAAGTTTTCATTTGACTCATTTCAGTGTCTAGGGAGATTAAGTTCCTGCATTCCCAGCATCAGGCTCTGGACTTCCTCCTAAGTTGTCGAGAGACCATAGATGTGGTGGTTGGGATGGAGCCTGGACCTCCACCGTTGAAGTCATATGCTTTCTCCACTGAGCTATCCCAACAGCCTAAAAATATGTCTATTCTATTATGAATCTTGCCAGCTACCTCATATTGATGACCTCATTCTCAATGAAACTGCAGCAATGCCAAATCCTGAAGCTGTGGTTTGAGTTCTGAAATTGATCACAGCAAGCCAGATAATAATTAATCCTATAGACCCTGGATGAATAGGCCAGCAGGCGGATCTCTGTGGTTCTCTCAGTAAAAACAGGCCCACAGAAAAGAGAAGATCCTCTGGGAGGAACACCGTGAGGAGCCTGACAGCCCTCATAGTAATTTGTGGGCTTTTGTATTTGTCTAGAACCAGTGATATCTGGGGGAGCATGGAGTGCTGGGGATCAAACCATGATCAGTCATGGGTAAGAACAACACCATCCCCTCTGTACTGTTGCTCCACCAAAACCAGCTTTGTCAATGGCTCAATAATTCACGTTTAAGGATTAAGGCTGAAGAAAATCTCTTAGTGAGTCAGAGTGAGAACAGCAGGTAGGCACACAGGGTGACAGGGAGAGATCGCTGAGCACCACCCAAAGGAACCCCTGATGACCATCAGGAAAAAACCCTCTGCAACACCAGGCCCCACAACAAAATAAAAGTACTTTTTCCAGTTTGCTCAAAAACCAAGCTAATGATCCGAGGCAAAGACAAGTGTAGGGACAGAGATTGGGGGGGGGGAGGTGGTTCTGCTGCTCCTGAAAAGGGCACCCCGACGTTGCGGGCTGTGCAGCCAGGCTGGTAAGTGACAGAGGGAGATGGGACATGGAGGGTTCCGAGTCTCATGGGCACATGACAGATGAAGAAGAATGGAGCAAAGTGAAGAAACAAAGCAAGTTTTCAAGATGCACAGTTTCGGAGAAGGAAGGTCAGCGTAAGCCCGACACACTCACCTGGATCCAGGAGCCCAAGGCAGCCGGGGTCGGCAGCACAATTCACACAAGTTCAGGGCACCACACACTGCGCAGTATCCATGCCAGGGAGGGACCGGAGACACTCACCTGTGTTGGGATCGGAGATCACCCCTGAGGATTCAGACAAAGAGTCCGGCGGGAATGCAAACCACACATCGAGATTTTATTATCCAGCTAGCTGGGCCCTCCCGTTGGTCGTCGATTTGCTCGAGCGGGCCCAGTAACGTCTCCATTGGAGACTTTGTTGTTACTGTGTCTGGCATATCGAATACTCTCGGTAGCTTGCCGGGCTCTCCGAGAGGGGCGGAGGAATCGAACTCGGGGCTGAAGCATCCTAACACATAGGTCAGAGCTCAACCCTGAGTGCTTATAGTCAAGGGTTTATATAGCCATCCTGGGCTCTCAGGCCCCAGAAGCAAGCTCAAAGAAAAGAAAAAAAAACTTCCAAAAGTAGATATAACTTCAAGCATTCCAAATACAAACATGGGAGAAAAAAAAAATCAATGTCATACTTCAAGAAAACATATTGTCAGTCAGATCCAGGATACATGAGACTTGTATATCAAGAAAATATTCCCATAATAAAAAAAATAAATCTTGGGGCTGGAGCGATGGCACAGTGGGTAGGGCGTTTACTTTGCACTCAGCCAACATGGCCGACACAGGTTCGATTCCCAGCATCCCATATGGTCTTCCAAGCACCGCCAGGAGCAATTACTGAGTGTATGAGCCAGGAGTAACCTCTGAGCATCGCCAGGTGTGACCCAAAATGTAAAAAGACTATCAATGTCATACTTCAAGAAAACATATTTTCAGTCAGATCCAGAATACATGAGACTTAAATATCAAGGAAATATTCTCATACATCAAGACAGCAAGAATTCCTATAGGTCAAGGCATGTTATCAGTCAGACATAGGACACAAGATACAGGTGTGTTGACTCCTAACTCTCCAGTCCTGTGTCTGTGTAAACATCAGGGGCTATTTCACGCCAATTTGCTCCGTTAAGTCATATCCTCAGGGCCAGAGTTGCTTCCCACCAAATTGTACTTTCATCCAATTAACTCGTTTATGTCATATACCCTTCATGGCCGATCGACCAGGGTGAGAAATGTTTGGCTAGGTGCTCTTTACAACCAGGGTGACAAATGAGAAATGGTGGGCAAGCTGCTTCTCACAATTCATTGTACCTACGAGGACTGTCCTCCCATTGTTCATTGATTTGCTCAAGCAGGCCGAGTAATGTCTCAATCGTGAGACTTGTTACTGTGTTTGGCATATCAAATACATCACGGGTAGCTTGCCAGGCATTGCCGTGTGGGCGAGATACACTCGGCAGCTTGTGGGGCTCTCTGAGAGGGGCTGAGGAATCAAACTTAGATCGGCCTTGTGGGTCTCATGCAAGCCAAATGGCCCCCTCTGTGTTATGGCTCCAGTCCCTCTTTGATACATTTTACGGGTTCAAGCCACATGCAAGGCACTGGACTAATACCCATTGGATTATCGTTTTTTACTTTTCTCTTTATTGTGAGGATTTTCCTTTACTGAATCACCATGAGCTATTTACAAAGCTTTCATGGCTAAGTTTCAGTCATTCAATGATTGAACATCCAGCCCTCCACCAGTGTATTTTTCCACCACCGAAGTCCCCAGTATCCCTCTCGCACCCCCACCCAACCCCACATGCTGCCTGTATGGAAGGCACTTTCTTTTTCATTCTTTCTCTACTTTGGGGCATTATGGTTTTCAATACAAATACGAAGAGGTTATCATGTTTGGTTCTTTGTCTACTTTCAGCACACATCTCCCAACTCTTGGGCAGTGCTCAGTGCTCAGTGCTCAGGGATACCATCCCTAGCAATCCCTCCAACCATCATTGATCTAGTCACTGGACTCTTTCTTAAGCTCCTTATTTCTCACTTTTCTAGAAATAAATAACAGTTTGAATTCAAACAAGTTAAAGGCTTTGTTTACCAAATCAGTTGGGGGTGTGCAAAGCAGGAAAAAGTCAGTTCATTTGTACTTGAGAATTGTAACATAAAGAATGACTAGGAGTGTTCATTATTAAGAGATTAAAGTGTTAGATCTGCAGTATTTACAATAGGGTTCCCCAACCACCACTTGGAATAATTCTTGAGTGAGTAGACCAGAATAACCCCTCAGCCTCAAAGGGGTGGGATCCAGAAATGGAAAAAAATGGCCAAAGGGCAAGCTGTGAGGATCTCAGAGATGATGGAGGCATTGTTCATCCCAAAGGCTGCCGGAGATTGAATGAATCATTCAAGGTAAATTGAAATTCCGATTTTAGGGACTGGAGGGCATTTGCCTTGCACAGGATGACTGGGATACGATCCCAGCTTCCCCTCCCAAGTCCACCCGGAGTGATCCTGCCTTCAGAGCCACTGGGCATTTCTGGCTGTACCCTTACCCTCAACTCCCCAAAAAACAAGTCTGTTTTGTGAATTGAACAGAAAGGTCGATGTCAGGGTGAGCAGGTTTATGAATGACAGATGTGTCAATTCAATCTCTGTGATCAAGGCTTTCTATGCCTTTAGATGATTTTCTGAGCTCACCTCCAGTATCACATGGTTCCTTGCTACCACCGGCAGTAATCAGCTACCTGGGCAGCACTGGGTGCTTAGTATTTCCATCTTTGGAGTGGGTGCCAAAGCCAGCAGTACTCAGGGCTTATTCCTGCCTTTGCACTCCGGAATCAATCCTGCTGGGGCCAGGCTCAGAGGGCATACACGGCAGTGCTTTGGGGACCATATGGGGTTCTGGGTCTCCAACCCATGTCAGCTGTGTCAAAGCAAATGCCTTACTTATGCTACCATCTCTCTGGCCCCCACCATTTTTTTAGCTTTTTGGGTCGCATCCAGCGATGCTCAGGAGTTATTTCTGCCTCTGCATTCAGGAATCACTCCTGGCGATGCGTGGGAGATCATGGGATGCTGAGGTTCGAACCCAGGATTGACTGGGTGCAAAGCAAGTGCTTATCTGCTGTACTATCTCTACTACCCTGATTTAAAAGACTTTTCTCAAAGTAATTGTGTCATCTTTTTCCAATGTCCAGAAAAAAATCCCATGCTTACTAAATACAATGTTATTTCTGTGGTTTTGGAGAGTGGCTGGGCCACATCCAGCGGTGCTCAGGAATTGCTACAGAAGGTGCTCAGAGCACTGTATGTAGTTATGGGGATATGAACCAGTGCCCACCATATGCCAGGCAATATCCATACTAGCTCTTCATTTAAAAATGTGATTGCAAAGAAGCTGTGTAACAGTACTCCCGGGGCTGAATTATCTGCCCTTCTCCCCTTCAACACTTCCTATGTTGAAGTCCTAACATCCAGGACCTCCTAATGGTTTGGAAGGAATTTATGTAGGCAGGCAGACAGATAGGGAAGGTTCTCTACCAAGGTAATGCCAGTAAATTTCCCGGGAATAGCTGTAAGTTTGTGAAGGCCAACCCTGCAGAAAACGGAAACTAAGGCCTGATCAGACCCTCACTTATGGCCAGAGAAGCTCCTGCAGAAATAAAAGGCCAGGGAAAAAATTTCAAAGAAGACCATCACCTCTCCCAACGTCCCTAGGCAACCTCCTTACCAACAACGGACTTTTACCTAGCTTAAAACCCCACATGAGTGCAGGCTGGAGAAACCCTATAAAGGCCACCTTGAACAAAGGAATGGCGCGCAAATGCTGCCTGAGCCCATGTGCTGCTTGTACCCACATGGGTGAGCACATGTGTCGCCCACATATCCCCTCTAGAGATGTGGACATTCATGCTTTCCTGTCTGATACTGGGGTGTCTGTAGTGCTCTCTCTGCCCTTGGAGAAGCCCAGGATGCCTCCTGATTGTGTTACTCTCCACTCTCCAACTTTCTCTCCCTCCTTCCCTTCAAAACCTCCAATTAAAATCTGTTCAACTTCACTGCTTGTCTTCATTAAACAATGAATACGACTCCTGAAATTCTTTTTTGAGAGTCGAGACAAGACCCCAGTAATCTGTAGGTGAAAACGGATGTTGGAGCTATAGGTAATAGGCTGGATATTTATTTTATTTATTTATTTATTTAAAGATTTTATTATTGAAACCCTGTGAGATAGACCCTTACAAAGATGTCCACGTTAAGATTTTCAGTCATACAGTGTTCCAACGCCCATCCCTCCACCAGTGTACATTTCCCAGCACCAGTGTGCCAGGTTACCTCCCGTCATCCCCCACCCAGCCTGCCTCTACAGAAGACACTTTTCTTCCCTCTCCCTCCCTTCTTTCCTCCCCACAGTCAGCAGATTTCTTGAAGTTTTGAGGAGACACATCCACTGGTGCTCAGGGCATCAGAACCCTCGCCTGTGTGTCCTGCACACTGACCACACACCCAGTCCATCTTTTTACTTCTCTGTCCAACAGTGCTCACTGACCACATTGAGGCATTTCTGTTCTGAAATGTAAGTAGTTCACTTGGATTTTATGGGGGTTTTGATGTCCCTTCGGAACATCTGAGTACATGTCCCCATATCTGGCCTAACCACAAGGTCATAACAGGGTGCAGGTGGGAGTTACATTATCTATTCTGAGCCAGCTTTTGCAACTCTAGCTTTTACAGCTTTTAGTGTTTTCTGGTTAACTCTTTCCTACCACTTAACTCTTTCATGACTATTAGCCTGGGTGGCCCTTACAGATCCTCTCAGAATGGGAGAAGCATGCTGAAAATAGACTATAGACCAAATATGATTGCTACTCAATGCCTCTTTTGCAAACCACAACACCCAAAAGGAGAGAGAGAAAACAAAATGGAATGCCCTGCCACAGAGGCAGGGTGGGATGGGGGGGATAGGGGGTGGGAGGGATACTGGGACCCGTAGTGGTGCAAAATGGGCACTGGTGGAGGGATGGGTACTTGATCATTGTATAACTGAAACCCAAGCACAAAAATTTTGTATGTCTACAACTGTACCTCATGGTGTTAAACTAATAAAAATTTTAAAAAAAGAAAATTCAGGATTAGCTGGTAACAGGTGTAAAGGTATAAAGTGGTGGGAGTTGAGGATGAAGAGGAGATGGGAGGATTAAAGTCACAGGAATTGGGCCGGAGTGATAGTGCAGTGAGTTGGCGATTGGCCTTGCGTGTGGCTGTCCTGGATTGGAACCCCAGCATCCCAGATGGTCTCCCAAGCATTTCTGAATGCAGAGGCTGGAGTTACCCCTGAGTATCTTTGCGCGCGGTCTAAAAGCAAATCAAAAATATTGAAAAAATAATAAAATCACAAGAATTCCTGAAACATGGACTGGGCTCAAATCAGCTTTGCCCAAAAGGTGAGAGAGAGAGAGAGAGAGAGAGACAGAGACAGAGAAACAGAAATCGACAGAAACAGAGAAGAAAAGTGCCTGCCATAGATGGGGGTGGGCAATGGGAAACTAGGGAACCGGTGGTCGAAAATGTACACTGGGGAAAGAAAGATGGCGGCTGCACGGGAGCCTTGTGGACAGCAGTTTTGAGCCGGGGGTGGGAGCGGCAGGGACCTCATGGGAAGGGGGGCGTAATGGGCCGTCCTTCACGCCTGACCGAGGTCGCCAGCTGCCCCCCACGAGCGGCTCTCCGGCACGGCCACGACTCCAGAGCACAGAAACCAATCTCTTAACTATCTAACTTTTAATAGAAATTCTTCCAGGGTTAATAAGTAAAATAGCAGAAATCAATAGCAGCCGCGCGACATCATTTTATTCTTAAACCAAGTTGTAGAAAGCAAATCATTTCACAACGCTGATTCAGGATGTCTGATTGGGGGAGGGGTCGTAAACTCTATACAATAACTGTGCATCTTCTATCAAAGCAATGTATCTAGTCAAAGTAGATAGAGTATTAACTAGAACTCATCTGCCTCACAGGAATTGGGAGGGGTGGGAGGTGGGGTTCTATTGGGGTTCGCGGTTAAAAATAAGTATTGGTAAAGGGAAATGTGTTTGATATTTACATGACTGAGACCTAAACCCGAAAGCTCTGTAACTTTTCCCACAGTGATTCAATAAAGAAAGAAATTATAAAAAAAAAGAAAATGTACACTGGTGAAGGGGCAGGTGTTGGGACATTTTATGACCGAAATCCAATCATAAACAACTTTGTCACTGTATTTCACTGGGATTCAATTAAAACAAATTTTTAAAAATAATAACCATAAAAGGGGTTGGTCCAATTTTTTAACCCTTTCTTGTTCTCTGGTTGCACTCAGAGGCTACTTCCAGCCCTGTGCTCTAGGAGAGTCACTCCTGACAGTTAGTGGGGGACCAGGCATTGCAGGGATCCAACCTGGGTCTCTGGCATGCAGAGCACTCACTCGGCTCTTATCTAATTTCTTAACATGCAAACTGGTGGGCCTGCTCAGAGGGAAGCACGGGAGCATGTGGGTGCTGGAGGACTCTTCCGGCTGCTGGAATATCTCCAGGATTGGGGTGGTGGAGCCCCGCAGCCGCTTCCCATAGAGAGTAAACAATCTCTCAGAAACAAAGAGTGGCAAATGCACGTTCACATTTGCATGGAGGAATCTAGGAAAGAGACCCAACGTGATGAACACTAGCAGAAGCACAGAACAAGGGAGAACAAAGGACAGGAGACTACCCCAGTCTGTGTTGTCCCACTTCTACAGAGGAGGAACTTTCTGGTGAGGTCTGTACCTTAGGGAGTCCCGTTACCTCCACAGTGGACGCGTTCCTGATTCTGTAGGATTTTGACAAATGAATGAACCACTTCCACACAAAATTCTAAGGCTTAAGAAGTGAGTTTACTGTACATTCAAGTCAGTCAAGGAAAACAAAACTGTACATCGCCCACCCCAAAGTCCAAGCATCTCCTCCTGCCCATTTATGACGTCACTCGTCCTGTCCCACGATGGCGAGTCCTGAGTACGATGGCCTGGTCCTGTCCCTCGCCGTCTGCTCACCTCCAGTGTACGATGGTCTGGTCCTGTCCCTCGCCGTCTCCTCGCCTCCAGTGCATGATGACCTTGTCTTGTCTCTGCACCGTTCACTCTCCTGGGTCTGGAACCTGTGCTGGCCTGGAAGCTGTCACCTATTTCCTCCCTGTTGGACCCTGCTGCTTATCTTATTGGGCTTGTCTGGGACTGTCCCCGACAAGCTCCTGAGCTTTCCTCATCTTTATTAACAGTCGCGTGCACATGGGCATGGAACTTTGCTACCCTGTTCTCTCTGTGGCCAGGGGTGAGGAGCAAATAGAGTGTTGCCCAGCTCGAGAGATCGGGGGTGTTCCTGTTATTTGCTGCTTTGCCCCCTCCCCTCCCAGCTCTCCATGACCTGTTGTGACAGGAAGCAAGACTGAGAACAACCCATTAAAGCAATCAGTTGTCCTGGTCTCTTCAAACTTCTCCCACGGCAGCATTCCTTCCACACACACACACACACACGCACACACACACACTCCCCACCCCTGTCAGCTGGTACCCACAATTCCCTTCAGGATCAAGAGCAAAGTTCTATCTTCTGTATGGACTTCCTGCTGAAAAAGGGGGCTGCTGAGTTTTCCTGGGGCCCCTGCGTTCTCTGACTAGGGCAGGACTAAGAAGTTGACCCTCAGAAGCTGAGCAAGTTTATCTGGCAGCCAATCAGATGCTCTCTGGAGTTGCAGAACTCAGGGCGACAGGCATGAAGAGGAAATCTGAGGTCACGGTCACGGTCACGATCCTCCCGTTGTTCATCGATTTGCTCGAGCGGGCCCAGTAACGTCTCCATCATGAGACTCGTTACTGTGTTTGACATATCGAATACGTCATGGGTAGCTTGTCAGGCTCTGCCGTGCGGGTGAGATACTCTCGGTAGCTTGCCGGGCTCTCCGAGAGGGGCGGAGGAATCGAACTCTGGTCGGCCATTGTTAGCCATTTGTAAGGCAAATGCCCTACCGCTGTGCTATCGCTCCATAATTTATGACTGGCAGGAGCACACTGGGAAACCGGAAACTAGTGTGTGGGGGAACGTAGCCAAGTTCCAGGGGTCTGGAGCAAGTGTTTCTGGACCTCTAATGAGCCAGGAGCCGGGGTGTCCTGGGGTTTTTTCGAGAGCACAGGTTTCTCAACTCTGACATGCACCCCCAACCTTAGTTCCTGGGGCCACAGTGACAGTACAGTGGATAAGGCAGTTGCCTGGCACACAGCCAACCTGAGTTGGATTCCACTCGAGCACTAAGAGACTAAGGGAAGCACTGGACATTTAAAACTTACATCTTATTAGAGAAGAACCCAAAAAGCCAATGCTTTTTGTTCAGGCACAGATCTGACACTTCGTGCTTTTCTTAAGAGAAAAAAAAAAACCGTTAGCACTGGATCAGAAAAGTAAGCACTCTATCTCCTAGGGCAGAGACCCATATTAAAGTTTCCTGTGTATAGATGTAGGCAACATTCAGGATTAAAGTTTCCTGTGTATAGACGTAGGCAATATTCAGGGTTTTCTTTGAAAAAGCAAAGCCATAAGTTACTATCTTATGTATTCCTCAGTTAACGGAAAGGTAAGAATCTAAGACATTCATGAAAACAGCAAAACCCACATCAACCACTTTTTCTGTTAGAACCGAGACCCAAAGGACCACCTTTGCACTCATGCAGGAATACTGTCACTCCTTTTGAAAAGGTTAGAAACAAAGTAGCCAGTGTTCTTGTCAGAGAGATAAAACAGAAGTAACCATCTTTAAAACCTCATCTCCCATTCCTTCAACTTCTTGTTCGTGAGGTCTAGAGCTCCTCACATGTTTCAAATATTTTCTAGATACATCCCCTCAGGCCCACAGCTTGGTTGTCAATACTCCCTTCCTTGAACAAGGCCCCTTTTCACATCCTGAATCCAGTGCAGTTCTTCCCCACTCCAAGGATTTCATGAAGCCACAGAGAGATGCTAAGGCACTTGCCTGGAACATTGCTGACCCGGGTTCCATCCCCAGCACCCATAGAGGACCCTGAGCCAGCCAGGAGTGATCCCTAAGTGCAGACCCAAGTCAGCCTTGAGCATCACTGGCTGTATAGTGCAGAAACCAAACCTTGAAAAACCACAGAACTAAACAGAAAAAATCGTGATCCTTGTCCCAGTGAACTTTCCCCCATGATCCTGCAGTGGTCACTGAAGTGGGTTATTTCCCATGAGGACATTCATTCTGAGTTGTGGGTAAGAAAGATCCGATGACTCATTTTCCCATCTGTCTAGAGAGCTCAACTTTGTGTTGTTACATCGTTCAAGGTTTGACACTGGGCCTTCTGATGTGGGAACGAGATCTGAGATGGGGCTGAGGCTGGGATCAGGGCACCTGACTGAAGAGGAGAAGGTCACACCCGGCGATGCTCAGGGGTTACTCCTGGCTCATACAATCAGGAATTGGTCCTGGCAGTGCTCGGGGGGCCATATGGGATGCTGGGAATCGAACCTGTGTTGGCCATGTTTGCTGCATGCAAAGCAAACGCCCTACACACTGAGCTATCTCTCCAGCCCCGAGATTGATTTTTTTTATTATGGGAATAATTTCTTGATATACAAGTCTCATGTATCCTGGATCTGACGGACAATATATTTTCTTGAAGTATGACGTTGATTATTTTTTTTTCTCCCATGTTTGCATTTTGAATGCTTGAAGTTATATCTACTTTTGGAAGTTTTTTTTTCTTTTCTCTGAGCTTGCTTCTGGGGCCTGAGAGCCCAGGATGGCTATATAAACCCTTGACTATAAGCACTCAGTGTTGAGCTCTGACCTATGTGTTATGATGCTTTAGCCCCAGCTAGGTGGATAATAAAATCTCGATCTGTGGTTTGCATTTCCGCTGGACTCATTGTCTCTCTGAATCTTCAGGGGTGATCCCGGATCCCAACAAAGGTGAGTGTCTGCAGTCCCTCACTGGCAGGGATACTGCGCAGTGTGTGGTGCCCTGAACTTGTGTGAATTGTGCTGCCGACACCGTCTGCCTTGGGCTCCTGGATCCAGTTCAGTGTGTCAGGCTCACGCTGACTGTCATTGTCCTAAACTGTCCATCGTGAAAACTTGCTTTGTTTCTTCATTTTGCTCCATTCTTCTTCATCTGTCATGTGTCCATGAGACTCAGAACCCTCCATGTTCCATCTCCCTCTGTCGCTGGCTGCACAGCCGGCAACGTCAGGGTGCCCTTTTCAGGAGCAGCAGAACCACCTCCCACCCCACCATCTCTGTCCTACACTTGTCTTTGCCTCGGATCATTAGCTTGGTTTTTGAGCAAACTGAAAAAAAGTACTTTTATTTTGTTGTGGGGCCTGGTGTTGCTGAGGTTTTTTCCTGACGGTCATCAGGGGTTCCTTTGTGCGGTGCTCAGTGATCACTCCCTGTCACCCTGTGTACCTACCTGCTGTTCTCACCCTGACTCACTAAGAGATTTACTTCAGCCTTCATACTTAAACATGAATGAGTGAGCCATTGTCAAAGCTGGTTTGGGTGGACCAACAGTACAGCGGCGATGGTGTTGATCTTACCCATGACCGACCATGGTTTGATCCCCAGCACTCCATGCTCCCCCAGATATCACTGGTTCTAGACAAATACAAAGGCCCAAAAATTACTTTGAGGACTCTCAGGTTCCTCATGGTGTTCCTTCAAGAGGATCTTCCCCTTTCTGTGGGCCTGTTTTTACTGTGAGAACCACAGAGATCCACCTGCTGGCCTATTCATCCAGGGTCTATAGGATTAATTCTTATCTGGCTTGCTGTGTTCAATTTCAGAACTCAAACCACAGCTTCAGGAGTTGTCATTGCTGCAATTTCATTTGAGAATGAAGTCATGAAATATGTGTTAGCTGGCAAGATTCAGAATAGAAAAGGCATATTTTTAGGCTCAGTGTAGCAAGCATATGACTTCAACGGTGGAGATCCAGGCTCCATCCCAATCACCACATCTATGTCTCTCGACAACTCAGGAGGAAATCCAGAGCCTGATGCTGGAAGTGGAGGAAATTAGTCTCCCTGGGCACTGAAATGAGTCCATTTGAAACTTAAAAAAATTCTAGTATTGTTGATACTAGTGGAATACTGTGAGTTTGCCCTCTCTAGAATGATAGTACAAGCCTTCATGGTGTCAAAGTACTGGTTTTTGGGCCCTAGTGATAGTGCAGTGGAAAGTACATTTGTTTTGTATGAAGTGTTCACCTGAACTCCATCCCCATCACCCATATGGTCCCTGGTGCCCCACTACGACTCATCGCAGAACACTTCTTCGTGTGCCCCTTCCCAAATTGATACACACAAGAAAACAAAAAGAAGAAAAAACTCACTGATCCTGAAAATAATGTGCTTGTTCTGAAACGTTTCACATTGTCCTTGTGGTCCATCTCGGCATGTCGTGTCCGGGCCTGCTCAGGACACATGCACTGCATCCTTTCTTCCACAGAGTCCCGGACAGTGATTTACAGGCACAGAGAGAAGATTGTTAGCAACTTCCTGAGAGGAACAAAGGATTCCTGATACTCAAATCTGAGAGATTTGGGGACATCGGTTTTGCAGACACCCTGGGCAACTGAGTAAAGGTTTGAACAAAGAATATGCAAAGTGGTTCTTTGAAAAAAATCTCTGCAGCGATGTATATGCTGCCTGATCCCACTTGCTCCTTATCCCCAGGGGGCCAAGCACATGGAGTGCCCCAGCACATGTGTCGCCCTCTTGAGATGTGTACTTTCATACTTCCATGTCTAATACTGGGATGTGTGTAGGGGCTCTCCCCAAGGGCGGAGAGGCCTGTGTTCTTTCTTGAACGCGTTACTCCCTCTCTCTGATTTTCTTCTCTTCCTCACTCACTTCCCCTCCACACCTTCAAAAAGCTCTCCAAGTATAATCTGTTTTACTTCCAAAAAAAATATCTGCAGCTCTCCACAGGTACTGTTGTGCTTCAGTCCACATCAAATACCACATGAGCCTCAAAGGTTTTGAGGTCATGACCAAAGGAGACAAGGAGACGTCAACAAATAAATTTTGGAGGAGTGTATTCACAGCATCTGGAAGGCAGTCCTGCTAGGCAAGAGCATCAGCCTCCCACCACAAGCACAGGTGAGGAGAAAACACATCCTACACACATGTCATTTTCATAAGCACCCACAAAATTAGTTAACTCATATGTCCCATATCCTGACACCTGTTAGGGTCCGAGATCAGGACAGCTTCACCTGTCAAGGAAAATTCTGAGAGACCAAGTCCATGCAAAAGCAAGAGGTTTATTTGAGCATGCTTGGGCTCACAGCATGACCGCAAACCATCAGTGACAGAGAGCCCCGAGCCTCTTCAAAGGGGGCATATCCTTGATTCGTAAAATAAATTCAGTTGTACATACAATACATATCCTTGATTCGTAAAATAAATTCAGTTGTACATACAATACACTGTCCTCCAACAGTGTAGAATGCACATTCTCTCAAGCTCACAGAGAATACTTACAATGACTGGCCAGAACTAATATTAATACCAACAAATTACAATAAAAGCTGGTATCATATAGCCTGATTAAACATAGAACGTAATTGTTATAGAGACAACACAAATTCCTGAAAGTTAAATAATAAATTTCTATTTACTCATGAGTAAAAGAAACTAAAATGGAAATTTGAGAGTACTTAGTTTCTATTTATTCACTTTTACCAGGAATTGTGGTTTGGGCCACACACAGCTATGCTCAGATCTTATTCCTGGCTTTATGCTCAGAAATCACTTCTAGTGTGCTAGGATTTGGGAAGAAGGTTATTGGGCTTATCTGATGCCGGGGGAAAACTAGAAACACATGCAAGGCCTAACTTCCTAAAACACCTCTCTGACTCTGAAAGTTAGTTTTTTAAAATACTGCATTTCAACATTAGTAAGATAAAGTTTATAAGCTACTTGAGGGAAATCTATAATTTTGAGTACATACATTTGTTTTTCTAATGTCTGAAAATTCAGCAAGTAAATTTATGTAATTAAAGAAAGTGATCAGGAAAAGAAGTAAAATAAAGTAAAGTAAAATTTTTCAAAAGGTGATAATAAATGCAAAAGCATAAATTCATGATATAGAAAACAAATAAATAATTGGGATAAACCAAATAAAAAATTGTTTAACATGAGTAATACATTTTCAACTACTAAAAAAATTTGAACAAAGAAAGCTCCACCGGTCCCCCCAAAGGTACAAATAAAACAAGAATATAAATGAGACATGTTGGAATGGTCAATGGTCAACAGAGATTAAAATCTACTAAGGGATATAATGCACAAATGTAAATATATTTGAAAATTTAGGTAAAACATGTAAATTCTTAGAGAATGCATTTATTGTAATTTTTTAAAAGAGAAAGAGGATATCCAAATGATCCTATATAAAATTGAATTAGTGCCCATACATTTTTCATACAAAAAATAATAATAAGCTCTAGAGGATTTTCAGGTGAGTTTTACCAAATGTTCAAAAACAGATGATTCCAATCTTACATGAATTATTCATTGAATATTAAGAAAGAGCCACTCCCAATTCATTTTATGAAGTGATGACTATGTATATGTAAAATGTTAATGCTTCTCATTTTTTAAAAAAATTATGTTTATATCTTTCATTTTTAATTTCTTCCTCTATCTGGAACTGATTATATGTGTACATATACATATATACGTATACATAGATTGATATAGATGTTGATATTGTCTTAGTACCATTTATTTAAGTGGGGGAGATGCAAAGAGATGAGAGAGATGCAAAGAGCCTCAACAATAAAGAAAAGGAGCCCTCATGTGCCCGAAAATACTAGAAAAGGTAGGCTTCAATAAAAAGATGATTCTTTGGGGATGAAAGGGAGTTTATCAAATGAAGAAAGTAGGAGAAATAAAACACAGAAGTCGTATTTGTAAAATCATTTTTATAAAGGTATTATCAGTAAAATTCAACTGGAAGTATGTTTCTCAAAGGGAAAATATTGCTGGAGGAAAAAATAAATGACAGAGCACATTTATGCATTCATTAGGAATCAATCTTTCTTTCCTTTTCCCTTTCTCTGTCTTCTCCTTCAGTCTCTCTCTCTCTCTCTCTCTCTTTCTCTCTCTCTCTATCTCTCTACCCACCCCCAGCCTCTTTTCCTCTCCCTTTCCTTTCCTTTGCCTTCTGTCTCCTGGTTATTACGAGTGACATATTCCATTCAATGACAGCAAAAAGAACTCTACTCTTTCTGGTCAATGGAGAGGCTTTTCCATAAAACATAGCAAATACTTCAGTAGTGTGGGTAACCTGCTTTGGTTTGAAGCATGCTAAATTATTCTGTATCTTAGACAATGACATAATGCCATTAATGTGTGTGCCTGTGTCTACGAGATATTATTGTAACACCGTAACACTGCCCTGCCATTGTTCATCAATTTGCTCCAGTGGGCCCAGTAACGTCTCCATTTTGAGACTTGTTATGAGACACTATATAAATTCTTAATTTTACGAACTGAGAAGAGCAGTAATGATATTTTTCAATGAAAGCTATGTTTAGGCAACTCAGTGATTAAAAAATAAAATAAACAAATTGTTAGCTTGATATCCTTTATCTTTATTTTACAGTATTAAGTTGATATATAACTCTTTTGTACAATGCATTTATGAAATTTAAACCCATGCTCTCATTTACAGAGAAGCTCAAATGATCTGTCGGAAGATATAATGGTTTCTTGGTAACAGGTTTGATAGTGAAAGAATTTTCAGAGTGCTAAATTAATGATTAATATATTAACTATTCCAAGCTTTTCTATTCAGATTTTTCCTTTAATGCATCAAATGGTCAATATAAACTGAACATTTAACATAAAAAAAAAAAGAAAGGACGAGTCAGGAGTATTTGGAGCCTGGACCTTTAAGACTCTGACCGGAAGTGTCGGTGACGTCACGGAGCCCCGCCTTTCCCTGGGGTCTTTGGGGCGGCAGGATCTCCCGCCAGGCACCGGAGTCGTCGGAGCGTGAGCAGTCGGGGAGGGGCGGGAAGGGGCGACCAGGCGGACTAGGGGGTCCCGCCCAGTTCCTCCTCAGCCGCCTGAGAGAGCCGCTCCTCAGAGCCTCCTCCTCCGCAGGCTCGCTCTGGGCACCCTGAGCCTCCGCGGTCTCCGCCTTGTGAGCGGGGGTCGCTCTGTGCCGAGCGGGCGGTGGCCCCTCCCCTGGACGCCCAGCCCCCGCCCAGAGGTTTGTCCCGTTTATTCTGGATTTTATGGAACAGGGGGCTCGGCTGGAGGCGTCTCCCTGGGCAGCTGTGAAGGGGCGGTCCGGGAGGCGCTGAGGAAAAGTGGTTGAGGAAGACGCCTGTGGGCTAGTCTTGCAGGGGTCACTGGCCTCCCACGCAGCCTCCTCCCCCAGGTAAGCCGTGGGAGGCGTTTGTTTCGTTCTTGTTTTCGAAACAATTTTCGTTCAGGGCTGACTCCTGGCTCTGCCCTCAGGGATCTCTCCTGGCGGTGCTGGGGGACCCACAGGGATGCTGGCTCGATCCTGGTCAGCAGCATACAAGGCAAGTGTCCCCTCCATGTACGTGCCTCCTGCCCGGTGGGGTGGGGGTGGGGGGGGCGATTCCTCACTCGCTTGGGTCCAGTAGTATGCGGTAGAGCTTTTGACTTTCACATCCCCCCAACTCCAGTCGGTTCTGGGGTCCCACAGGAAGCTGTGAGAGAATGCAGAGCCTGGTGACAGAGGAGGTGGTGCATAAGGGATGTTTGGGGCCACAGGGGTCCTGCAATGGAGTGTGCAGTGTTAGCATGAAGTCACCTCTGCTCTTTCAGTGCATGCCCTGAGCGCTCTCAGGAAGGATAAATGATCACCATGGCTCCCTTGCCTTTATCGGTTTGTTTTAATTAACTTTTAGTAGGTTTTTGGGCGAATTAGCTCAAGAGTTTTCGAAGATAGGCGACTTTTTGTGGCTATCTCTCTCTTGGCGTTCCTCGCACATTCATGGAGGTGCTGAACCAGTCGATCGTATTCCTCGTCAATGTTGTCAACAATGGCATCTTCCCATGTTGCTGCAATAGTACCAAAGAGTTCCCAGTTGGTGGTCGTTCTGGGAGTTCTCTTTTTGAACTTTGCAGCCCTTTCTCCCCGCTCTGTGAAGTAGAATTTTGCACGAAGGAGACGGTGGTCTGATCCCGTTCGAAATTTTGGGACAACAGCGACATCAGTCAGGCAAAACCGTCGATTGAATATGATGTGGTCTATTTCGTTGTGCAATCGTCCACCGGGAGACTCCCATGTCCATCGTTTAGATTCTGCCTTCTGGAACTGTGAGTTACCATGAATGGTCTTGGTCGACATGATGAACTCAGACAGTCTCTCACCCTGTTCGTTCCATTCTAGGCCATGGGTTCCGATGTGAAGTTCTTCAGCTGATCTTCTCGGTCCTATCTTGGCATTAAAATCACCCACAATGATCTTGTAGAAGGTGTGGTCTTCTTTATAGAACTTCTCTAGCTCCATGTAGAACTTCTCGATTTCTCTTTCATCATAATGAGATGTTGGTGCGTAGAGCTAATTCGCCAGCGTGGTTTGGCACATGCCTCAGGCAACTGCAAGCTAACGTCTGAGCTCGCAAAGCAGTGCAGAGATGCGATCAAGGAAGACCCCAAAGAGAGAAGAGCAGAAGTACTGGTAGATGCGGCAGAAGCCGGGAAAAGTATTTGTAAGGCCCGCCTGTCCTTCGCCAACTATAAGACCAAGATGACTGCCCTCCGACGTCCTGATGGATCCATCACATCCTCCAGAACGGCAATGGAGAAGATTATCCATGACTTCTACTCAAATCTCTTCGATAGCCATGTCCACTTGCCGACATACCAAATTCCACAGGATGGGTATGTCGTTCCCAACGTTCTCCCTTCCGAAATCCGACACGCCATTTCGTCAGTAAAGAAGCAAACAGCACCCGGCCCAGACAAGGTCAGACCTGAACACCTGAAGAACCTGCCGTCAGTACTCATCAATACATTGGCTTGGCTCTTCACTCGCTACCTGTCTGAATGCAAGGTTCCATCTCAATGGAAAACCAGCAGGACCATACTACTGTTCAAGAAGGGAGACATCCATGACATTGGCAACTATCGCCCGATCTGCCTATTGTCTGTCATCTACAAGTTGTTCACTCGAGTCATCCTGAATAGGATTGGCAGAACACTAGATGAAGGACAACCATGTGAGCAAGCAGGGTCCCGCAAAGGATTCAGCACCATCGACCATATCCACACGATAACCAAGCTCATTGAGGTTTCTCGGGAGTTCAAGATGCCGCTCTGCTTAACGTTCATTGATTTAAAGAAGGCCTTTGATTCTGTTGAGATGGAAGCGGTCATTGAAGCCCTAGCCAATCAGGGCATTCACGCCCAATACATCAGGATCCTCCGTGAGCTGTATTGCGGATTCACTACCAGGATCTCACCATTCTACAAAGAAGTGATCGTTGATGTCAAGAGAGGGGTGCGGCAGGGTGATACCATTTCACCAAAACTCTTCAGTGCCACCCTCGAGAACGTCATGCGACGACTGGAATGGGAAGGAATGTGAGTGAAGATAGATGGTCGGCAACTACACCACCTCCGCTTTGCTGATGACATTGTTTTAATAACACCAAACATCAGCCAAGCGGCACAAATGCTGGCCGACTTTGACCGTGAGTGTGGAAAGGTAGGACTACAGCTGAATCTTACGAAGACAATGTTTATGAGAAACAGCCTTGTTCCTGACGCCCCATTCGCTCTCAATGGAACGACCATCTCCGAATGCAACAGCTATGTGTACCTAGGTCGAGAGGTCAACATGACAAATGACCTGGCACCCGAGCTGCGCAGGAGGAAGAGAGCGGCTTGGAACGCCTTCAAGAACGTCGAAGAAATAGCTAAGAGGACGAAGAACCTCCGGCTCCGGGCACATCTCTTTGATTCTACTGTTCTTCCTGCATTAACATATGCCTCAGAGACTGGGCCCTACGCAAACAAGATGAGAACGCCATTCAGGTCTCCCAAAGAAGAATAGAAAGAGCTATGCTTGGAATATCACGTTTCACTCAAATGAGAGAACGAATCCGGAGTTCTGACATCCGTCGACAATCAAGGATCAGGGAAGCTGTCTCGTTTGCCAAGGTGTCGAAAATCAGATGGGCTGGTCACGTAATGAGATTTAAAGACGACCGTTGGACTAGAGCTGTTACTGATTGGATTCCACGGGATGTCAAAAGACCACGTGGCCACCCACCTACCAGATGGTCAGACTTCTTGGTGAAGATCATGAACGATCGGTTTGAGGCCCTTCATGTTCCCGGAGCAAACAGATGCCATTGGGCTACACTAGCACGCGACAGGGACAAATGGAGACGTTACTGGCGCCCGCTCGAGCAAATCGACGACTAACGGGAAGTTAAGTGATTTTTTTTTAAGGTTTTTGGGGGGCAGACCTGACTATACTCGGGTTGCTCCAAGTGGTGCTCAAGGAACCACATGGGATGGCAGTAGTGAAATATCGTTTTTCTCCAGTAAGACGAGCACCTCTGCAGCTGTACTATGTCTGCAGCCTCTTTGCACAGAAAAATTTTGATTTGTTATTTTTGAATTGTAGATTTTGGTTCAAAGCATTCAGAGCTCAGGACTTAGTCGAGGATCTGAGCTCAGTATCGTGATTGGCAGTGCTCAGGGGGGCCCTATCTGCTGTGGAGAATTGAATCTGGCTTAGCTGCTGGAAAGAAACACACCCTATCGACTGTACTATCTCTGCTAATCCTATGTAATTGTTTTCCACAGAAAAAGATTTTTTGGTTCACCTGTCAAGTTTTCAGCCTCGCTCTACCCACTGACCCTCTCTCCCAGACCAGGTGTGTGCCCTGCTGTTGGAATGAACTTCATTCGGAAAGGGGGTTTCCAGGGACCAGGTACACTAGGTCGTACATGCCTCACTCTGGAGGCTGGTGCAGTCCAAGAGCAGGAGGAAGTCTGCCTTTTATTTTCTGGCTTCTTTTTGCTACAAACTTGGAGATGGTCAGGGACTCTGCCCCTCTGTCTATGTGTCTCTGAGAGTCCATGTCCCCCACCTTAAAGCATGTGCTCAGCCCTTTGAGCTACTCTCCCGGGGTCTATTCACTACTAGGGGAGCAGGTGAGATGGGATTTGGGGCCACACCTGCCAGTGAAATCAATAGTATTGTTCCAATGAAGAAGTTCAGTGGAACAGCATGTTATTTTTAAGGTGCAGGCTGGCCATGGCCAGTAAGAAATCCAGAATCCAATTCTTGGGGGTAGAGGACCTTTATTATGTATTCAAAAAATAAATACGAATACCACGGAACCTCTCGCCACCTGTGTTCACTGGTCACACACTGCTTTTTCCACCCTGAATGGCCACTGGCCATGGGTTCATAAAGGAGAAAACAAGGGCCTGGCTGGTTGGTATCAGTTACAGTTTATCCCAATCCCTCTCCATTCACTTTTGATTTTCCACTCTTCTCTCTCTTTTCTCCTTTTTACTCCTCTCCTGATTCTCCTGGATTCCTCCTGGATTCTTTCTTCCCTACTTTCCATGATACTCTTCTCCATTCTCTCTTATTCTCCCCTTGTATTCTCCTTCTAACATTCTCCTTGGTTCTTTCCCCTCGCCCACTCTTCCAGCCTCCTCCTCTTGATTCTTCCTCCTGTATTCTCCCCTGTTCTTTGCTCGGATTCCTCCCTGATCCCTCCTCCAACCTGCCCCCTGCCCACTGTTGCAGCCTTAGTTATATCCCAAGTCATAAACCTTGGAGACATCATAACATTCATACTACATAACTCGATTCCCTAATAAGACTTTACAGTGTCAAAACAGGCCCCCCTTAAAGCCTGTTTTGTTTGTACCAGAGTGTTAGGTGTGCTTCAGAAGTACAGTCAGGAAGGAAATGATCCTGGTAGTGTGTGACAAGTTCATGTGATGTCAGTCAGTAAGGGAAAGTCTATGTGAGTGTCCAGATATTTGGATTTTACGCGTATGTTAACTTGTAGTTTCTGGATCTTCTGGTGAAAGCCAGGAAGAATGTGTATAAATAAAAAGGCAAAAGAGATGCTGCTCGCTCAGGGCTGTCAAGGCTCTCCACTGTCCCATTGTTTGCTCTGACTCGGACTTGACTGAGGATCCTACCTGTCTACCTGGGCAGTGTGTGGGTGTCCTAATACATATGAAACAATCATTTTTTTTTCGGTCACACCCAGACATGCTTAGGTGTTACTCTCACCTCCTCAGGAATTACTCCTACCTTGGGGACCATAGGAGAAGGTGGGATTGAACCCAGACCAGACCTCGTACAAGGCAAAAACCGTCCCTGCTGGACTATCTCTCCAGCCCCTGTGGCTTGGCTTAGAGGCCCTGGGCTTTGGGGGATTATGGCACAGAAACAGACATACCATCTTTTTTAATTCATCCTGAACCATGTTCTGTCTGGGGAACCACAACCAGCTGAGCCCATTCCTAGCTCTAAGGAGTTTAGATATCTGTACCTCAGGATCCTTATGGGGTACCTTATAGAATCCAGGTCTGTTGTGTGTGGCCAGCTCCTTCCCTCCTGTGTCATCTCTGCCTCCCTTGTTTCCGTACTGATTAGTGTTGTGGAAGTATAAAGGATAAGTAATTTTTTGACTCATCTTAGCAAAATGGCACTGGCAAGGTTCTTTATTGGTGTGAAATGAAGAGTTATTTTAATTTTTAAACTTTTTTTCATCATTTTGGGTCACACTAAGACATGCTAAGAGATTACTCCTGGTGGTGCTCTGAGGCCCTGTTAAACCTTGTGGAAGACAAATATCCTACCTGCTGTCCTATCTCTTTGGCACCTATTGGAAACAGTTTAAATGAAATTTATTGTGTGTAGAAAGACATTTGAATGGATGGAATGGACCCCTTGTATCAAAGGTCTGACAGTGTTGGGAATATAGGTTAGTTCCTCAAGCTCCCCACATTCCAGCAGGCTGCTCTGTTTACCTGTGATTACTTGCAAGTTTGGTCACAGTCATGCATCCCACCCATCAGTTCAATAATATCAGAGGAAAAAAATAAGTATTATAATTGGAATTAGCCAAGTCCAATTAATCTAGTTTTCACTAGAATGATGAATAGGATTCAGGTCTTTTGAAGGCCAAAAAATGCTTCATGGTGACCGGAATGCTTTGTTGCCCATTAATCTCCATGCTTAGTATTGGAATATACTCTAGATTTTTATATGTATGTCCGTGTACATCATGATCACAATCATCCTGTTGTTCATCGATTGCCTCGAGCTAACCCCAGTAACGTCTCCTTCGTCTTAGCCCAGATAATTTTTTTTAAAAAGTGCCATATTCAAGGCTCTTTCAGGGTTAGGAGAATGAGACCCATCATTGTTACTGGTATTTGGCATATTGGGTACACCACGGGGAGTTTGCCGTACTCTTCCGTGTGGGCAGGTTACCTTCCAGGTAACCTTCCAGTTTGTCCAAAGTAAGAATAAGATAATAAATATAAGTAAATGTACATAAATATAAGTAAATTTTATATATGTGTAATTTATATGATATATTATATATTATGTATAACACACAAATACTCTATATATCTTTGTTGTTGGTGCACACCCGCACTGCTGTGGGCTTACTCATGGATTTTCACGTCTTTGGTGCTCAGGGGTATATTTGGAATTCTGAGGATTGAACCCAGATATACCATATGCAAGGCAAGCGTCCACCTGCTCTTGTTCCATACTCTGGCTTTGGAATTGTGTTTCTGAAACTGCCTTCTGTGGTTTTCCTAGTAGGCAAGTTTACACTGGTCGTGCGTTTTCAGGAGGTAGTGTGTTGGCTGGTTGGACAGTATTATTGGACCGTGCTCTCTGATGTTCTAACCAGTCTTTTCTCTTTTCCAGTGTCTGTCCAGCTCTCTGAGCTTCGGCTAGGACATTTCCACTCTGCATTTCCAGGGCTGGCTTTGGAGTCACCGCTTTTGCCCCATCTTGATTAATTTGCCGGGAAACGTAAGGTCAGGTGCTCTGAACCAACCTGCCTGATTTACCTTGAATATACCCACATGTGCTTTGCCTGATGAAGTGTGTGAGTGCATCGGTTCAATGTTTGACTGACCAGTACAGGATCAGGGGTCTTCTCTTTATCCCCAGCCCCCCACTGTTGAGCAACCACTCCAGCAGCTGCCTCTCCAGTCCTTGATCAGTCCATCCCCCTTGCAGCATGGATTCACGTGGGTGGGCAAAAAGCGTCTCTCCGCATCTAGACCGTGGCCCTTTAAGGCTCCAGGCATAAGCACAAGTTATGTCATAGATGGGCCCTTCAGAAACCCTTTCTATTCTAGTTGTGGTTGCCCGTTGCCATTGGTCTTGTGCCTAGAGGAGGAATTGGAGCCCCTCCATGACGGCATGACAGAGGGGCTGTGAAGGCTGATTTTGTGACATGACAAGAGCTGCGTCCCTGGAGCTCCTCGCACCTCCGTATATTCACATTGTGAGCAGTGGGGCCACACCATCTTTCTGGTCGGTTTCACACTAGTTTTTTCCTCATTCCCCATACCCAGGCCGTTTCTGAGGTGCAGCAAAGACCTTCGGGGGACCCAGAGACTTTGGGCGGTGCAGTGGGGGCTGTGCGGTGGTGCTGGGGTCACAGGTGTGAGTGAGTTACCTTGGCCAAGATCGCGTCCAACTCTGGAAAGGGTCAGAGGCGGAAAGGGTCAGAGGCTGGTTTCTGAAGCACTGCAGGACCTGCCGAGGGTGGGGCTTAGCCCTCCAGAACTTGTCAGCAAAGACTTCACTACACCCTACCCGGGAGCCTTTGGCCCTGGCATCACTTATGTAGACCTTCAGATTCACTTCGAAGGGTAGTTCCCAGACTCCCTACAGAGGAGACCAAGTTGTCCTCTGTCCTTTGATGGAGCGGGTCCACCATTGGCTTGGGACCTGCGGGTAGGTGGGGTTTACAAATGAAACTTTTTCATTATTATTGTTTTGGTTGGGCTGTGTACCATGTATGGAGATGCTCAGGGTTTACTTTTGGCCCTGCACTCAGGGATTCCTGCTGGTGGTACTCGGGGGCCAAATGGGATGCCGGGGATTGATATAGGTTGGCTGCATGCAAGGAAAGTTCCCTACCTGTTTTGCTGTCTCTAGCCCCAAATTTTGTGTTTTTTTCCCAGATCAAGTATTTCTGCTTCCTAAGGACTAGCTGCAAAGCACCCCACACATGGAATCCCACCCTCACTTGCCGAACGTCAGCTGTTGTGGTGAGTACTGGGGTTAAAGTTTTGGGGTTTTTATTTTGAAGAGAATAGTTGGTTTCCGGGATGGGTGATGGTGTTGGGCAAGCTTTGCTGATGTGGAGGAAATAATTGACTTAGAAAGGGTCAGATCAATACTAGAGCAAGTCGGGTGCTTGCCTTGCAAGCGGACAACCCAGGTTCGATCTACGTCTGCTATTCCATATTGTCTCTGAGCCCACCTAGGACTGAACCCTGATACCAGAGCTGCAATATTCACTGAGCACTGACAGTTGTGGTCCAAAATTGAAACACATACACACAGACACACACACATGGACATAAACACACATAGCGGATGTGAGGGCAATGAAAGAGTCATTGTATTCAGGAGAAAACACGGATTTCTGCAGCATACAAACAAGAAAAAAACAGGAAAAGGGGACTTAAGGATCCTCGTTAAATATTTGGCTCTAGAATATGTCTTTACATGAGTGTTGGATATTTACCTTAAGTGTTTTAGGCTTGATCAATGAATTGCGAATTTTCCTCCCCCCCTCCCGCCCCAAGAAGTGGTTTTATGAGCACTTCCGGTCCCTTGAGTTTATATTTAACTCAAAAAGTCAAGTCTTCTGGTGATTCAGGACTTTATGTAGTCATTTATTTGCATTTCTATTTCCCCTATAAACTATATAATCTATAATCTATCATTATAGAGCAATGTTCTTTGGTTCAAAACAACAAAAAAGTTAATGGTAAACTCTTAATTTTTGTGAGTTATTTGACTCTGAAATATATTTACTGCTGGGCATTCATCATAATTACTTGACTCAGGCTTCAGTTGCCATAGTTTCTAACTCCAGAAAGCTGGATCCTATTGAGAATCTCTGGATGGACCTGGGGCAAGGAGCAAAGCTACCCTGGTTTCAAGATGGGACGGCCTAAAAGTCATAAAGCACCATCTTTTTTCCAAGCCACCAGGACCGAAATGACCTGACGCTGTGGGGTGTGGGAAGCGAAACTGGCCTGAGCACTCCATGTGGAATTTTTGATAAAATCCCAGCCAGCTTTTAACCTTAGCTCCTGAACCCCAAAGAAGTAAGTTTTGGAATGTTTATTTCTTACTGTGTATGTCGAAATAACTGCAAATATTAATAAAAAGTAAATTTTCTTGTTTATATGTGCAAGCAGGGAAAGAGCAAACCACAAGGATGCTTGTGCGAATTCGCCCTGAGAGAATTTCTCAGTATAGTCTCAGGCAGTACGTCTCCTTGAGATAATTCCCCCCAAAGAAATGCCTCTGTTGAAATGCTTGACCTCTGTAAATGATAAATCAGAATACATTCAGTCCTGGACCTCGAATCCCCTCAGATGTTCTATAATTTTGCTAATCAGTTCTGAATTAAAGGTCCACAGTTCACTGTCCATTGGCCATTAATTGTTGTGTTCGCTATGTCTTTGTTTCTCTGGAGAGACAGAGCACCAAACACAATGTACCATGGGACCTACCAACTCAATATTATTCATTATCCATGGTTTAAAAGGAGACTCACTCTAGAAATTCCAGATGTCAGACACACATTATATGGTTCATAGTAAACACCCTGGATATTTGGATAATTTTGTGCTACAACATTGTTTACATGTGTTGTTGTTCTTGTTTTTTGGCTTTTCGGGTCACACCTCACAATGCACGGGAGTTACTCGTGGTTTTGCAGTCAGGAACTACTGTTGGCATTGCTCAGGGTACCATATGGGATGCCGGAGGATCGAACCTGGTCAGCCACATGCAAGGCACATGCCTTAGCCGCTGTGCTATTGCTCCAGCCCTTTCGATGGTTTTCAGAGCTATTCCTGCACAACAGGAAAGAGTGCTGGATGAGACTCATGTGCTGATTTGGGGTTACAGTAAATCATGACCAGGATGTGTCCAGGTCCAGTGGGTCACAGCTGGGATTGTATTAGAAGTCCCTCTAATACAGGGACTTCTGGCGAGGTGGGGTTAGGGCTGGTTGTACTCCTCTCCAGTGCTCATGGCTCAGGCCTTTGCATGGAGCCGCCTGCAGATCTTCAAGAAAAAAAAAAGCAGGAGATAGTGATATGACCTCTGCCACACACCATCCTCAGGCAGGAGAGTGAAAAATGACGCAAGTGCAGTGACAGGAAGCACAAGCTTCCCAGGCAGATAGTTTCTGATTGTTTCAGGAAGGAGAAGGGGATGTGACTCCTGGCCTGATTAAATGACTCTATGTTTGAGGCCACTGTTTTGTTTATTTTGTTGATTTGAATGGGCCATATTAGTGGTATTGAAGTATCACTGCTCTCGGGACTGGGGGACCATATGGGGTGCCAGGGGTCCAATGCTGATTAGAATTTTTTGAAGGTGTGGAAGGGGAGGGCACATACCCAGTGATTCTCAGGTTATTTCTGGCTCTGGACGCATCTGGCGGTGCTTGGGGAACCATAATGGACGGCGGGATCACCAGACCTACCTGCTGTGTACGGACCCGCTGTCCTCTTACTCCACCCTGCTGCTTTGTTTTCTTTCACGTTTATTTTTGTGCCACAGCAGAGTTGCCTTGGGCTTCCTCTTGGCTCTGTGCTCCAGATTCACCCCTGATAGACTTCAGGGGAACCCAGGTGTGCTGGTTATGTATGTACCCTGATGGCTACAAATATCTCAGGCCCCAGGACCTGTGTTTCTTTTTTTTGTCCTTCCCACTCTGAGAGCCTCACCTTCTCAGTCACATAGTCACATGTTCACAAGATGTGTGACCAGTTGTGGGCATGAGCCTGTTCCAGGGAGTTGGAGAAGAGAACCTTAGGATCGAATCACTTTTACCATCCTTGAGATGAATTTGGGCTGTCCCTTATAAATGTAAGGACTGCGGGGACGCGTTCACTTACTCCTCCTTATTACACATAGTAATATTCATAATGGAAGGAAAACATATATGTGTGCAATGAAGGAAGCCCTACATTATGGCCTCAAGCCTTAGAATCCCAGGAACATTGATCTTAGAGACAGACTACATATATAAGGTCTGTAGGAAGGCCTTCACTCAAGCTTGGTGTTTTACAAACCACAGAAAAAAATCATACCCTAAAGATACCACGTAGATGTCTGACATGCGGGAAGGTCTTCACTCTACCCTGTAGCCTTATTATGCATTTGAAAAGTCAAAGTGGAGAAAAATCTTATATCTGTAAATAGTGTGCAAGACATTCACTCAATCCATAACCCTTATTAGCCATATGAAAATGCATACTTGAGAGAATCTTATGTTTGTAAATGTGGCAGGGCCTTTGCATACCTCTCAAGACTTTTAGACATCCTAAAATGCACACTAGATGAGTTGATCCCTACAAAGTATCCCCACGTTCAGAGGAGTGCCCCTCGGGAAAACAAGGTGTTTTTTTTTTTGCACCAGTAGTTTTGGGGGCCGCAGAAGTGCAGCCAAGAAGGAAGCAATCCACGTAGCATGGGACAAGCTTCCAGTGACATCAGTACTATAAGGGAAAGTACTTCCTGTTTATAACCTGGGCTTAGGCTTTAGCAGTGTCTCAGCATTTGAACTTCACCTGTACGTTAACTTGTAAATAATGGGTCTTGGTGATGGAAGTCAGGAGGTAGGTGACTAAAAAATAAATAAATAAATAAACATAAATAGGTTAAAAGTTCTTGAAGCAACAAAAAGCTTCAAAATTTCTTAGAGTTTTAAAAATCCTACAATCAAATATAACAATGTTCCCTCAAATTATCTACATCTATTGATATTGCAAGTTTGTCGTCTCATCAATTTTAATCCTAGAATTTTATTAGCAGTTGGGGATTTTTCTCTTCGTTAAATTAAATGCATACATACAAAACCACCCATTCCTCTGGACAGCCAAGTTTCGCCATTGTTACAGTCATTGCTCTGATTCTGTCTTGGTCCAGTGGCCCTGTTTTGAAGGGGTTTATGGCAGAGACAAACCATAAAGTTGCCGAGAATCATTTTAAATTCAAAATCAGGCAAACGTTTCTTCAGGACTTCCTGTGATTGCCTGGGCTACAACCTACAGTGCTCTGGCCTTACTCCAGACTCTGAATTCAGGAATCACTGCTGCCAAGGTCAGAGGACATTAAGATATGCCTCGGGTAAGCTGATAACATCCTGTACTATCACTCTGTCCCCCCCAAATAGAATATTTATAGTTGAAAAATAGAAACAGTTCATATCGTGGTCCTGTAAACAGCGTGGGTATAGGATTATTATACTATACAACACGCAAGACAAGATCGAGTGCTGGATGAAGCTCATACAGATGTGCTGACTGGGGATTTGAGTAAAAGAGCACGCAGAAGAGTCGGGGGCTAGGTCGACAGACCTGAGGCTCTGCCTTGTGCTTCCCTTGACCCAGAAGTGACCCTGGTCTCCAGGAGATATCTCTCATGCTCGTGTCCCTATCCACCCTGCGAGAGGGTGGCTGAAGGTTTGTCCATGATGAGTTCCTTTTTCTGCCCCCATGGCATAGCCACTTACAGGGGTTTGTTCACTGGGTGTGGTGGGGGCAGCCCTGGTTGAGGCCTGCAGGGGGCACTAATACTCCTACACGCATGGGCTCAGGGTCAGTCCCTGGCCAGCCTTGTAGGAAACTTCCTGTTGGGAAGTGTTCCAGGGCTCAGTTTCCTCTCCTGTAGCCCGAGCCCATTACTCCAGTCTGGTCAGACAGCCCAGATCCCAACTCATTTTGCGTCTGCAGGAGAGGAAGGATCTTCTGGCAGTGTCTTTCCCAGATGGGTCAGGGTTCTGGTGCTGGATAATTTCCACCGATCAGAGCATTTTCTGCTCCAGTGTTGAAACTTCTGGTCAAGGTTGGGAGATTGTGCTCCTCACTGGTGGTCACGGCTCTGACTTCTTTAGGTTTTGCATGGAGCTTATTTCAGATGCTCAGGAATTAGAGACAGGGGAAGATAGTGACACGCTGTCTGACTCACTGTCCCCATGTCAGAGGAGAGTGACAGGATGGCATGATGCAGTGACAGGAACAGACAGGCTTCCAGGTCCATCTGTTCCCAGCTATGTTAGGAGGGAGTCCTGCGATAGGGTTCCTGGCAGGGGTAACTGAATCCTGTTTCAGGCCACTTCCGTCCCTGTTTCTTTTGTTCTATTTACGTTGGATGGGGCTCAAGAAGTACTCCCAACTCAGTGCTCAGGGTCACACCGGTTTGACCTTGGGGATCGACTTGGGGATCTCGGAGATTGCATGCGATGCTGGTGATTCAAGAATAACCTCTTGGGTTTTGTTTTGTTTTGTTTTAGGAGCTGATAGGTAGCCACACCCCATGATTCTTGGGATTATTCCTGGCTCTGCACTCCAACATTGCACCTCAGAGTTCTTGGTGCACCATATGGACAGCAGGGATCGCCAGCCCTACCCGGTTTCCTGGACCCACGGTACTGTTACTCCATCCTGCTACTTTGTTATTTTTCATTTTTGTTTCTCTGCCACAGTGTAGATGCTCATGGCTTCCTCTTGGCTCTGTTCTCTAGATTCACCCCTGACGGTCATCAGGACCCAGGGTATGTAGGCTCTGTATGGGCCCTGGCATATGTCTCTGTGACTCTGTCCCCAGGACATGTGTTTCTCCTGTTTTGTCCTTCCCGCTCTGAAGAGTGTTGCCTGCTCAGTAACACAGTTTCATGTTCAGTTACTGCAGTGTGTGTGGTTCAGAGCATGTGTCTGTCCGTGGGAGAAAAGGATGCCTGGGGCCGTCAGTGCCATTGGGGTCACTTTTCCTGCCCAGAGGTAATTTGGGGAGGCTTCAATACTGGAACTACAGGCACTTATGCCCTCACATAGCTTGGAGTCACTCACTGACATTGTTTGTCTCTGTCTCATCCCTGGAACATGAAACAGGGAATGTGGGATACGGCCTTGTGGGAGAGGGGGCGTCTAGTGTTTGGTTCCAACCCAGTGTTGCTTTGTGTGGTCCTGTTGGGTTTCTGCTCAGGTGTTACCCTGTGCAGTGTTCATTGTATTTATCCCTGGAAGGTCTACATGCAAGTCCAGAACCTGTCTCGAACCTGTCCAGAACCTGCAGGAACTTTCTAGAATAATGTTGTTGTAGCAGATCTGGCTCCCTGGGAGGGATTCCTGGGATCATTAGCAGAAATGGGGAAACAATTAACTTTCCCGACCTGAAAGTACCTGGTGAGAACTATGTGGTGTCTGGCCCTTTAAAACTCTGACCTGAAGTGTAGGTGAGGTCACAGAGCCCTGCCTTTCCCTGGGGACTTGCTGGTACAAATCCTGAAGCCTTTAGCCTTGACACAGATGCTGTAGAATCTGCAGATTCATGATCAGGGTCAGGGCTGCAGCACCCTAAGGGCAAGAGACTCTGTTCCAGACCATCCTATTCATTGGCGGTTGTGATGGGACGGGGCCTTTTTGGAAGCATGGTTCACGCAGGTGGGCGGTTTAGGCCCATGAAATTTTAATTTTGGGGTTTGTTTTAGTTGTTTTTATGTTTTGCGGGGGAATGTGAGAGAGGACACACCCTAAGATGCTCACTCCTGGCTCTGTGCTCACAAATCATTCCTGGTGGTGCTCTGGGATTTGGGATGCTGAGGCTTGATTGGGGTGAGGATGGCAAGCATCTTACCTGCTTTACTGTCTGTCTGATCCCAACATTGATGTTTTTTTCCAGATGAGGAATTTAGACTCATCTTCAGTTACGAAAAATCCTCTATGCTTCATCTCTCCCTGACTGGGCGATCCCTGGATACTGGCTCTTGGGGTGAGTACAGCAGGTCAAGGGTTTAATTTTTCTCTTTCTTGAAGGAAGATGCTCTTTTTGTGGGGAGAGGGAGCTTTGCTCAGGGGTCACTCCTGGCTTGCTGGGAAGAAATTTACTTCGAGAGGGCCAGAGGTATGGTACAGAAGTAGGGTGCTTGCCTTGCATGCAGCTAACACAGATTTGATCAGCAGCATCCCAATAAACCACAAACATTCCAGGACAGATCCCTGGATGCAGAGCTAGGAGTACTCCTGACACTGTTGGTTCTGGCTCAGACAGACACACACACACAGACACACACACACACACACACACACACAGGAAATATCTGAAAGCAGAGAAAGAAGTGTGCTCCTGCAGCACACAAAGCTGGGAACCAAGGTTTTAAGGACCCACTGTTTGACTCTTGAAATATTTTGTGCTACAATTTGTCATCATACGTGGATTTTTTCCCTCTGTTTGGATAGAGTTTACTGTTTGTCGTTGCTGTACTTTGGGGGCACACCCTACAGCACTCAGGCCTTTCTTCTGCTCTGACCTCAGGGATCACAGCTGTTGGGGTCCCTCGACAGTCGGGTGCCTGAGTAGAGGACTTGGTCAGCCCATTGCAAGCTGATCATCCATACCTGCTGTGTCATCACCCAGTCCTCCAAGGTAGGATATTTATTATAGTTCAAAGGTAGACACACATCACGGTCTTTAGTCAACGGCCTGCATAGTAAGATGATTTTGCTGTAAAACATGCTGTGTGTGTGGTTTTCAAGTATATTGCTGCACAGCAGGAGCGAGTGCTGGATGAGGTTCATGCCAGTGTGCTGATTCAGGGTAGCTGTATTTCAGCACCAGACGAACAAGGGTCCTGCGGGATGTGCTGGAGCCTTGAATTTAGCTGCCCAGGGTCCAGGAATGACCCTGGTCCTCAGGAGAGAGCACCCAGTCGCATGGCCCTGTCCTGCCCTGCGGGGGAGAGAATGAAGTTTTGTCCATGCAGAGAGCCTGTGGCTACTCCCATGGCAAAGCCACTTTCAGGCGTTTGGTCAGCTTGATGTCGGCCTACAGGTGGTGCTGATGCCCTGCGCAACTGGGCTCAGAGTCAGCTCCTGGATGAGGCTGTGGCGACCTTCCTATGGGGCCTAGCAAAGAGTCCCAGGGCTGAGTCAGACACTGAGCCCAGGGCTCCTCTCTCCACAGGCATCCCGGATCCCGAGCTGCTTTTCCTAAGTAGTAGAGGAAGGAGCATCGGGCAGTGTTTTCCCCAGGTGGGGGCTGGTAGGTGTGTATCCAGCTCCAGTGCAGGGATTTGCAGTCAGAACCCTGGGGGCTGGGACCCGCTTTGGTGCTGACGGCTTTGACCTTTCCCCCAGGTCTTTGTCCTGAGCCTCCTGCTAACAGATGCTGGAGACATGGTGACGCACCGTCTGCAGGTATGGGAGAATGACACGATGACATACTGTAGTGACAGGAGCACATTTTCAGAAGGGAGCCCTCAATGTGGCTGCTGACAGGGGTGCCCAACACTCTCCTGTTTGAGGCCACGTTTGTGTCTGTTTGTTCTGTTCTGTCTTTGGCGCCATGCCCAGAGGGTGCTCCATGAGTACCCCCAGCTCACTGCTCAAGGATGCCTGGGGCCGTCAGTGTCATTGGGGTCACTTTTCCTGCCCAGAGATAATTGGGGGCGGCTTCAATACAGGAACTACAGGCACTTTATGCCCTCACATAGCTCTGAGTCAGTCACTTGCTGACATTGTCTGTCTCCGTCTCATCCGTAGAACATGGAACGGGGAATGTGGGATATGGCATTGGGGGAGAGGGGGCGTCTGGAGTTTTGTTCCAACCCAGTGTTGCTTTTTGTGGTCCTGTTGGGTTCCTGCTCAGGTGTTACCCTGTGCCGTGCTCATTGGATTTATCCCTGGAATGGCTGCATGCAAGTCGAGAACCTGTCTCGAACCCGACCAGAACCTGCAGGAACTTTCTAGAATAATGCTGTTGTAGCAGATCTGGCTCCCTGTGAGGGACTCCTGGGATCATTATCAGAAATGGGGAAACAATGAACTTTCCCGACCCTATGTGGTGTCTGGCCCTTTAAGACTCTGACCAGAAGTGTTGGTGAGGTCACAGAGCCCCGCCTTTCCCTGGGGTCTTTGTGGGCGGAGCAATCTCCACCCTGTTTGTTGCCTCGTGAGGAGCGGGGGTGGGGCGGGAAGGGGGCGGCCAGGGCGCAGGGGCTTCGGATAGGGCCAGTTTCCTCGCTGGCCTTGGACTGAGAGTGAGTGGTCGATCTGGGAGCAGCCCTGAGCCTCCGCCGTCTCCCCACCGCGGGACGCCCCCAGCGCCCGCCTTTTGGAGAGGTTTGTCTGTCTACTCATTTCTATTGTAGCGCATCGCATAGAGGGGAGGGAGTTTTTTATTTCGGAGGCGCGTGAGGAGGGGGCGTAGGTCCCAGGCAGTTGGGCTGCCAAGTAAGGTGGAAGGTTGGAGAGAGAAAGTCGTTCGGTCGGAAAGTGTCAGGAACAACGGAAATCAGGACCACCAGAAGAGCAAGAGTTTCCTTCTCAGGTTTGTTTCACATTGTGCGTCCTGGTGGCCCTGGCCAGGGCGGCCCCATGGGGTCGGGGGCACGAGACCCTCGCCCTCCCCCCCAACCCATCGCTCTGGCCCCCAACCGGAGAGGAACGTGCTGGAGCCCGAGGGAGCCCCAGCTTGCCCGCAAGTCTCATGGCCCTTGCGGGACCACCACAGCTTTGGCTCTGCGCCAGGGACCCTCGAAGCCCGGGGGCCTCACCAGGGGTGGGGCGTGGGGACATCTCGAGAATGGCCCCCAGCTGCCTACCCACATCCCCCACGTTCCAGGCCGACTTTCGTGTCTAGGCGGGTTGAAAAGGAGTCAGAGATAAGCGGTTTCCCTCGGCAAGGGAACCCGGGGGGCTCATTCTTTGGCCTTTGGTGCGAGAGGGCTGGGGCCTCACCTGGCGTGTTCAGGGGGGTCTCCTGAACCTTCCCTCAGGAATCGGCCCTGGCAGTGTTCGGTGTACCTCGTACCCTGGTGAGCAGCGTGAAGGCGCAGCAGCAGCACCCCGCTGCCTGGTGGGGGGAGGAAGGCGCTGGGTGCATTTCTCCTGTGCTTGGGGCTCAAGAACATTGGGCCCAGCGTTTGCTTGTCACTTGTTGCTGGTTCAGCCATGAGGCTCGGAGGGCTTTTTCTTTTCATTTCTTTTTTCCCCTTTGTATTTTGTTTGCTTTTAGGTCCACGCCCTGTGATGCTCATGGGGTTATTTCTGGCTCTGCACTCTGACCGCTCTGGGTGCTGTCCAGGGGACCCTATGAGATCAGGATCACGATCACGACCATCCTGTAGTTCGTCGATTGCCTCGAGCAGGCCCCTTCGTCCTAGCCCTGAGATGTTCTTAAAAATTGATTAAAGGATCTTTCAGGGTTAGGAGAATGAGACCCATCTTATGAGATGCTGGGGAATAAATCCAGGTTGTCCGCCTGCAAGTCGGACGCATCTGGCGCCATTTCTCCTACCCCAGTGTGCTGAGTTTGAAGAGGAGTCAGGGCTGAGGGCTGGCAGGAGGGGGGATGGGGGAGCATCAGGGCTGGGCCAGAGAGCGTCCTTCAAACAAAAGTGCAGTCTTAGCAGGAAGTAGCCGAGGCACTTCGAGGCTGTGTCCCAAGGCCTCATGCTGCATTCTAGGATCACCACTGGCCACCGCACCTTTATTTGTTTTATTGAATTATGTAGTTTGTGGGTACAGCTGGCAGTGTTGATGAGTTACTCCTCCTGCCTCTTCACTCAGGCCCCCAGGAAAACTCCTGGCCCTGACGCCTGTGTTTCCAGCCTGGCTGCACAACCTGTGGTATGGCGGTGCCTGCAAAATAGCTTTTGCCTTTTACAGTAAGTAGTGAATGAGTGAACCTACAACAAAGCTAGTTGGGGCCTGACTGCTAGTACGGTGGGGACTTTCTTAATGTGCACTCGGCCGACCTGGTTCAGTCACGTGTCCCAAACGTCACCGAGTCTGGTCAGAAAGCAAAACCTGACCATCTTGTGTGCATTGCCATGGAACTCACACCCATGGTCAAATCAGATCTTCTGTTTGCTCTGGGCCTGTTTGGATTGTGAGAACCATCGCGATGTTGTCCTGCCCTGAGAACACACTGCCTCATTCATTTCTTTCCACAAATTCTTAGTCTTCTGTTGCGTTTCATTGCATAACTGAAACTGCAGATTCAGGTTTTGACATTGCAGCAATTTGATTTGAGAGTGGAGTCACTGGGTATGAGTCAGCTGGTAAAATTTACACACTGGGGACAGATATTATGCTGGAGGGGATCAAGGATGTGATTTTGATGGTGGATGACAGGGCACTGCAGAGAAGAAATCTAGAGCCTAATGCTTGGCGTAGAGGCCCTTGCTTCGCTTCCCTGGGTGGTGAAATCACTGCTCAAAACAGAAAGAAATTTCTACTTTTTCCTTTGAACAAAATGTTTATTTCTATTTCTTCCATTTGATCGAAACTGGTAATTGCTTCAAAACAACTAGTTTGGGGTTTGGGGGGGGTGGAGCGATAGTTCACTTGGTGTAGACTTGGTTTTTACGCGACCGGCCCGGGTTTTATTCCTGGCGTCCCTTTTGGTCCCCTGAGGACCACCATGAGTAATTCCTAAGTGCAGAGACAGGAGTAACCCCTGTGCTTCACAAGGTGTGACCCAAAAAGCCAAAACTGAAAAAGAAAACCAGTTTGAGGGCACTAGTGTCAGCGCACTGAGAAGGAGAAAGGTTTGCATCCATTTGCTCCCCTACAGACCCTCCAGGAGTGATCCCTGAGCACTGCTTGGTGTGTCTCTAAAGAAGACAAACTTCAAAATAAAAGGACCAAAAAAAGGATCGATCCTGAGAGCCATCCATTTTGGTGAGATGTTTTCAATGGCCCCCGTGGCTCGTCGTGTCTGCAGGGATGCAGGGTTGCCTTCACTCCATGCATCAGGCGCTCCACACTGAGCTCCACGCTGAGCTTGAACTGAACCCTGACTGGAATCTATTTTATTTTCTCTTGGAATGGTGTGTCAGCTTTCTGCTGTCACTGTCGCTGTCCTCCCATGGTTCATCGATTTGCTCGAGCGGGCCCAGTAAGGTCCCCCGTTGGAGACTTGGTTGTTATTGTGTGTGGCATGTCGAATACATCACGGGGAGCTTGCCAGGCTTTGCCGTGCGGGCGAGATACTCTCGGGAGCTTGCCGGGCTCTCCGAGAGGGGCGGAAGAATCGAACTCAGGTCGGCCATGTTGGCTGCGTGCAAGGCAAACGCCCTACCGCTGTGCTCTCTCTCTCTCTACCGCCTTCTGCAAAGGGAGTTATTTCCACGTGTGTCTGTTTGAGTTAAAAAAAACACTGAACATATGGGGCTTTTGTAGTGCATTATTAACGAGGGACAAGGCCAGTGGCTCAGGCCTCCGTTAGTCTCGTGGATAAAGTAAAAAGTGGCGGCCCCTCGTAGAAGGGGTACTCTGAGGGCCAATTTTGTGGCAGGACACAAGCATCCTCCCGTTAGCATCCCAGAACTCTCAGTCTCCACGTTGTTAGTAGCGGGACCATTCGTACCTGGGAGGTGCTTTCGTGCTTGCTCTCTCACTGGGTTCCTGACATCCAGGCAGTTCCTGGGGTGCAGTAGAGGCTTCAGAGTGATGCGGAGCTTAGGGCGGTGCAGTGGGGTCTGTACACAGTACAGGGGTTGTGGGATTGAGTGTGTCCTTGTTGCATTTTGGCATGGGGCTGAGCACTGGGGCTACAGGCCTTGGGGTTGCGGAACCCACCAAGGGCTAGGGGCTTGAGTGGCCAACACTCTCAACATGGGACTTGCCGGTACAAATCCTGAAGCCTTTAGCCTTGACGTAGATGCTATAGAATCTGCAGATTCATGTTCAGGGTCGGGGCTGCAGCCCCCTAAAGGCAAGAGACTCTGTTGCAGACCGTCCTATTCATTGGCGGTTGTGATGGGGCGGGGCCTTTTTGGAAGTGTGGTTCACGCAGGTGGGCAGTTTCGGCCAATGGAATTTTAATTTGGGGGTTTGTTTTAGTTTTTTATGTTTTTTGGGGGAATGTTAGAGAGGACCCACCCTACGATGTTCACGCCTGGCTCAGTGCTCAGGAATCATTCCTGGTGGTGCTCTGGGATCTGGGATGCTTAGGCTTGATTTGGGTGAGGAGGGTAAGCATCTTATCTGCTTTACTGTCGGTCTTATCCCAACATTGATGTTTTTTTCCAGATGAGGAATTTAGACTCATGTTCAGTTACGAAAAATCCTCTATGCTTCATCTCTCCCTGACTGGGCGATTTCAGGATACTGGCTCTTGGGGTGAGTACAGCAGGTCAAGGGTTTAATTTTTCTTTTTTTTTTTTGAAGGAATATGTTCTTATTGTGACGGCGGGGGGGGGGGGGGGCGGAGGAGCTTTGCTCAGGGGTCACTCCTGGCTTGCTGGGAAGAAATTTACGTTGAAAGGTCCAGAGGTATCATACAGCAAGTAGGTTGATTGCCTTGCATGCAGCTAACAGAGATTTGACCAGCAGCATCCCAGTAAACCTTAAATATTCCAGGATAGATCCCTGAATGCAGAACTAGGAGTTCTCCTGACACTGTTGGTTTTGGCTCAGACACACACACACAAACACACACACGAAATATCTGACAGCAGAGAAAGAAGTATGCTGAGTCTGTTGCATGCATGGGAAACGTCTCTTTTGTTTCACCAGCCACCCTGTGGTCGCTCTGACTGCCCTAAACCGCTGTGGTCTCTGCATTGTGAGTGGTGGGGTCACTCGATGATAGTGTACAGGAATGGCGGCCCCTCACCCGGGACACACCGAGTGCTCCTGACGAAAGCTGTGTCTTACTTATTAATTGATTTTTAGGAAACAGTCACTGTCACTGTCCTCCCATTGTTATTGATTTGCTTGAGCGGGCCCAGTAACATCTCCATTGTGACACTTGTTACTGTGTTTGGCATATGAAATATGTCACTGGTAACTTGCCGGGCTTTGATTTTCAGGTGAGATACTCTTAGTAGCTTACTGGGTTCTCTAAGCATGGTGTAGGAATCGAACCTGGGTTGGCTGCATACAAGTCAAATGTCCTACCCGCTGTGCTATTGATCAGAGGAGATTTTTCTGAAGATAGCTTTTTTTTTGTGTAAGGAGGACAGTGGCCTTGCATGTAGCCAACCTTGGTTCGAACGTCATGACCACATAGGATACTGGGAGCACGGCCAGATGTGATCACCGCAGAACTTGAAAAGGAAACCCCAAGTGGTCAGAAAAGCATGGAGTTAGGGAAGAAAATGAGCTTGAAGAGGAAAGGTGTGCTGAGAAAGTTTCTGAAACAATGGAACAAACGAGAAAGTAATTTCTTTTAAAATTATTGTTATTTCTTAGCAAGAAGGAATTAAGGAAATAGTGAGCTCAAATTTGAATTCTCGACCGTGTGTTAAATGAGAGTTAGTGAATACGCTCTGTAAATTATTCTTTTAATGATGAAAATACTGGGCTATTAATGTCAGTGACTTCAATGGGCATAAGAAAATTTTAGCTAGAATGTTCCAACTTAGCTTCTCAAAGACCTGGTTACTATTTATAGACATAGTATAAGATGCCCCCCCCCACCCCGACCCCTGTTTTCAGTCACAGTGCACACAGTGCAGGATTTTCCCATTTTGGCTGCTTAGAGGTGGAGGCAGGGGATCTTTTGGGGATTATCTCCAGAATAGCTTGTTGCTGGCCACCTTTCATTCCTTAGACTGAACCATTGGCTCCCTCAACTTGATCGATTTATTTCAGTTAATTCCGTTTTAGTTGTTTTATTTATTTTTTTAGTGGGGGATACACCTTGCTATACTTGGTTACACGTGATGGTGCTCAGGGAACCATATGGGATGCCAGTAGTCAAATCTGTTTTTTCTGCTTGCAAGACAAGCACTTCTCCCGCTGTACTATGTCACCATCCCCATTGCACAGAAAAATTTTGATTTATTATTGTCTTTTTATATTGTCAATTTTGACTCACAGCACTCAGTGCTCTGTGCTAAGTTTAGCATCTGAGCTCAACATTGTTGCTGGCACTGCTTGGGTACCCTAACTGCTTTGGAGAACTGAATGTGTTTTAGCAGCTAGAAAGAAAAGCATCTTATGTACTGTCTCTGCTTACCCTATTTAATTTTTCTACAGAAAAAAATATTTTTTTATCTGCCAAGTTTCTTAGCAGAGCCCTACCCATTGACCATCTCTCCCAGACAAGGTGCGGGTACACCTAGTAGGGCGCTTGCCTTGCACGTAGTTTGCCTGATTTCAATCCCCATCATTTCATAGGGTCCAATGAACACAGCCAGGTGTGGCGCAAAGCCCCCCACAGAAAAAAGTCTCACTCCAGAATTTGTCATGACAGTGGAGCATTCTTTGAACATCTTTTTGGGCTTTGTGAATATCACTCCTGTCTGTTCTCTTTTTGTTTTTTGCTTCTTTTTGATTTTTTTGATTAGACCCAGCGATGCACAGGGGTTACTCCTGACTCTGTACTCACAAATTAGTCCTGTTGGTGCTCGGTGACCATATGGGATACTGGGAATTGAACCCGGATTGTCCACTTGTAAGGCAAACACTACCTGCTGTGCTATCACTCCAGCTCCCTTTTGGCTACAAACTTGACGATGGTCAGGGACTCTGCCCCTCTGTCCAGATGTCCTTGAGATTCCATGTACCCCACCTTAAACCACATGATACACCATTTGAGCTCCTCTTTCTGGGTCTATCTCACCATAAGTGGAGCAGATGAGGTGGGATTTGGGGCCACATCTGACAGTGCCAAGAGGGCTGCAGCCTGCTCTCTGTTCATAGTACTGGTGGACATTGGGTACCAGGAAAGGCCCCCCTGGGCTTTTAGCTGGCTGACAATCCACCCCAGCCTGGTGTGCTTTCTCCTGCCCTCAGTTGATATGTTCATTGTAAGTTCTTGGTTGTGAACATTCTGGAATATTTTAACTATTAAGCCCGAAGCTATCGGTTTCCAAGCAGCAAGATAGAAAGAGACACAAACTTGATAATGTGAAGGCAGTAGGAGTTGTAATCCAGTATACTGGAGCCAACTATCTTGGCCTCTTGATAGGGACACCGACGTCAGGTAGCAGTTTATATAGGGTTTGATTACATAAGCAGTGCATTTTGTATAGTTTCAGAAAAAACTTAGCTAGTCAGTTGTATTGGGATGTGTCTAGGCTAACAGTGGTGAGGCAGTAGTTAAAAATTTGTTTTCCATAATCATTCATGGATACATAAGCTCTTTCTTTTAGGGTTAACAAAAGACAATTTCTGGGACATTTTGACTAGGGCCATAATGATTGATTGAGCCCACTGGCAGGGCACAGGAACTTTCCCAGGTGGGTTCACGTTGGCTAGTTGCACATTGTTCCATTTCTGGGAAGCCGAGACTGTTTCAATTCCAGGAACTTGGGGCCTCACTGATTTTGCTGAGTTCTGCCGCCATAACAGGTGTCAGTTTTCCCCTTCCACAGCAAAACACTGACTGCAGGGAAGTAGTTGGAGGTTCTGAGAAAAATTACAGACTTTTCACCATTGAGATTTCTTTTGGGCCAAGTGTAATATTTCTTCTCCCTTTCCTTACACAAAATCACATACCAAGGGCGTAAAATCATATAGTCTGTTAAAGCCTTGCTTGTGAGCTCTGAGTCCTGCCTGGTGTGGCCCCCAAGCAAAGACAAAGTAAAGAACTGACTCTCGAGAATATACTGCTGGATTCCTAACCTTTGCTGTAGCCACGTAACTGCCTCTTTGCTTTTATTTGTGTGTAGGAAGGGTAGGGGATTTGGGATTTCTGCCAGACCCAGCGGTGTACCTGCCCCTTGGTTCTGTGATGCAGAATAGGTTATGTGGATTGTGCTGCATTTATATTTTGTTTTTATTTTTTCTTGGTTTTGGGTCTCTGCCTGGCCTTACTTGTACTGTTGCTCTGGCCTCCTTTTAGGTGGTTCTTTTTTTCCTTTGTGTTTTGTTTTTCGGGCGCCACCTCTGGTGGTGCTTAGGGCTGACATCCTGACTCTGTCTGTGCTCAGAGTCTCTCCTTTGGGAACCAAGGGTAGTGTTGGGAGTCAAGTTCAGGTCAGCTGGGTGGGTGCAAGCAGCACTTTCCCCACTGCCCAGTCCTGCCCGTGGAGTGGGGGTGCTGTTGGTGAAGGAGGGAGTGGGCATGGGAAAGCCATTGTGAGGGCAGCTCAGCCCAAGTGTCTCCGTCACGGGTGTTTCCACATTCAGGGCTCATGCTGGCATCCGGGTGTCACTTGGAGGCTGGTTTTTTATTGCAGTAAGAAGAAATGGGAACTGCCCCCTGGAAAAAAATGCCTGTTGTCAATAAGAGCTACCTGTGGGTTTTGGCATCTTTGGATTTGGGAGATTTCTTGGGGCTCAGAACCTTAAAAATTGATAGACCTGGGCTGACTTCTCTGAGAATTGTTGGACCGTCTGGTCGGTACACAGAGCAGCCCAGGCCTGTGGTGTTACTAGAACTAAGGTGTGTTTTCCTGGTACCCAGACAATCATTTAGACAGATGGACACGTTTCCAGATTCACTCTGGTAATGAAAATCCAGTCCTATGTACAAGAGTACAGGATGTTTGGAGGCCCTGTGATAATTTGCATTACATTTGTCCCCATTTTTTAGCATTTTTTCACAGATCCCCCAACACATCAAGTGGTTCTCTGCAGGAGGTGGGAGGTGGCTATTCCCAGTGCCCAAGCCTTGCAGCTTGAAACTGGCCCCAGATGTGCCAGGGGCTACCGTGGTTCCCCCTTCGGTGCTCAGGCATCCGTGCAGTGATGGTGTTGAGGGTCATACTCAGGCCTTCCGCGTGTTCAGCAACTGCTCTATCACTTAAGGTACCTCGTCGGCCCCTGTTAGCATCTTTTTCAACATATTATTTTGAAAACACGACAGATTTTCAGGAAAGTTGCAAGGATTTGAGGGGGAAATATTCTCTTCCCCCCCCCCCTCCTTTTGGTCTTGGGGCCACACCGGATAGTGCTCAGAGTCCTCACTCTGGGCTCAAGAGTGACCCCTGGTGGTCCTCGGAGGACCATATTCAGTCAGGTGATTGATTGATTTTGCTCTTTGGGTCACACCTGATGATGCACAGGGGGTACTCCTCGCTCTGCACTCAGAAATGACTCCTGGCGGTGCTCAGGGGACCACCTGGGATGCTGGGTATCGAACTCGGGTGGGCCACGTGCAAGGCAAACGCCCTACCCGCTTTGCTGTCGCCCCAGCCCCTGCGGTCAGGTGATTTCAGTCGGGCTGGGATGGATGCAGGTTAACTCCTCCACTGCCTCTCCAGTCCCCTTTGCTTTCTCTCATCCCACACTTGCTTGATCATGGTCAGTCTGTGAGTATTTTTTGCTTTCTCCTTCAGTTATTTCAGAGCCGATGTGGTGAGTCAGGTCCTTTTAGACCGGAGTGTTTCAGATCAGATCAGATCAGAGTGTTTCCTGAGAGTAAGGATTCCGGTTCGTATTCATGGTACAGCTTCTTACGTTGTTGCAGTAGTTGAATCTGCAATTCATCTTCAAGGTTGCTTGCGGTCTTGGTAATTCTCTTTCTGTTTCTCTTGTGGGTTTGGAGTAAGGATGCATACAGTGCTTCTTGAGTCCTGCAGTGCTGGGCATTCCCTGGGGTACCCTGATAGTGGGGTCGAAGGGGCCTTTTTGGCTGCCCCTGTTGTGTGGGGGTCATGCAGTTGCAGGGATTGAGCTGAGTTGACCATAAGCAAGGCAGACTCTTTGACCCCATTTACATCTTTTCTCTGGCCATGAGTGCTGTCTCTGGCCTCAGAATAAAAAAGTACGTCTAGGGGGCCTCCCTTGCAGTGTTTTTGCTGTTGGTTTTGGTTCGTATTTTTCCTTTTTAGGCCCCACCATGGCTTGGGGGGGGAATCCAATGGGGTGCCAGGGGTTGAATTGGGGTCAGCACGTGCAAGGCAAGTGTTGTACCGCTGGCCTGGTGCCTTCCTCTTGTGGGGCTTTAGTTAGTGCCTAGGGCTCTGACGGTTTGATGCTCAGGTTGGTGGGATGGTTCTCCTTGGTCCAGCAGTTCCGGGGCCTTCCGTCCTCGATTGCATTCTACCCTCTCGGCTCTCTCTGGGACTAACTGTGTTTAGTCCTGTTGAAGGATCTTTCCTGACAAATGGGCAATTCTCTTGCAAACTTTCAGTTGGTAAAAGGCAGAATCCTTTCTCAGTGTCCTCACAGGCATTTCACAGACTGTTCAGGAGAACACAGGCCAGTTATTCACAGGAGCCTGTGGATCACGGCCTCTCGGGGTTCTTTGTGACTCGTGCACAGCAGATGGACAAATCAAGAGCCCCTCAACTGTGGCTGGGAGTATCCTCTCTGGGGGAAAGGGGGGTGCACGGGGAGTACCACCTGCTCTGCTGGCGTGTTCTAGAAATGTGCATCGGGGAGTGTGGTTGAGGGCTGCTCTAGCCTTCCCATTTTCTCCTGCGTGGGCACTTGTCTCAACTGTTGTAAGAGCAGGTCAGGCAGATTGGAATCTTCTGCAGTTGTGGTTTTGTCTGTGTTTTGAAGCTCACGCCACTTTTTTCTTCACACCTCTGTGGTCCTTGCCTGTGGCCAGAGCAGTGGGCAGAAAAGCCTTTTGGTGACAGAGGTGAACTCTGGTGCCTCCTGAGCTCTCCTGCAGTCCCCACTGTTCTCTCTTCCTGTTCTCTCTGTCAGTGTTTTGGGGTCACACCCACCTCAGTGCTTCTGGTCATTCCTGGCAGTGCTGGAGGACCATGAGATGCCTGAGATCATGAGAGCATGGGCGTGTCGTGGCGAATATGTAATGGCAAGGCAGATGCCTCACAGGCAGGGCATGGCCAAGGCTATGTGGGACAGGAGCAGCCCGGGGCTCCATCTCCTCCTGTCTGTCCCCAGACCTCCAAGTGCCCAAGTCTGTCGCCGGGAGGCAGGGACAGATTCTGCCTTCGGAGGCACAGGCTGTGTGTGTGTGTGTGAGAGAGAGAGAGAGAGAGAGAGAGAGAGAGAGAGAGAGAGAGAGAGAGAGACTGGGGGGATGAGGGGCGGGGCGTTCCTAGCAAGGAAGGTGAAGTCCCTTGGGAAGGGAAACGATTTGCTCCCTGGCTCCCTGCCTGTCCAGACCAGTTGGGAATAGCCTGCTGAGGCTGGAGAAAGGGGTTCTGTCCGGGGAATCACCCCACAGCACTCCCACGGGGCCTGCGTGCCCAGACCTTCCAACTGGTGGTCACAGATCATCTGGGGACAGGACTTGGGGGTGTATCCTGAGACTCTCCCGCTTGTCTCGGAGCTTCTGGGATCCTGGGATTCCATGACCACACACTGCAGCGATGGGGTGCGGGTCTTCAGCTCCCTTGAGCCCTCTCCCTTCCCATCTCTCTTCTTCTGCTGCATCTCCGAAGTGTTCGGGGCCCCATTTCTCCCCACCCTGTCACATGAGGGCTGGACAGCCACATCTGGGTCTACAGGAGCCTGCCCTGTGGCCTACTGCCAGCCCTGCTGTCCCCCCTACCCTGGCTCCTCTTGGGGTTCAGTCCGTGTCCATGCTGCTTGGCTGCTAGCTCTGTTCCCCGAGTCCCTCTGTCGCTACTCCGGGCTTTGCAAGAACCAGAGCCACATCCAGAGGTGCTCAGGGACCCAGGTGGCAGGGACCAAACTCGGGGCCTCTCACGTGTTACGTCCAGGCTCAGCCCACTTGGGGCTGCTTCTGTGACTCCTCAACACCCCATTAAGTGCCGGGATTGCTGCGCACAGGCAGCCACACCACCTGGTCACGGGGTCTGTGTCAGAAGCACGACTTTCCCACAGTTCACAGGAGGCTCCCTGGCCTCCGCTCTCCTCCCAGGTGACCCAAAACGCTTGGGGATGGGGTCATCAGCTGTCAAGGTGGGATGGAGCTCTGATTCTGCCCATGTCTGCCCCTGACCACTTTTCCCCTAGGAAGAGCCTCAGACGTTAAGGAAAAGATTTATTTTAAATATCCCAGTTAAAACTCAAAAGACTTGAACATAAAACCAAAATTATCTTTATTGAAGAAACGAGACATAAACAAGAATAAGCATCACAAAACGAAAGCAACAGCATGTGAGCTGGCGATGTCAATTTAGGATGCCTTAAATATAAACTATGAGAACTATTTCTATGGCAAAGATTGTGAGACCGCCATTAACCAGCGGTCAGCACACAGGGCTCAGTGTCCCCCAGCAGGTCTAGCCAGACCCAACTGTTCCTGCCCCTCGCAGCCCCTTTTCTTCAAGCTGGGGCTAAGGTTCTCACCTTCCAGGACAGTGGACTCAAGCATTTGATCTGAAATTGGGGAAACTTTCCAGATCATGGAACATAAAAGAAAGTGGATTTTTTTGTTGCCTTTTGCCAGACTCCTGAAGTGCGCCCAAGTCTTAACATAATATTCTAGGATATTCTGGATTTTTCTAGATTGTCCACATAGGAGGCTGAAACTGGGCAGAGTCCGGACTTTTTCCTCCTTGGTACCTTGTAGCAGGTGGTCTGAAGGGGTTGGGGGACAGGTGTGTGGGTCTTCACCTGTAACCCAAGTGCCTGTAGGCTGCTTCTAGGTGAATTCCTCTCTCCCTTGGGCCAGTTTTCTGGTGTGTTGGGCATCCGATGACAGTCCTGGTGGTGATGCTCTGGGCACGGGCAGGCCCTGGACGGATGGAAAGGATCATTGACAGTCTGAGGGCATGTGGAACTTCCCTCACCCTGAACCCAGCTCCCATCTCTGCTCCTAAAGCCTCTTGGCCTTGACCCGAGGGTGATCCCAGTGCCAGGAACAGGACCTCTGGGGGTCCGGCTGGAACCCCCCTCCAACTCTCCATCACTCCAGGGAAGCAGACGTGAGTGTGCTGGGGGCCAGCTCTGGGCTCTGGTGGCTAAGACAGGAGATGAGGTCTAGGCAGAGCACACCCTTGGGCTTCCCTGACAGATTGGCTGTGGTCTGCACCCCAGGGCCCCACTTACCCCCTCATTCCGTGCCCCGCCTCCTGGCCCGGATCTACAGCAGATTGGCGCGGTCTCGGCCCCACACCCACAGCTCAGGGTCGTAGGCCTGTATCTGCGAAGACAGATGGGGCCCATGTTGCTGACTCGCTCGGCCTCTCCAGCCTGCGGACAGCCCCCTCCATGCCCCCCAGCAGCCCTACCTGTTCGCACTCCTCCCGGGTCACCCAGGCTCTCCAGCTCATGGAGCGCAGCAGTTGGAGACGGAGCCGGTAGAACAGGGGCCGCTGCAGGCGGCTGTGGCCATACAGGAAGGCGAAGATGTTCTGCTTGGGTGCCTGGTAGTCCTCCTCCATATCGTTGGCCAGGTAGCTGTGGACAGCACACCGCCTGTGTTCACACCTACCTCCTTCCTTCAGGGAACTGCGGCGGAGGGCCCCCAGGGATTGATGGAGGCTGTGTTGGGGCTCCCTGGGATCAGTACTCACAGTGCCAGAAAGAAGTGAATGCGTCGGATCTGCCAGCTGAAGAGGCCAGAGCGGCTGAAGTAGGCGATGACCATGGCCAGCAGGTACTGGGGAGACACGGGGATAGGTCACCAGGGCTGGGCGGAGGGGAAGGAGATCCAAGAACTCGGGAAGCAGGACGAAGGGGAGGACTTTGTGGGTGTTTGCTGAATCAAGAGGAGAGGGACCCCACAGACACGACCCAGAGAGACTGGGGTGCCTGTGCCCCAGGAGTGGGCAGCGAAGAGCTGCATCAGTGACCGCACCTCCCCTATCCAGTGGCCCCCAAGTTTTACACTCACCCCCCCCCGAAAGAGCAAAAAGAGCAAAGGTACCCAGGCAGGTTGAGCTTGGTGGGTCCCCGGGACAGTCGCTTAGTGACCCCCAGCAGGTACCTTATCAGAGACCAACAGGTGCCGGTCCCAGGCCAGGAATCTTTTGATCACAGGGTCCTCTGTGGGAAGGCGGGGTTGTGAACCTCAAAGTCACAGCCCGCCCCCAATATTCCCCACCGTTGGGCCGGCCACACTGGGCCCCGCACAGCCCCAGGTTGGAATAGGGGTGCGGGAGCCCCTTCCTTGGGTGACTCAGCCCAGGCAGCCCGGCACTGCAGCCCCTGTTCGGGCAGGGGCCACCTCTTCCCCACCATGGGACACTGCATCCCTAACGACCGCCTGTGTCCGGGTGGGAGACTCGGGCCCGAGGCTCCTACCCAGCAGCTTGCGGAAGACTTGGTGGTGCTCGGGGAGCACGGGGCTCTCCTGTCGCTGCCGCTTCCTGTGCAGCCCACATGGCTGCTCCTCGTCCTCCTGCTGTTCCTCGTCCTCCGACTCATCCCTCTTCCTCCGAACAGCACCCTGAGGCCGGGGGCTGACGTGAAGCCCACTGTGCTGAGCCTGGGAGGCTGCGTCCCCCTTTTCTTTCTCTTCCTCCTCCACCTTCTCCAGCGCCTCTGGATCCTCCGACTCCTGCTCCTCCTCTACCTCTGGCAATGACCACATCCTCCTTTTCCGGCCTCGGGAAGGCACACCTGCAGCATGGCTCATCATCTCCAGTACTCCAGGGGTCTCCTCTTCCTCCTCCTCCTCCTCCTCTTCCTCCTCCTCCTCCTCTTCCAACTCCTCTTCATAGAGCAGTTGCTCCCTCTTCCTCTTGCGGCAACCAACAATGGCCCAGGGGCCTCCGTAGGACTCTGACGGAGAGGCCAGACCCAGTCCCAGCAAGTCCTCTGTGGGAAGACGGGGTTGTGAACCTCAAAATCACAGCCCGCCCCCAATATTCCCCACCGTCGGGATGGCAACACTGGGCCCCTCACAGCCCCAGGTGGGAGTAGGGGTGCAGGAGCCCCTTCCTTGGGTGGCTTAGCCAAGGCAGCCCGGCAGTGCAGCCCCTGTCTGGGCAGTGGCCACCTCTTCCCCACCACGGGACACTGCATCCCTAACGACCTCCTGTGTCCAGGTGGGAGACTCGGGCCCGGGGCTCCTACCCAGCAGCTTGCGGAAGACTTGGTGGTGCTCGGGGAGCACGGGGCTCTCCTGTCGCTGCCGCTTCCTGTGCAGCCCACATGGCTGCTCCTCGTCCTCCTGCTGTTCCTCGTCCTCCGACTCATCCCTCTTCCTCAGAACAGCACTCTGAGGCCGCGGGCTGGCCTGAAGCCCATTGTGCTGAGCCTGGGAGGCTGCGTCCCCCTTTTCTTCCTCTTCCTCCTCCACCTTCTCCAGCGACTCTGGATCCTCCGGCTCCTGCTCCGACTCTGACGGAGAGGCCAGAGTGAGTCCCAGCAATTCCTCACCTGCCCATGGACTCCCAGGCCCCCAAGCTTCTCTTTCTCCATCTCCTCCCACACATCTTATCATGGTTCACACCCCTGTGACCTTCAGTCTCTTCCTCAGGGTAGAATTTCTCCCTGGGGACACAGAGGGGCACCTCCATTTCCCTATTTCCCCCATCCCGGCTCCCCTTCCTTGTCCTGGCTGTCAGTCCATACCCCAAGAGCCTGTTCTGTGCCGCTCCTTCCGACCTCTCAGTGTCTCCCCAACACTCCTGTCTGCGCAGCTCCCAGTCCCGCTGGCCCCAACACCTACCTGAAGGTCCCGGCATCATTTCCTCCGGTGCCACCTCCAGGGGGTATCCCGAGGTGCTGGACTCAGGGCTCTGGGGCTCAGAACCAGGACTCTGCCTACGGCTGGCCATCCCAGGTCCACTGTCTCCCCCGATAGCTCAGGTTCTCCCTCAATAACAGCAGTGCCTGCCGTCGAGGAGCTGAGCAGACGAGGCTTTGGGCTCTCAAGCCAAAGGCTACTGTTGCCTACTTGAGCTTCAGGTTCTGGAGGTCTGGGATCTTCCAATCAGCACAGCCGGAAGCTCTGATGTCATCAGAACCCCCCTGCACCCCCACCAGCAACGAGTTTGAAAGAAAACCCTCAACTGCCAGGGGGCTTCTCCAGAAGTCAGGGGGCAGTACATAGGTGGCCCTGGCCCCGGGCCAGTCCCCAAACCAGTCTGCAGGATTACATCCCTGTTTTCCACACTGTGTGCCACACTTCTCTCCTGGGGACATTGATGAGAGGGGCCTGGGAGGAGGTTATAGGAGTTTGGAGTCAGTTGAACGACAGAAACCCCCAAGAACCCACCCGGGGAAGACAGGCTTGGCCCTGTTGGTGCTTTTAAAGGTGCGTGCTGCTGGGGTTGAGCCATAGGCTGACCCGGCTTGAGCCCCAGTATCCCATTTAGTACCCCTAGGACTAATTCCTGAGTGCAGAGCCAGAAATACATGTGTGTATGTGTGTGTGTGTGTGTGTGTGTGTCTTTATGCCTGTCTCAGGTCTGGGGTCTGTCCAGTCCCCGTCTCATGATACCATCTCATACAGAAGACCGTATTTTACTCTTTGCCTTGCACACAATCAGGGTTTGATCACTGGCACCCCATAAGTCCTCTGAGCACTGCCAGAAGTGATTCCTAAGTAGAGAACCAGAAGTACACCCTGAAAAACGCTGGGTGTGATCCTTGTTTCTCGTCTTTTGGCCGTGCTGGGGATCAAACCCAGGAGTTTCACACGCGCTAAATAACTTGGCAGTGTACTAGCACAGTTACTTATAATACTAATTTTTTAATTTTATACACCTCTACAAAAAGGATTTTGAAATTTTTTTTCGTTTTTGTCACACTTAGTGGTGCTCAGGACTTATTCCTGACTGCACTCAGGGATGCTCCTGGCAGGGCTTGGGGTACCATATGGGATGCAGGGTTCTAGGGATCCAACCTGGGTCAGTTTTGTGCAAGGAAGGTATCCTACCCACTACTGTACTATTTATCTGACTCTTCAAATGATAGTTTCTGGGGCTGGAGAGGTAGTGCAGTGGGTAAGGTTCCTGCCATACTGGTGGCCAATCCGAGTTTGATCCCTGGCATCCTGTATGCTCCCCAGAACACCACCAGGTATAATTTCTAAATGAAGAGCCAGGAATAGCATTGCTAGTATGGCCCCCAAAGAAACAAACAACAACAAAACTGAATAAAAACAAATACAAACAAAGAGCAAAGGGCTGTGTACTGACTGGGCCTCCGCCTGTGGGTGCTGGGATGGTGCTGCACACGATTCCAAAGACAGCTGCCGACTCATGAGAATTGGCAGAATTTCACGATTAGTTCTCCACGATTCTCAAATCGGCCCTATGCTTGTGATTGGGGGCGAGGAGATGGGACACTGCCTCCGTGTATGTGTGTGTGACACAGATAAGAGACGTCCACTCTAGGTGGCATTTCTGCAGTGGGCCTGGTGTGTGTATGTCCGGTTTTGAAATGTAGACTAGGATTCTGCCCAATTGTGTTCTGGACTAGAACCCACAGCCCTTGTACTGCAGCTCCCACCAAAACACTGGTGCAATGAATGTGTGTGTGTGTACGTGTGTACCAGTGTACTGAGTTCTTCATGTGCATCCTAGACCCCTCTCCGCCCTGCCCTGCAGGATTGGGACAGCTGCCTGCCAGGCTCTCATTTCTCCTTCACATGTTAGGTGGCTTTTTTCGCCCGTCCATTCTTATTTGGTGTTCAGGGCTTGCAACCCTTGGCTCTGCAAGCAAGGATCACTCCTGTGGCACTCAGGGGACGTTGTGGGGTGCCGGGGATGGAACCTGTGCCGAAGGCCAGCGCCTTCCCCTCGGTGGTCGTGCTCAGCCCCCTGGGTCAGGCTTTCCCGGTGCCTGCTGGGAAATGCAGTCCGGGCATGCGGCTCCCTGCACGGCCCCGTGGGCAGTTTCCGAGGCATGGGCTCACGCAAGAGCACTGCTGCCGCGCGACCCGCTTCTGTTCAGCGCCCGGTTGCCGTTGGCCCGCGCTGCGGCCTCTGGCTTCTCGTGCGCCCGACCAAGGCACTAGCGCGGCCATCGGGTGCGAGCTGGAGCAGGCGCGGAGGCCCAGACACCATCACCCGCCCGAGCTAGCCCGATGCCTGTGGGGTAGGTCACGGTTTGCAACCCCGAGGTCGCGCCCGGCATGGGGCAGTGCAGCGAGGCCTCCCCGTGGGCTGGTTTCACCGTCCCTCCGGCTCCGTGTCTCCGCAGAGGCGTGTCCAGCAGCACCTTTGTTCCGTGCCCCGGGACCCCGTGGCACGGAGTGTCCGGGCTCCGTGTCGGGAACGGAGGGGCAGTGGGTGCACCCGCTGGTCCGCGTCTGGGCCCCCCTGAGGTCCCTTCGCTGTATCGCTGGTTGCTGAGCCAGGACGTTTGTTCAGTGGACCCAGCCGGGTGCCTTAAGCCAAGTCATTTATAAATATATTTATATTTATTTAGATTTATAAGGCCTTCCCGTTGATCATCGATTTGCTCGAGCGGGCCCAGTAACGTCTCCATTGGAGACTTTGTTCTTACTGTGTCTGGCATATCAAATACGTCACGGGGAGATTGCCAGGCTCTGCCGTGCTGGCGAGATACTCTTGGTAGCTTTCCGGGCTCTCTGAGAGGGGCGGAGGAATCGAACTCGGGTGGCCATGTTGGCTGCGTGTAAGGCAAACGCCCTACCGCTGTGCTATTTGAAAACAGTCCAAAAATTTTGCTGTATAGAAAAATTATCCTAATGTACAGTGTGTTTACTATACATCAGGATATGAACTGTGTCTCAGAGTTGTAGCATCTGGAGTGATTCTACTTTTTAAAGATGAATATTATGCCTTGGGGTCCAGGTGTTGATTTAGTAGAAAAGGTGCTATCCTTGAACTTGGCTGTCCCGGGTTCAATATCTTAGCACCCCAAATCGGATCCTGACCCTTGCAAGAAATGATCCCTGAGCTCTAGGCCAGGAGTCAGCCATAAACATAGGAGGGCGTGTCCCCCAAATACAGCAACAACAAAAGACAACTAAGGAAGAAAACAAAACCAAAACTAAATTCATGTGCAAAGACATATTTTACAGTGAAAGAATTAAAGGATTGAAATCCTTTTTTAAGGCCCTTGAATCACATTTTGGGACTTACTTTATGCTGTAGAAGTCTGTAGGATAACACTGTTTAGTCCTTCCTCAGGTAGCTTAGGTTTATAGGGTCACACCCATCCCAGTGCTCCTGAGTCACCCCCATACTTTTGTTTATTTGTAACTACTACTCTATGCTCTCTTCCCCAAACAGTTAATCAGTTTATTCCCTAATATCAGTTTCTATTAATTTGTAAGAACAGATCTTTCTGGGACACGAAACTCTTTATTACTTTAAAACAATGCCCTTTTGTATTGACACAAGAAGACGATATTATGCTTTTTTAACTTGGGATTTAATTGGCTTCAAATAGTATTCATTCCCGGGCATCTGCTTTCTCAACTTATGCCTCAGTTGCCCTCAGTTCCTAGTGCCCCCAAAAGTACAGTCTCAACGAGGGACGGGATGGAACCAGGGCAAGTGGTAAGCTGTTTGCCACCCTGGCATTGAGATGGGCCTGGCCAAAATGCCACAAATGTTGTCATGATCCAAAAGTAAGGACGAGACTAGGACCCTGCTAGGGATAGGAAAGAGCAATCTGGCCTGAGCACTGTAGTCTGAGATCGAGATGACCCCAGGAGAGCAATTCTATAAGTTTAATGCATCTCTTACTGGGTCCATACAAAATGATTAATATTATGAATGCTTATATGTTTGTTGGTCAAGGAGAGCAGAAACACACCCATGGGATTCCACCCTTGGGTGGGTGGTCCTCCTGAAATAGAATCTGTCCTAGAAGCAGCATCCCCTGAGGGGAGGAACTTTAACCCTATTGATTGGGACCACCTATGTGTAAGCCCAGCCCCTAATGGTTTGGGGATTTAACTAGACTGTAAAAATGGGTGGGGGTGGGGGTTGGAAATGATCAGGATCAAAATCCAAGTCAGAGCCAGAAGGAGAAAGAGGTTCCAGATCGACTCGGGAGAGAAGGAGGGAGAAGAGAGAGGGGGATAAAGAGAGAGAGAGAGAGCGATAGAGAGAGAGCAATAGAGCGAGAGAGAGAGAGAGAAGTGAACAGGGATGAGAATGGAATAAACGGCATCTAATCAGTAAACTGGCTTGGAACTCCGATTCCTCCGCCATCTGTCCAAGGGCCCAGGCCACCCCAACTGGGGTGGGGCGGCCCGAGACCCAGAACCTGGGTGGCCAGGGGAAGAGTTGTTAGGGTCATCCCCTGGCCACCCTCTAAGTTTGTTTTTTTTTTTAAAGAAGTCCATGATTTATCCTGAATACTTATTTTTTCTCTGCTTTCACATACGGTTTGTTTATGTGTATTTGTTTATATATGTGTGTTTGGTTTTGGGACAATAATCAACAGTGTTCAGGGATTATTCCTAGCTCTGGGATGAGAGATTAGTTCTGGTGGGGTTTTGGGAGCATATGAGATGCCAGACACACATAAAACCTGGGTTGTCTGCTTGCAAGGCAAGTACCCTACTTGCTGTTCTTTGGCCCTTTCTAAATATATCAGTTCCAGCACACCAGGAGTGAGCCCTAGCTCCTATTTACCCCCAATCACCCTTACAAATCAAGTATATTCCTTCAAGCATCTTACTTTATTAGCACAACTCAAAACAACAGTGGGGCTAGCCTGCTAAGGGAGAGATTAAATGAGGAGGGTGCTTTACTCCTTGATTTTAAAAAACACGTATTCCTACATGTTATTTTTTTCCTTTTTGAGCCACACCTGGCAATGCTCTGGGTTTCCTCCTGGCTCTCCACTCAGAAATTACTCCTAAGGTTGCTCAGGTGACCATATGGCGTGCCAACAATTGAGCCTGGGTTGGCCATGTGCAAGAAAAATGCCTTACCTGCTGTACTATCACTATGGTCCCTGAAGGAGAGTCTTTTGACTTGGAAAAAGGAAAAAAATAGAGCAAGAGATAGTAAAGCGGGTAGGAAGTTACTTACACACTGTGAACCCGGATCAAACCCTGGCATCCCTTAGGGTCCACTAAGTCAGCCCGCAGAAATTCCTGAGTGCACAGCTAGGAGGAACGCTGAACATTTTCAATGTGGTGCAGAAATGAAAATAAGATAATAAAATTGAGTTTCGCTTTGAAACCCCACCAACCTGCCAGGTGGCCAAACCCAAAATGACAACCAATGAAAGGACAGGCGACAACTAAATCTCATGTTTTAGCGGTGGGGCCCTGCCCATCAGAGCTTGGAGCCCTAACCTTGTGATGTCCAGGTCAAAGGAACAGGGACCAGCATGTCCTTGTTGGGAGGGTCAGGATCTCCAAACCTTCCATACTCGGCAGGACCTACAAACCCAAGGACTTAAATACTTCAAAAAGAAAGAAAGAAAGAAAGAAAACTACATTTACTCACAGCACTCACCCTAATAGCCTAGGACACCTAATCAGGGAGAGATGAGAAAGAGAAGTCTGGGGGACTTTGCAACTTGATGTGAGAGAGCAGAATTTCCTGATGTACAAAAACACCAACACTGGAATTGGACAGACACTAAATGGGTAGGGTGCTTGCCTTGCTTCCACAGATCCTTGGCATCCCTTATGGCGCCCTCAGAGCAACACCAGGAATAACACCAGAGCCAGGAGTAAGCCCTGATTATCTAAAGGCACAGATGCCCTCCTAATCCCCTCCCCCACCACGAAAACACACAAAAAAATAGCCCCCACAGAAAATTTTCATTTGCAAACCAAACAGCCTGTGACGACCACTCACAGAGTGAATTAGTGGGAAGGCATCAGCAGAATCTGAACTTCTGAAATGCCACAGATCTGTGGTTATCCAAGAGTTATGATCTAGCTTTTAGTTTAAGAGTGTAATATGCGGCCCCAGAAATTACCAGGGATAGTATAGCCCTGATCTTGCACAGAGCCAAGAGGAAGACCTGTGCATCTCCCTTGTGGCACAGAAATAAATATGAAAAGAAACAAAGGAGCAGAATTGTGTAACAGGACAACAGGTTGGAGATAGCGAGTAGGGCTGGTGATACCCGCCAACCCTAGGGTCCCCTAAGCACTGCGTGGTACAATGCTGGAGTGCAGAGTTAAGAGTATAATCACCAGAATCACTGGGTTTAGCACTCCAAAGGAAACAAAATACCCAGATACAGGCCCACGAACCCCAGCAACCCATATGGTCCCTGAGATCTGTCAGGAGTGATTCCTTGAGCACTGAGGTACAAGTGTTCTTTGAGCTGAGTGTGGTCCAAAAACCAAATACAACAAAACTGACACATCATCTCAAACAGCAGAGAGCCTGATACTACGACCTGGACGCACATCACAGGATCCTTCCTGAAACGACTCAGAGACTTTTGGCCCAGGATGCGTGAGCATTCCTGTCACTACATCACCTCATATTGTTACTCTCCTCCTACCTGGGGATGGTGTGTCATTTGGCATGTCACCATCTTCTCCCGCCTCTGTTTTTCCCGAGGTCCAGATACCTGAAGGACAAGTCAGAGCTATGAGCACTGGAGAGGAACAAAAGCCCCCAGCTCTGACCAGTCACACTCTTGGGCACTGGCTGATAGACCCGCCCTGGGGACAATGCCTGATGCTTCCGTCTCCCCAAGAGAAGCAAAATGGGTTGGCATCTGTGCTGCCGTTCCAAACAGAAGGTATGGGCTTGGCTAGAAGAGAGAAGTCAGCCCAGCCTTGGACTGGGGACTCCTCCCTGGGTCCCTGAGAAGGTTCACATAGGCCCAGCCATGGGGTGACTCCAAGGCCAGGAGCTCACAGGCATCAGCACCACCTGCAGGCTGGCAGGAGGGCTGCCCTCGGCAACCATAGCCCAGAATGTGGCTCTATCACTGGGGCAGGACACACAATGAAAAACAAACCTGAGAAGGAAACTCTTGCTCTTCTGGTCGTCCTGATTTCCGTTGTTCCTGACACTTTCCGAACGACCTTCGCTCTCAAACCTTCCACCTCACTTGTCAGCCCACCTGCCCGGGACCGACGCCCCCTCCTCACGCGCCTCCCAAATAAAAAACTCCCTCCCCTCCATGCGATCCGCTAAAATAGAAATGAGTAGACAGAAACCTCTCGAAAAGGCGGCAGAAGATGGTGACATGCCATCTGTCACACCAACCCCAGGTAGGAGGGGAGTAACAATATAAGGTGATGCAGTGACAGGAGTGCTCAGGCTTCCTGGGCCAAATATGTCTGAGTTATTTCAGGAAGGATCCTGTGATGTGCCTCCTGGTGGGAGTGCCCATCTCTGCTGTTGGAGGTGATGTTTGTGTCAGTTTTGTTGAATTTGGCTTTTGGACCACACCCATCTCAAAGAGTACTTGTACCTCAGTGCTCAAGGATCCCTCCTGAGAGATCTCAGGGACCACCTGGGTTGCTGGGAGTCGTGGGTTTGTATCTGGGTATTTTGTTTTCTGTGATTCTGGGGATTATACTCTCGGCTCTGCACTCCGGCATTGTACCTGGTAGTGCTTAGGGAACCCTATGGGTTGGCGAGGATCACCACCCCTACTCGCTGTCTGCAACCTGCTGTCCTGTTACACAATCCTGCTGCTTTATTTCTTTTTAGAGTTACTTTTGTCTCACAGGGGAGATGCATAGGACTTCCTCTTGACTCTGTTCTCTGGATTCCTACATGGTGTGTATCACGGGCCCCCTGGGGTCTGCTGGAGTCATTTGCTCCCTGGCAGCTACAGTGACTCAAGTCCAAGGACATGCTTATTACTCCTTATTTTGTCCTTCACGCTCAGAAGAGAGTCGCCTGCTCTGTCACACATTCTGCTTTCAGTCGCCACTCTGTTGGCAGTTGTGGGCATATGCTGGTCTAGGAGAGCCAGAGAAATGGATCTCTGGGTCGGGCACAGCTGTTGGGTTCAAGACACTTTTGCCGCTTCGAGAGCCACTTGGAATGGCCCTGAACTGTGATGAGAGTCCTTCAGGCGTATATGTGCATATGTAGATGTCTGGACATTGAGTGACCCTTTCTCCCTAGAACGTGGGATATGGGGTGCAGGGGGCGTACGTTTAGTGTTTTAGGCTGAAAGCAGGGTCACCCATTTGGGTTCCAGTGGCTCCGTTCACAGTTGTTACTCTGCAGTGCTCATAGGAGCAGTGATTGGGATGCTTTATTCCTCCGACTGCTGCATCTGGCCTCAAGTTCAAATTCTTTGTTTTACATAGATTTGGCTTTGGAAATAACCCTTGCAAATACTCAGATTATCCCTGGCTGTGTATTCAGTTATTCATGCTATAGTCTGGGACCATGTGTGCTACTGGGGATCAAACCCGGATGTGTGTGCAGAGTCAGTGTCCTTTTGCTGTAATGTCTCTCCCACCACAGTTCATTTATTTCTTTGGGTCTCACCCCATCCGGCACTGCTCTGTTTTAGTCCATGGGATCACTTCCAATGGTTCTTGGTTTATCAGATCTCAGAGATTGCCTGTGGACTGTGAGGGATCACAGCTGACGGCTTGAGGGACCCTATGGAATGTCAGAATCAAACCTTTATTGGTTGTGAGCAAGCCAAGTGCCCCACATGCTATGCTGTCTGTCTGGATCCTTTTTTGTTTACTTTTAAAAACAATTGTGGGCTTTGGCATTTTTGTTCATTTTTGCATTTACTGCAGTCAGGCATCACTTCAAGTGTGCTGATGATATACCATGTGCTGCTGGGTCTAGTGTGCCAGTAGAGTGGGTAGGGTGATTGTCTTGGAAGCAGTGGACATGGGTTCTATTCCTGGCATCCTGTGTGGTCCCTGAGCACCAGCAGAGGTGATTCCTGAGTAGAGAGTCAGGAGTAAGCCTGTGAGCATCCCCAAATGAGGATCCCAAAACAGACAAAAACAAAAGTACAAAATGTGACACCATCAAACTCCTCTAGGCTGTGTGCATGATCGAGGCTATACTGTCTCTTGTATTTTCTTGGGACCCATATTACACTCTTAAACCAAAAGCTAGATCTTAGCTCTTGGATAACCACAGATCTGTGGCATTTCAGAAGTTCAGATTCTGTTTATGCCTTCCCTCTAATTTACTCTGTGCGGTAGGGCATTTGCCTTAAAAGTGGCCAACATGGCCGACCCGAGTTCTATTTCTCCACCCCTCTCGGAAAGCCCGGCAAGCTACCGAGAGTATCTCGCCAGCACGGCAGAGCCTGGCAAGCTCCCCGTGACATATTCGATATGCCAGACACAGTAACAACAAAGACTCTAATGGAGATGTTACTGGGCCTGCTCGCGCAAATCGATGAACAACGGGAGGGCCTTTACCTTTTATATAGACACACGAGGTTTTCTTGTCACCTTTTCCTTCTGACCAATCCATGCTCCGTCTCTCTAGGGTTCAGGGCATTCTGAGTTAAAGCCTACTGTGATCGCCTAGCTGGAAGGAGGAGCCCTGAGACCCGTGAGCAAAGGCATGCATGCAGGGGAGTGTCTAAGGACCCTACCTGTCTCAGGCCATGGGCAGGGTGTGGGTGCCCTAAGGCAGCAGAGCTCTTGGTCTCTAGACACTTTTTCCACTTCGAAAGCCAATTGGGATGGCCCTGAACCATGACGAGAGTCCTACAGGCACATATCTGCATGCATAGTCAGTGACTAGACATTGCGTGTCCCCTTCTCTTTTGAACATGGGCTGTGAGGTGCAGGGGGTGTATGTTTAGTGTATTGGGCTGAAAGCAGAGTCACTCATTTGGGTCCCACTGGTTCCATGCAGTTGTTACTCTGCAGTGCTTGTAGGAGCAGTGATTGGGATGCCCTGGGGTCAGGAGCAAGACCACCACCTTTAGAAACCTTGTAGTAGATCATACTCAGATTTTATCAGATGCAGCTGTCTTAGAGAGATGTTGGGTTCTGTCAACCAGGAGTGTACATGGAGACTGCTCCCAAGGGAACAGAATCTGAGCCCCTCTAGGGCTCTGTGTTCTATCCTTGCAGCCCAGGGAACAGAGTAGAAATAGACCCTGACTCTTGCTGCCCAGTGTGTTGGCTCAGGACTTGGTGACCTTCCCGGATGTGACCGTGAGCATCACCCCACAGGAGTGGATGTGCCTCTCAATGGAAGGGCTACAGGCACATGATTCTGTAGACCTACCAGGACCTGTCAACCGTTGGTGAGAGCAGTGTGGGGCCGACCGTGTCTGGAGAGAACCACGTGGGCTCCCTGTCCCAGGCTATGGCTGTGTATCCAACAGTAGCTGGGACTGTGATGGGCCAGGATGTTGGACAATTGTGCAGTAGCTGTTCCTCTAGTTCCTTCCCTGGTTTTGTTTTTGGTGCTCACCTTTGACGTTTGGGGATTACTCTCAGTTTTGTGCATAGGAATCACTCTCTGTGGGATTGCAGGAGTCTCTGGAGCGTTAGGGGTCTACCCAGGTTGGCCCCAGGCATGGCAAGCTCCCTTTGTGCTGTACTGTCGTTCAGGTCCCTCTAATTAGTTTGTGTCATTCCTGAGTTCGCTTCTCAGTTTAATTCTTATGCTACATATTACTTCTGTGTATTTGTTTTGGTTTTGATTTTGGGTTTATTTGGGGGCACAACGGCAATGCTCCTAATTGTGCTGATGGATCACTCCTGGGATTGCTCGGGGCCTATGGTGTGCTGAGTATTGGACCCATTTTCCAGCTTAAAAGGTTGCCGTCTTACCCCTCCTAATGTTGCATTTGTCCGTCAAGTTCAAATTCTTTGTTTTGCATTGATTTGGCTTTGGGGTTTCACCTTCCGGTTCTCAGATTATTCCTGGCTGTGTATTAAGTTACTCATGCTGTAATCTGGGACCATGTGTGCTGCTGGGGATCGAACCTGTATGTGTGTGCACCGTTTGTGTCCTAACGCTGTGATGTCTCTCCTACCACTGTTCATTTATTTCTTAGGGTCTCACCTCATCAGACACCGCTCTATTTGAGTGCACGGGATCAATGTTTCTTGGTTCATCAAATGTCAGGGTTTTCCTCTGGACTATGCAGTGATGGATCACAGCTGACTGCTGAGGGACCCAATGGAATATTGGAATCAAACCTCTGTTGGGTGTGAGCAAGGCCAGTGCCCCACATGCTGTGCTGTCTGTCTGGATCCTTTTCTGTTTACTTTTATAAACAATTAGAGGCTTTGGCCAACTTTGTCCATTTTTGGATTTGTTAAGCTTTTGGGTTTACTGCACTCAGGCATCACTTCAAGTGTGCTGATAACATACCAGGTGGTGCTGGGACTAGAGTGCCAGTTCAGTGGGTATGGTGATTGTCTTGCAAACAGTGGACATGGGTTCTATTCTTGGCATTCTATGTGGTCCTTGAGCACCAGCAGAGGTGAATCCTGAGTACACAGTCAGGAGGAAGCCTTGAACATCCCCAGGTGAGCATCCCAAACCAGACAAAAACAAAAGTACAAATTGTGATACGATCAAACTCCTCTTGGCTGTGTGCAAGATCAGAAATATACTATTGCTGGTATTTTCTGAGGCCCCATATTACACTCTTAAACTAAAAGCTAGATCTTAGCTCTTCGATAACCACAAATATGTGGCATTTCAGAAGTGCAGATTCTGTTCATGCCTTCCCACTAATTTACTCTGTTTTTTTGTAGAGACACGCGGGGCTTACTTGGCACCTTTTCCTTCTGACCAATCCATGCTCCGTCTCTGTAGGGTTCAAGGCATTCTGAGTTGAAGCCTCCAGTCATCTCCTGGCTTGAAGGAGGAGCCCTGAGGCCAGTGATTAAAGGCGTGGAAGCAGGTGAGTGTCTGAGGACCCTACCTGTCTTCCTGGGTAGTGTGTGGGTGTCCTAATACATATGAAACACGCTGGTGACTGTGGGGGCCTCGGGCTCCTGGATCTAGGTGTCTTTGCAGCACTCACACTGCCCTTCGCACCTCTGGACTCTCCATCTTGGAATGATCCTGTGTTTTACTTTCTTGGTTTGACATTATTTTTCTGCATTTGCCAGTCCATGACATTCACGCTCCTTGGTCCCCGAGCATCACTGAGATTGTTCAAAAAACAAAACCCAAAAAGCTTTTGTAGAATTTCCAAGCTTCTCACAGTGATCCCCCCAAGGGATTTCCTTTTGTTCTGGGATGCTTTGGGGTATGACAACTGTAGAGTTGTCCTCCACCTACACTGCCTCATTCAAGGATGTTCAATTGGACGTATTGTGTTTGGTTTCAGAACTCACAACAGGGCTTCAAGATTTGACCTTTCAGCAATTTGTTTTAGGGACACAGTTACTGAGTATGAGTGAGCTGGTAAGATTTGCAAATTTGAAATCAATATTATTATTTTTTTTCCTTTTTGGTTCACGCCTGGCAATGCACAGGGGTTTCTCCTGGATCTGCACTCAGGGGTTACTCCTGGCGGTGCTCAGGGGACAATATGGGATGCTGGGAATCGAACCCGGGTTGGCCGCGTGCAAGGCAAATGCCCTATCCGCTGTGCTATCTCTCCAGCCCCCTGAAATCAATAGTATTGTTCCAATGAAGAAGTTCAGTGGAACAGCATATTACTTTTAAGGTGCAGGCTGTCCATGGCCAGTAAGAAATCCAGATTCCAATTCTTTGGGCTAGAGGACCTTTAGTATGTATTCAAAAAATAAATACGAATTCCACGGCACCTCTCGCCACCTGTGTTCACTGGTCACACACTGCTTTCTCCACCCTGAATGGCCACTGGCCATGGGTTCACAAAGGAGAAAACAAGGGCCTGGCTGGTTGGTATCAGTTACAGTTTATCCCAATCCCTCTCCATTCATTTTTGATTTTCCACTCTTCTCTCTCTTTTCTCCTTTATACTCCTCTCCTGATTCTCCTGGATTCCTCCTGGATTCTTTGTTCCCTACTTTCCATGATACTCTTCTCCATTCTCTCTTATTCTCCCCTTGTATTCTCCTTCTAACATTATCCTTGGTTCTTTCCCCTCGCCCACTCTTCCAGCCTCCTCCTCTTGATTCTTCCTCCCGTATTCTCCCCTGTTCTTCGCTCGGATTCCTCCCTGATCCCTCCTCCAACCTGCCCCCTGTCCACTGTTGCAACCTTAGTTATATCCCAAGTCTTAAGCCTTGGAAACATCATAACATTCATACTACATAACTCGATTCCCTAATAAGACTTTACAATGTCAAAACAGGCCACCCTTAAAGCCTGTTTTGTTTGTACCAGAGTTTTAGGTGTGCTTCAGAAGTACAGTCAGGAAGGAAATGATCCTGGTAGTGTGTGACAAGTTCATGTGATGTCAGTCAGTAAGGGAAAGTCTATGTGAGTGTCCAGATATTTGAATTTTACGTGTATGTTAACTTGTAGTTTCTGGATCTTCTGGTGAAAGCCAGGAATAATGTGTATAAATAAAAAGGCAAAAGAGATGCTGCTCGCTCAGAGCTGTCAAGGCTGTCCACTGCCCCATTGTTTGCTGACTCGGACTTGACTTAGGATCATACCTGTCTACCTGGGCAGTGTGTGGGTGTCCTAATACATATGAAACAAGCATTTTTTTTCTTTTCGGTCACACCCAGACATGCTTAGGTGTTACTCCCACCTCCCCAGGAATTACTCCTACCTTGGGGACCATAGGAGAAGGTGGGTTTGAACCCAGGCCAGACCTCGTACAAGGCAAAAACCATCCCTGCTGGACTATCTCTGTGGCTTGGCTTAGAGGCCCTGGGCTTTGGTTGATTATGGCACAGAAACAGACATACCATCTTTTTTAATTCATCCTGAATCATGTTCTGTCTGGGGAACCACAACCAGCTGAGCCCACTCCTAGCTCTAAGGAGTTTTGATATCTGTACCTCAGGATCCTTATGGGGTACCTTATAGAATCCAGGTCTGTCGTGTGTGACCAGCTCCTTCCCTCCTGTGTCATCTCTCCCTCCCATGTTTCACGTACTGATTAGCGTTGTGGAAGTATAAAGGATAAGTAATTTTTTGACTCATCTTAGCAAAATGGCACTGGCAAGGTTCTTTATTGGCGTGAAATGAAGAGATATTTTAATTTTTAAACTTTTTTTCATCATTTTGGGTCACACCAAGACATGCTAAGAGATAACTCCTAGTGGTGCTCTGAGGCCCTGTTAAACCTTGTGGAAGACAAATATCCTACCTGCTGTCCTATCTCTTTGGCACCTATTGGAAACAGTTTAAATGAAATTTATTGTGCGTAGATAGACATTTGAAAGGATGGAAGGGACCCCTTGTATCAAAGGTCTGACAGTGTTGTGAATATAGGTTAGTTCTCCAAGCTCCCCACATCCCAGCACTTCCCAAGCACCCCACATTCCAGAAGGCTGCTCTGTTTACCTGTGATTACTTGCATGTTTGGTCACAGTCATGCATCCCACCCATCAGTTCAATAATATCAGAGAAAAAAAATAAGTATTATAATTGGAGTTAGCCAAGTCCAATTAATCTAGTTTTCACTAGAATGATGAATAGGATTCAGGTCTTTTGAAGGCCAAAAAATGCTTCATGGTGACCGGAATGCTTTGTTGCCCATTAATCTCCATGCTTAGTGTTGGAATATACTCTAGATTTTTATATGTATGTCCGTGTACATCATGATCACAACCATCCTGTTGTTCATCGATTGCCTCGAGCTAGCCCGAGGAACGTCTCCTTCGTCTTAACCCAGAAAATTTTTTTAAAAAGTGCCACATTCAAGGCTCTTTCAGGGTTAGGAGAATGAGACCCATCATTGTTACTGGTATTTGGCGTATTGGGTACACCACGGGGAGTTTGCTATACTCTGCCTTGTGGGCAGGTTACATTTGGTAGCCTGCCAGTTTGTCCAAAGTAAGAATGAGATAATAAATATAAGTAAATGTACATAAATATAAGTAAATTTTATATATGTGTAATTTATATGATATATTATATATTATGTATAACACACAAATACTCTATATATCTTTGTTGTTGGTGCACACCCGCTCTGCTGAGGGCTTACTCATGGATTTTCACGTCTTTGGTGCTCAGGGGTATATTTGGAATTCTGAGGATTGAACCCAGATATACCATATGCAAGGCAAGCGTCCACCTGCTCTTGTTCCATACTCTGGCTTTGGAATTGTGTTTCTGAAACTGCCTTCTGTGGTTTTCCTAGTAGGCAAGTTTACACTGGTCGTGCGTTTTCAAGAGGTAGTGTGTTGGCTGGTTGGACAGTATTATTGGACCGTGCGCTCTGATGTTCTAACCAGTCTTTTCTCTTTTCCAGTGTCTGTCCAGCTCTCTGAGCTTCCGCTAGGGCATTTCCATTCTGCATTTCCAGGGCTGGCTTTGGAGTCACTGCTTTTGCCCCATCTTAATTAATTCGCCGGGAATCGTAAGGTCAGGTGCTCTGAACCAACCTGCCTGATTTACCTTGAATTTACCCACATGTGCTTTTCCTGATGAACTGTGTGAGGGCATCGGTTCAATGTTTGACTGACCAGTACAGGATCAGGGGTCTTCTCTTTATCCCCAGCCTCCCAATGGTGAGCAACCACTCCAGCAGCTACCTCTCCAGTCCTTGATCAGTCCATCCCCCTTGCAGCATGGATTCACGTGGGTGGGCAAAAAGCGTCTCTCTGCATCTAGACCGTGGCCCTTTAAGTCTTCGGGCATAAGCACAAGTTATGTCATAGATGGGCCCTTCAGAAACCCTTTCTATTCTAGTTGTGGTTGCCCGTTGCCATTGGTCTCGTGGCTAGAGGAGGAATTGGAGCCCCTCCATGACGGCATGACAGAGGGACTGTGAAGGCTGATTTTGTGACATGACAAGAGCTGCGTCCCTGGAGCTCCTCGCACCTCCGTATATTCACACTGTGAGCAGTGGGGCCACACCATCTTTCCGGTCGGTTTCACGCTAGTTTTTTCCTCATTACCCATACCCAGGCCATTTCTGAGGTGCAGCAAAGACTTTCGGGGGACCCAGAGACTTTGGGCGGTGCAGTGGGTGCTGTGCGGTGGTGCTGGGGTCACAGGTGTGAGTGAGTTACCTTGGCCAAGATCGCGTCCAACTCTGGAATGGGTCAGAGGTGGAAAGGGGCAGAGGCTGGTTTGTGAAGCACTGCAGGACCTGCCGAAGGTGGTGCTTAGCCCTCCAGAACTTGTCAGCAAAGACTTCACTACACCCTACCTGGGAGCCTTTGGCCCTGGCATCACTTATGTAGACCTTCAGATTCACTTCGAAGGGTAGTCCCCAGCCTCCCTACAGAGGAGACCTAGTTGTCCTCTGTCCTTTGATGGAGCGGGTCCACCGTTGGCTTGGGATCTGCGGGTAGGTGGGGTTTACAAATGAAACTTTTTCATTATTATTGTTTTGGTTGGGCTGTGTACCATGTATGGAGATGCTCAGGGTTTACTTTTGGCCCTGCACTCAGGGATTCCTGCTGGTGGTAATTGAGGGCCAAATGGCATGCCGGGGATTGATATGGGTTGGCTGCATGCAAGGAAAGTTCCGTACCTGTTTTGCTGTCTCTAGCCCCAAATTTTCTGTTTTTTCCTAGATCAAGTATTTCTGCTTCCTAAGGACTAGCTGCAAAGCACCCCACACATGAAATCCCACCCTCACTAGACGACCGTCAGCTGTTGTGGTGAGTACTGGGGCTAAAGTTTTGGGGTTTTTATTTTGAAGAGAATAATTGGTTTCCAGGATGGGTGATGGTGTTGGGGAAGCTTTGCTGATGTGGAGGAAATAATTGACTTAGAAAGGGTCAGATCAATACTAGATCAAGTCGGGTGCTTGCCTTGCAAGCGGACAACCCAGGTTTGATCTACGTCTGCTATTCCATATTGTCTCTGAGACCCCCTAGGACTGAACCCTGGTACCAGAGCTGCAATATTCCCTGAGCACTGACAGTTGTGGTCCAAAAGTGAAACACATGCACACAGACACACACACATGGACATAAACACACATATAGGATGTGAGGGCAATGAAAGAGTCATTTTATTCAGGAGAAAACACGGATTTCTGCAGCATACAAACAAGAAAAAAACAGGAAAAGGGGACTTAAGGATCCTCGTTAAATATTTCGCTCCAGAATATGTCTTTACATGAGTGTTGGATATTTACCTTAAGTGTTTTAGGCTTGATCAATGAATTGCGAATTTCCCCCCCCCCCCCCGCCCCAAGAAGTGGTTTTATGAGCACTTCCGATCCCCTGAGTTTATATTTAACTCAAAAAGTCAAGTCTTCTGGTGATTCAGGACTTTATATAGTCATTTATTTGCATTTCTATTTCCCCTATAACCTATATAATCTATAATCTATCATTATAGAGCAATGTTCTTTAGTTCAAAATCACAAAAAAGTTAATGGTAAACTCTTAATTTTTGTGAGTTATTTGACTCTGAAATATATTTACTGCTGGGCATTCATCATAATTACTTGACTCAGGCTTCAGTTGCCATAGTTTCTAACTCCAGAAAGCTGGATCCTATCGAGAATCTCTGGATGGACCTGGGGCAAGAAGCAAAGCTACCCTGGTTTCAAGATGGGACGGCCTAGAAGTCATAAAGCACCATCTTTTTTCCAAGCCATCAGGACCAAATGACCTGACGCTGTGGGGTGAGGGAAGCGAAACTGGCCTGAGCACTCCATGTGGAATTTTTGATAAAATCCCAGCCAGCTTTTAACCTTAGCTCCTGAACCTGAGAGAAGTAAGTTTTGGAATGTTTATTTCTTACTGTGTATGTCGAAATAACTGCAAATATTACTAAAAAGTAAATTTTATTCTTTATATGTGCAAGCAGGGAAATAGCAAAGCACACGGATGCTTGTGCGAATTCACCTTGAGAGAATTTCTCAGTATAGTCTTGGGTAGTCGGTCTCCTTGAGATTATTTCCCCAAAAGAAATGCCTCTGTTGAAATGCTTGACCTCTGTAAATGATAAATCAGAATACATTCAGTCCTGGACCTCAAACCCCCTCAGATGTTCTATAATTTTGCTAATCAGTTCTGAATTAAAGGTCCACAGTTCACTGTCCATTGGCCATTAATTGTTGTGTTCGCTATGTCTTTGTTTCTCTGGAGAGACAGTGTACCAGACGCAATGTACCATGGGACCTACCAACTCAATATTATTCATTATCCATGGTTTAAAAGGAGACTCACTCTAGAAATTCCAGATGTCAGACACACATTATATGGTTCATAGTAAACACCCTGGATATTTGGATAATTTTGTGCTACAACATTGTTTACATGTGTTGTTGTTCTTGTTTTTTGGCTTTTTGGGTCACACCTCACAATGCACAGGAGTTACTCGTGGCTTTGCAGTCAGGAACTACTGTTGGCATTGCTCAGGGTACCATATGGGATGCCGGAGGATCGAACCTGGTCAGCCACATGCAAGGCACATGCCTTAGCCACTGTGCTATTGCTCCAGCCCTTTCCATGGTTTACAGAGCTATTCCTGCACAACAGGAAAGAGTGCTGGATGAGACTCATGTGCTGATTTGGGGTTACAGTAAATCATGACCAGGATGTATCCAGGTCCAGTGGGTCACAGCTGGGATTGTATTAGAAGTCCCTCTAATACAGGGACTTCTGACGAGGTGGGGTGAGGGCTGGTTGTACTCCTCTCCAGTGCTCATGGCTCAGGCCTTTGCATGGAGCCGCCTGCAGATCTTCAAGAAAAACAAAAGCAGGAGATAGTGACATGACCTCTGCCACACACCATCCTCAGGTAGGAGAGTGAAAAATGACTCAAGTGCAGTGACAGGAAGCACAAGCTTCCCAGGCAGATAGTTTCTGATTGTTTCAGGAAGGAGAAGGGAATGTGACTCCTGGCCTGATTAAATGACTCTCTGTTTGAGGCCACTGTTTTGTTTATTTTGTTGATTTGAATGGGCCATATTAGTGGTGTTGAAGTATCACTGCTCTCGGGACTGGGGGACCATATGAGGTGCCAGGGGTCCAATGCTGATTAGAATTTTTTTGAAGGTGTTGAAGGGGAGGGCCCATACCCAGTGATTCTCAGGTTATTTCTGGCTCTGGACGCATCTGGACTTGGTCAGCCCATTGCAAGCTGATCATACCTGCTGTGTCATCACCCAGTCCTCCAAGATAGGATATTTATTACAGTTCAACGGTAGACACACATCATGTACTTTAGTCAACGGCCTGCATAGTAAGATGATTTTGCTGTAAAACATGCTGAGTGTGTGGTTTTCAAATATATTCCTGCACATCAGGAGCGAGTGCTTGATGAGGTTCATGCCAGTGTGCTGATTCAGGGTAGCTGTATTTGAGCACCAGATGAACAAGGGTCCTGCGGGATGTGCCGGAGCCTTGATTTTAGCTGCGCAGGGTCCAGGAATGACCCTGGTCCTCAGGAGAGAGCACCCAGTCGCATGTCCCTGTCCTGCCCTGCGGGAGAGAGAATGAAGTTTTGTCCATGCTGAGAGCCTGTGGCTACTCCCATGGCAAGGCCACTTTCAGGCGTTTGGTCACCTTGATATCGGCCTACACGGGGTGCTGATGCCCTGCAGAACTGGGCTCAGAGTCAGCTCCTGGATGAGGCTGTGGCGACCTTCCTATGGGGTCTAGTGAGGAGTCCTAGGGCTGAGTCAGACACTGAGCCCAGGGCTCCTCTCTCCACAGGCATCCCGGATCCCGAACTGCTTTTCCTAAGTAGGAGAGGAAGGAGCATCGGGCAGTGTTTTCCCCAGGTGGGGGCTGGTAGTTGTGTATCCAGGTCCAGTGCAGGGATTTGCAGTCAGAACCCTGGGGGCTGGGACCCTCTTTGGTGCTGACGGCTTTGACTTTTCCCCCAGGTCTTTGTAATGAGCCTCCTGCTAACAGATGCTGGAGACATGGTGACGCACCGTCTGCAGGTGTGGGAGAAGGACACGATGACATACTGTAGTGACAGGAGCACATTTTCAGAAGGGAGCCCTCAATGTGGCTGCTGACAGGGGTGCCCAACACTCTCCTGTTTGAGGCCACGTTTGTGTCTATTTGTTCTGTTCTGTCTTTGGCGCCATGCCCAGATGGTGCTCCATGAGTACCCCCAGCTCACTGCTCAAGGATGCCTGGGGCCGTCAGTGTCATTGGGGTCACTTTTCCTGCCAAGAGATAATTGGGTGCGGCTTCAATACAGGAACAACAGGCACTTATGCCCTCACATAGCTCTGAGTCAGTCACTTGCTGACATTGTCTGTCTCCGTCTCATTCCTAGAATATGGAACAGGGAATGTGGGATATGGCATTGGGGGAGAGGGGGCGTCTGGTGTTTTTTACCAACCCAGTGTTGCTTTGTGTGGTTCTGTTGTGTTTCTGCTCAGGTTTTCCCCTCTGTAGTGCTCATTGGATTTATCCCTGGAATGGCTACATGCAAGTCCAGAACCTGCCTCGAACCTGTCCAGAACCTGCTGGGACTTTCTAGAATAATGTTGTTGTAGCAGATCTGGCTCCCTGTGAGGGATTCCTGGGATCGTTAGGCCACAAGATGGTTGGAAGCTGGTTCCTCCAGACTGGAATGGGGAGGACGAGAGGCTCTGAGCTCCTCGAGGGTGACGAGTATCTCATCCTAACACCCCATAGTATGCTGTACGATGGCCTCGCTCCTGTCCCTTGTGTATGTTGGCTCAGGACACAGTGACCTTCCTTGAGGTGGCTTTGAGCTTCACCCGGAGGAATGGATAGAGGTCATACTGCTAAGTGCGTGCCGTGTACAGGCAAGTCCCAACCTGTTCGAGTATCTCTGGAGTCCCTGGCTTTATTTCTTATGAGTTCAACTCATTTTTTTTTTTGCTCTGATTGTTTCATTTTGTGGCCCAGCTTGTGATGGTCATGGGTGACTCAGGAATCACTTCTGATTCAGTCCCTGGCTTACAGTATGGTCCTCAGGCACAGCCAGGAGTGTTTCCTCAGCTCAGAGCTAATAAAAAATCCTATACATTGCTGTGTGTGACCCAAAACAAATCAAATAAATTTACTTCTCTTTGTACACTTGAGTGTTTTGCTTCTTCTCTTGGTATTGTTTCAAGGTTACACTCGGCATTTTCATTACCTTTTATTTGTAATTTTTAAATTTTGGGCCAGAGTGATAGCATAGAGTTTAGGGCGTGTGCCTTGCATGCAGCCGACCTGGGTTCGATTCCTCTGCCCATCTGGGAAAGCCCGGCAAGCCACCAAGAGTATACCACCCGCCTGTAAACCCCTGGCAATCTACCAGTGATGTAGTCAGTATGCCAAAAACAGTAATAAGAAATCTTACAATGGAGATGTTACTAGTGCCCGGTCGAGAAAATCAATGAACAATGGGAGGACAGTGCTACAGTGCTTTTAAATTGTGTTCCTTCAGGTTTTTGGCTTTTGGGTCACACTCAGTGGTGTTCAGGGGTTACTCCTGGCTCTGCACGTAGGAATTACTTCTGGCAGTGCTCGAGGACCATATTGAATGCTGGGATTCAAACCCCATTGGTTTGCCTGCAAGGCAAATGCCGTGTCCACTGTGCTGTCATTCAAGTCTCTAAGATCATTTCTTTCTTAGAGTTTTACAGCTCAGCCGCTGTTGTGCTCAGTGCTTGGGTCACTGCAAGTGATCTTGGGAGGCCAGGTGGTGTCCAGCATCAGGTCAGAGGTTCTGCGTGCTACGCATGTTCCCCAATCCTGTGCATTATTGCCCAGCCTGCATTGGATTCTATAAAGTTATTTTTTTAATTTGTTTTGGGCCAAACCAGCAGTACTCAGGGTTTCTTCCTGGGCTCTGCACTCCGGAATCATGCCTGGCTGATGGGGGGCATATGGGGTTGTCAGAGATCGAACCTGGATTGACCATGGGCAGGAAGAGAGCCCCACCCTGTGTACGGCCTGCAACCCTCCATCTTCCCTTTTGTTTTTACCTCAATGTAAACTTGTGGGGCTTGACATCCTTGCCCTTGGTTGAGAGCTTGGGTTTACTCCAAACTCTGCACTCAGAGTGAACTCAGGATCTCTAGTTGCTGGTATCCTCGACAAGGGTTCCAGCAGTCATTGATCACATGGGTAAAGGACAAAGTAGGCTCTCTTGTGGAAAGCTCACTGTGAAGGCCAATTTTGTGAGGACATGAGGCCTCCCGTGAGCGCCCCACGCGTCCCCATCTCAGTACTGTAAGTGGTAGGGCCGCGCCAGCTTGAGGGCCACTTTTCTGCTTGTTTTTCACTTGTTCCCCAATATCCAGGCAGTTCCTGAGGAGCAGCGGAGGCTTTAGGAGGACCCGGACTTTGTGGAGTATGGTGGGTGTTGTTCTGGGGTGCATGGGTCCTGGGGGTCCGTGTGATCCTGGTGGGGGACTCTGCAGCCACAATCACCGCCAGGTCCGAAATGGGCCCCAGCCGGTGGGAGCAGAGCTGATCGAGGGGGCTGCTGGCCTTGGGGTGAGGGACATATATATCAAAGCACTTTGAGCCTTGTCTATCGACGTTGCAACCCAGATTCCATCCTGTGAGCACCACGAAGACTGATTCCTAAGTGCAGTGGCAGGAATAACCGATTCGCCTAAGCTGTGTGGCCTCCAACCAAAAAATAGAAGGCAGATTTATTTTGAGAGGCAGGGGGGCAGCTCCCCAAGGACAAGGGATCTTGTTGCTTTCGGTCCTGTATTTCTCAGTTACCATGATGTCCAGGGACATCCTGAGAGTGTGGTCATGAGAGGTGGTTTGGGTTTACAAATGAAAATTTACTTTCTGGGCTAGTTTTTGTTGTTTTTTATTTGGGGGGGGCGAGTAGCCCATCCGTGCATCTGGGTCATCAGGGTTTACTCATGGCTCTGGCTCAGGTATTATTCCTGGCGGTGCTCTTGGCTCCATTCTGGATATCAAGGGTTGATCGTGGAAGCAAGGCAACACCCTACCCCTTTACTGTCTGTCAGATTCCAGTGTTGGGATTTTTGTACATCATGAAATTCTGTTCTCACATCAAGTTGCAAAGTCCCCCAGACTTCTCATCTCTCCCTGAGTAGGTGTCCCAGGATTTTACGGTGCGTTCTGTTGGTAAAGGTGTTTTTATTTATTTTTTTTGAAGTATTTAAGGCCTTGGGTTTGTGGGTTCTGCTGAGGATGTTCGGATAGTCCAGCTCGGAAGTACCTGAGCCAGGTTCCTTGATTAGATCCCTGGAGGGTTCCCCTTGCCCACTGTGGATGATCCCTGAGCAGTCAGGCAAAAGTGCTGAGCACTACAGAATGTGCCCCCGAACAATGGATAAATCAACACCAAAAATTATGAGATCTGAATAGTAACGTCCAGTGATTTCTCAGCATTGTTTTTATTTTGGTGGTGAAGTTTAGGGATCAGGTGCGGGGCGCTTACTGGTGGGTGTTTGCCAGGAAATCTTTGTGACTTTCATTGCCCTAGTGAAAACAGAAAATCTTTGGCTCCATAGACCATGTGTTCACTCCATCCATCTGGTACCTGGTGACACCACCCCCCTCCACGTCCTACTATCTGATCCAAGACCTGAAATAGGGAAACAATTAGCCTTCCCTAGTTGAGAGCACCTGGTCAGGACTCTGTGGTGTCTGGCCCTTTAAAACTCTGACCGGAAGTGTAGGTGAGGTCACAGAGCCCCGCCTTTCCATGGGGTCTTTGTGGGCAGAGGAATCTCAACACTGTTTGTTGGCTTGTGAGGAACAGGGGTGGGGCTGGAAGGGGCCGCCCCGCCCAGGGCGCGGGGGCATTCCATAGGGACAGTTTTCTCCCGGGCCGGCCTAGAGTGGTCCATCTGGGAGCTCTGAGCCTCCGCCGGCTCCCCAGCCCGGGATGCCGCCAGCGCCCGCATTTTCGAGAGGTTTGTCTGTCTACACATTTCTATTTTAGTGCATGAGGGGAGTGGGGTTTTTTATTTTGGAGGCGCGTGGGGGGGGGGCGGTGGTCCCGGGCAGGTGGGCTGATAAGTGTCGTGGAAGGTTTGAGTGCGAAAGTCTTTCGGAAAGGGTCAGGAAGAAAGGAAATAAGGACGAACAGAAGAGCAAGAGTTTCCTTCTCAGGTTTGCTTTTGATTGTGTGTCCTGGTCGCCCTGGCCCGGGAGGCCCCATGGGTTGGGGGCACGAGAACCTCGCCCTCCCCCACAACCCATCGCTCTGGCCCCCAACCGGAGAGGAACGTGTCGGAGCCCGAGGGAGCCCCAGCTTGCCCGCAAGTCTGAACACACTGCCTCATTCATTTCTTTCCACAAATTCTTAGTCATCTGTTGCGTTTCATTGCATAACTCAAACTGCAGATTCAGGTTTTGGCATTGCAGCCATTTGATTTGAGAGTGGAGTCACTGGGTGTGAGTCAGCTGGTAAAATTTACACGTTGGGGACAGATATTCTGCTGGCAGGCGATCAAGGATGTGATTTTGATGGTGGATGACAGGGCACTGCAGAGAGGAAATCTAGAGCCTAATGCTTGGTGTAGAGGCCCTTCCTGAGCTTCACTGGGTGGTGAAATCACTGCTCAAAACCGAAAGAAATTTCTATTTTTTCCTTTGAACAAAATGTTTATTTCTATTTCTTCCATTTGATCGAAACTGGTAATTGTTTGAAAACAACTAGTTTGGGCTTTGGGGGGGGAGCGATAGATCAGTGGGTGTAGACTTGGTTTTTACGCGACCGGCCCGGGTTTTATTCCTGGCGTCCCTTTTGGTCCCCTGAGGACCACCATGAGGAATTCCTCAATGCAGAGACAGCAGTAACCCCTGTGCTTCACCAGGTGTGACCCAAAAAGCCAAAACTGAAAAAGAAAACCAGTTTGAGGGCACTAGTGTCAGCGCAGTGAGAAGGAGAAAGGTTTGCATCCATTTGCTCCCCTACAGACCCTCCAGGAGTGATCCCTGAGCACTGCCTGGTGTGTCTCTAAAGAAGACAAACTTCAAAATAAAAGGACCAAAAAAAGGATCGATCCTGAGAGCCATCCATTTTGGTGAGATGTTTTCAATGGCCCCCGTGGCTCGTCGTGTCTGCAGGGATGCAGGGTTGCCTTCACTCCATGCATCGGGCGCTCCACACTGAGCTCCACACTGAGCTTGAACTGAACCCTGACTGGAATCTATTTTCTTTTCTCTTGGAATGGTGTGTCAGCTTTCTGCTATCACTGTCGCTGTCCTCCCATGGTTCATCGATTTGCTCGAGCAGGCCTAGTAAGGTCCCCCGTTGGAGACTTGATTGTTATTGTGTGTGGCATGTCGAATACATCACGGGGAGCTTGCCAGGCTTTGCCGTGCGGGCGAGATACTCTCCGTAGCTTGCCGGGCTCTCCGAGAGGGGTGGAGGAATCGAACTCAGGTCGGCCATGTTGGCTGCGTGCAAGGCAAACGCCCTACCTCGGTGCTCTCTCTCTAACGCTTTCTGCAAAGGGAGATATTTCCACTCGTGTCTGTTTATTGAGTTTACAAAAAAATAAAACACCGAACATATGGGGCTTTCCTAGTGCATTATTTATGAGGGATAAGATCAGTAAAAAGTGGCGGCCCCTGGTAGAAGGGGTACTCTGAAGGCCAGTTTTGTGGCAGGACACAAGCATCCTCCCGTTAGCATCCCAGAACTCTCAGTCTCCACATTGTTAGTAGCGGGACCATTCGGACCTGGGAGGTGCTTTCGTGCTTTCTTTCTCACTGAATTCCTGACATCCAGGCAGTTCCTGGGGTGCAGTAGAGGCTTCAGAGTGATGCGGAGCTTAGGGCGGTGCAGTGGGGTCTGTACACAGTACAGGGGTTGTGGGATTGAGTGTGCCCTTGTTGCATTTTGGCATGGGGCTGAGCACTGGGGCTACAGGCCTTGGGGTTGCGGAACCCACCCAAGGGCTAGGGGCTTGAGTGGACAACACTCCCAACATGGGACTTGTCGGTACAAATCCTGAAGCCTTTAGCCTTGACGTAGATGCTATAGAATCTGTAGATTCATGTTCAGGGTCGGGGCTGCAGCCCCCTAAAGGCAAGAGACTCTGTTGCAGACCGTCCTATTCATTGGCGGTTGGGATGGGGAGGGGCCTTTTTGGAAGCGTGGTTCACGCAGGTGGGAGGTTTAGGCCAATGAAATTTTAATTTGGGGGTTTGTTTTAGTTGTTTTTTTATGTTTTGTGGGGGGAGTGAGAGAGGACATACCCTAAGATGCTCACTCCTGGCTCAGTGCTCAGGAATCATTCCTGGCGGTGCTCTGGGATCTGGGATGCTGAAGCTTGATTGGGGCGAGGAGGGCAAGCATCTTGCCTGCTTTACTGTCTGTCTAATTCCAACGCTGATGTTTTTTCCAGATGAGGAATTTAGACTCATCTTCAGTTATGAAAAATCCTCTATGCTTCATCTCTTCCTGACTGGGCGATCCCTGGATACTGGCTCTTGGGGTGAGTATAGCAGGTCAAGGATTTAATTTTTCTTGCTCTTGCAGGAAGATGTTCTTATTGTCGCATTGGGGGGGGGGAACTTTGCTCAGGGGTCACTCCTGGCTTGCTGGCAAGAAATTTACTTTGAAAGGGCCAGAGGTATGGTGCAGCAAGTAGGGTGCTTGCCTTGCATGCAGCTAACAGAGATTTGATCAGCTGCATCCCAGCAAACCTCAGACATTCCAGGACAGATCCCTGAATGCAGAGCTAGGAGTACTCCTGACACTGTTGGTTCTGGCTCAGACACACACACACGGAATATCTGAGAGCAGAGATAGAAGTGTGCTCCTGCAGCATACAAAGCTGGGAAACAGGGTTTTAAGGACCCACTGTTTGACTCTTGAACTATTTTATGCTACAATTTGTCAGGGTACGTGGATTTATTTCCCTCTATTTGGATAGAGTTTACTGTTTGTCACTGCTGTATTTTGGGGTCACACACTACAGTACTCAGGCCTTACTCCTGCTCTGACCTCAGGGATCACAGCTGTCGGGGTCCCTCGACAATCGGGTGCCTGGCTAGAGGACTTGGTCAGGCAATTGCAAGCTGCTCATACCTGCTGTGTCATCACACAGTCCTCCAAGATAGGATATTTATTATAGGTAAAAGGTAGGCACAGCCAGGAGTGTTTCCTCAGCCCAGAGGTAGTAAAAAGCCCTATAGGTTGCTGTGTGGGGACTATGTGGTGTCTGGCCCTTTAAAACCCTGACCGGAAGTGTAGGTGAGGTCACAGAGCCCCGCCTTTCCCTGGGGTCTTTGTGGGCGGAGCAATCTCCACCCTGTTTGTTGCCTGGTGAGGAGCGGGGGTGGGGCGGGAAGGGGGCGGCCAGGGCGTGGGGGCGTCCCATAGGGCCAGTTTCCTCGCTGGCCTGGCCGCTGAGTGGTCCATCTGGGAGCTCTGAGCCTCCGCCGCCTGCCCAGCCCGGGATGCCCCCAGCGCCCGCCTTTTCGAGAGGTTTGTCTCTCCCTTCCGTCTATCTTAGCGCATCGCATTTTGGAGGTTTTTATTTAGGAGGCGCGTGCGGGGGCGGGGGTGAGGGAATGGGGGGGTCGGTGGTGCCTGGCAGGTGGGCTGACAAGTGAAGTGGAAGGTTCGGGAGCAAAAGTCGTTCGGAAAGGGTCGGGAACAACGGAAATCAGGACGACCAGAAGAGAGAGAGTTTTCTTTTCAGGTTTGTTTTTCATTGTGCGTCCTGGTAGCCCTGGCCGGGGCGGCCCCATGGGGTCGGGGGCACGAGACCCTCGCCCTCCCCTCCAACCCATCGCTCTGGCCCCCAACCGGAGAGGAACGTGTCGGAGCCCGAGGGAGCCCCAGCTTGCCCGCAAGTCTGAACACACTGCCTCATTCATTTCTTTCCACAAATTCTTAGTCATCTGTTGCGTTTCATTGCATAACTCAAACTGCAGATTCAGGTTTTGGCATTGCAGCCATTTGATTTGAGAGTGGAGTCACTGGGTGTGAGTCAGCTGGTAAAATTTGCACGTTGGGGACAGATATTCTGCTTGCAGGGGATCAAGGATGTGATTTTAATGGTGGATGACAGGGCACTGCAGAGAGGAAATCTAGAGCCTAATGCTTGGCGTAGAGGCCCTTCCTGAGCTTCCCTGGGTGGTGAAATCACTGCTCAAAACCGAAAGAAATTTCTATTTTTTCCTTTGAATAAAATGTTTATTTCTATTTCTTCCATTTGATCGAAACTGGTAATTGTTTGAAAACAACTAGTTTGGGCTTTGGGGGGGGAGCGATAGATCAGTGGGTGTATACTTGGTTTTTATGCGACCGGCCCGGGTTTTATTCCTGGCGTCCCTTTTGGTCCCCTGAGGACCACCATGAGGAATTCCTCAGTGCAGAGACAGCAGTAACCCCTGTGCTTCACCAGGTGTGACCCAAAAAGCCAAAACTGAAAAAGAAAACCAGTTTGAGGGCACTAGTGTCAGCGCAGTGAGAAGGAGAAAGGTTTGCATCCATTTGCTCCCTTACAGACCCTCCAGGAGTGATCCCTGAGCACTGCCTGGTGTGTCTCTAAAGAAGACAAACTTCAAAATAAAAGGACCAAAAAAAGGATCGATCCTGAGAGCCATCCATTTTTGGTGAGATGTTTTCAATGGCCCCCGTGGCTCGTCGTGTCTGCAGGGATGCAGGGTTGCCTTCACTCCATGCATCAGGCGCTCCACACTGAGCTCCACACTGAGCTTGAACTGAACCCTGACTGGAATCTATTTTCTTTTCTCTTGGAATGGTGTGTCAGCTTTCTGCTATCACTGTCGCTGTCCTCCCATGGTTCATCGATTTGCTCGAGCTGGCCTAGTAAGGTCCCCCGTTGGAGACTTGGTTGTTATTGTGTGTGGCATGTCGAATACATCACGGGGAGCTTGCCAGGCTTTGCCGTGCGGGCGAGATACTCTCCGTAGCTTGCCGGGCTCTCCGAGAGGGGTGGAGGAATCGAACTCAGATCGGCCATGTTGGCTGCGTGCAAGGCAAACACCCTACCTCGGTGCTCTCTCTCTAACGCTTTCTGCAAAGGGAGATATTTCCACTCGTGTCTGTTTATTGAGTTTACAAAAAAATAAAACACCGAACATATGGGGCTTTCCTAGTGCATTATTTATGAGGGATAAGATCAGTAAAAAGTGGCGGCCCCTGGTAGAAGGGGTACTCTGAAGGCCAGTTTTGTGGCAGGACACAAGCATCCTCCCGTTAGCATCCCAGAACTCTCAGTCTCCACATTGTTAGTAGCGGGACCATTCGGACCTGGGAGGTGCTTTCGTGCTTTCTTTCTCACTGAATTCCTGACATCCAGGCAGTTCCTGGGGTGCAGTAGAGGCTTCAGAGTGATGCGGAGCTTAGGGCGGTGCAGTGGGGTCTGTACACAGTACAGGGGTTGTGGGATTGAGTGTGCCCTTGTTGCATTTTGGCATGGGGCTGAGCACTGGGGCTACAGGCCTTGGGGTTGCGGAACCCACCCAAGGGCTAGGGGCTTGAGTGGCCAACACTCCCAACATGGGACTTGTCGGTACAAATCCTGAAGCCTTTAGCCTTGACGTAGATGCTATAGAATCTGCAGATTCATGTTCAGGGTCGGGGCTGCAGCCCCCTAAGGCAAGAGACTCTGTTGCAGACCGTCATATTCATTGGCGATTGTGATGGGGAGGGGACTTTTTGGAAGCGTGGTTCACGCAGATGGGAGGTTTAGGCCAATGAAATTTTAATTTGGGGGTTTGTTTTAGTTGTTTTTTTTATGTTTAGTGGGGGGAGTGAGAGAGGACATACCCTAAGATGCTCACTCCTGGCTCAGTGCTCAGGAATCATTCCTGGCGGTGCTCTGGGATCTGGGATGCTGAAGCTTGATTGGGGCGAGGAGGGCAAGCATCTTGCCTGCTTTACTGTCTGTCTAATTCCAACGCTGATGTTTTTTTCCAGATGAGGAATTTAGACTCATCTTCAGTTATGAAAAATCCTCTATGCTTCATCTCTTCCTGACTGGGCGATCCCTGGATACTGGCTCTTGGGGTGAGTATAGCAGGTCAAGGATTTAATTTTTCTTGCTCTTGCAGGAAGATGTTCTTATTGTCGCATTGGGGGGGGAACTTTGCTCAGGGGTCACTCCTGGCTTGCTGGCAAGAAATTTACTTTGAAAGGGCCAGAGGTATGGTGCAGCAAGTAGGGTGCTTGCCTTGCATGCAGCTAACAGAGATTTGATCAGCTGCATCCCAGCAAACCTCAGACATTCCAGGACAGATCCCTGAATGCAGAGCTAGGAGTACTCCTGACACTGTTGGTTCTGGCTCAGACACACACACACGGAATATCTGAGAGCAGAGATAGAAGTGTGCTCCTGCAGCATACAAAGCTGGGAAACAGGGTTTTAAGGACCCACTGTTTGACTCTTGAACTATTTTATGCTACAATTTGTCAGGGTACGTGGATTTATTTCCCTCTATTTGGATAGAGTTTACTGTTTGTCACTGCTGTATTTTGGGGTCACACACTACAGTACTCAGGCCTTACTCCTGCTCTGACCTCAGGGATCACAGCTGTCGGGGTCCCTCGACAATCGGGTGCCTGGCTAGAGGACTTGGTCAGGCAATTGCAAGCTGCTCATACCTGCTGTGTCATCACACAGTCCTCCAAGATAGGATATTTATTATAGGTAAAAGGTAGGCACAGCCAGGAGTGTTTCCTCAGCCCAGAGGTAGTAAAAAGCCCTATAGGTTGCTGTGTGGGGACTATGTGGTGTCTGGCCCTTTAAAACCCTGACCGGAAGTGTAGGTGAGGTCACAGAGCCCCGCCTTTCCCTGGGGTCTTTGTGGGCGGAGCAATCTCCACCCTGTTTGTTGTCTGGTGAGGAGCGGGGGTGGGGCGGGAAGGGGGCGGCCAGGGCGTGGGGGCGTCCCATAGGGCCAGTTTCCTCGCTGGCCTGGCCGCTGAGTGGTCCATCTGGGAGCTCTGAGCCTCCGCCGCCTGCCCAGCCCGGGATGCCCCCAGCGCCCGCCTTTTCGAGAGGTTTGTCTCTCCCTTCCGTCTATCTTAGCGCATCGCATCCAGGGAGGTTTTCATTTAGGAGGCGCGTGGGGGGGGTGAGGGAATGGGGGGGTCGGTGGTGCCTGGCAGGTGGGCTGACAAGTGAAGTGGAAGGTTCGGGAGCAAAAGTCGTTCGGAAAGGGTCGGGAACAACGGAAATCAGGACGACCAGAAGAGAGAGAGTTTTCTTTTCAGGTTTGTTTTTCATTGTGCGTCCTGGTAGCCCTGGCCGGGGCGGCCCCATGGGGTCGGGGGCACGAGACCCTCGCCCTCCCCTCCAACCCATCGCTCTGGCCCCCAACCGGAGAGGAACGTGTCGGAGCCCGAGGGAGCCCCAGCTTGCCCGCAAGTCTGAACACACTGCCTCATTCATTTCTTTCCACAAATTCTTAGTCATCTGTTGCGTTTCATTGCATAACTCAAACTGCAGATTCAGGTTTTGGCATTGCAGCCATTTGATTTGAGAGTGGAGTCACTGGGTGTGAGTCAGCTGGTAAAATTTGCACGTTGGGGACAGATATTCTGCTGGCAGGGGATCAAGGATGTGATTTTAATGGTGGATGACAGGGCACTGCAGAGAGGAAATCTAGAGCCTAATGCTTGGCGTAGAGGCCCTTCCTGAGCTTCCCTGGGTGGTGAAATCACTGCTCAAAACCGAAAGAAATTTCTATTTTTTCCTTTGAATAAAATGTTTATTTCTATTTCTTCCATTTGATCGAAACTGGTAATTGTTTGAAAACAACTAGTTTGGGCTTTGGGGGGGGAGCGATAGATCAGTGGGTGTATACTTGGTTTTTATGCGACCGGCCCGGGTTTTATTCCTGGCGTCCCTTTTGGTCCCCTGAGGACCACCATGAGGAATTCCTCAGTGCAGAGACAGCAGTAACCCCTGTGCTTCACCAGGTGTGACCCAAAAAGCCAAAACTGAAAAAGAAAACCAGTTTGAGGGCACTAGTGTCAGCGCAGTGAGAAGGAGAAAGGTTTGCATCCATTTGCTCCCTTACAGACCCTCCAGGAGTGATCCCTGAGCACTGCCTGGTGTGTCTCTAAAGAAGACAAACTTCAAAATAAAAGGACCAAAAAAAGGATCGATCCTGAGAGCCATCCATTTTTGGTGAGATGTTTTCAATGGCCCCCGTGGCTCGTCGTGTCTGCAGGGATGCAGGGTTGCCTTCACTCCATGCATCAGGCGCTCCACACTGAGCTCCACACTGAGCTTGAACTGAACCCTGACTGGAATCTATTTTCTTTTCTCTTGGAATGGTGTGTCAGCTTTCTGCTATCACTGTCGCTGTCCTCCCATGGTTCATCGATTTGCTCGAGCTGGCCTAGTAAGGTCCCCCGTTGGAGACTTGGTTGTTATTGTGTGTGGCATGTCGAATACATCACGGGGAGCTTGCCAGGCTTTGCCGTGCGGGCGAGATACTCTCCGTAGCTTGCCGGGCTCTCCGAGAGGGGTGGAGGAATCGAACTCAGATCGGCCATGTTGGCTGCGTGCAAGGCAAACACCCTACCTCGGTGCTCTCTCTCTAACGCTTTCTGCAAAGGGAGATATTTCCACTCGTGTCTGTTTATTGAGTTTACAAAAAAATAAAACACCGAACATAAGGGGCTTTCCTAGTGCATTATTTATGAGGGATAAGATCAGTAAAAAGTGGCGGCCCCTGGTAGAAGGGGTACTCTGAAGGCCAGTTTTGTGGCAGGACACAAGCATCCTCCCGTTAGCATCCCAGAACTCTCAGTCTCCACATTGTTAGTAGCGGGACCATTCGGACCTGGGAGGTGCTTTCGTGCTTTCTTTCTCACTGAATTCCTGACATCCAGGCAGTTCCTGGGGTGCAGTAGAGGCTTCAGAGTGATGCGGAGCTTAGGTCGGTGCAGTGGGGTCTGTACACATTACAGGGGTTGTGGGATTGAGTGTGCCCTTGTTGCATTTTGGCATGGGGCTGAGCACTGGGGCTACAGGCCTTGGGGTTGCGGAACCCACCCAAGGGCTAGGGGCTTGAGTGGCCAACACTCCCAACATGGGACTTGTCGGTACAAATCCTGAAGCCTTTAGCCTTGACGTAGATGCTATAGAATCTGCAGATTCATGTTCAGGGTCGGGGCTGCAGCCCCCTAAGGCAAGAGACTCTGTTGCAGACCGTCCTATTCATTGGCGGTTGTGATGGGGAGGGGCCTTTTTGGAAGCGTGGTTCACGCAGGTGGGAGGTTTAGGCCAATGAAATTTTAATTTGGGGTTTGTTTTAGTTGTTTTTTTAAGTTTTGTGGGGGGAGTGAGAGAGGACATACCCTAAGATGCTCACTCCTGGCTCAGTGCTCAGGAATCATTCCTGGCGGTGCTCTGGGATCTGGGATGCTGAAGCTTGATTGGGGCGAGGAGGGCAAGCATCTTGCCTGCTTTACTGTCTGTCTAATTCCAACGCTGATGTTTTTTCCAGATGAGGAATTTAGACTCATCTTCAGTTATGAAAAATCCTCTATGCTTCATCTCTTCCTGACTGGGCGATCCCTGGATACTGGCTCTTGGGGTGAGTATAGCAGGTCAAGGATTTAATTTTTCTTGCTCTTGCAGGAAGATGTTCTTATTGTCGCATTGGGGGGGGGGGAACTTTGCTCAGGGGTCACTCCTGGCTTGCTGGCAAGAAATTTACTTTGAAAGGGCCAGAGGTATGGTGCAGCAAGTAGGGTGCTTGCCTTGCATGCAGCTAACACAGATTTGATCAGCTGCATCCCAGCAAACCTCAGACATTCCAGGACAGATCCCTGAATGCAGAGCTAGGAGTACTCCTGACACTGTTGTTTCTGGCTCAGACACACACACACGGTATATCTGAGAGCAGAGATAGAAGTGTGCTCCTGCAGCATACAAAGTTGGGAAACAGGGTTTTAAGGACCCACTGTTTGACTCTTGAACTATTTTATGCTACAATTTGTCAGGGTACGTGGATTTATTTCCCTCTATTTGGATAGAGTTTACTGTTTGTCACTGCTGTATTTTGGGGTCACACACTACAGTACTCAGGCCTTACTCCTGCTCTGACCTCAGGGATCACAGCTGTCGGGGTCCCTCGACAATCGGGTGCCTGACTAGAGGACTTGGTCAGGCAATTGCAAGCTGCTCATACCTGCTGTGTCATCACACAGTCCTCCAAGATAGGATATTTATTATAGGTAAAAGGTAGGCACAGCCAGGAGTGTTTCCTCAGCCCAGAGGTAGTAAAAAGCCCTATAGGTTGCTGTGTGGGGACTATGTGGTGTCTGGCCCTTTAAAACCCTGACCGGAAGTGTAGGTGAGGTCACAGAGCCCCGCCTTTCCCTGGGGTCTTTGTGGGCGGAACAATCTCCACCCTGTTTGTTGCCTGGTGAGGAGCGGGGGTGGGGCGGGAAGGGGGCGGCCAGGGCGTGGGGGCGTCCCATAGGGCCAGTTTCCTCGCTGGCCTGGCCGCTGAGTGGTCCATCTGGGAGCTCTGAGCCTCCGCCGCCTGCCCAGCCCGGGATGCCCCCAGCGCCCGCCTTTTCGAGAGGTTTGTCTCTCCCTTCCGTCTATCTTAGCGCATCGCATTGAGGGAGGTTTTTATTTAGGAGGCGCGTGGGGGGGGTGAGGGAATGGGGGGGTCGGTGGTGCCTGGCAGGTGGGCTGACAAGTGAAGTGGAAGGTTCGGGAGCAAAAGTCGTTCGGAAAGGGTCGGGAACAACGGAAATCAGGACGACCAGAAGAGAGAGAGTTTTCTTTTCAGGTTTGTTTTTCATTGTGCGTCCTGGTAGCCCTGGCCCGGGCGGCCCCATGGGGTCGGGGGCACGAGACCCTCGCCCTCCCCTCCAACCCATCGCTCTGGCCCCCAACCGGAGAGGAACGTGTCGGAGCCCGAGGGAGCCCCAGCTTGCCCGCAAGTCTGAACACACTGCCTCATTCATTTCTTTCCACAAATTCTTAGTCATCTGTTGCGTTTCATTGCATAACTCAAACTGCAGATTCAGGTTTTGGCATTGCAGCCATTTGATTTGAGAGTGGAGTCACTGGGTGTGAGTCAGCTGGTAAAATTTTCACGTTGGGGACAGATATTCTGCTGGCAGGGGATCAAGGATGTGATTTTAATGGTGGATGACAGGGCACTGCAGAGAGGAAATCTAGAGCCTAATGCTTGGCGTAGAGGCCCTTCCTGAGCTTCCCTGGGTGGTGAAATCACTGCTCAAAACCGAAAGAAATTTCTATTTTTTCCTTTGAACAAAATGTTTATTTCTATTTCTTCCATTTGATCGAAACTGGTAATTGTTTGAAAACAACTAGTTTGGGCTTTGTGGGGGGAGCGATAGATCAGTGGGTGTATACTTGGTTTTTATGCGACCGGCCCGGGTTTTATTCCTGGCGTCCCTTTTGGTCCCCTGAGGACCACCATGAGGAATTCCTCAGTGCAGAGACAGCAGTAACCCCTGTGCTTCACCAGGTGTGACCCAAAAAGCCAAAACTGAAAAAGAAAACCAGTTTGAGGGCACTAGTGTCAGCGCAGTGAGAAGGAGAAAGGTTTGCATCCAATTGCTCCCCTACAGACCCTCCAGGAGTGATCCCTGAGCACTGCCTGGTGTGTCTCTAAAGAAGACAAACTTCAAAATAAAAGGACCAAAAAAAGGATCGATCCTGAGAGAAATCCATTTTGGTGAGATGTTTTCAATGGCCCCCGTGGCTCGTCGTGTCTGCAGGGATGCAGGGTTGCCTTCACTCCATGCATCAGGCGCTCCACACTGAGCTCCACACTGAGCTTGAACTGAACCCTGACTGGAATCTATTTTCTTTTCTCTTGGAATGGTGTGTCAGCTTTCTGCTATCACTGTCGCTGTCCTCCCATGGTTCATCGATTTGCTCGAGCAGGCCTAGTAAGGTCCCCCGTTGGAGACTTGATTGTTATTGTGTGTGGCATGTCGAATACATCACGGGGAGCTTGCCAGGCTTTGCCGTGCGGGCGAGATACTCTCCGTAGCTTGCCGGGCTCTCCGAGAGGGGTGGAGGAATCGAACTCAGGTCGGCCATGTTGGCTGCGTGCAAGGCAAACGCCCTACCTCGGTGCTCTCTCTCTAACGCTTTCTGCAAAGGGAGATATTTCCACTCGTGTCTGTTTATTGAGTTTACAAAAAAATAAAACACCGAACATATGGGGCTTTCCTAGTGCATTATTTATGAGGGATAAGATCAGTAAAAAGTGGCGGCCCCTGGTAGAAGGGGTACTCTGAAGGCCAGTTTTGTGGCAGGACACAAGCATCCTCCCGTTAGCATCCCAGAACTCTCAGTCTCCACATTGTTAGTAGCGGGACCATTCGGACCTGGGAGGTGCTTTCGTGCTTTCTTTCTCACTGAATTCCTGACATCCAGGCAGTTCCTGGGGTGCAGTAGTGGCTTCAGAGTGATGCGGAGCTTAGGGCGGTGCAGTGGGGTCTGTACACAGTACAGGGGTTGTGGGATTGAGTGTGCCCTTGTTGCATTTTGGCATGGGGCTGAGCACTGGGGCTACAGGCCTTGGGGTTGCGGAACCCACCCAAGGGCTAGGGGCTTGAGTGGACAACACTCCCAACATGGGACTTGTCGGTAAAAATCCTGAAGCCTTTAGCCTTGACGTAGATGCTATAGAATCTGCAGATTCATGTTCAGGGTCGGGGCTGCAGCCCCCTAAAGGCAAGAGACTCTGTTGCAGACCGTCCTATTCATTGGCGGTTGGGATGGGGAGGGGCCTTTTTGGAAGCGTGGTTCACGCAGGTGGGAGGTTTAGGCCAATGAAATTTTAATTTGGGGGTTTGTTTTAGTTGTTTTTTTATGTTTTGTGGGGGGAGTGAGAGAGGACATACCCTAAGATGCTCACTCCTGGCTCAGTGCTCAGGAATCATTCCTGGCGGTGCTCTGGGATCTGGGATGCTGAAGCTTGATTGGGGCGAGGAGGGCAAGCATCTTGCCTGCTTTACTGTCTGTCTAATTCCAACGCTGATGTTTTTTCCAGATGAGGAATTTAGACTCATCTTCAGTTATGAAAAATCCTCTATGCTTCATCTCTTCCTGACTGGGCGATCCCTGGATACTGGCTCTTGGGGTGAGTATAGCAGGTCAAGGATTTAATTTTCCTTGCTCTTGCAGGAAGATGTTCTTATTGTCGCATGGGGGGGGGAACTTTGCTCAGGGGTCACTCCTGGCTTGCTGGCAAGAAATTTACTTTGAAAGGGCCAGAGGTATGGTGCAGCAAGTATGGTGCTTGCCTTGCATGCAGCTAACACAGATTTGATCAGCTGCATCCCAGCAAACCTCAGACATTCCAGGACAGATCCCTGAATGCAGAGCTAGGAGTACTCCTGACACTGTTGGTTCTGGCTCAGACACACACACACGGAATATCTGAGAGCAGAGATAGAAGTGTGCTCCTGCAGCATACAAAGCTGGGAAACAGGGTTTTAAGGACCCACTGTTTGACTCTTGAACTATTTTATGCTACAATTTGTCAGGGTACGTGGATTTATTTCCCTCTATTTGGATAGAGTTTACTGTTTGTCACTGCTGTATTTTGGGGTCACACACTACAGTACTCAGGCCTTACTCCTGCTCTGACCTCAGGGATCACAGCTGTCGGGGTCCCTCGACAATCGGGTGCCTGGCTAGAGGACTTGGTCAGGCAATTGCAAGCTGCTCATACCTGCTGTGTCATCACACAGTCCTCCAAGATAGGATATTTATTATAGGTAAAAGGTAGGCACAGCCAGGAGTGTTTCCTCAGCCCAGAGGTAGTAAAAAGCCCTATAGGTTGCTGTGTGGGGACTATGTGGTGTCTGGCCCTTTAAAACCCTGACCGGAAGTGTAGGTGAGGTCACAGAGCCCCGCCTTTCCCTGGGGTCTTTGTGGGCGGAGCAATCTCCACCCTGTTTGTTGCCTGGTGAGGAGCGGGGGTGGGGCGGGAAGGGGGCGGCCAGGGCGTGGGGGCGTCCCATAGGGCCAGTTTCCTCGCTGGCCTGGCCGCTGAGTGGTCCATCTGGGAGCTCTGAGCCTCCGCCGCCTGCCCAGCCCGGGATGCCCCCAGCGCCCGCCTTTTCGAGAGGTTTGTCTCTCCCTTCCGTCTATCTTAGCGCATCGCATTTTGGAGGTTTTTATTTAGGAGGCGCGTGCGGGGGCGGGGGTGAGGGAATGGGGGGGTCGGTGGTGCCTGGCAGGTGGGCTGACAAGTGAAGTGGAAGGTTCGGGAGCAAAAGTCGTTCGGAAAGGGTCGGGAACAACGGAAATCAGGACGACCAGAAGAGAGAGAGTTTTCTTTTCAGGTTTGTTTTTCATTGTGCGTCCTGGTAGCCCTGGCCGGGGCGGCCCCATGGGGTCGGGGGCACGAGACCCTCGCCCTCCCCTCCAACCCATCGCTCTGGCCCCCAACCGGAGAGGAACGTGTCGGAGCCCGAGGGAGCCCCAGCTTGCCCGCAAGTCTGAACACACTGCCTCATTCATTTCTTTCCACAAATTCTTAGTCATCTGTTGCGTTTCATTGCATAACTCAAACTGCAGATTCAGGTTTTGGCATTGCAGCCATTTGATTTGAGAGTGGAGTCACTGGGTGTGAGTCAGCTGGTAAAATTTGCACGTTGGGGACAGATATTCTGCTTGCAGGGGATCAAGGATGTGATTTTAATGGTGGATGACAGGGCACTGCAGAGAGGAAATCTAGAGCCTAATGCTTGGCGTAGAGGCCCTTCCTGAGCTTCCCTGGGTGGTGAAATCACTGCTCAAAACCGAAAGAAATTTCTATTTTTTCCTTTGAATAAAATGTTTATTTCTATTTCTTCCATTTGATCGAAACTGGTAATTGTTTGAAAACAACTAGTTTGGGCTTTGTGGGGGGAGCGATAGATCAGTGGGTGTATACTTGGTTTTTATGCGACCGGCCCGGGTTTTATTCCTGGCGTCCCTTTTGGTCCCCTGAGGACCACCATGAGGAATTCCTCAGTGCAGAGACAGCAGTAACCCCTGTGCTTCACCAGGTGTGACCCAAAAAGCCAAAACTGAAAAAGAAAACCAGTTTGAGGGCACTAGTGTCAGCGCAGTGAGAAGGAGAAAGGTTTGCATCCATTTGCTTCCTTACAGACCCTCCAGGAGTGATCCCTGAGCACTGCCTGGTGTGTCTCTAAAGAAGACAAACTTCAAAATAAAAGGACCAAAAAAAGGATCGATCCTGAGAGAAATCCATTTTGGTGAGATGTTTTCAATGGCCCCCGTGGCTCGTCGTGTCTGCAGGGATGCAGGGTTGCCTTCACTCCATGCATCAGGCGCTCCACACTGAGCTCCACACTGAGCTTGAACTGAACCCTGACTGGAATCTATTTTCTTTTCTCTTGGAATGGTGTGTCAGCTTTCTGCTATCACTGTCGCTGTCCTCCCATGGTTCATCGATTTGCTCGAGCAGGCCTAGTAAGGTCCCCCGTTGGAGACTTGATTGTTATTGTGTGTGGCATGTCGAATACATCACGGGGAGCTTGCCAGGCTTTGCCGTGCGGGCGAGATACTCTCCGTAGCTTGCCGGGCTCTCCGAGAGGGGTGGAGGAATCGAACTCAGGTCGGCCATGTTGGCTGCGTGCAAGGCAAACGCCCTACCTCGGTGCTCTCTCTCTAACGCTTTCTGCAAAGGGAGATATTTCCACTCGTGTCTGTTTATTGAGTTTACAAAAAAATAAAACACCGAACATATGGGGCTTTCCTAGTGCATTATTTATGAGGGATAAGATCAGTAAAAAGTGGCGGCCCCTGGTAGAAGGGGTACTCTGAAGGCCAGTTTTGTGGCAGGACACAAGCATCCTCCCGTTAGCATCCCAGAACTCTCAGTCTCCACATTGTTAGTAGCGGGACCATTCGGACCTGGGAGGTGCTTTCGTGCTTTCTTTCTCACTGAATTCCTGACATCCAGGCAGTTCCTGGGGTGCAGTAGTGGCTTCAGAGTGATGCGGAGCTTAGGGCGGTGCAGTGGGGTCTGTACACAGTACAGGGGTTGTGGGATTGAGTGTGCCCTTGTTGCATTTTGGCATGGGGCTGAGCACTGGGGCTACAGGCCTTGGGGTTGCGGAACCCACCCAAGGGCTAGGGGCTTGAGTGGACAACACTCCCAACATGGGACTTGTCGGTAAAAATCCTGAAGCCTTTAGCCTTGACGTAGATGCTATAGAATCTGCAGATTCATGTTCAGGGTCGGGGCTGCAGCCCCCTAAAGGCAAGAGACTCTGTTGCAGACCGTCCTATTCATTGGCGGTTGGGATGGGGAGGGGCCTTTTTGGAAGCGTGGTTCACGCAGGTGGGAGGTTTAGGCCAATGAAATTTTAATTTGGGGGTTTGTTTTAGTTGTTTTTTTATGTTTTGTGGGGGGAGTGAGAGAGGACATACCCTAAGATGCTCACTCCTGGCTCAGTGCTCAGGAATCATTCCTGGCGGTGCTCTGGGATCTGGGATGCTGAAGCTTGATTGGGGCGAGGAGGGCAAGCATCTTGCCTGCTTTACTGTCTGTCTAATTCCAACGCTGATGTTTTTTCCAGATGAGGAATTTAGACTCATCTTCAGTTATGAAAAATCCTCTATGCTTCATCTCTTCCTGACTGGGCGATCCCTGGATACTGGCTCTTGGGGTGAGTATAGCAGGTCAAGGATTTAATTTTCCTTGCTCTTGCAGGAAGATGTTCTTATTGTCGCATGGGGGGGGGAACTTTGCTCAGGGGTCACTCCTGGCTTGCTGGCAAGAAATTTACTTTGAAAGGGCCAGAGGTATGGTGCAGCAAGTATGGTGCTTGCCTTGCATGCAGCTAACACAGATTTGATCAGCTGCATCCCAGCAAACCTCAGACATTCCAGGACAGATCCCTGAATGCAGAGCTAGGAGTACTCCTGACACTGTTGGTTCTGGCTCAGACACACACACACGGAATATCTGAGAGCAGAGATAGAAGTGTGCTCCTGCAGCATACAAAGCTGGGAAACAGGGTTTTAAGGACCCACTGTTTGACTCTTGAACTATTTTATGCTACAATTTGTCAGGGTACGTGGATTTATTTCCCTCTATTTGGATAGAGTTTACTGTTTGTCACTGCTGTATTTTGGGGTCACACACTACAGTACTCAGGCCTTACTCCTGCTCTGACCTCAGGGATCACAGCTGTCGGGGTCCCTCGACAATCGGGTGCCTGGCTAGAGGACTTGGTCAGGCAATTGCAAGCTGCTCATACCTGCTGTGTCATCACACAGTCCTCCAAGATAGGATATTTATTATAGGTAAAAGGTAGGCACAGCCAGGAGTGTTTCCTCAGCCCAGAGGTAGTAAAAAGCCCTATAGGTTGCTGTGTGGGGACTATGTGGTGTCTGGCCCTTTAAAACCCTGACCGGAAGTGTAGGTGAGGTCACAGAGCCCCGCCTTTCCCTGGGGTCTTTGTGGGCGGAGCAATCTCCACCCTGTTTGTTGCCTGGTGAGGAGCGGGGGTGGGGCGGGAAGGGGGCGGCCAGGGCGTGGGGGCGTCCCATAGGGCCAGTTTCCTCGCTGGCCTGGCCGCTGAGTGGTCCATCTGGGAGCTCTGAGCCTCCGCCGCCTGCCCAGCCCGGGATGCCCCCAGCGCCCGCCTTTTCGAGAGGTTTGTCTCTCCCTTCCGTCTATCTTAGCGCATCGCATTGAGGGAGGTTTTTATTTAGGAGGCGCGTGCGGGGGCGGGGGTGAGGGAATGGGGGGGTCGGTGGTGCCTGGCAGGTGGGCTGACAAGTGAAGTGGAAGGTTCGGGAGCAAAAGTCGTTCGGAAAGGGTCGGGAACAACGGAAATCAGGACGACCAGAAGAGAGAGAGTTTTCTTTTCAGGTTTGTTTTTCATTGTGCGTCCTGGTAGCCCTGGCCCGGGCGGCCCCATGGGGTCGGGGGCACGAGACCCTCGCCCTCCCCTCCAACCCATCGCTCTGGCCCCCAACCGGAGAGGAACGTGTCGGAGCCCGAGGGAGCCCCAGCTTGCCCGCAAGTCTGAACACACTGCCTCATTCATTTCTTTCCACAAATTCTTAGTCATCTGTTGCGTTTCATTGCATAACTCAAACTGCAGATTCAGGTTTTGGCATTGCAGCCATTTGATTTGAGAGTGGAGTCACTGGGTGTGAGTCAGCTGGTAAAATTTGCACGTTGGGGACAGATATTCTGCTTGCAGGGGATCAAGGATGTGATTTTAATGGTGGATGACAGGGCACTGCAGAGAGGAAATCTAGAGCCTAATGCTTGGCGTAGAGGCCCTTCCTGAGCTTCCCTGGGTGGTGAAATCACTGCTCAAAACCGAAAGAAATTTCTATTTTTTCCTTTGAATAAAATGTTTATTTCTATTTCTTCCATTTGATCGAAACTGGTAATTGTTTGAAAACAACTAGTTTGGGCTTTGTGGGGGGAGCGATAGATCAGTGGGTGTATACTTGGTTTTTATGCGACCGGCCCGGGTTTTATTCCTGGCGTCCCTTTTGGTCCCCTGAGGACCACCATGAGGAATTCCTCAGTGCAGAGACAGCAGTAACCCCTGTGCTTCACCAGGTGTGACCCAAAAAGCCAAAACTGAAAAAGAAAACCAGTTTGAGGGCACTAGTGTCAGCGCAGTGAGAAGGAGAAAGGTTTGCATCCATTTGCTCCCTTACAGACCCTCCAGGAGTGATCCCTGAGCACTGCCTGGTGTGTCTCTAAAGAAGACAAACTTCAAAATAAAAGGACCAAAAAAAGGATCGATCCTGAGAGCCATCCATTTTTGGTGAGATGTTTTCAATGGCCCCCGTGGCTCGTCGTGTCTGCAGGGATGCAGGGTTGCCTTCACTCCATGCATCAGGCGCTCCACACTGAGCTCCACACTGAGCTTGAACTGAACCCTGACTGGAATCTATTTTCTTTTCTCTTGGAATGGTGTGTCAGCTTTCTGCTATCACTGTCGCTGTCCTCCCATGGTTCATCGATTTGCTCGAGCTGGCCTAGTAAGGTCCCCCGTTGGAGACTTGGTTGTTATTGTGTGTGGCATGTCGAATACATCACGGGGAGCTTGCCAGGCTTTGCCGTGCGGGCGAGATACTCTCCGTAGCTTGCCGGGCTCTCCGAGAGGGGTGGAGGAATCGAACTCAGATCGGCCATGTTGGCTGCGTGCAAGGCAAACACCCTACCTCGGTGCTCTCTCTCTAACGCTTTCTGCAAAGGGAGATATTTCCACTCGTGTCTGTTTATTGAGTTTACAAAAAAATAAAACACCGAACATATGGGGCTTTCCTAGTGCATTATTTATGAGGGATAAGATCAGTAAAAAGTGGCGGCCCCTGGTAGAAGGGGTACTCTGAAGGCCAGTTTTGTGGCAGGACACAAGCATCCTCCCGTTAGCATCCCAGAACTCTCAGTCTCCACATTGTTAGTAGCGGGACCATTCGGACCTGGGAGGTGCTTTCGTGCTTTCTTTCTCACTGAATTCCTGACATCCAGGCAGTTCCTGGGGTGCAGTAGAGGCTTCAGAGTGATGCGGAGCTTAGGGCGGTGCAGTGGGGTCTGTACACATTACAGGGGTTGTGGGATTGAGTGTGCCCTTGTTGCATTTTGGCATGGGGCTGAGCACTGGGGCTACAGGCCTTGGGGTTGCGGAACCCACCCAAGGGCTAGGGGCTTGAGTGGCCAACACTCCCAACATGGGACTTGTCGGTACAAATCCTGAAGCCTTTAGCCTTGACGTAGATGCTATAGAATCTGCAGATTCATGTTCAGGGTCGGGGCTGCAGCCCCCTAAGGCAAGAGACTCTGTTGCAGACCGTCATATTCATTGGCGATTGTGATGGGGAGGGGACTTTTTGGAAGCGTGGTTCACGCAGATGGGAGGTTTAGGCCAATGAAATTTTAATTTGGGGGTTTGTTTTAGTTGTTTTTTTTATGTTTAGTGGGGGGAGTGAGAGAGGACATACCCTAAGATGCTCACTCCTGGCTCAGTGCTCAGGAATCATTCCTGGCGGTGCTCTGGGATCTGGGATGCTGAAGCTTGATTGGGGCGAGGAGGGCAAGCATCTTGCCTGCTTTACTGTCTGTCTAATTCCAACGCTGATGTTTTTTTCCAGATGAGGAATTTAGACTCATCTTCAGTTATGAAAAATCCTCTATGCTTCATCTCTTCCTGACTGGGCGATCCCTGGATACTGGCTCTTGGGGTGAGTATAGCAGGTCAAGGATTTAATTTTTCTTGCTCTTGCAGGAAGATGTTCTTATTGTCGCATTGGGGGGGGGAACTTTGCTCAGGGGTCACTCCTGGCTTGCTGGCAAGAAATTTACTTTGAAAGGGCCAGAGGTATGGTGCAGCAAGTAGGGTGCTTGCCTTGCATGCAGCTAACAGAGATTTGATCAGCTGCATCCCAGCAAACCTCAGACATTCCAGGACAGATCCCTGAATGCAGAGCTAGGAGTACTCCTGACACTGTTGGTTCTGGCTCAGACACACACACACGGAATATCTGAGAGCAGAGATAGAAGTGTGCTCCTGCAGCATACAAAGCTGGGAAACAGGGTTTTAAGGACCCACTGTTTGACTCTTGAACTATTTTATGCTACAATTTGTCAGGGTACGTGGATTTATTTCCCTCTATTTGGATAGAGTTTACTGTTTGTCACTGCTGTATTTTGGGGTCACACACTACAGTACTCAGGCCTTACTCCTGCTCTGACCTCAGGGATCACAGCTGTCGGGGTCCCTCGACAATCGGGTGCCTGGCTAGAGGACTTGGTCAGGCAATTGCAAGCTGCTCATACCTGCTGTGTCATCACACAGTCCTCCAAGATAGGATATTTATTATAGGTAAAAGGTAGGCACAGCCAGGAGTGTTTCCTCAGCCCAGAGGTAGTAAAAAGCCCTATAGGTTGCTGTGTGGGGACTATGTGGTGTCTGGCCCTTTAAAACCCTGACCGGAAGTGTAGGTGAGGTCACAGAGCCCCGCCTTTCCCTGGGGTCTTTGTGGGCGGAGCAATCTCCACCCTGTTTGTTGTCTGGTGAGGAGCGGGGGTGGGGCGGGAAGGGGGCGGCCAGGGCGTGGGGGCGTCCCATAGGGCCAGTTTCCTCGCTGGCCTGGCCGCTGAGTGGTCCATCTGGGAGCTCTGAGCCTCCGCCGCCTGCCCAGCCCGGGATGCCCCCAGCGCCCGCCTTTTCGAGAGGTTTGTCTCTCCCTTCCGTCTATCTTAGCGCATCGCATTGAGGGAGGTTTTTATTTAGGAGGCGCGTGCGGGGGCGGGGGTGAGGGAATGGGGGGGTCGGTGGTGCCTGGCAGGTGGGCTGACAAGTGAAGTGGAAGGTTCGGGAGCAAAAGTCGTTCGGAAAGGGTCGGGAACAACGGAAATCAGGACGACCAGAAGAGAGAGAGTTTTCTTTTCAGGTTTGTTTTTCATTGTGCGTCCTGGTAGCCCTGGCCGGGGCGGCCCCATGGGGTCGGGGGCACGAGACCCTCGCCCTCCCCTCCAACCCATCGCTCTGGCCCCCAACCGGAGAGGAACGTGTCGGAGCCCGAGGGAGCCCCAGCTTGCCCGCAAGTCTGAACACACTGCCTCATTCATTTCTTTCCACAAATTCTTAGTCATCTGTTGCGTTTCATTGCATAACTCAAACTGCAGATTCAGGTTTTGGCATTGCAGCCATTTGATTTGAGAGTGGAGTCACTGGGTGTGAGTCAGCTGGTAAAATTTGCACGTTGGGGACAGATATTCTGCTTGCAGGGGATCAAGGATGTGATTTTAATGGTGGATGACAGGGCACTGCAGAGAGGAAATCTAGAGCCTAATGCTTGGCGTAGAGGCCCTTCCTGAGCTTCCCTGGGTGGTGAAATCACTGCTCAAAACCGAAAGAAATTTCTATTTTTTCCTTTGAATAAAATGTTTATTTCTATTTCTTCCATTTGATAGAAACTGGTAATTGTTTGAAAACAACTAGTTTGGGCTTTGTGGGGGGAGCGATAGATCAGTGGGTGTATACTTGGTTTTTATGCGACCGGCCCGGGTTTTATTCCTGGCGTCCCTTTTGGTCCCCTGAGGACCACCATGAGGAATTCCTCAGTGCAGAGACAGCAGTAACCCCTGTGCTTCACCAGGTGTGACCCAAAAAGCCAAAACTGAAAAAGAAAACCAGTTTGAGGGCACTAGTGTCAGCGCAGTGAGAAGGAGAAAGGTTTGCATCCATTTGCTCCCTTACAGACCCTCCAGGAGTGATCCCTGAGCACTGCCTGGTGTGTCTCTAAAGAAGACAAACTTCAAAATAAAAGGACCAAAAAAAGGATCGATCCTGAGAGCCATCCATTTTTGGTGAGATGTTTTCAATGGCCCCCGTGGCTCGTCGTGTCTGCAGGGATGCAGGGTTGCCTTCACTCCATGCATCAGGCGCTCCACACTGAGCTCCACACTGAGCTTGAACTGAACCCTGACTGGAATCTATTTTCTTTTCTCTTGGAATGGTGTGTCAGCTTTCTGCTATCACTGTCGCTGTCCTCCCATGGTTCATCGATTTGCTCGAGCTGGCCTAGTAAGGTCCCCCGTTGGAGACTTGGTTGTTATTGTGTGTGGCATGTCGAATACATCACGGGGAGCTTGCCAGGCTTTGCCGTGCGGGCGAGATACTCTCCGTAGCTTGCCGGGCTCTCCGAGAGGGGTGGAGGAATCGAACTCAGATCGGCCATGTTGGCTGCGTGCAAGGCAAACACCCTACCTCGGTGCTCTCTCTCTAACGCTTTCTGCAAAGGGAGATATTTCCACTCGTGTCTGTTTATTGAGTTTACAAAAAAATAAAACACCGAACATATGGGGCTTTCCTAGTGCATTATTTATGAGGGATAAGATCAGTAAAAAGTGGCGGCCCCTGGTAGAAGGGGTACTCTGAAGGCCAGTTTTGTGGCAGGACACAAGCATCCTCCCGTTAGCATCCCAGAACTCTCAGTCTCCACATTGTTAGTAGCGGGACCATTCGGACCTGGGAGGTGCTTTCGTGCTTTCTTTCTCACTGAATTCCTGACATCCAGGCAGTTCCTGGGGTGCAGTAGAGGCTTCAGAGTGATGCGGAGCTTAGGGCGGTGCAGTGGGGTCTGTACACATTACAGGGGTTGTGGGATTGAGTGTGCCCTTGTTGCATTTTGGCATGGGGCTGAGCACTGGGGCTACAGGCCTTGGGGTTGCGGAACCCACCCAAGGGCTAGGGGCTTGAGTGGCCAACACTCCCAACATGGGACTTGTCGGTACAAATCCTGAAGCCTTTAGCCTTGACGTAGATGCTATAGAATCTGCAGATTCATGTTCAGGGTCGGGGCTGCAGCCCCCTAAGGCAAGAGACTCTGTTGCAGACCGTCATATTCATTGGCGATTGTGATGGGGAGGGGACTTTTTGGAAGCGTGGTTCACGCAGATGGGAGGTTTAGGCCAATGAAATTTTAATTTGGGGGTTTGTTTTAGTTGTTTTTTTTATGTTTAGTGGGGGGAGTGAGAGAGGACATACCCTAAGATGCTCACTCCTGGCTCAGTGCTCAGGAATCATTCCTGGCGGTGCTCTGGGATCTGGGATGCTGAAGCTTGATTGGGGCGAGGAGGGCAAGCATCTTGCCTGCTTTACTGTCTGTCTAATTCCAACGCTGATGTTTTTTTCCAGATGAGGAATTTAGACTCATCTTCAGTTATGAAAAATCCTCTATGCTTCATCTCTTCCTGACTGGGCGATCCCTGGATACTGGCTCTTGGGGTGAGTATAGCAGGTCAAGGATTTAATTTTTCTTGCTTTTGCAGGAAGAAGTTCTTATTGTCGCATTGGGGGGGGGGACTTTGCTCAGGGGTCACTCCTGGCTTGCTGGCAAGAAATTTACTTTGAAAGGGCCAGAGGTATGGTGCAGCAAGTAGGGTGCTTGCCTTGCATGCAGCTAACACAGATTTGATCAGCTGCATCCCAGCAAACCTCAGACATTCCAGGACAGATCCCTGAATGCAGAGCTAGGAGTACTCCTGACACTGTTGGTTCTGGCTCAGACACACACACACGGAATATCTGAGAGCAGAGATAGAAGTGTGCTCCTGCAGCATACAAAGCTGGGAAACAGGGTTTTAAGGACCCACTGTTTGACTCTTGAACTATTTTATGCTACAATTTGTCAGGGTACGTGGATTTATTTCCCTCTATTTGGATAGAGTTTACTGTTTGTCACTGCTGTATTTTGGGGTCACACACTACAGTACTCAGGCCTTACTCCTGCTCTGACCTCAGGGATCACAGCTGTCAGGGTCCCTCGACAATCGGGTGCCTGGCTAGAGCACTTGGTCAGCCAATTGCAAGCTGCTCATACCTGCTGTGTCATCACACAGTCCTCCAAGTTAGGGTATTTATTATAGGTAAAAGGTAGGCACAGCCAGGAGTGTTTCCTCAGCCCAGAGGTAGTAAAAAGCCCTATAGGTTGCTGTGTGGGGACTATGTGGTGTCTGGCCCTTTAAAACCCTGACCGGAAGTGTAGGTGAGGTCACAGAGCCCCGCCTTTCCCTGGGGTCTTTGTGGGCGGAGCAATCTCCACCCTGTTTGTTGCCTGGTGAGGAGCGGGGGTGGGGCGGGAAGGGGGCGGCCAGGGCGTGGGGGCGTCCCATAGGGCCAGTTTCCTCGCTGGCCTGGCCGCTGAGTGGTCCATCTGGGAGCTCTGAGCCTCCGCCGCCTGCCCAGCCCGGGATGCCCCCAGCGCCCGCCTTTTCGAGAGGTTTGTCTCTCCCTTCCGTCTATCTTAGCGCATCGCATTTTGGAGGTTTTTATTTAGGAGGCGCGTGCGGGGGCGGGGGTGAGGGAATGGGGGGGTCGGTGGTGCCTGGCAGGTGGGCTGACAAGTGAAGTGGAAGGTTCGGGAGCAAAAGTCGTTCGGAAAGGGTCGGGAACAACGGAAATCAGGACGACCAGAAGAGAGAGAGTTTTCTTTTCAGGTTTGTTTTTCATTGTGCGTCCTGGTAGCCCTGGCCGGGGCGGCCCCATGGGGTCGGGGGCACGAGACCCTCGCCCTCCCCTCCAACCCATCGCTCTGGCCCCCAACCGGAGAGGAACGTGTCAGAGCCCGAGGGAGCCCCAGCTTGCCCGCAAGTCTGAACACACTGCCTCATTCATTTCTTTCCACAAATTCTTAGTCATCTGTTGCGTTTCATTGCATAACTCAAACTGCAGATTCAGGTTTTGGCATCGCAGCAATTTGATTTGAGAGTGGAGTCACTGAGTATGAGTCAGCTGGTAAAATTTCCACATAAGGGACAGATACTATGCTGGCAGGGGATCAAGTATGTGAGTTCGAAGGTGGGTGACAGGGCACTGCAGAGAGGAAATCTAGAGCCTAATACTTGGCGTAGAGGCCCTTCCTGAGATTCACTGGGTGGGGAAATCACTGCTCGAAACCTTAAGAAATTCCTTTCTGTTTCTTTCATTTGAATGAAACTGGTAATTGTTTCAAAATAACTAGCTTGGGGGTGGAGCGATAGATCAGTGGGTATCACTTGGTTCTTAGACGACCGGCCCGGGTTTTATTCCTGCCGTCCGTTTTGGTGCCCTGGGGACCACCATGAGTCATTGCTCAGTGCCGAGACAGGAGTAACCCCTGTGCTTCACCAGGTGTGACCCAAAAAGCCAACAATGAAAAAGAAAACCAGTTTGAGGGCACTAGTGTCAGTGCGGTGAGGAGGAGAAAGGTTTGCGTCCATTTGCTCCCCTACAGACCCTCCAGGAGTGATCCCTGAGCACAGCGTGGTGTGTCTCTAAAGAATACAAACTTCAAAATAAAAGGACCAAAAAGAGTATTGATCCTGAGAGCCATCCATTTTGGTGAGATGTTTTCAATGGCCCCTGTGGCTCGTCGTGTCTGTAGGGATGCAGGGTTGCCTTCACTCCATGCATCAGGCGCTCCACACTGAGCTCCACACTGAGCTTGAACTGAACCCTGACTCGAATCTATTTTCTTTTCTCTTGGAATGGTGTGTCAGCTTTCTGCTACCACTGTCGCTGTCCTCATCATTGTTCATGGATTTGCTCGAGCGGGCCCAGTAACGTCTGCGTTGGAGACTTTGTTGTTACTGTGTATGGCGTATCGAATACATCCCGGGGAGCTTGCCAGGCTATGCCGTGCGGGCGAGATACTCTCGGGAGCTTGCCAGGCTCTCCGAGAGGGGTGGAGGAATCGAACTCAGGTCGGCCATGTTGGCTGCGTGCAAGGCAAACGCCCTACCGCTGTGCTCTCTCTCTCTACCGCCTTCTGCAGAGGGAGTTATTTCCACGTGTGTCTGTTTATTGAGTTAAAAAAAAATAAAACACTGACCATATGGGGCTTTCCTAGTGCATTATTTACGAGGGACAAGGTCAGTGGCTCAAGCCTCCGTTAGTCTCGCGGGTAAAGTAAAAAGTGTCGACCCCTCTTAGAAGGGGTACTCTGAGGGCCAATTTTGTGGCAGGACACAAGCATCCTCCCGTTAGCATCCCAGAACTCTCAGTCTCCACGTTGTTAGTAGCGGGACCATTCGGACCTGGGAGGCGCTTTCTGCTTGCTCTCTCACTGGGTTCCTGACATCCAGGCAGTTCCTGGGGTGCAGTAGAGGCTTCAGAGTGATGCGGAGCTTAGGGCGGTGCAGTGGGGTCTGTACACAGTGCAGGGCTCGTGGGATTGAGTGTGTACTTGTGGCATTTTGGCATGGGGCTGAGCACTGGGGCTACTGTCCTTGGGGGTGCGGAACCCACCAAGGGCTAGGGGCTCGAGTGGCCAACACTCCCAACGTGGGACTTGCCGGTACAAATCCTGAAGCCTTTAGCCTTGACACAGATGCTATAGAATCTGCAGATTCATGTTCCGGGTCAGGGCTGCAGCCCCCCAAGGGCAAGAGACTCTGTTGCAGACCGTCCTATTCATTGGCGGTTGTGATGGGGCGGGGCCTTTTTGGAAGCGTGGTTCACGCAGGTGGGCTGTTTAGGCCAATGAAATTTTAATTTCGGGGTTTGTTTTAGTTGTTTTTATGTTTTGGGGGGGAATGTGAGAGAGGACACACCCTAAGATGCTCACTCCTGGCTCTGTGCTCACGAATCATTCCTGGTGGTGCACTGGGATCTGGGATGCTGAGGCTTGATTGGGGTGAGGAGGGCAAGCATCTTACCTGCTTTACTGTCTGTCTGATCCCAACATTGATGTTTTTCTCCAGATGAGGAATTTGGACTCATCTTCAGTTACGAAAAATCCTCTATGCTTCATCTCTCCCTGACTGGGCGATCCCTGGATACTGGCTCTGGGGGTGAGTACAGCAGGTCAAGGGTTTAATTTTTCTCTTTCTTGAAGGAAGATGCTCTTATTGTGGGGAGAGGGAGCTTTGCTCAGGTGTCACTCCTGGCTTGCTGGGAAGAAATTTACTTCGAAAGGGCCAGAGGTATGGTACAGCAAGTAGGGTGCTTGCCTTGCATGCAGCTAACACAGATTTGATCAGCAGCATCCCAGTAAACCTCAAACATTCCAGGACAGATCCCTGGATGCAGAGCTAGGAGTACCCCTGACACTGTTGGTTCTGGCTCAGACAGGCACACACACACATACACACAGACACACAGACACACAGACACACAGAGGAAATATCTGAGAGCAGAGAAAGAAGTGTGCTCCTGCAGCACACAAAGCTGGGAAACAGGGTTTTAAGGACCCACTGTTTGACACCTGAAATATTTTGTGATACAATTTGTCATCGTACGTGGATTTTTTCCCTCTGTTTGGATAGAGTTTACTGTTTGTCGTTGCTGTATTTTGGGGGCACACCCTAGAGTACTCAGGCCTTTCTCCTGCTCTGACCTCAGGGATCACAGCTGTTGGGGTCCCTCGACAGTCGGGTGCCTGAGTAGAGGACTTGGTCAGCCCATTGCAAGCTGCTCATACCTGCTGTGTCATCACCCAGTCCTCCAAGACAGGATTTTTTTTATAGTTCAAAGGTAGACACACATCACGGTCTTTAGTCAACAGCCTGCATAGTAAGATGATTTTGCTGTAAAGCATGCTGTGTGTGTGGTTTTCAAGTATATTGCTGCACAGCAGGAGCGAGTGCTGGATGAGGTTCATGCCAGTGTGCTGATTCAGGGTAGCTGGATTTCAGCACCAGACGAACAAGGGTCCTGCGGGATGTGCTGGAGCCTTGAATTTAGCTGCCCAGGGTCCAGGAATGACCCTGGTCCTCAGGAGAGAGCACCCAGTCGCATGTCCCTGTCCTGCCCTGCGGGAGAGAGAATGAAGTTTTGTCCATGCTGAGAGCCTGTGGCTACTCCCATGGCAAAGCCACTTTCAGGAGTTTGGTCAGCTTGATGTCGGCCTACAGGGGGTGCTGATGCCCTGCGCAACTGGGCTCAGAGGCAGCTCCTGGATGAGGCTGTGGCGACCTTCCTATGGAGCCTAGCGAGGAGTCCCAGGGCTGAGTCAGACACTGAGCCCAGGGCTCCTCTCTCCACAGGCATCCCGGATCCCGAGCTGCTTTTCCTAAGTAGGAGGGGAAGGAGCATCGGGCAGTGATTTCCCCAGGTTGGGGCTGGTAGTTGTGTATCCAGCTCCAGTGCAGGGATTTGCAGTCAGAACCCTGGGGGCTGTGACCCGCTTTGGTGCTGACGGCTTTGACCTTTCCCCCAGGTCTTTGTACTGAGCCTCCTGCTAACAGATGCTGGAGACATGGTGACGCACCGTCTGCAGGTGTGGGAGAAGGACACGATGATATACTGTAGTGCCAGGAGCACATTTTCAGAAGGGAGCCCTCAATGTGGCTGCTGACAGGGGTGCCCAACACTCTCCTGTTTGAGGCCACGTTTGTGTCTATTTGTTCTGTTCTGTCTTTGGCGCCATGCCCAGAGGGTGCTCCCTGAGTACCCCCAGCTCACTGCTCAAGGATGCCTGGGGCCGTCAGTGTCATTGGGGTCACTTTTCCTGCCCAGAGATAATTGGGGGCGGCTTCAATACAGGAACTACAGGCACTTCATGCCCTCACATAGCTCTGAGTCAGTCACTCGCTGACATTGTCTGTCTCCGTCTCATCCCTAGAACATGGAACAGGGAATGTAGGATATGGCATTGGGGGTGAGGGGGCGTCTGGAGTTTTGTTCCAACCCAGTGTTGCTTTTTGTGGTCCTGTTGGGTTTCTGCTCAGGTGTAACCCTGTGCCGTGCTCATTGGAGTTATCCCTGGAATGGCTGCATGCAAGTCGAGAACCTGTCTCGAACCCGACCAGAACCTGCAGGAACTTTCTAGAATAATGCTATTGTAGCAGATCTGGCTCCCTGTGAGGGATTCCTGGGATCATTAGCAGAAATGGGGAAACAATGAACTTTCCCGACCCTATGTGGTGTCCGGCCCTTTAAGACTCTGACCTGAAGTGTAGGTGAGGTCACAGAGCCCCGCCTTTCCCAGGGGTCTTTGTGGGCGGAGCCATCTCCACCCTGTTTGTTGCCTGGTGAGGAGCGGGGGTGGGGCGGGAAGGGGGCGGCCAGGGCGCGGGGGCGTCGGATAGGGCCAGTTTCCTCGCTGGCCGCGGAGTGAGAGTGAGTGGTCGATCTGGGAGCAGCCCTGAGCCTCCGCCGTCTCCCCACCGCGGGACGCCCCCAGCGCCCGCCCTTTCGAGAGGTTTGTCTGTCTGCTCATTTCTATTTTAGCGCATCGCATGGAGGGGAGGGAGTTTTTTTATTTTGGAGGCGCGTGAGGAGGGGGCGTCGGTCCCGGGCAGGTGGGCTGCCAAGTAAGGTGGAAGGTTGGAGAGAGAAAGTCGTTCGTTCGGAAAGTGTCAGGAACAACGGAAATCAGGACCACCAGAAGAGGAAGAGTTTCCTTCTCAGGTTTGTTTCACATTGTGCGTCCTGGTGGCCCTGGCCAGGGCAGCCCCATGGGGTCGGGGGCACGAGACCCTCGCCCTCCCCCCCAACCCATCGCTCTGGCCCCCAACCGGAGAGGAACGTGCCGGAGCCCGAGGGAGCCCCAGCTTGCCCGCAAGTCTCATGGCACTTGCGGGACCACCACAGCTTTGGCTCTGCGCCAGGGCCCCTCGGAGCCCGGGGGCCTCACCAGGGGTGGGGCGTGGGGACATCTCGAGAATGACCCCCGGCTGCCTACCTACATCCCCCACGTTCCAGGCCGACTTTCGTGTCTAGGCGGGTTGAAAAGGAGTCAGAGATAAGGGGATTCCCTCGGCAAGGGAACCCGGGGGGCTCATTCTTTGGCCTTTGGTGGGAGAGGGCTGGGGCCTCACCTGGCGTGTTCAGGGGGGTCTCCTGAACCTTCCCTCAGGAATCGGCCCTGGCAGTGTTGGGTGTACCCCGTACCCTGGTGAGCAGCACCCCGCTGCCTGGTGGGGGGAGGAGGGCGCTGGGTGCGTTTCTCCTGGGCTTGGGGCTCAAGAACATTGGGCCCAGCGTTTGCTTGTCACTTGTTGCTGGTTCAGCCATGAGGCTCGGAGGGCTTTTTCTTTTCCTTTCTTTTTTCCCCTTTGTTTTCTGTTTGCTTTTAGGTCCACGCCCTGTGATGCTCATGGGGTTCTTTCTGGCTCTGCACTCTGATCACTCTGGGTGCTGTTCAGGGGACCCTATGAGATCAGGATCACGATCACGACCATCCTGTGGTTCGTCGATTGCCTCGAGCAGTCCCCATTAACGTCTCCTTCGTCCTAGCCCTGAGATGTTTTTAACAATTGATTAAAGGATCTTTCAGGGTTAGGAGAATGAGACCCATCTTATGAGATGCTGGGCAATAAATCCAGGTTGTGTGCCTGCACGTCGGACGCTTCTGGTGCCATTTCTCCTACCCCAGTGTGTAGAGTTTGCAGAGGAGTCAGGGCTGAGGGCTGGCAGGAGGCGGGGTGGGGGAGCATCAGGGCTGGGCCAGAGAGGGTCCTTCAAACAAAAGTGCAGTCTTAGCAGGAAGTAGCCGAGGCACTTGGAGGCTGTGTCCCAAGGCCTCAGACTGCATTCTAGGATCCTCATCGGCCACCGCACCTTTATTTATTTTATTGAATTCTGTAGTTTGGAGGTACAGCTCCTCCTGCCTCTTCACTCAGGCCCCCAGGAAAACCCTTGGCCCTGACGCCTGTGTTACCAGCCTGGCTGCACAGCCTGTGGGATCGCGGTGCCTGCAAAACACCTTTTGCCTTTTTCAGTATGTAGTGAATGAGTGAACCCACAACAAAGCTAGTTGGGGCCTGACTACTAGTACAGTGGGGACTTTCTTAATGTGCACTCGGCCGACCTGGTTCAGTAACCTGCATCACATATGTGTCCCAAACGTCACTGAGTCTGGTCAGAAAGCAAAACCTGACCATCTTGTGTCCATTGCCAAGGTACTCACGCCCATGGTCCAATCAGGTCTTTGGTTTGCCGTGGGCCTGTTTGGATTGTGAGAACCATAGCGATGTTCTCCACCCACACTGCCTCATTCATTTCTTTCCACAAATTCTTACATCATCTGTTGCGTTTCATTGCATAATTCAAACTGCAGATTCAGGTTTTGGCATCGCAGCAATTTGATTTGAGAGTGGAGTCACTGAGTATGAGTCAGCTGGTAAAATTTCCACATTAGGGACAGATACTATGCTGGCAGGGGATCAAGTATGTGAGTTCGAAGGTGGGTGACAGGGCACTGCAGAGAGGAAATCTAGAGCCTAATGCTTGGCATAGAGGCCCTTCCTTAGCTTCACTGGGTGGGAAAATCACTGCTCGAAACCTTAAATTCCTTTCTGTTTCTTTCATTTGAATGAAACTGGTAATTGTTTCAAAATAACTAGCTTGGGGGTGGAGCGATAGATCAGTGGGTATCGACTTGGTTCTTAGACGACCGGCCCGGGTTTTATTCCTGGCGTCCGTTTTGGTGCCCTGGGGACCACCATGAGTCATTGCTCAGTGCCGAGACAGGAGTAACCCCTGTGCTTCACCAGGTGTGACCCAAAAAGCCAACAATGAAAAAGAAAACCAGTTTGAGGGCACTAGTGTCAGTGCGGTGAGGAGGAGAAAGGTTTGCGTCCATTTGCTCCCCTACAGACCCTCCAGGAGTGATCCCTGAGCACAGCGTGGTGTGTCTCTAAAGAAGACAAACTTCAAAATAAAAGGACCAAAAAGAGTATTGATCCTGAGAGCCATCCATTTTGGTGAGATGTTTTCAATGGCCCCTGTGGCTCGTCGTGTCTGTAGGGATGCAGGGTTGCCTTCACTCCATGCATCAGGCGCTCCACACTGAGCTCCACACTGAGCTTGAACTGAACCCTGACTCGAATCTATTTTCTTTTCTCTTGGAATGGTGTGTCAGCTTTCTGCTATCACTGTCGCTGTCCTCATCATTGTTCATGGATTTGCTCGAGCGGGCCCAGTAACGTCTGCGTTGGAGACTTTGTTGTTACTGTGTATGGCGTATCGAATACATCCCGGGGAGCTTGCCAGGCTATGCCGTGCGGGCGAGATACTCTCGGGAGCTTGCCGGGCTCTCCGAGAGGGGTGGAGGAATCGAACTCAGGTCGGCCATGTTGGCTGCGTGCAAGGCAAACGCCCTACCGCTGTGCTCTCTCTCTCTACCGCCTTCTGCAAAGGGAGTTATTTCCACGTGTGTCTGTATATTGAGTTAAAAAAAATAAAACACTGACCATATGGGGCTTTCCTAGTGCATTATTTACGAGGGACAAGGTCAGTGGCTCAGGCCTCCGTTATTTATCGCGGGTAAAGTAAAAAGTGGCGGCCCCTCTTAGAAGGGGTACTCTGAGGGCCAATTTTGTGGCAGGACACAAGCATCCTCCCGTTAGCATCCCAGAACTCTCAGTCTCCACGTTGTTAGTAGCGGGACCATTCGGACCTGGGAGGCGCTTTCGTGCTTGCTCTCTCACTGGGTTCCTGACATCAAGGCAGTTCCTGGGGTGCAGTAGAGGCTTCAGAGTGATGCGGAGCTTAGGGCGGTGCAGTGGGGTCTGTACACAGTGCAGGGCTCGTGGGATTGAGTGTGTCCTTGTTGCATTTTGGCATGGGGCTGAGCACTTGGGCTACTGTCCTTGGGGGTGCGGAACCCACCAAGGGCTAGGGGCTCGAATGGCCAACACTCGCAACGTGGGACTTGCTGGTCCAAATCCTGAAGCCTTTTGCCTTGACACAGATGGTATAGAATCTGCAGATTCATGTTCAGGGTCAGGGCTGCAGCCCCCCAAGGGCAAGAGACTCTGTTGCAGACCGTCCTATTCATTGGCGGTTGTGATGGGGCGGGGCCTTTTTGGAAGCGTGGTTCACGCAGGTGGGCTGTTTAGGCCAATGAAATTTTAATTTCGGGGTTTGTTTTAGTTGTTTTTATGTTTTGGGGGGGAATGTGAGAGAGGACACACCCTAAGATGCTCACTCCTGGCTCTGTGCTCACGAATCATTCCTGGTGGTGCACTGGGATCTGGGATGCTGAGGCTTGATTGGGGTGAGGAGGGCAAGCATCTTACCTGCTTTACTGTCTGTCTGATCCCAACATTGATGTTTTTCTCCAGATGAGGAATTTGGACTCATCTTCAGTTACGAAAAATCCTCTATGCTTCATCTCTCCCTGACTGGGCGATCCCTGGATACTGGCTCTGGGGGTGAGTACAGCAGGTCAAGGGTTTAATTTTTCTCTTTCTTGAAGGAAAATGCTCTTATTGTGGGGAGAGGGAGCTTTGCTCAGGGGTCACTCCTGGCTTGCTGGGAAGAAATTTACTTCGAAAGGGCCAGAGGTATGGTACAGCAAGTAGGGTGCTTGCCTTGCATGCAGCTAACACAGATTTGATCAGCAGCATCCCAGTAAACCTCAAACATTCCAGGACAGATCCCTAGATGCAGAGCTAGGAGTACTCCTGACACTGTTGGTTCTGGCTCAGACAGGCACACACACACAGACACACACACACACACACACACACACACACACACACATACGAAATATCTGACAGCAGAGAAAGAAGTGTGCTGAGTCTGTTGCATGCATGGGAAACGCCCTGCCCACTGGTCTCTCTGTCTGGCCCCTGCTTGCAGTTCAAACCTTCTAATTTGCAGCCTGTGCGTCCAGCTCAGGGCCATATCGGAGTACCTAGTTGTCAGCAGCCCTGTGATGGCTTCTACCAGCTGAACCTCATCCCTGCCCCCTTCATTCCTGTCTGTGTCCTCACAAGGTTCAAAGAATTGATAAAGACTTAGAATTCCTGGGAGTGCATAGCCAGAAGTTAGATGTGATTATCAAAAAAAGCTAACCAAATAGTATAATTTTACCTGATTCTGCAGGTTTTGGGGGCAGTCTTTAAACATGTTTTCTGAGTTCTACAGGGATACATGTCCTCACATGGTTTTGCATCACTTGCTGTATATCAAGGCTCCTTTTCTCATCCTTAGAACAGGGGATGGGGTGTAGGAGCCCATGAGGGTAATGTGGTTAACCTGGATCAGCACCTACATGGCAGATGCTTTTCCTGCTGCTTTAGTGTACCTGGCCTGCAACTTCATTCATCATTATGGTTCTTTTTGTTGTTGTTCAATTTTGACTTGATTCAGAGCCTACACCAATCAGTGTTCATGGATTACTCATGGCTGTGCATTCAGGAACTTCTCATGGCAGTGCTCCTGGCTTATATGGTTACCGGGGGTCAATCCCGTCTCTCTGAGTCACCAGGTGACTGCCCTGCTGTACTATCACTCTAAACACGTGTTCATTTCTTTTTTTAGGTCCTCACCCCATCAGGTGCTGTTGTATTTCCCATCAAGTGTTGTTGTATTTCGGTGCTTGAAGTCACTTCTAGGGCTTTTTTGGGGGACTTTAGAATGACTCAACTTCAGATGAAATGAATACCAGGGACTTGTGTGTCACTAATAACTACCAATTTGGGGCATATGAGAAGTGGTGTTTCTGTTCAAGACTTTTCAGGAATTTGCCTGATTTTTTTGGAGATACATGGGGCATCGTCTCCTGACCCCGTGCCTGGCTGGCCTCGCCGGGGCCCCTTGGAAGGGAGCGGGTTGAGTTTCCCTTCCGGCCCCGACCAGGACTCCGGCAGCCGAAGACCTCCAGAACCAGCCACCACATGCTGAGACCACTCTCCACACGCATGAAGGTACCAGAAGGAACAAATGCATGCGGGTCCTGGGGCTGAGATCTCCAAGTCTGCTCAGATCGGGGCTGAGCATCCTCCACGCAGATCCTCTAAATTCCAGTAGGCAGGGGTCACACCCACCAACTGGCCCCCTGGCGCCATGTAATCCCATCAACGGCCAAGACTCAGAGACTATAAAACCCAGCTCCCAGAAGCTCGCAGCCGCAGTTGCGGCCGCCCCACATCTTAATCTCTCATTCCTACTTTGGACAAACTGGCAGGCTACCGAATGTTATCTGCCCACACAGCAGAGTCTGGCAAACTCCCCATGGCGTACCAATATGCAAAATAACAGTAACAAAGATGGGTCACATCTTCCTAAATCTGAAGGAGCCTTGGATATGGCACTTTTTAAAAAATCTCAGGGCTAGGACGAAGGAGATGTTACTGTGGCCTGGTTGAGGCAATCGCCGAACAACATGGGGTTGGCCCGTGACATTTTTCTTGGCACTAATGAATACCCTGTTTTTGTGTGGACAGGGCTTTTCTGAGTGAAACCTGCTGTGATCTCATGGTTGGAAGGAGGAGCCCTGAGGCCGGGGAGGAGAGACGTGCATGCAGGTGAGTGTCGGAGGACCCTCCCTACCTTGGGCCCTGGGCAGTGTGTGGTTGCCCTGAGTGTGAATGAAATGCACTGCTGATCATGGGCCCGTGATTTTTTTCCTGGCAGCTTTCAAAGGTTACTTTTGTTGGTACTCACTTGTATAAGATACTGTCAATTTCATGCAAGGAAAATGCCCTATCTGCTGTTCTCTGTAATACACTAAGAAATATCTTTTGGTTTTCTGTTTCAATAGTGATTGCATGAGTCTGTAACAATGCTGATTTGAGACAGAAAGATAGTACAGCAGAAAGGATAGTTGCCTTGCGTGTGGCAAACCCAGGTTGAATCCCTGGCATTCCTTATGGTCACGGTTCACTATGACCAGTTAAGAAACAACTCAGAAGCTATTTTGTGTATTCCCAGTCTGCTCCCAGCATTCCGCACAATGGACCTCATTCAGCTATGTTTCATTACCAATTTTTTCATTTTGTTTTGTTTCTGATTCCAGAAGATAAATTGCAGCTTCAGAGGTTTTCGGTCCAGTTTTTTGATTTGGGAATTGAGACACTGAATACAAGTGAGTTTTTAAAATACGCATGTTGTATATAAATCTAATATTGGCAGGATATTTCAAAGGAACAAGAATGCGATTTGAAAAATGGCATTTTGGCCAGTGCAGGGAGGGACTTTGGAGCCTATGCTGGGAGTAGAGGGTCTGTAGTCTCACAAGGTGCTATAATCAGTCATTTTCAAATCAAAGAATATAACTATTACTATTATGTTTATTAGTATATGTGCTGCCGAAGCGAGCGATAGCACAGCGGTAGGGCGTTCGCCTTACAAGCGGCCAACATGGCCGACCCGAGTTTGATTCCTCCGCCCCTCTCGGAGAGCCCGGCAAGCTACCGAGAGTATTCGATATGCCAGACACAGTAACAACAAAGTCTCCAATGGAGACGTTACTGGGCCCGCTCGAGCAAATCGACGATCAACGGGAGGGCCTTTACCTTTACCTTTACCATTATGTTTATTATTTCTTGCTTTATCATTCACACACAGTCATGCTGATAAGTTACTTCTGGCTTGGCACTCAGAAATTATTCCTGGTAGTCATTGTTCACGTGTGTAAATAATAAAGTAGGGACCCGTGTGGGGGAAGACTGTGAAGGCAGATTTTGTCTTGTTGCTGGACGGCTGGCCTCCCTTGAGCACCGGCGCCTCCCAGTCTCTGCCCTGTGAGATACGGTCCCCACCAGCTGGGGTGGGGTCCTTTTGTGCTTGATTTTCTTGTGTTCCCCAATATCCAGTTGATTCCTGGGTTATGATGGAGTCTTTTGGGGCTTTGGAGCTTTGGGGGGCATAGGGGGCTGTGGTGGTATGCAGGGGTCGCAGGTGTGTGTGTGTGATCCTGGAGGGCGCTTTGGCCGCTGTCCCTTTAACTGCATGTTGGGGCAGCCGCGATTGGGTGCAGGGCTGATTGCGGGGGCTGCGGGCTTTGAGGTGCGGGGTCCTGCTGAGGGCTCAGCCTTGGCCCTCTGGACCCTCCCATCTGACCCAGGTTGGGACCTGCCACAGTTTCCCTGCTGTAGAATCCCCAGATTCACTTCGGGGGGCAGAGCCTCAGGCCCCCTGATAGCCTAGAGACCCTGTTGCCGTCTGGCTTTTTCATTGGCTGCCCTCATGGTTCAGCCCAGGGTGGTGGATCTGCAGGTGGCTGGGGTTTGCCAATAATAGTTTCCTTCACCATTTTAGCTCTTTCATTTTGGAACTCAGTCACCACGTATGAGTGAGCTGTTAATATTTGCAAGTTTTGAATCAATATTGTTATGCCAATGAATAAGGTCAGTGGACCAGCACGTTATTTTTAAGATAGAGGGCTGGGCATGGCCAGGAGGAAATCCAGAATCTAATATTTGGAGTAGTCCTTACCTTCACTGAATGATGACATCACTGCTCAAAACCTGAAGAAATTTGTAATATGTTTCACATGAATGCCATGATTTTTTCATTTGATTGAAAGTATCTACAAATGGTAATAATTGAAAAGAGCTGATCTTTAAACTGTTCTATCCCCAGAGCTCCATATTGTTCCCAGAGACCCACCGGGAGTAATCCCTGGGTATTGCATGGTGTGCCCCTGCCCAGAAATGAAAACAAACTCAAAAACAGAAAAAGCCATTTATCCTGCACGGAATCCACCTGTGGTGAGATGTTTTCAATGGCCCCTGTGGTCAGTCTCAGCAGTCTGGAATGCATCGTTGCCTTCACAAATGCATCGCAGGCACCTCGCTGAGCTAGAACCGAAACCATGGTTTGCTGTCTTTTATTTTCTCTTGAAACTGGTGCATCAGTTTTCCACAGAGGGAGTTATTTGTTCATTGAGTTGAAAAAAAAATTTTAAATTAATGACCCCTCGTTCATCAATTTTGCATGTGCGTTTTACAGAAACATTAGTTTATTCCCTGGTAATGCCATTCACATTTCGAGAATTGCGTTGGTGTGCTGCAAATGTTAGGAACCAACCTGCAGTTCTGAATGTCTTTTTCATGGAGACTCTAAAGTCACAGGGCGATAATTGGAATCCTCTGCTCTTCGACAGGGAAGCAGCCAGCCTGAGTGGAATGTCTCTGATCCTGTGCACTGTGAAAATGTCTTGAGTGAGCATTTGTGCCCTCAGCCCCATGGGGATGCCAAAACACGCAGGATGGCCCCTGAGAGTGATCCTAATGGAGAGCGTGACCTCACTTTGAAGAAGCCCTTCCCTGGGAAAAGGTCCATACAGTCTGTTGTTCTCAGTCCAGAGACACAAACTCCAATACTGTAGCAGACCCTAGAATGTGGGAGAGGAGCACTGTTTGTAGTGAGTCCCTCACACCGGAAAGCCCATAAGCAAAGTCACCATGGACTGACCCTGTCTAAGAGAAAGCATGTGGGGGAGCTTCCTCATGTTCCCAGGACTGTGATGTTCCCTTAGAAATCCACAGTGGACAGAATCCCCAGGAGTGTCAGCAGCAAGGGCGTGGCTTGAGTCCAGTGTCATCCCAATGTGCTGACATGAACATCCACACAGGAAGGAAACCACATACATGTAAGGACTGTGCAAAGGCCTTCACACGACCCTCTGACCCCTTAAAACTTTGGAGAATTCATACGGGAGAGAAACCATATGTGTGTGCGCAATGTGGGAAGGTCTCTGCTTACTCCTCACACCTTTCAAGACACAGGAAAATTCACAGTGGAGAGAAACCTCATAAATATAAGGCATGTGAAAAGGCCTTCACTCGATCCTCGACCCCCACTGGGCATATGCAAACGCAAACTGAAGAGGAGCCTTATATGTGTAAGGAATGTGGGAATGCCTTTGGTATTCCTCCAGCCTTACTCGTCATGTGAGAATTCACACTGGAGAGAAACCTTACGTTTGTAAGGAATGTGGGAAGGCTTGCACTGTGTCCTCATGCCTTACTGATCATATGAGAATTCACTTTGGACAGAATCCTTATGTATGTAAGAAATGTGGGAAGGCCTTTGCTATTTCTTCCAACCTAACTGTTCATATGAGAATTCATATGAGAGTTCCCGGTGCCTCCACACTGTGAGCGGTGTGGGCTGTTCCAGTTTGGGGGCCCTTACATGCTTGTTTTTCTCTTTTTTCTGATATCAGCTGGTTCTTGAGGCAAGGTGAATGCTTTAGTGGAACCCAGAGGCTTTAGGGAGTGCAGGGTTCGAGTATGAGTGGGTGATCGTGTGGCTCCCCTTTGCCCACCATCGCCTCTTGCTCCACGATCTGTCAGCGGCGGGTGGGCGTGGGGCTGAGGGGTGGCCTGAGTGCGGAGCCTACGGGACTTGCATAGAGCACGGCCTGGCTATCCCGACCCTCCCTGCACGGGACATCGCTTTGCCCTGATCCGGAGCCTTTGGCACAGGCATCACATGTGTAAAACCTTCAGATTCACTTCAAGGGGCAGGGCCTAAGACCCCTGCACTAGCAGATCCAGTTGTAGTCTCTCTTTTGATTGATTGCCTTGATGTGGTGGGGCCACACGGTGGTTTGTTCCCTGCTGGAGAGTGGGGTTTTAAAAGAAACTTTTTCATTATTATTGTTTTGGTTTGCCTTGTGTACCACATCCGGAGATGCTTAGGGTTTACTTTTGGCTCTGAACCCAGGAATTCCTGATGGTGGTACTCAGTGACCATATGGGATGTGAGGAATGATCTGGCTTGGCTGCATGCAAGGCAATTTCCCTGCCTGCTTCACTGTCTCTGATCGCAACTTTTTTGGGTTTTTTCTACATCAAGAATTTTTGCTTCCTAAGGTCCAGTTGCAAAGCATGCCACACTTACGATTTCTCAAGTGTTTGTATTTATTGCCGAATTCATGCAGGAAAGAAGCCTCATATAAGTAAATAATGTGGAAACGTCTTTATTGAATCCTCAGGCCTTACTAGGCCTATGAGAATGAATAGTGGAGAGAAAAATTTATGTATGTAATGAATGTGAACAGGACTTCATGGACCTTCAAGCTTTAGTGAAATTTGTAAAATTTATACTGGATGAGTTGATCCCCTATTAACGATCTATAAGGTCAGAATAGGCCCTTTCAGTTTAGCCAGATTCCGTTGGACAGGGGGGGTCACAGGTGGTACAAAACTGCAGCCAAGAAGGAAATCATCCTCGTTTCATATGATGAGCTACTTATGATGTCACTTCTGTAAGGAAAGTTTCTTGCTGAGTATCTCCCGCACCACAGCCATGCCAGTGCCCTGGAATTTTTCCATCACATGTATGTTTAACTTGTACATAGTGGGTCTTTGTGATGGAGGCCATGAGGAAGGTGACTAAATAAAAACAGGTACAAAAATAGGCCCTCTGTGGAAATGTCACAGCTCATCTCTATGTCATTGTCTACTCTCATTCCAACTTGGCCCAGAGGCCCTGGTTTTAGAGATTATGACAGAGATGAATCACAAAGTTGCAGTGAAAATTGCAAAGTGGAAGACCAGTAAATCCTTTATTTTTCCAGTCTTTCTGTGTTAGGTTTTGGGGTGCCACACCCCCTCGGTTCAGGCTTTACTGATGGTTCTTAGCTCAGGATTCCAGACTGGGGGTCACATATATCCTTATGGGGCTCAGAATCCAGGTCAGCCATGTGCAAGCAAGTACTTTGTCTTCGGTATCATTTCTACACTCCTTGTATTCATATTTTTTTTAATTTTACATTGCACTAAAGATTAATGTTCACAAAAAGTTTTATCTTGTGAAAATATCCTGACAAGGATCTTTAAAGTGAGGATTGGAGACCATTGAAATGGACTTTGAAATTGTGGAAGGGGCCCCTTGACTCAAATGTTTTCCAGGTGGTAGGAACAAGGGAGAACCCCCTGCTTCCGCATCTCAACATATATTCAGCTTTGATGACTAATAAAGGGGGTCACATTCCAGGTGCCCACCCACCTCACTTCAGTAGTATTAGGACAAAACAAAACTTGGCTTTGGAAGCAGTTAAATCCCAACCATCACGTTTTCACCTGGCTGATAATAATGATTTCGATTGTCAGAGAGCCCGGCAAGCTACTGAGAGTATCTTGCGCACACGGCAAAACCTGGCAAGCTACCCATGATATAATCGATCTGCCAAACACAATAACAAGTCTCACGATGGAAACGTTACTGGGCCCATTCAGGAGATGAACAACAGGAGGACAGTGCTATAGATTTTCTGAAAGGCCTAGTAAGGCTACAAATTTAGCAGTATGCTTTGGTTACCTTTGCCTAAATATATGCCTCTATTCTTAGCAATGTTGGATATCATGAGATTTGTTTATTGAACTATACTTCTTGGGGTAGGGACGTACCTATCAGTTACTCCTGTTGCTCCTTGGGCCACCATTTGGTGTACAGGGATGGACTCGAGATGATCAATTTCAATGCAAGTATCAAGCTTCTGCACTCTCCCTCCTGCTTCATGCTCTGGGTTGAAATTGCGTTTCTCAAATGGCCTCCTTGGTTTTCCTTGCAGATGAGTGTTCACTGCTTGCCTGTTGTCAAGCATAGAGCATTGACTGAATTTGCTCTCTGATGTTCTTACCGGCCGTTGCTCCTGTTCCAGCGTCTCTTCAACTCCCTGGGCTTGCTGCTAGGCCAGTTTCTCTCTGCATCTCCAGGGCTGGTTTGAGAGTCACTGCTTTCACCCGACCTTGATTGATGAGTTCCCGGAGAAACTCATTGTTCCGTGCCACACCTGCTCCCTACGCGTCTGTTTTACATTGAATGAACCCGCTGTTCATTTATTCTGATGGACTGTGTGTGAGAGCATTGGCTCATTGTTTGCCCAGTACAAAACCAGGGGACTTCTCCGTACTGCCTTCTAGTCCTGCACTGTGTGACCAGCCACTCCGAAAGCTGCCTCTCCACCCCTCTATGCAAGCCCATCCCCGTTGCACCAGAGATTCACCTGGGTGGTCATAGTGGTTCTCTGCACTTCTGGATCCGGGCTCTTTAAGTATGCTTGTGGGGATGGAAGTGACATCACAGTGGGGCCTTCCTAGTGCTTCTATTCCTGAACATTGGGTCAGAGTCATTGTTCATGTGGGTAAAGGACAGTTAGGGCCCCTGTGAGGAAGCGGGTCTCTGAAGGCCAATTTTGTGGCAGAACGGGGCTGATCTCCTGTGAGTGCCTGGCGATTCCAATCTCCATACTGAGCTGCGGGTCTCCACCAGCTTGGGGGGGGGGCGCTTTCATGCTTGTTTTTCACTTGTTCCCTGATATCCAGACAGTTACTGATGTGGGGCAGATATTTGAGGGGGTACATTGGGACTGTTCCAGAGTGCAGGGGAGGAGGGTGTGAATGACTGATCCTGGGAGGCTTCTGGTGCCACTATGCCTCCAGCTCTGCGATAGGACAGCGGTCGATAGTTGTGGGGCTGAACGCGGGGCTGTGGGCCTTTTGGAAGAGGGAACTGCCAAGTGCGGGTCTTGACTGTGCTGACCCCCAGCTGACCTATGTTGAAACCTTGGCCCTAGTCTTGCTGCTGTAAAGTCTCCAGCTACACTTTGAGGGGCAGAGCCGCAGCTCGCCCAATGCCAAGAGACACTGTTCCTGTCCATCTTTCTCATTGGCTTCCCTGGTGGGACGAGGCCTTACCGAGCAGTGGATCCATTGGTGATTGGTGTTTTAGTTTCCTTCGGAGGCTATATTTGGTGTGGGGAATGGGGGGCTCTGCTAGAACGAAGATAAAATGACAGCTTACTCTGGCTCCTGGCTCAGGGCTCAGATATTTTTCCTGGAGTACTCTGGGGGCCATAGGGATGCATGGGGATGCAGAGGATTGACTGGTATCAGCAAACAACGCATCCTACTAGCTTTACTGTCTGTCGGAACAGGAACTTCTGCTTCTTCACATCACGCTGCAAATACCTGTCTAGACCCCTGTTTATAGAGGTGAGTACTGGGGGTAAAGGGTGTGTGAGTTTGTTGGTAAGTGCGTTCGTGTGTGCGTGTGTGTGTGTGTGTGTGTGTGTGTGTGTAGAAAGTGTTTTTTTTTTTTAGAGGAAAGGGGTTGCCCCATTCTCGGCTGTGGTTGTGGGGGGCAGTGATTTTGCCAGCGCAGGAGGCGCTAATGCTCGGGATCTGGCCTCTGATTCAGTCGCTGGCTGTGGCTGTGAGAACCTTCTGTGGACCCAGGAAGGAGGCCCCAGGTCACGGTAGGGCAAAATTTTCTCCCTTGTAGCCAAGCCCAGAGCTTGTGTCATGAAAGACAGCACAGATGCCAACCCATTTTGCTTCTCTCGGGGAGACAGAAGTATCTGGTGTAATCCCCAAGAGGGTCTGTGAGCCGTTGCCCGAGACTCTGGCTTCTTAGGGATGGGGGTTGTGCTCCTCTCCAGTGCTCACCACTCTGACTTCTCCTCCAGGTCTCTGATCATCAGGAAAAACAGAGGCAGGAGAAGATAGTGACATGCCAGTAGAAACACCATCCCTAGGTAGGAGGAGAGTGACAAGATAAGGAGATCCAGTGACCTACTCACCAAGGAGCTCTCAGTCTTCTTGTGCCAAATGTCTCTGAGTTGTTTCAGGAAGGATCCTGCCTTGTGCCTCCTTGTTGGAGGGCCTGACACTTTCTATATGATGCCATGTTTGTTTCAGTTTAGTTGTGTTTCCTTTCGAACCATACCCAGCTTAAAGAGCACTCATACCTTAGTTCTCAAGGATCACTCCTGACCGATCTCAGGGAGCATATAGGGTGCTGGGGTCAAAGCTGGCATTTTGATACTTTGCTTTGTTTGGAGGACTACATCCAGTGATTCTTGGTATAACTCTTGGCCCTGCACTCTGGCATTGCAACTGGCAGTGGTTGGGGGACCATATGGGAAGTTTGGGTTCACCATCCCGCTATTCTCTTCTGTTACTCCATCCTGCTGCTTTGTTTTCTTTCATGTTTATTTTTGTGCCACAGTGGAGGTGCCCAGGCCTTCTTGGCTCTTTGTTCTGGATTCCCAGCTGATTCACATCACAGGTGCCCCGAGGGCGCTGGCCCCATTTTTGCCCTGGAAGCTATAGTGACTTAAGGTCCCAGGACATGTGTTTTCCCTACTTTGTCCTTTCTGCTCTGGAGAGACTTGTCTGCTCTATCACACAGTTCCACATTCACTTGCTGCTCTGTTTGAAGTTCTGGGCATCACCGTCTTTTTTGGGTCACACCCAGAAATACTCAGCGATTACTCCTGGTGTTGTTCTGGGACCCTGTTAAAGGTAATGCAAGAGAAATTTCCTACCTGCTGTCCTGTCTGTTTGGTACCTTCTGTACATAGTTTAAATGAACTTTACTGTTCATAGAAAGACGTTTGAAAGGTTGGAAGGGGCCCCTTGAATCTAATATCTAACAAACGTTGGGAATATGGGTCAGTTCCCAAATCTTCCCACATCCCAGCACTCCCCAGGATCCCCACATCCCATCAGGCTGTTCCGTTTACCTAGGATTACTCAGAAGGTTATGCACGTTCCTGGATCCCACCCATCAGTTCAATAATATCAGAAAAAAAGGTAAGTATTGTATTTGGAATTAGCAATATCCCATCAACCTAGTAGTCATCAGAATGATAAAAAGTATTCGGATTTGATTAAAGACCAAAAAAGCCTCCAAGGTTTACTGCCCATTATCCTCCACTCTTAGTGTTGGAATATACTCTAGGTTTTTATATGTACATCACTATCACTATCATTCCATTGTTCATGGGTTTACTCGAGTGGACACCAGTAACATCTCCATTCCTCCCTGTCACGTGCTAGTGTAGGCTGGTGACACATTGGGGGATCTTTCACGGTCAGGGAATTGACGATCATCTTTGTTACTGTTTTTGGCATATTGAGTACATGGTAGTTTGCCAGGCTCTCCCGTACGGGCAGGATACTCTCGGTAGCTTCCCGGGCTCTCCAAGAGGGATAGAAGCTTTTGGGGAAACCTCTAATCACATTTATAGCTGTTCCCAGTCAGGTATATATGTGGACAGGATACTCTCGATAGCCTGCCACCAGCTTCTCTGAGAGCCAGAACTAGACAATAAGAGGTTGCGTGGCCCCATGCTTCCGGGAGCTTAGTTTGATAGTCTCTGGATTTTGGCCGGTGATGGGCTTACATGGCAGTTGTTGGGTGTAACTGTCTAGCCACTGGAAGTTGGGGGATCTGGATAGAAGAGGCCCATTCCCTAACCGAGCAATAGAGGTAAGAGTGGTGCCGACCTTTTGAAAACACACAGCTCACCACTGTCCCATTCTTTGCTCTGACTCTGGCCTCACTTATTTTTTCTTTTTGTTTCACACCCAGCAATGCTCAGGGCTTACTCCTGCTTCTACTGTAAGGAAATATTCCTGGGGGTGCTTGAGGAACATATGGGATGGCAGGGATTGAGCCAGGTTCAGCACCGTGCAAGGAAATTACCCTCCCCTTTGGACTATTGTTCCAGCCCCTGTGGCTTGGCTTGGATAGCCCTGTGTTTTAGGGGATTATAAAAGAGAAACAGCCACAAAGCTACAACCAGTTGAGCCCTACTCCTGGCTCTCAGCTTAGGCATCCAAACCTGGGAGACTCAGGATCATTATGGGGTATTGTGTTTGGAATCCAGGTCTACCGTGTGTGACCAGCTCCTACCCCATGTGATTTATGGCACCCTTGTATTCAAGGGACTCTGCCTTAACTGTCTGCCCTGAATTCAGTGTTTGACCCCTCAAGCATTCCCCTCTCCTCTCCGTTATCCGAGCCCATCCCCCCTGCACCGATACACCTGGGCTGGCATAGTGGTCTGTCTACACTTGAGACCTGGCACTTTAAGTCTCCTTGATAATGTGTGATGTCACAGACGGGAATCTTCCATGTGCACTTTTACTTCTTCATGATGTCAAGTGGATCAGTCCTCCTACAGGCACATGTTTAAAAGACAAAAAGATACTTCACTGTGGAAGGGGGACACTGAAGGCCAATTAGTGGCAGGATGTGAGGACCTCTCCTCTCCAATTCCTGTACTGTGACTGATGGGGCTGCGCCAGCTTTGGGGGCACTATTGTGGTTGTTTTTCACTTCCCCCATCCATATCCAGTCAGTTTCAGGGGCAGCCCCACAATGGCGAGAGACACTGTTGAAGTTCATTGTGTTCATTGGCAGCCTTCAGAAGGAATCCTGGGGGCCTGGTCGTAACGCGTGGCTGGGAGTTGTAAATGAATATTTACTTTTCTGACTATTTTAGTTTTTTTTTTTTTGGTGGGGTGGGCATACTTGTAGTTCCCCAGAGGTTATTCAAGGCTCTACCATCAGAAATTGTTTCCATCAATGATCACTGTTTCATATGGGAGGCCGAGGTTTGATCGCTTTCACTGAGGGAAGCACCATGTTCTCTTTAGTGTCTCTCCAACCGCATTTTGTTGTCTTTTTTTTTTTTTTGATAAAGAATTTCTGCAGCAGGTAGGGCATTTGTCTTACACACAGCTGATCCTAGTTTGATTCCTTTACCCCTCTCGGAGAACCCAGCAAGCTACCAAGATAATCTAGCCCTCAAGGCACAGCCTAACAGGCTTCCTGTGATGTATTTGATATGCCAAAAACAGTAACAAGAAGTCTCACAATTTGTTGTGAGACGTTACTGGTGCCTGCTCGAGGAAATCGATGAACAACGGGAGTACAGTGTAAGTTAGGTTGAAAAACATCTTTCAATTCTTCATCAGCTCCCTGACACTGACCATGCAACCCTGGCTGTTGGAGTGAATATTGTGTGTAAAGGTTTTTTTTTAATTAAGGATTTATGTTTTATTTTTTCTATTTTATAAGGTAGTTCACTATATTTGATTACATTTCATATTGAAGCACAAATCCCAGCTAATTGATTTTTTTGAGGAGGAAGAGATATTTGTTTAAGGATCACTCCTGCTGCATTAGAAAGAAATTCATTTAGAAAGAGCCAGAGTGGTAGTACAGCAGGTAGGGGGCTCTTACCATGCACAAGGCTAACCCAGGTTCAGTTTCTGGAATTCCAGCGATCCCCTAAGCCACACCAAGCATAATCCTTGAGTGCCAAGTTAATACAAGCCCTGAGTACTGCCTGTTTTGACCCAAAAATCAAAGCACACACACAGATACACACTCGTAATTTTGTGAGCAGAAAGAGGCTAAAGGTTTGTTCATGCTTATTCCCTGTGGCTACTCCCTGGCAGAGCCACTTTGGGGGCTGTGACTGCTGTGGGCATCCCTGAAGCGCAGGGGTGCTTGATCAGAGGGGTTCCTGGCCTAGGAGACAGCCATTGGCTGGACCCATAAGGACCTTCCTTGGGATCCAGGAAGGAGTCCCGAATCTCAGGGCTGCAATATCCTCCCCTGTACAGTGAGCCCATCACTCCTATCCTGACAGACAGCCCAAATCCCAACCTGCTCTGTATCCCCTGGAGAGTAAGTAGCATCTGACAGTGTCTCCCAGCTTGCCCTGGTACCCCAGAGTCCCTGTCAGCAGGACATTTCCCGGTCCAAGGCAGGAGCTTTCCAGGTCAGGGCTAGAGGTTCATCCTCTCTCTGCTCACAGCTATGACTACTATCCCAGGTCTTTGTTTTGGAGTCTACTGCTGATCCTTGGGAATAACAGGCAGGATAAGATCAGGCTGAGGCTTGCTACTGGAGGTTGTTTGCATGGAATCTGAGTGAATTTTATTGTTTTCATGAAAACAAAGACTTTGTGCTGCATGTGCCATCTGTTCAGTCCCTCGCTCTCCATTTGTCCTGGGCCTGGTGAACTCCAGATGTCCTGATCACCTGACTGAAGGCAAGAAACAGAAAATAAATTACAGTCGTAGCTCAGCAAGCCACCGAGAGTATCTCTCCCGCGCAGCAAAGCCTGGCAAGCTACCTGCGGCGTGTTCAATATGCCAAACACAGTAACAACAAGTCTCACAATGGAGATGTTACTGGACCCGCTCGAGCAAATGGATGAAAAACAGGACAGTGTCAGTGACCAAAAAATATGTGGTCAGGAATGCTTGGAGCCTGGCTCTTTAAGGCTAGGACCAGAAATGCAGGTGGCTTCACAGAATGCAGGTCTTTCCATCCCTGCCCTCCACCCAAGGTGGCTTCACTCTCTGGGCAACAGTTACAATCAGCCACCATTGTTGCTGAGGATGAGGCGCGGGGAAGGAGCAGGTATTGGAGTGGCCAGGGAGACTGCGAGCGTCCCTAAGGTCCTTTTGTTTCGCCAGCCACCCTGTGGTCGCTCTGAGTGCCCTAAACCGCTGTGGTCTCTGCATTGTGAGTGGTGGGGTCACTCGATGATAGTGTACAGGAATGTCGGCCCCTCACCCAGGACACACTGAGTGCTCCTGACGAAAGCTGTATCTTACTTATTAATTGATTTTTAGGAACAGTCTGTCACTATCCTCCCATTGTTCATCGATTTGCTTGAGCGGGCCCAGTAACATCTCCTTTGTGACACTTGTTACTGTGTTTGGCATATCAAGTATGTCACGGGTAGCTTGTTGGGCTTTGCTTTGCAGGTGAGATACTCTTAGTTACTTGCAGGGTTCTCTGAGAATGGCGGAGGAATCTAACCTGGGTTGGCTGCGTGCAAATCAAATGTCCTACACACTGTGCTATTGATCAGGGGAGATTTTTCTGAAGATAGCTTTTTTTGTGTGTAAGGACAGTGGCCTTGCATGTAGCTAACCTGGGTTTGAACCTCATGACCACATATGGTACCCGGAGCACGGTCAGATGTGATCACCCCAGAACCTGAAAAGGAAACTCCGAGTGGTCAGAAAAACATGGAGTTAGGGAAGAAAATGAGCTTGGAGAGGAAAGGTGTGCTGGGAAAGTTTCTGAAACAAAATAACGTATCAAACGAGAAAGTAATTTCTTTTAAAATTATTGTTATTTCTTAGCAAGAAGGAATTAAGGAAATAGTGGGCTCAAATTTGAATTCTCGAGCGTGTGTTAAATGAGAATTAGTGAATACGCACTGTAAATCATTCTTTTAATGATGAAAACACTGGGCTATTAATGTCAGTGACTTCAATGGGCATAAGAAAATTTTAGCTAGAAAGTTCCAACTTAACTTCTCAAAGACCTGGTTCCTATTTATAGACATAGTATAAGATGCCCCCCCCACCCCCGACCCCTGTTTTCAGTCACAGTGCAGGATTTTCCCATTTTGGCTCCTTAGAGGTGGAGGCAGGGGATTTTGGGGGGATTATCTCCAGAATAGCTTGTTGCTGGCCACCTTTCATTCCTTAGACTGAACCATTGGCTCCCTCAACTTGATCGATTTATTTCAGTTAATTCCGTTTTAGTTGTTTTATTTATTTTTTTAGTGGGGGATACACCTTGCTATACTTGGTTACACCTGATGGTGCTCAGGGAACCATATGGGATGCCAATAGTCAAATCTGGTTTTTCTGCTTGCAAGACAAGCATTTCTCCCGCTGTACTATGTCTCCAGTCCCATTGCACAGAAAAATTTTGATTTATTATTGTCTTTTTGAATTGTAAAATTTGACTCACAGCACTCAGTGCTCTGTGCTAAGTTTAGCATCTGAGCTCAACATTGTTGCTGGCACTGCTTGGGTACACTAACTGCTTTGGAGAACTGAATGTGTTTTAGCAGCTAGAAAGAAAAGCATCCTATGTACTGTCTCTGCTTACCCTATTTAATTTTTCTACAGAAAAAATATTTTTTTATCTGCCAAGTTTCTTAGCAGAGCCCTACCCATTGACCATCTCTCCCAGACAAGGTGCGGGTACACCTAGTAGGGTGCTTGCCTTGCACGTAGTTTGCCTGATTTCAATCCCCATCATTTCATAGGGTCCAATGAACACAGCCAGGTGTGGCGCAAAGCCCCCCGCAGAAAAAAGTCTCACTCCAGAATTTGTCATGACAATGGAGCATTCTTTGAACATCTTTTTGGGCTTTGTGAATATCACACCTGTCTGTTCTCTCTTTTTTTTTTTTGCTTCTTTTTGATTTTTTGATTAGACCCAGCAATGCACAGGGGTTACTCCTGACTCTGTATTCACAAATTAGTCCTGTTGGTGCTCGGTGACCATATGGGATACTGGGAATTGAACCCGGATTGGCCACTTGTAAGGCAAACATTACCTGCTGTGCTATCACTCCAGCTCCCTTTTTGCTACAAACTTGACGATGGTCAGGGACTCTGCCCCTTTGTCCAGATGTCCTTGAGATTCCATGTACCCCACCTTAAACCATATGATACACCGTTTGAGCTCCTCTTTCTGGGTCTATCTCACTACAAGGGGAGCAGATGAGGTGGGATTTGGGGCCACATCTGACAGTGCCAAGAGGGCTGCAGCCTGCTCTCTGTTCATAGTACTGGTGGACATTGGGTACCAGGAAAGGCCCCCCTGGGCTTTCAGCTGGCTGACAATCCACCCCAGCCTGGTGTGCTTTCTCCTGCCCTCAGTTGATATGTTCATTGTAAGTTCTTGGTTGTGAACATTCTGGAATATTTTAACTATTAAGCCCGAAGCTATCGGTTTCCAAGCAGCAAGATAGAAAGAGACATGAACTTGATAATGCGAAGGCAGTAGGAGTTGTAATCCAGTATACTGGAGCCAACTATCTCACCCACGGAGTGGCCTCTTGATAGGGACACCGATGTCAGGTAGTAGTTTATATAGGGTTTGATTACCTAAGCAGTACATTTTGTAGAGTTTCAGAAAAAAACTTAGCTAGTTACCAAACAAAGTTGTTTAGGGATGTGTCTAGGCTAACAGTGGTGAGGCAGTAGTTAAAAATTTGTTTTCCATGATCATTCACGGGTACATAAGCTCTTTCTTTTAGGGTTAACAAAAGAAAATTTCTGGGACATTTTGACTAGGAGCATAATGATTGATTGTGCCCACTGGCAGGGCCCAGGAACTTTCCCAGGTGGGTTCAGGTTGGCTAGTTGCACACTGTTCCATTTCTGGGAAGCCGAGACTGTTTCAATTCCAGGAACTTGGGGCCTCACTGATTGTGCTGATTTCTACCGCCATAACAGGTGTCAGTTTTCCCCTTCCACAGCAAAACACTGACTGTAGGGAAGTAGTTGGAGGTTCTGAGAAAAATTACAGACTTTTCACCATTGAGATTTCTTTTGGGCCAAGTGTAATATTTCTTCTCCCTTTCCTTACACAAAATCACATACCAAGGGCGTAAAATCATATAGTCTGTTAAAGCCTTGCCTGTAAGCTCTGAGTCCTGCCTGGTGTGGCCCCCAAGCAAAGACAAAGTAAAGAACTGACTCTCGAGAATATACTGCTGGATTCCTAACCTTTGCTGTAGCCACGTAACTGCCTCTTTGCTTTTATTTGTGTGTAGGAAGGGTAGGGGATTTGGGATTTCTGCCAGACCCAGCGTTTTACCTGCCCCTTGGTTCCGTGATGCAGAATAGGTTATGTGGATTGTGCTGCATTTATATTTTGTTGTGTTTTTTTTTTGGTTTTGGGTCTGTGCCTGGCCTTACTTGTACTGTTGCTCTGGCCTCCTTTTAGGTGGTTCTTTTTTTCCTTTGTGTTTTGTTTTTCGGGCCCCACCTCTGGTGGTGCTTAGGGCTGACATCCTGACTCTGTGCTCAGAGTCTCTCCTTTGGGAACCAAGGGAAGTGTTGGGAGTCAAGTTCAGGTCAGGTGGATGGGTGCAAGCAGCGCTTTCCCCGCTGCCCTGTCCTGCCCGTGTAGTGGGGGTGCTGTTGGTGAAGGAGGGAGTGGGCATGGGAAAGCTAGTGTGAGGGCAGCTCAGCCCAAGTGTCTCCGTCACGGGTGTTTCCACATTCAGGGCTCATGCTGGCATCCGGGGAGTGACTTGGAGGCTGGTTTGTTATTGCAGTAAGAAGAAATGGGAACTGCCCCCTGGAAAAAATGCCTGTTGTCAATAAGAGCTACCTGTGGGTTTTGGCATCTTTGGATTTGGGGATTTCTTGGGGCTCAGAACCTTAAAAATTGCTAGACCTGGGCTGACTTCTCTGAGAACTGTTGGACCGTCTTGTCGGTACACAGAGCAGCCCAGGCCTGTGGTGTTACTAGAACTAAGGTGTGTTTTCCTGGTACCCAGGCAATCATTTAGACAGATGGACACGTTTCCAGATTCACTCTGGTAATGAAAATCCAGGCCTATGTACAAGAGTACAGGATGTTTGGAGGTCCTGTGATAATTTGCATTACATTTTTCACCATTTTTTAGCATTTTTTTACAGATCCCCCAGCACATCAAGTGGTTCTCTGCAGGAGGTGGGAGGTGGCTATTCCCAGTGCCCAAGACTTGCAGATTGAAACTGGCCCCAGATGTGCCAGGGGCTACCGTGCTTCCCCCTTCGGTGCTCAGGAATCTGTGCAGTGATGGTGTTGAGGGTCATACTCAGGCCTTCCGTGTGTTCAGCAACTGCTCTATCACTTAAGGTACCTCTTCGGCCCCTGTTAACATCTTTTTCAACATATTATTTTGAAAACACGACAGATTTTCAGGAAAGTTGCAAGGATTTGAGGGGGAAATATTCTCTTTTCCCCCCCCTCCTTTTGGTTTTGGGGCCACACCGGATAGTGCTCAGAGTCCTCGCTCTGGGCTCAAGAGTGACCCCTGGTGGTCCTCGGAGGACCATGTTCAGTCAGGTGATTGATTGATTTTGCTCTGTGGGTTACACCTGATGATGCACAGGGGTTACTGCTCGCTCTGCACTCAGAAATGGCTCCTGGCGGTGCTCAGGGGACCACCTGGGATGCTGGGTATCGAACTCGGGTGGGCCACGTGCAAGGCAAACGCCCTACCCGCTGTGCTGTCGCCCCAGCCCCTGCGGTCAGGTGATTTCAGTCGGGCTGGGATGGATGCAAGTTAACTCCTGCACTGCCTCTCCAGTCCCCTTTGCTTTTTCTCATCCCACACTTGCTTGATCATGGTCCGTCTGTGAGTATTTTTTTTCTGTCTCCTTCAGTTATTTCAGAGCCGATGTGGTAAGTCAGGTCCTTTTAGACTGGAGTGTTTCAGATCAGATTGCGTTTTCTGAGAATAAGGATTCCGGTTCGTATTCATGGTACAGCTTCTTACGTTGTTGCAGTAGTTGAATCTGCGATTCATCTTCAAGGGTGCTTGCAGTCTTGGTAATTCTCTTTCTGTTTCTCTTGTGGGTTTGGGGTAAGGATGCATACAGTGCTTCTTGAGTCCTGCAGTGCTGGGCATTCCCTGGGGTACCCTGAGAGTGGGGTCGAAGGGGCCTTTTTGGCTGCCCCTGTTGTGTGGGGGTCATGAAGTTGCAGGGATTGAGCTGAGTTGACCATAAGCAAGGCAGATCTTTGACCCCATTAACATCTTTTCTCTGGCCGTGAGTGCTGTCTCTGGCCTCAGAATAAAAAAGTACGTCTAGGGGGCCTCCCTTCCCTTGCAGTGTTTTTGCTGTTGCTTTTGGTTCGTATTTTTCCTTTTTAGGCCCCACCATGGCATGGGGGGGGAATCCAATGGGGTGCAAGGGGGTTGAATTGGAGTCAGCACGTGCAAGGCAAGTGTTGTACCGCTGGCCTCGTGCCTTCCTCTTGTGGTGCTTTATTTAGTGCCTAGGGCTCTGACGGTTTGATGCTCAGGTGGGTGGAATGGTTCTCCTTGGTCCAGCAGTTCCGGGGCCTTCCGTCCTAGACTGCATTCCACCCTCTCGGCTCTCTCTGGGAGTAACTGTGTTTAGTCCTGTTAAAGGATCTTTCCTGACAAATGGGCATTTCTCTTGCAAACTTTCAGTTGGTAAAAGGCAGAATCCTTTCTCAGTGTCCTCACAGGCATTTCACAGACTGTTCAGGAGAACACAGGCCAGTTATTCACAGGAGCCTGTGGATCACGGCCTCTCGGGGTTCTTTGTGACTCGTGCACAGCAGATGCACTAATCAAGAGCCCCTCAACTGTGGCCGGGAGTATCCTCTCTGGGGGAAAGGGGGGTGCACGGGGAGTACCACCTTCTCTGCTGGCGTGTTCTAGAAATGTGCATCGGGGAGTGTGGTTGAGGGCTGCTCTAGCCTTCCCATTTCCTCCTGCGTGGGCACTTGTCTCAACTGTTGTAAGAGCAGGTCAGGCAGATTTGTCTGTGTTTTGAAGCTCACGCCACTTTTTTCTTCACACCTCTGTGGTCCTTGCCTGTGGCCATAGCAGTGGGCAGAAAAGCCTTTTGGTGACACAGGTGAACTCTTGTGCCTCCTGTGCTCTCCTGCAGTCCCCACTGTTCTCTCTTCCTGTTCTCTCTGTCAGTGTTTTGGGGTCACACCCACCTCAGTATTTCTGGTCATTCCTGGCAGTGCTGGAGGACCATGAGATGCCTGAGATCATGAGAGCATGGGCGTGTCGTGGCGCATATGTAATGGCAAGGCAGATGCCTCACAGGCAGGGCATGGCCAAGGCTATGTGGGACAGGAGCAGCACGGGGCTCGATCTCCTCCTGTATGTCCCCAGACCTCCAAGTGCCCAAGTCTGTCGCCGGGAGCCAGGGACAGATTCTGCCTTCGGAGGCACAGACTGTGTGTGTGTATGTGTGTGTGTGTGTGTGAGAGAGAGAGAGAGAGAGAGAGACTGGGGATGGGGGGCGGGGGGTTCCTAGCAAGGAAGGTGATGTCCCTTGGGAAGGGAAACTTTTTGCTCCCTGGCTCCCTGCCTGTCCAGACCAGTTGGGAATAGCCTGCTGAGGCTGGAGAAAGGGGTTCTGTCCGGGCAATCACCCCACAGCACTCCCACGGGGCCTGGGTCCCCAGACCTTCCAGCTGGTGGTCACAGATCATCTGGGGACAGGACTTGGGGGTGCATCCTGAGACTCTCCAGCTTGTCTGGCGGCTTCTGGGATCCTGGGATTCCAGGACCGCACACTGCAGCGATGGGGTGCGGGTCTTCGGCTCCCTTGAGCCCTCTCCCTTCCCATCTCTCTTCTTCTGCTGCATCTCCGAAGTGTTCAGGGCCCCATTTCTCCCCACCCTGTCACATGAGGGCTGGACAGCCACATCCGGGTCTACAGGAGCCTGCCCTGTGGCCTACTGCCAGCCCTGCTGTCCCCCCTACCCTGGCTCCTCTTGGGGTTCACTCCGTGTCCATGCTGCTTGGCTGCTAGCTCTGTTCCGAGTCCCTCTGTTGCTACTCCGGGCTTTGCAAGAACCAGAGCCACATCCAGAGGTGCTCAGGGACCCAGGTGGCAGGGACCAAACTCGGGGCCTCTCAGGTGTTACGTCCAGGCTCAGCCCACTTGGGGCTGCTTCTGTGACTCCTCAACATCCCATTAAGTGCCGGGATTGCTGCGCACAGGCAGCCAGACCCCCTGGTCACGGGGTCTGTGTCAGAAGCACGGCTTTCCCACAGTTCCCAGGAGGCTCCCTGGCCTCCCCTCTGCTCCCAGGTGACTCCAAACGCGTGGGGATGGGGTCATCAGCTGTCAAGGTGGGAAGGAGCTCTGATTCTGCCCATGTCTGCCCCTGACCACTTTTCCCCTAGGAAGAGCCTCAAACGTTAAGGAGAAGATTTATTTTATATATCCCAGTTAAATCTCAAAAGACTTGAACATAAAATCAAAATTATCTTTATTGAAGAAACGAGACATAAACAAGAATAAGCATCACAAAACTAAAGCAACAGCATGTGAGCTGGCAATGTGAATTTAGGATGCTTTAAATATAAACTATGAGAACTATTTCTATGGCAAAGATTGTGAGACCGCCATTAACCAGCGGTCAGCACACAGGGCTCAGTGTCCCCCAGCAGGTGTAGCCAGACCCAACTGTTCCTGCCCCTCGCAGCCCCTTTTCAAGCTGGGGCTAAGGTTCTCACCTTCGAGGACAGTGGATTCAGGCATTTGATCTGAAATTGGGGAAACTTTCCAGATCATGGAACATAAAAGAAAGTGGATTTTTTTGTTGCCTTTTGCCAGACTCCTGAAGTGCGCCCAAGTCTTAACATAATATTCTAGGATATTCTGGATTTTTCTAGATTGTCCACATAGGAGGCTGAAATTGGGCAGAGTCCAGACTTTTTCCTCCTTGGTACCTTGTAGCAGGTGGTCTGAAGGGGTTGGGGGACAGGTGTGTGGGTCTTCACCTGTAACCCAAGTGCCTGTAGGCTGCTTCTAGGTGAATTCCTCTCTCCCTTGGGCCAGTTTTCTGGTGTCTTGGGCATCCGATGACAGTCCTGGTGGCGATGCTCTGGGCACGGGCAGGCCCTGGACGGATGGAAATGATCATTGACAGTCTGAGGGCATGTGGAACTTCCCTCACCCTGAACCCAGCTCCCGTCTCTGCTCCTAAAGCCTCTTGGCCTTGACCCGTGGGTGGTCCCAGTGCAAGGAACAGGACCTCTGGGGGTCCGGCTGGAACCCCCCTCCAACTCTCCATCACCCCAGGGAAGCAGACGTGAGTGTGCTGGGGGCCAGCACTGGGCTCTGGTGGCTAAGACAGGAGATGAGGTCTAGGCAGAGCACTTCCTTGGGCTTCCCTGACAGATTGGCTGTGGTCTGCACCCCAGGGCCCCAGTTACCCCCTCATTCCGTGCCCCGCCTCCTGGCCTGGATCTACAGCAGATTGGCGCGGTCTCGGCCCCACACCCACAGCTCAGGGTCGTAGGCCTGGATCTGCGAAGACAGATGGGGCCCATGTTGCTGACTCGCTCGGCCTCTCCAGCCTGCGGAAAGCCCCCCTCCATGCCCGCCAGCAGCCCTACCTGTTCGCACTCCTCCTGGGTCACCCAGGCTCTCCAGCCCATGGAGCGCAGCAGTTGGAAACGGAGCTGGTAGAACAGTGGCCGCTGCAGGCGGCTGTGGCCATACAGGAAGGTGAAGATGTTCTGCTTGGGTGCCTGGTAGTCCTCCTCCATATCGTTGGCCAGGTAGCTGTGGACAGCACACCGCCTGTGTTCACACCTACCTCCTTCCTTCTGGGAGCTGTGGCGGAGGGCCCCCAGGGATTGATGGAGGCTGATGGCGTCACAGCGTGGCTGTGTTGGGGCTCCCTGGGTTCAGTACTCACAGTGCCAGAAAGAAGTGAATGCGTCGGATCTGCCAGCTGAAGAGGCCAGAGCAGCTGAAGTAGGCGATGACCATGGCCAGCAGGTACTGGGGAGACACGGGGACAGGTCACCAGGGCTGGGCGGAGGGGAAGGAGATCCAAGAACTCGGGAAGCATGACGAAGGGGAGGACTTTGTGGGTGTTTGCTGAATCAGGAGGAAAGGGACCCCACAGACATGACCCAGAGAGACTGGGGTGCCTGTGCCCCCGGAGTGGGCAGCGAAGAGCTGCATCAGTGACTGCACCTCCCCTATCCAGTGGCCCCCAAGTGTTAAACTCACCCCCCCTAAAGAGCAAAAAGAGCAAAGGTACCCGGGCAGGGTGAGCTTGGTGGGTCCCCGGGACAGTCGCTTAGTGACCCCCAGCAGGTACCTTATCAGAGACCAACAGGTGCCGGTCCCAGGCCAGGAATCTTTTGATCACAGGGTCCTCTGTGGGAAGGCGGGGTTGTGAACCTCAAAGTCACAAGCCGCCCCCAATATTCCCCATCGTCGTGAAGGCCACACTGGGCCCCTCACAGCCCCAGGTGGTAGTAGGGGTGCGGGAGCCCCTTCCTTGGGTGGCCCAGCCCAGGCAGCCCGGCACTGCAGCCCCTGTCCGGGCAGGGGCCACCTCTCTCCCAACATGGGACACTGCATCCCTAAGGACCGCCTGTGTCCAGGTGGGAGACTCGGGCCCGGGGCTCCTACCCAGCAGCTTGCGGAAGACTTGGTGGTCCTCGGGGAGCACGGGTCTCTCCTGTCGCTGCCACTTCCTGCGCAGCCCACATGGCTGCTGCTCATCCTCCTGCAGTTCCTCGTCCTCCGACTCATCCCTCTTCCTCCGAACAGCACCCTGAGTCCGGGGGCTGACCTGAAGCCCACTGTGCTGAGCCTGGGGGGCTGCGTCCCCCTTTTCTTCCGCTTCCTCCTCCACCTTCTCCAACACCTCTGAATCCTCCGACTCCTGCTCCTCCTCCACCTCCGGTGATGACCACATCCTCCTCGTCCGGCCTCGGGAAGGCACACCTGCAGCATGGCTCATCATCTCCAGTACTCCAGGGGTCTCCTCTTCCTCCTCCTCCTCCTCCTCTTCCTCCTCCTCCTCCTCTTCCAACTCCTCTTCATAGAGCAGTTGCTCCCTCTTCCTCTTGCGGCAACCAACAATGGCCCAGGGGCCTCCGTAGGACTCTGACGGAAAGGCCAGACTCAGTCCCAGCAAGTCCTCTGTGGGAAGACGGGGTTGTGAACCTCAAAATCACAGCCCACCCCCAATATTCCCCACCGTCGGGATGGCAACACTGGGCCCCTCACAGCCCCAGGTGGGAGAAGGGGTGCGGGAGCGCCTTCCTTGGGTGGCCCAGCCCAGGCAGCCCGGCACTGCAGCCCCTGTCTGGGCAGGGGCCATCTCTTCCCCACCACGGTACACTGCATCCCTAACGACCTCCTGTGTCCAGGTGGGAGACTTGGGCCCGGGGCTCCTACCCAGCAGCTTGCGGAAGACTTGGTGGTGCTCGGGGAGCACGGGGCTCTCCTGTCGCTGCCGCTTCCTGCGCAGCCCACATGGCTGCTCCTCGTCCTCCTGCTGTTCCTCGTCCTCCGACTCATCCCTCTTCCTCCGAACAGCACCCTGAGGCCGGGCGCTGACCTGAAGCCCACTGTGCTGAGCCTGGGAGGCTGCGTCCCCCTTTTCTTCCTCTTCCACCTTCTCCAGCGCCTCTGGATCCTCTGACTCCTGCTCCTCCTCTACCTCTGGCGATGACCACATCCTCCTTTTCCGGCCTCGGGAAGGCACACCTGCAGCATGGCTCATCATCTCCAGTACTCCAGGGGTCTCCTCTTCCTCCTCCTCCTCATCTTCTTCCTCCTCCTCCTCCTCTTCCTCCTCCTCCTCCTCTTCCAACTCCTCTTCATAGAGCAGTTGCTCCCTCTTCCTCTTGCGGCCACAAACAATGGCCCAGGGGCCTCCATAGGACTCTGACGGAGAGGCCAGACTCAGTCCCAGCAGGTCCTCTGTGGGAAGACGGGGTTGTGAACCTCAAAATCACAGCCCGCCCCCAATATTGCCCACCGTCGGGATGGCAACACTGGGACCCTCACAACCCCAGGTGGGAGTAGGGGTGCGGGAGCCCCTTCTTTGGTTGGCTCAGCCCAGGCAGCCCGGCACTGCAGCCCCTGTCCGGGCAGGGGCCACCTCTTCCCCACCATGGGACACTGCATCCCTAACGACCTCCTGTGTCCAGGTGGGAGACTCGGGCCCAAGGCTCCTACCCAGCAGCTTGCAGAAGACTTGGAACACTTGGTGGTGCTCGGGGAGCACGGGGCTCTCCTGTCGCTGCCGCTGCCTGCGTAGCCCACATGGCTGCTCCTCGTCCTCCTGCTGCTGCTCGTCCTCCGACTCATCCTTCTTCCTCCAAACAGCACCCTGAGGCCGGGGGCTGGCCTGAAGCCCACTGTGCTGAGTCTTGGAGGCTGCGTCCCCCTTTTCTTCCTCTTCCTCCTCCACCTTCATCAGCGCCTCTGGCTCCTCTGGCTCCTCCACCTTCTCCCATGCCTCCTCCTGTTCCTCCACGGGCTCCCCTTGCTCCTCTGGCTCCTGCTCCTCCTCCACCTCCAGCGATGACCACATCCTCCTCTTCTGGCCTCGGGAAGGCACACCTGCAGCATGGCTCATCATCTCCAGTACTCCAGGGGTCTCCTGTTCCTCCTCCTCCTTCTCCTGTTCCTCCTCCTCCTCCTCTTCCAACTCCTCTTCATAGAGCAGTTGCTCCCTCTTCCTCTTGCGGCAACCAACAATGGCCCAGGGGCCTCCATAGGACTCTGACAGAGAGGCCAGACTCAGTCCCAGCAAGTCCTCTGTGGGAAGACGGGGTTGTGAACCTCAAATTCACAGTCCGCCCCCAATATTCCCTACCGACGGGCCGGCAACACTGGGCCCCTCACAGCCCCAGTTGGGAATAGGGGTGCGGGAGCCCCTTCCTTGGGTGGCTCAGCCCAGGCAGCCCGGCACTGCAGCCCCTGTCCGGGCAGGGGCCACCACCTTGCCCACCATGGGACACTGCATCCCTAACGACCGCCTGTGTCCAGGTGGGAGACTCGGGCCCGGGGCTCCTACCCAGCAGCTTGCGGAAGAGTTGGTGGTGCTCGGGGAGCACGGGGCTCTCCCGTCGCTGCCGCTTCCTGCGCAGCCCACATGGCTGCTCCTCGTCCTCCTGCTGTTCCTTGTCCTCCGACTCGTCCCTCTTCCTCCAAACAGCACTCTGAGGCCGGGGACTGGCCTGAAGCCCACTGTGCTGAGCCTGGGAGGCTTTGTCCCCCTTTTCTTCCTCTTTCTCCTCCACCTTCTCCAGCGCCTCTGGATCCTCCGGCTCCTGCTCCGACTCTGACGGATAGGCCAGACTGAGTCCCAGCAATTCCACACCTGCCCATGGACTCCCAGGCCCCCAATCTTCTCTTTCTCCATATCCTCCCACACATCTTATTATGGTTCACACCCCTGTGACCTTCAGTCTCTTCCTCAGGGTAGAATTTCTCCCTGGGGACACAGAGGGGCACCTCCATTTCCCTATTTCCCCCATCCCGGCTCCCCTTCCTTGTCCTGGCCGTCAGTCCATACCCCAACAGCCTGTTCTGTGCTGCTCCATCCAACCTCTCAGTGTCTCCCCAACACTCCTGTCTGCACAGCTCCCAGTCCCGCCGGCCCCAACACCTACCTGAAGGTCCTGGCATTATTTCCTCCAGCGCCACCTCCAGGGGGTATCCCGAGGTGCTGGACTCAGGGCTCTGGGGCTCAGACCCAGGACTCTGCCTACGGCTGGCCATCCCAGGTCCACTCTCTCCCTCGATAGCTCAGGTTCTCCCTCAATAACAGCAGTGCCTGCCGTCGAGGAGCTGAGCAGACGAGGCTTTGGGCTCTCAAGCCAAAGACTACTGTTGCCTACTTGAGCTTCAGGTTCTGGAGGTCTGGGATCTTCCAATCAGCACAGCCGGAAGCTCTGATGTCATCAGAACCCCCCTGCACCCCCACCAGCAACGAGTTTGAAAGAAAACCCTCAACTGCCCGGGGGTTTCTCCAGAAGTCAGGGGGCAGTACATAGGTGGCCCTGGCCCCGGGCCAGACCCCAAACCAGTCTGCACGATTACATCCCTGTTTTCCACACTGTGTGCCACACTTCTCCCCTGGGGACATTGAGGAGAGGGGCCTGGGAGGAGGTTATAGGAGTTTGGAGTCAGTTGAAAGACAGATACCCCCAAGAACCCACCCAGGGAAGACAGGCTTGGCCCTGTTGGTGCTTTTAAAGGTGCGTGCTGCTGGGTTTGTGGCACAGGCGGACCCGGCTTGATCCCCAGTATCCCCTTTAGTACCCCTAGGACTAATTCCTGAGTGCAGAGCCAGAAATACATGTGTGTGTGTGTGTGTGTGTGTGTGTGTGTGTGTGTTTATGCCTGTCTCGGGTCTGGGGTCTGTCCAGTCCCCCTCTCATGATACCATCTCATACAGAAGACCCTATTTTACTCCCAAAGAAATGTTTGTCTTGGAGCTGGAGCTGTGATACAGCTCATAGGGTGTTTGCCTTGCACACAATCAGGGTTTGATCACTGGCACCCCATAAGTCCTCTGAGCACTGCCAGAAGTGATTCCTAAGTAGAGAACCAGAAGTACACCCTGAAAAACGCTGGGTATGATCCTTGTTTCTCGTCTTTTGGCCGTGCTGGGGATCAAACCCAGGAGTTTCACACGCGCTAAAGAACTTGGCAGTGTACTAGCACAATTACTTTTAATACTATTTTTTTAATTTTATACACCTCTACAAAAAGGATTTTGAAAATTTTTTTCGTTTTTGTCACACTTAGTGGTGCTCAGGACTTATTCCCGACTGTACTCGGGGATGCTCCTGGCAGGGCTTGGGGTACCATATGGGATGCAGGGTTCTAGGGATCCAACCTGGGTCAGTTTTGTGCAAGGAAGGTATCCTACCCACTACTGTACTATTTATCTGACTCTTCAAATGATAGTTTCTGGGGCTGGGGAGGTAGTGCAGTGGGTAAGGTTTCTGCCATACTGGTGGCCAATCCCAGTTTGATCCCTGGCATCCTGTATGCTCCCCAGAACACCACCAGGTATAATTTCTAAATGAAGAGCCAGGAATAGCATTGCTGGGTATGGCCCCCAAAGAAACAAACAACAACAACAAAACTGAATAAAAACAAATACAAACAAAGAGCAAAGGGCTGTGTACGGACTGGGCCTCCTCCGGTGGGTGCTGGGATGGTGCTGCAGATGATTCCAGAGACAGCTGCCGACTCATGAGAATTGGCAGAATTTCACGATTAGTTCTCCATGATTCTCAATCTGCCCTATGCTTGTGATTGGGATCGAGGAGATGGGACACTGCCTCCGTGTATGTGTGTGTGACACCGATAAGAGACGTCCACTCTAGGTGGCATTTCTGCAGTGGGCCTGATGTGTGTATGTCCGGTTTTGAAATGTAGACTAGGATTCTGCCCAATTGTGTTCTGGACTAGAACCCACAGCCCTTGTACTGCAGCTCCCACCAAAACACTCGTGCAATGAATGTGTGTGTGTGTACGTGTGTACTAGTGTACTGAGTTCTTCATGTGCATCCTAGACCCCTCTCCGCCCTGCCCTGCAGGCTTGGGACAGCTGGCTGCCAGGCTCTCATTTCTCCTTCACATGTTAGGTGGCTTTTTTCGCCCGTCCATTCTTGTTTGGTGTTCAGGGCTTGCAACCCTTGGCTCTGCAAGCAAGGATCGCTCCTGTGGCGCTCAGGGGACCGTGTGGGGTGCCGGGGATGGAACCTGTGCCGAAGGCCAGCGCCTTCCCCTCGATGCTCGGGCTCGGCCCCCTGGGTCAGGCTTTCCCGGGCGTGGTGGCCCATTGCCTGCCTGGAAATGCAGTCCGGGCCTGTGGCTCCCTGCGCGGCCCCGTGGGCGGTTTCCGAGGCGTGAGCTCGCGCAGGCACACTGCCGCCACGCGACCCGCTTCTGGTCAGCGCCCGGTTGCCGTTGGCCCGCGCTGCAGCCTCCGGCGTTGCAGGCAGCGGGACAGGCTGGGTGGACCCGGCTTCGCGTGCGCCTGGCCGAGGCGCGAGCGCGGCCATCGGGTGCGAGCTGGAGCAGGCGGGGAGGCCCAGACACCGATCGCCCTCTGGGGCCGGCCCGATGCCTGCGGGGTAGGCCAGGGTTTGCAACCCCGAGGCCGCGGCCGGGCCAGGGGCAGCACGGCGAGGCCTCCCCGTGGGCTGGTGTCACCGTCCCTCCGGCTCCATGTCTCCTCGGAGGCCTGTCCGGCCGCACCTTTGGGTCCGGGCTGCGGGTCGGGAACGGAGTGCCAGTGGGTGCTCCCGCTGGTCCGCGTCCGGGCCCGCCCGAGGTCCCTGAGCTGCATCGCTGGTTGCTGAGCCAGGACGTTTCTCCAGTGGACCCAGCCGGGTGCCTTAAGCCAAGTCACGCAGTTGCCATTGCTTGCATTTGGGGGAGCGCCTGTCTGCCTTCCCGTGCGTTCTAGACGGTAGGGAGACGCGGCGCTCAGGGGTTCCTGCTGGCTGTGCACTCGAGGATCATTCCTGGTGGATGCCAGGGATCAAATCGGGGTAGGTGCGTGCAAGATAGCGCCCTCCCGGCCGGACTGTCGATAGCCCCTGCAACTTCGGAGGGTCAGCGATGGCACTTGCCTGCGGCCGCTTCATCGCGGTGCCCAGGGCGTGCTGGAGTTCGAAAGAACTGCTGATGTGTGTCTGTGTGTTGCTTTTTGGCCCTTGGTGGTGTTCCCAGGGCGCCATCTTTGGGGCGCTCTTGGGGGTGCGAGGTCCCTCTAGACACACCTCTCACTCGTGGCCTTGTGTTTTGCTCCTCCTTAGGTGCAGCCAGTGACGGACCATCTAGATATCGCACAGCAGGAGAAAATGAGTGGATCTCAGGTGTGTCTCCCTGCGGTGTACCTCCCCCTTGGTTCCGCGATGCAGAATAGGTTATGTGGATTGTGCTGCATTTATATTTTGTTGTTTTTTTTTTTGTTTGGTTTTTTTTTTTTTTTTTGGTTTTGGGTCTGTGCCTGGCCTTACTTGTACTGTTGCTCTGGCCTCCTTTTAGGTGGTTCTTTTTTTCCTTTGTGTTTTGTTTTTCGGGCCCCACCTCTGGTGGTGCTTAGGGCTGACATCCTGACTCTGTGCTCAGAGTCTCTCCTTTGGGAACCAAGGGTAGTGTTGGGAGTCAAGTTCAGGTCAGCTGGATGGGTGCAAGCAGCACTTTCCTCGCTGCCCTGTCCTGCCCGTGGAGTGGGGGTGCTGTTGGTGAAGGAGGGAGTGGGCATGGGAAAGCCAGTGTGAGGGCAGCTCAGCCCAAGTGTCTCCGTCAAGGGTGTTTCCACATTCAGGGCTCATGCTGGCATCCGGGGTGTCACTTGGAGGCTGGTTTGTTATTGCAGTAAGAAGAAATGGGAACTGCCCCCTGGAAAAAATGCCTGTTGTCAATAAGAGCTACCTGTGGGTTTTGGCATCTTTGGATTTGGGAGATTTCTTGGGGCTCAGAACCTTAAAAATTGCTAGACCTGGGCTGACTTCTCTGAGAACTGTTGGACCGTCTGGTCGGTACACAGAGCAGCCCAGGCCTGTGGTGTTCCTAGAACTAAAGTGTGTTTTCCTGGTACCCAGGCAATCATTTAGACAGATGGACACGTTTCCAGATTCACTCTGGTAATGAAAATCCAGGCCTATGTACAAGAGTACAGGATGTTTGGAGGCCCTGTGATAATTTGCATTACATTTGTCCCCATTTTTTAGCATTTTTTTACAGATCCCCCAGCACATCAAGTGGTTCTCTGCAGGAGGTGGGAGGTGGCTATTCCCAGTGCCCAAGCCTTGCAGATTGAAACTGGCCCCAGATGTGCCAGGGGCTACCGTGCTTCCCCCTTCGGTGCTCAGGCATCCGTGCAGTGATGGTGTTGAGGGTCATACTCAGGCCTTCCGTGTGTTCAGCAACTGCTCTATCACTTAAGGTACCTCGTCGGCCCCTGTTAGCATCTTTTTCAACATATTATTTTGAAAACACGACAGATTTTCAGGAAAGTTGCAAGGATTTGAGGGGGAAATATTCTCTTTTTTCCCCCCTCCTTTTGGTTTTGGGGCCACACCGGATAGTGCTCAGAGTCCTCGCTCTAGGCTCAAGAGTGACCCCTGGTGGTCTCGGAGGACCATGTTCAGTCAGGTGATTGATTGATTTTGCTCTGTGGGTTACACCTGATGATGCACAGGGGTTACTGCTCGCTCTGCACTCAGAAATGGCTCCTGGCGGTGCTCAGGGGACCACCTGGGATGCTGAGTATGAACTTGGGTGGGCCACGTGCAAGGCAAACGCCCTACCCGCTGTGCTGTCGCCCCAGCCCCTGCGGTCAGGTGATTTCAGTCGGGCTGGGATGGATGCAAGTTAACTCCTGCACTGCCTCTCCAGTCCCCTTTGCTTTTTCTCATCCCACACTTGCTTGATCATGGTCAGTCTGTGAGTATTTTTTGCTTTCTCCTTCAGTTATTTCAGAGCTGATGTGTTAAGTCAGGTCCTTTTAGACTGGAGTGTTTCAGATCAGATTGCGTTTCCTGAGAGTAAGGATTCCGGTTCGTATTCATGCTACAGCTTCTTACGTTGTTGCAGTAGTTGAATCTGCAATTCATCTTCAAGGGTGCTTGCAGTCTTGGTAATTCTCTTTCTGTTTCTCTTGTGGGTTTGGGGTAAGGATGCATACAGTGCTTCTTGAGTCCTGCAGTGCTGGGCATTCCCTGGGGTACCCTGAGAGTGGGGTCGAAGGGGCCTTTTTGGCTGCCCCTGTTGTGTGGGGGTCATGAAGTTGCAGGGATTGAGCTGAGTTGACCATAAGCAAGGCAGACTCTTTGACCCCATTAACATCTTTTCTCTGGCCGTGAGTGCTGTCTCTGGCCTCAGAATAAAAAAGTACGTCTAGGGGGCCTCCCTTCCCTTGCAGTGTTTTTGCTGTTGCTTTTGGTTCGTATTTTTCCTTTTTAGGCCCCACCATGGCTTGGGGGGGGGAATCCAATGGGGTGCCAGGGGTTGAATTGGAGTCAGCACGTGCAAGGCAAGTGTTGTACCGCTGGCCTGGTGCCTTCCTCTTGTGGTGCTTTATTTAGTGCCTAGGGCTCTGACGGTTTGATGCTCAGGTGGGTGGCATGGTTCTCCTTGGTCCAGCAGTTCCGGGGCCTTCCGTCCTCGATTGCATTCTACCCTCTCGGCTCTCTCTGGGAGTAACTGTGTTTAGTCCTGTTAAAGGATCTTTCCTGACAAATGGGCATTTCTCTTGCAAACTTTCAGTTGGTAAAAGGCAGAATCCTTTCTCAGTGTCCTCACAGGCATTTCACAGAATGTTCAGGAGAACACAGGCCACTTATTCACAGGAGCCTGTGGATCACGGCCTCTCGGGGTTCTTTGTGACTCGTGCACAGCAGATGCACTAATCAAGAGCCCCTCTACTGTGGCCGGGAGTATCCTCTCTGGGGGAAAGGGGGGTGCACGGGGAGTACCACCTGCTCTGCTGGCGTGTTCTAGAAATGTCCATCGGGGAGTGTGGTTGAGGGCTGCTCTAGCCTTCCCATTTCCTCCTGCGTGGGCACTTGTCTCAACTGTTGTAAGAGCAGGTCAGGCAGATTGGAATCTTCTGTAGTTGTGGTTTTCTCTGTGTTTTGAAGCTCACGCCACTTTTTTCTTCACACCTCTGTGGTCCTTGCCTGTGGCCAGAGCAGTGGGCAGAAAAGCCTTTTGGTGACACAGGTGAACTCTGGTGCCTCCTGTGCTGTCCTGCAGTCCCCACTGTTCTCTCTTCCTGTTCTCTCTGTCAGTGTTTTGGGGTCACACCCACCTCAGTACTTCTGGTCATTCCTGGCAGTGCTGGAGGACCATGAGATGCCTGAGATCATGAGAGCATGGGCGTGTCGTGGAGCATATGTAATGGCAAGGCAGATGCCTCACAGGCAGGGCATGGCCAAGGCTATGTGGGACAGGAGCAGCCCGGGGCTCCATCTCCTCCTGTCTGTCCCCAGACCTCCAAGTGCCCAAGTCTGTCGCCGGGAGCCAGGGACAGATTCTGCCTTCGGAGGCACAGACTGTGTGTGTGTGTGTGTGTGTGTGTGTGTGTGAGAGAGAGAGAGAGAGAGAGAGAGAGAGAGAGAGAGAGAGAGAGAGAGAGAGAGAGAGATACTGGGGATGGGGGGCGGCGGGTTCCTAGCAAGGAAGGTGATGTCCCTTGGGAAGGGAAACTTTTTGCTCCCTGGCTCCCTGCCTGTCCAGACCAGTTGGGAATAGCCTGCTGAGGCTGGAGAAAGGGTTTCTGTCCGGGCAATCACCCCACAGCACTCCCACGGGGCCTGGGTCCCCAGACCTTCCAGCTGGTGGTCACAGATCATCTGGGGACAGGACTTGGGGGTGCATCCTGAGACTCTCCAGCTTGTCTGGCGGCTTCTGGGATCCTGGGATTCCAGGACCGCACACTGCAGCGATGAGGTGCGGGTCTTCGGCTCCCTTGAGCCCTCTCCCTTCCCATCTCTCTTCTTCTGCTGCATCTCCGAAGTGTTCAGGGCCCCATTTCTCCCCACCCTGTCACATGAGGGCTGGACAGCCACATCCGGGTCTACAGGAGCCTGCCCTGTGGCCTACTGCCAGCCCTGCTGTCCCCCCTACCCTGGCTCCTCTTGAGGTTCAGTCCGTGTCCATGCTGCTTGGCTGCTAGCTCTGTTCCCCGAGTCCCTCTGTCGCTACTCCGGGCTTTGCAAGAACCAGAGCCACATCCAGAGGTGCTCAGGGACCCAGGTGGGAGGGACCAAACTCGGGGCCTCTCACGTGTTTCGTCCAGGCTCAGCCCACTTGGGGCTGCTTCTGTGACTCCTCAACACCCCATTAAGTGCCGGGATTGCTGCGCACAGGCAGCCAGACCCCCTGGTCACGGGGTCTGTGTCAGAAGCACGGCTTTCCCACAGTTCCCAGGAGGCTCCCTGGCATCCCCTCTGCTCCCAGGTGACCCCAAACGCGTGGGGATAGAGTCACCAGCTGTTAAGGTGGGATGGAGCTCTGATTCTGCCCATGTCTGCCCCTGACCACTTTTCCCCTAGGAAGAGCCTCAAACGTTCAGGAAAAGATTTATTTTAAATACCCCAGTTAAATCTCAAAAGACTTGAACATAAAACCAAAATTATCTTTATTGAAGAAATGAGACATAAACAAGAATAAGCATCACAAAACTAAAGCAACAGCATGTGAGCTGGCGATGTCAGTTTAGGATGCCTTAAATTTAAACTATGAGAACTATTTCTGTGGCAAACATTGTGAGACCGCCATTAACCAGCGGTCAGCACACAGGGCTCAGTGTCCGCCAGCAGGTCTAGCCAGACCCAACTGTTCCTGCCCCTCGCAGCCCCTTTTCTTCAAGCTGGGGCTAAGGTTCTCACCTTTGAGGACAGTGGATTCAGGCATTTGATCTGAAATTGGGGAAACTTTCCAGATCATGGAACATAAAAGAAAGTGGATTTTTTGTTGCCTTTTGCCAGACTCCTGATGTGCGCCCAAGTCTTAACATAATATTCTAGGATATTCTGGATTTTTCTAGATTGTCCACATAGGAGGCTGAAATTGGGCAGAGTCCAGACTTTTTCCTCCTTGGTACCTTGTAGCAGGTGGTCTGAAGGGGTTGGGGGACAGGTGTGTGGGTCTTCACCTGTAACCCAAGTGCCTGTAGGCTGCTTCTAGGTGAATACCTCTCTCCCTTGGGCCAGTTTTCTGGTGTCTTGGGCATCCGATGACAGTCCTGGTGGCGATGCTCTGGGCACGGGCAGGCCCTGGACGGATGGAAATGATCATTGACAGTCTGAGGGCATGTGGAACTTCCCTCACCCTGAACCCAGCTCCCATCTCTGCTCCTAAAGCCTCTTGGCCTTGACCCGAGGGTGATCCCAGTGCCAGGAACAGGACCTCTGGGGGTCCGGCTGGAACCCCCCTCCAACTCTCCATCACCCCAGGGAAGCAGACGTGAGTGTGCTGGGGGCCAGCTCTGGGCTCTGGTGGCTAAGACAGGAGATGAGGTCTAGGCAGAGCACTTCCTTGGGCTTCCCTGACAGATTGGCTGTGGTCTGCACCCCAGGGCCCCAGTTACCCCCACAGCTCAGGGTCGTAGGCCTGGATCTGCGAAGACAGATGGGGCCCATGTTGCTGACTCGCTCGGCCTCTCCAGCCTGCGGACAGCCCCCCTCCATGCCCGCCTGCAGCCCTACCTGTTCGCACTCCTCCCGGGTCACCCAGGCTCTCCAGCCCATGGAGCGCAGCAGTTGGAGACGGAGCCGGTAGAACAGGGGCCGCTGCAGGCGGCTGTGGTCATACAGGAAGGCGAAGATGTTCTGCTTGGGTGCCTGGTAGTCCTCCTCCATATCGTTGGCCAGGTAGCTGTGGACAGCACCCTGCCTGTGTTCACACTTACCTCCTTCCTTCAGGGAGCTGCGGCGGAGGGCCCCCCGGGATTGATGGAGGCTGATGGCGTCACAGCGTGGCTGTGTTGGGGCTCCCTGGGATCAGTACTCACAGTGCCAGAAAGAAGTGAATGCGTCGGATCTGCCAGCTGAAGAGGCCAGAGCGGCTGAAGTAGGCGATGACCATGGCCAGCAGGTACTGGGGAGACACGGGGACAGGTCACCAGGGCTGGGCGGAGGGGAAGGAGATCCAAGAACTCGGGAAGCAGGACGAAGGGGAGGACTTTGTGGGTGTTTGCTGAATCAAGAGGAGAGGGACCCCACAGACACGACCCAGAGATTGGGGTGCCTGTGCCCCAGGAGTGGGCAGCGAAGAGCTGCATCAGTGACCGCACCTCCCCTATCCAGTGGCCCCCAAGTTTTACACTCACCCCCCCCAAGGAGCAAAAAGAGCAAAGGTACCCGTGCAGGGTGAGCTTGGTGGGTCCCCGGGACAGTCGCTTAGTGACCCCCAGCAGGTACCTTATCAGAGACCAACAGGTGCCTGTCCCAGGCCAGGAATCTTTTGATCACAGGGTCCTCTGTGGGAAGGCGGGGTTGTGAACCTCATAGTCACAGCCCGCCCCCAATATTCCCCACCGTCGGGACGGCCACACTGGGCCCCTCACAGCCCCAGGTGGGAGTAGGGGAGCGGGAGCCCCTTCCTTGGGTGGCCCAGCCCAGGCAGCCCGGCTCTGCAGCCCCTGTCCGGGCAGGGGCCACCTCTTCCCCACCATGGGACATTGCATCCCTAAGGACCGCCTGTGTCCAGGTGGGAGACTCGGGTCCGGGGCTTCTACCCAGCAGCTTGCGGAAGACTTGGTGGTGCTCGGGTAGCACGGGGCTCTCCTGTCGCTGCCGCTTCCTGCGCAGCCCACATGGCTGCTGCTCATCCTCCTGCAGTTCCTCGTCCTCCGACTCATCCCTCTTCCTCCGCACAGCACCCTGAGGCCGGGGGCTGACCTGAAGCCCACTGTGCTGAGCCTGGGGGGCTGCGTTCCCCTTTTCTTCCTCTTCCTCCTCCACCTTCTCCAACACCTCTGGATCCTGTTGTCAATAAGAGCTACCTGTGGGTTTTGCATCTTTGGATTTGGGAGATTTCTTGGGGCTCAGAACCTTAAAAATTGCTAGACCTGGGCTGACTTCTCTGAGAACTGTTGGACCGTCTGGTCGGTACACAGAGCAGCCCAGGCCTGTGGTGTTACTAGAACTAAGGTGTGTTTTCCTGGTACCCAGACAATCATTTAGACAGATGGACACGTTTCCAGATTCACTCTGGTAATGAAAATCCAGGCCTATGTACAAGAGTACAGGATGTTTGGAGGCCCTGTGATAATTTGCATTACATTTGTCCCCATTATTTAGCATTTTTTCACAGATCCCCCAGCACATCAAGTGGTTCTCTGCAGGAGGTAGGAGGTGGCTATTCCCAGTGCCCAAGAATTGCAGCTTGAAACTGGCCCCAGATGTGCCAGGGGCTACCGTGCTTCCCCCTTCGGTGCTCAGGCATCCGTGCAGTGATGATGTTGAGCGTCATACTCAGGCGTTCCGTGTGTTCAGCAACTGCTCTATCACTTAAGGTACCTCGTTGGCCCCTGTTAGCATCTTTTTCAACATATTATTTTGAAAACACGACAGATTTTCAGGAAAGTTGCAAGGATTTGAGGGGGAAATATTCTCTTTTTTCCCCCCTCCTTTTGGTTTTGGGGCCACACCGGATAGTGCTCAGAGTCCTCGCTCTGGGCTCAAGAGTGACCCCTGGTGGTCTCGGAGGACCATGTTCAGTCAGGTGATTGATTGATTTTGCTCTGTGGGTTACACCTGATGATGCACAGGGGTTACTGCTCGCTCTGCACTCAGAAATGGCTCCTGGCGGTGCTCAGGGGACCACCTGGGATGCTGAGTATGAACTTGGGTGGGCCACGTGCAAGGCAAACGCCCTACCCGCTGTGCTGTCGCCCCAGCCCCTGCGGTCAGGTGATTTCAGTCGGGCTGGGATGGATGCAAGTTAACTCCTGCACTGCCTCTCCAGTCCCCTTTGCTTTTTCTCATCCCACACTTGCTTGATCATGGTCAGTCTGTGAGTATTTTTTGCTTTCTCCTTCAGTTATTTCAGAGCTGATGTGTTAAGTCAGGTCCTTTTAGACTGGAGTGTTTCAGATCAGATTGCGTTTCCTGAGAGTAAGGATTCCGGTTCGTATTCATGCTACAGCTTCTTACGTTGTTGCAGTAGTTGAATCTGCAATTCATCTTCAAGGGTGCTTGCAGTCTTGGTAATTCTCTTTCTGTTTCTCTTGTGGGTTTGGGGTAAGGATGCATACAGTGCTTCTTGAGTCCTGCAGTGCTGGGCATTCCCTGGGGTACCCTGAGAGTGGGGTCGAAGGGGCCTTTTTGGCTGCCCCTGTTGTGTGGGGGTCATGAAGTTGCAGGGATTGAGCTGAGTTGACCATAAGCAAGGCAGACTCTTTGACCCCATTAACATCTTTTCTCTGGCCGTGAGTGCTGTCTCTGGCCTCAGAATAAAAAAGTACGTCTAGGGGGCCTCCCTTCCCTTGCAGTGTTTTTGCTGTTGCTTTTGGTTCGTATTTTTCCTTTTTAGGCCCCACCATGGCTTGGGGGGGGGAATCCAATGGGGTGCCAGGGGTTGAATTGGAGTCAGCACGTGCAAGGCAAGTGTTGTACCGCTGGCCTGGTGCCTTCCTCTTGTGGTGCTTTATTTAGTGCCTAGGGCTCTGACGGTTTGATGCTCAGGTGGGTGGCATGGTTCTCCTTGGTCCAGCAGTTCCGGGGCCTTCCGTCCTCGATTGCATTCTACCCTCTCGGCTCTCTCTGGGAGTAACTGTGTTTAGTCCTGTTAAAGGATCTTTCCTGACAAATGGGCATTTCTCTTGCAAACTTTCAGTTGGTAAAAGGCAGAATCCTTTCTCAGTGTCCTCACAGGCATTTCACAGAATGTTCAGGAGAACACAGGCCACTTATTCACAGGAGCCTGTGGATCACGGCCTCTCGGGGTTCTTTGTGACTCGTGCACAGCAGATGCACTAATCAAGAGCCCCTCAACTGTGGCCGGGAGTATCCTCTCTGGGGGAAAGGGGGGTGCACGGGGAGTACCACCTGCTCTGCTGGCGTGTTCTAGAAATGTCCATCGGGGAGTGTGGTTGAGGGCTGCTCTAGCCTTCCCATTTCCTCCTGCGTGGGCACTTGTCTCAACTGTTGTAAGAGCAGGTCTGGCAGATTGGAATCTTCTGTAGTTGTGGTTTTCTCTGTGTTTTGAAGCTCACGCCACTTTTTTCTTCACACCTCTGTGGTCCTTGCCTGTGGCCAGAGCAGTGGGCAGAAAAGCCTTTTGGTGACACAGGTGAACTCTGGTGCCTCCTGTGCTGTCCTGCAGTCCCCACTGTTCTCTCTTCCTGTTCTCTCTGTCAGTGTTTTGGGGTCACACCCACCTCAGTACTTCTGGTCATTCCTGGCAGTGCTGGAGGACCATGAGATGCCTGAGATCATGAGAGCATGGGCGTGTCGTGGAGCATATGTAATGGCAAGGCAGATGCCTCACAGGCAGGGCATGGCCAAGGCTATGTGGGACAGGAGCAGCCCGGGGCTCCATCTCCTCCTGTCTGTCCCCAGACCTCCAAGTGCCCAAGTCTGTCGCCGGGAGCCAGGGACAGATTCTGCCTTCGGAGGCACAGACTGTGTGTGTGTGTGTGTGTGTGTGTGTGAGAGAGAGAGAGAGAGAGAGAGAGAGAGAGAGAGAGAGAGAGAGAGAGATACTGGGGATGGGGGGCGGCGGGTTCCTAGCAAGGAAGGTGATGTCCCTTGGGAAGGGAAACTTTTTGCTCCCTGGCTCCCTGCCTGTCCAGACCAGTTGGGAATAGCCTGCTGAGGCTGGAGAAAGGGTTTCTGTCCGGGCAATCACCCCACAGCACTCCCACGGGGCCTGGGTCCCCAGACCTTCCAGCTGGTGGTCACAGATCATCTGGGGACAGGACTTGGGGGTGCATCCTGAGACTCTCCAGCTTGTCTGGCGGCTTCTGGGATCCTGGGATTCCAGGACCGCACACTGCAGCGATGGGGTGCGGGTCTTCGGCTCCCTTGAGCCCTCTCCCTTCCCATCTCTCTTCTTCTGCTGCATCTCCGAAGTGTTCAGGGCCCCATTTCTCCCCACCCTGTCACATGAGGGCTGGACAGCCACATCCGGGTCTACAGGAGCCTGCCCTGTGGCCTACTGCCAGCCCTGCTGTCCCCCCTACCCTGGCTCCTCTTGAGGTTCAGTCCGTGTCCATGCTGCTTGGCTGCTAGCTCTGTTCCCCGAGTCCCTCTGTCGCTACTCCGGGCTTTGCAAGAACCAGAGCCACATCCAGAGGTGCTCAGGGACCCAGGTGGGAGGGACCAAACTCGGGGCCTCTCACGTGTTTCGTCCAGGCTCAGCCCACTTGGGGCTGCTTCTGTGACTCCTCAACACCCCATTAAGTGCCGGGATTGCTGCGCACAGGCAGCCAGACCCCCTGGTCACGGGGTCTGTGTCAGAAGCACGGCTTTCCCACAGTTCCCAGGAGGCTCCCTGGCATCCCCTCTGCTCCCAGGTGACCCCAAACGCGTGGGGATAGAGTCACCAGCTGTTAAGGTGGGATGGAGCTCTGATTCTGCCCATGTCTGCCCCTGACCACTTTTCCCCTAGGAAGAGCCTCAAACGTTCAGGAAAAGATTTATTTTAAATACCCCAGTTAAATCTCAAAAGACTTGAACATAAAACCAAAATTATCTTTATTGAAGAAATGAGACATAAACAAGAATAAGCATCACAAAACTAAAGCAACAGCATGTGAGCTGGCGATGTCAGTTTAGGATGCCTTAAATTTAAACTATGAGAACTATTTCTGTGGCAAACATTGTGAGACCGCCATTAACCAGCGGTCAGCACACAGGGCTCAGTGTCCGCCAGCAGGTCTAGCCAGACCCAACTGTTCCTGCCCCTCGCAGCCCCTTTTCTTCAAGCTGGGGCTAAGGTTCTCACCTTTGAGGACAGTGGATTCAGGCATTTGATCTGAAATTGGGGAAACTTTCCAGATCATGGAACATAAAAGAAAGTGGATTTTTTTGTTGCCTTTTGCCAGACTCCTGATGTGCGCCCAAGTCTTAACATAATATTCTAGGATATTCTGGATTTTTCTAGATTGTCCACATAGGAGGCTGAAATTGGGCAGAGTCCAGACTTTTTCCTCCTTGGTACCTTGTAGCAGGTGGTCTGAAGGGGTTGGGGGACAGGTGTGTGGGTCTTCACCTGTAACCCAAGTGCCTGTAGGCTGCTTCTAGGTGAATACCTCTCTCCCTTGGGCCAGTTTTCTGGTGTCTTGGGCATCCGATGACAGTCCTGGTGGCGATGCTCTGGGCACGGGCAGGCCCTGGACGGATGGAAATGATCATTGACAGTCTGAGGGCATGTGGAACTTCCCTCACCCTGAACCCAGCTCCCATCTCTGCTCCTAAAGCCTCTTGGCCTTGACCCGAGGGTGATCCCAGTGCCAGGAACAGGACCTCTGGGGGTCCGGCTGGAACCCCCCTCCAACTCTCCATCACCCCAGGGAAGCAGACGTGAGTGTGCTGGGGGCCAGCTCTGGGCTCTGGTGGCTAAGACAGGAGATGAGGTCTAGGCAGAGCACTTCCTTGGGCTTCCCTGACAGATTGGCTGTGGTCTGCACCCCAGGGCCCCAGTTACCCCCACAGCTCAGGGTCGTAGGCCTGGATCTGCGAAGACAGATGGGGCCCATGTTGCTGACTCGCTCGGCCTCTCCAGCCTGCGGACAGCCCCCCTCCATGCCCGCCTGCAGCCCTACCTGTTCGCACTCCTCCCGGGTCACCCAGGCTCTCCAGCCCATGGAGCGCAGCAGTTGGAGACGGAGCCGGTAGAACAGGGGCCGCTGCAGGCGGCTGTGGTCATACAGGAAGGCGAAGATGTTCTGCTTGGGTGCCTGGTAGTCCTCCTCCATATCGTTGGCCAGGTAGCTGTGGACAGCACCCTGCCTGTGTTCACACTTACCTCCTTCCTTCAGGGAGCTGCGGCGGAGGGCCCCCCGGGATTGATGGAGGCTGATGGCGTCACAGCGTGGCTGTGTTGGGGCTCCCTGGGATCAGTACTCACAGTGCCAGAAAGAAGTGAATGCGTCGGATCTGCCAGCTGAAGAGGCCAGAGCGGCTGAAGTAGGCGATGACCATGGCCAGCAGGTACTGGGGAGACACGGGGACAGGTCACCAGGGCTGGGCGGAGGGGAAGGAGATCCAAGAACTCGGGAAGCAGGACGAAGGGGAGGACTTTGTGGGTGTTTGCTGAATCAAGAGGAGAGGGACCCCACAGACACGACCCAGAGATTGGGGTGCCTGTGCCCCAGGAGTGGGCAGCGAAGAGCTGCATCAGTGACCGCACCTCCCCTATCCAGTGGCCCCCAAGTTTTACACTCACCCCCCCCAAGGAGCAAAAAGAGCAAAGGTACCCGTGCAGGGTGAGCTTGGTGGGTCCCCGGGACAGTCGCTTAGTGACCCCCAGCAGGTACCTTATCAGAGACCAACAGGTGCCTGTCCCAGGCCAGGAATCTTTTGATCACAGGGTCCTCTGTGGGAAGGCGGGGTTGTGAACCTCATAGTCACAGCCCGCCCCCAATATTCCCCACCGTCGGGACGGCCACACTGGGCCCCTCACAGCCCCAGGTGGGAGTAGGGGAGCGGGAGCCCCTTCCTTGGGTGGCCCAGCCCAGGCAGCCCGGCTCTGCAGCCCCTGTCCGGGCAGGGGCCACCTCTTCCCCACCATGGGACATTGCATCCCTAAGGACCGCCTGTGTCCAGGTGGGAGACTCGGGTCCGGGGCTTCTACCCAGCAGCTTGCGGAAGACTTGGTGGTGCTCGGGTAGCACGGGGCTCTCCTGTCGCTGCCGCTTCCTGCGCAGCCCACATGGCTGCTGCTCATCCTCCTGCAGTTCCTCGTCCTCCGACTCATCCCTCTTCCTCCGCACAGCACCCTGAGGCCGGGGGCTGACCTGAAGCCCACTGTGCTGAGCCTGGGGGGCTGCGTTCCCCTTTTCTTCCTCTTCCTCCTCCACCTTCTCCAACACCTCTGGATCCTGTTGTCAATAAGAGCTACCTGTGGGTTTTGCATCTTTGGATTTGGGAGATTTCTTGGGGCTCAGAACCTTAAAAATTGCTAGACCTGGGCTGACTTCTCTGAGAACTGTTGGACCGTCTGGTCGGTACACAGAGCAGCCCAGGCCTGTGGTGTTACTAGAACTAAGGTGTGTTTTCCTGGTACCCAGACAATCATTTAGACAGATGGACACGTTTCCAGATTCACTCTGGTAATGAAAATCCAGGCCTATGTACAAGAGTACAGGATGTTTGGAGGCCCTGTGATAATTTGCATTACATTTGTCCCCATTATTTAGCATTTTTTCACAGATCCCCCAGCACATCAAGTGGTTCTCTGCAGGAGGTAGGAGGTGGCTATTCCCAGTGCCCAAGAATTGCAGCTTGAAACTGGCCCCAGATGTGCCAGGGGCTACCGTGCTTCCCCCTTCGGTGCTCAGGCATCCGTGCAGTGATGATGTTGAGCGTCATACTCAGGCGTTCCGTGTGTTCAGCAACTGCTCTATCACTTAAGGTACCTCGTTGGCCCCTGTTAGCATCTTTTTCAACATATTATTTTGAAAACACGACAGATTTTCAGGAAAGTTGCAAGGATTTGAGGGGGAAATATTCTCTTTTTTCCCCCCTCCTTTTGGTTTTGGGGCCACACCGGATAGTGCTCAGAGTCCTCGCTCTGGGCTCAAGAGTGACCCCTGGTGGTCCTCGGAGGACCATGTTCAGTCAGGTGATTGATTTGATTTTGCTCTGTGGGTTACACCTGATGATGCACAGGGGTTACTGCTCGCTCTGCACTCAGAAACGGCTCCTGGCGGTGCTCAGGGGACCACCTGGGATGCTGGGTATCGAACTCGGGTGGGCCACGTGCAAGGCAAACGCCCTACCCGCTGTGCTGTGGCCCCAGCCCCTGCGGTCATGTGATTTCAGTCGGGCTGTGGGATGGATGCAAGTTAATTCCTGCACTGCCTCTCCAGTCCCCTTTGCTTTTTCTCATCCCACACTTGCTTGATCATGGTCAGTCTGTGAGTATTTTTTGTTTTCTCCTTCAGTTATTTCAGAGCCGATGTGGTAAGTGAGGTCCTTTTAGACTGGAGTGTTTCAGATCAGATTGCGTTTCCTGAGAGTAAGGATTCCGGTTCGTATTCATGGTACAGCTTCTTACGTTGTTGCAGTAGTTGAATCTGCAATTCATCTTCAAGGGTGCTTGCAGTCTTGGTAATTCTCTTTCTGTTTCTCTTGTGGGTTTAGGGTAAGGATGCATACAGTGCTTCTTGAGTCCTGCAGTGCTGGGCATTCCCTGGGGTACCCTGAGAGTGGGGTCGAAGGGGCCTTTTTGGCTGCCCCTATTGTGTGCGGGTCATGAAGTTGCAGGGATTGAGCTGAGTTGACCATAAGCAAGGCAGACTCTTTGACCCCATTAACATCTTTTCTCTGGCCGTGAGTGCTGTCTCTGGCCTCAGAATAAAAAAGTACATCTAGGCGGCCTTCCTTGCAGTGTTTTTGCTGTTCCTTTTGGTTCGTAATTTTTCCTTTTTAGGCCCCACCATGGCTTGGGGGGAATCCAATGGGGTGCCAGTGGTTGAATTGGGGTCAGCACGTGCAAGGCAAGTGTTGTACCGCTGGCTTCGTGCCTTCCTCTTGTGGTGCTTTAGTTAGTGCCTAGGGCTCTGACGGTTTGATGCTCAGGTGGGTGGCATGGTTCTCCTTGGTCCAGCAGTTCTGGGGCCTTCCGTCCTAGACTGCTTTCTACCCTCTCGGCTCTTTCTGGGAGTAACTGTGTTTAGTCCTGTTAAAGGATATTTCCTGAAAAATGGGCATTTGACTTGCAAATTTTCAGTTGGTAAAAGGTAGAATCCTTTCTCAGTGTCCTCACAGGCATTTCACAGACTGTTCAGGAGAACACAGGCCACTTATTCACAGGAGCCTGTGGATCACGGCCTCTCGGGGTTCTTTGTGACTCGTGCACAGCAGATGCACAAATCAAGAGCCCCTCAACTGTGGCCGGGAGTATCCTCTCTTGGGGAAAGGGGGGTGCACGGGGACTACCACCTGCTCTGTTGCGGGTGTGGCGTGTTCTAGAAATGTCCATCGGGGAGTGTGGTTGAGGGCTGCTCTAGCCTTCCCATTTCCTCCTGCGTGGGCACTTGTCTCAACTGTTGTAAGAGCAGGTCAGGCAGATTGGAATCTTCTGCAGTTGTGGTTTTGTCTGTGTTTTGAAGCTCACACCACTTTTTTCTTCACACCTCTGTGGTCCTTGCCTGTGGCCAGAGCAGTGGGCAGAAAAGCCTTTTGGTGACACAGGTGAACTCTGGTGCCTCCTGAGCTCTCCTGCAGTCCCCACTGTTCTCTCTTCCTGTTCTCTCTGTCAGTGTTTTGGGGTCACACCCACCTCAGTATTTCTGGTCATTCCTGGCAGTGCTGGAGGACCATGAGATGCCTGAGATCATGAGAGCATGGGCGTGTCGTGGCGCATATGTAATGGCAAGGCAGATGCCTCACAGGCAGGGCATGGCCAAGGCTATGTGGGACAGGAGCAGCCCGGGGCTCCATCTCCTCCTGTCTGTCCCCAGACCTCCAAGTGCCCAAGTCTAACGGAGTCTGCCAAGTCAGACTAATGGAGGCCTAAGCCACTGACCTTGTCCCTCGTAAATAATGCACTAGGAAAGCCCCATATGATCAGTGTTTTATTTATTTTTTTTTAACTCAATAAACAGACACACGTGGAAATAACTCCCTTTGCAGAAGGCGGTAGAGAGAGAGAGCACAGCAGTAGGGCGTTTGCCTTGCACGCAGCCAACATGGCCGACCTGAGTTCGATTCCTCCACCCCTCTCGGAGAGCCGGGCAAGCTCCCGAGAGTATCTCGCCCGCAAGGCATAGCCTGGCAAGCTCCCCGGGATGTATTCGATACGCCATACACAGTAACAACAAAGTCTCCAACGCAGACGTTACTGGGCCCGCTCGAGCAAATCCATGAACAATGATGAGGACAGCGACAGTGATAGCAGAAAGCTAACACGCCATTCCAAGAGAAAAGAAAATAGATTCGAGTCAGGGTTCAGTTCAAGCTCAGTGTGGAGCTCAGTGTGGAGCGCCTGATGCATGGAGTGAAGGCAACCCTGCATCCCTACAGACACGACGAGCCACAGGGGCTCATCTCACCAAAATGGATGGCTCTCAGGATCAATACTCTTTTTGGTCCTTTTATTTTGAAGTTTGTATTCTTTAGAGACACACCACGCTGTGCTCAGGGATCACTCTTGGAGGGTCTGTAGGGGAGCAAATGGATGCAAACCTTTCTCCTCCTCACCACACTGACACTAGTGCCCTCAAACTGGTTTTCTTTTTCAGTTTTGGCTTTTTGGGTCACACCTGGTGAAGCACAGGGGTTACTCCTGTCTCTGCACTGAGGAATGACTCATAGTGGTCCCCAGGCGACCCAAAGGGACGCCAGGAATAAAACCCGGGCCGGTCACTTAAGAACCAAGTCTATACCCACTGATCTATCGCTCCACCCCCAAGCTAGTTATTTTGAAACAATTACCAGTTTCGATCAAATGAAAGAAATAGAAATAAAGATCTTGTTCAAAAGAAAAAATAGGAATTTCTTAAGGTTTTGAGCAGTGATTTCACCACCCAGTGAAGCTAAGGGCCTCTACCCCAAGCATTAGGTTCTAGGTTTCCTCTCTGCAGTGCCCTGTCATCCACCTTCAAAATCACATACTTGATTCCCCTGCCAGCATAATGTCTGTCCCCAATGTGTAAATTTTACCAGCTGACGAATACTCAGTGATTCCACTCTCAAATCAAATTGCTGCAATGCCAATACCTGAGTCTGCAGTTTGAGTTACGCAATGACACGCAACAGATGACGTAAGAATTTGTGGAAAGAAATGAATGAGGCAGTGTAGGTGGAGAACATCGCTATGGTTCTCAGAATCCAAACAGGCCCAGAGAAAACAGAAGATCTGATTGGACCATGGGTGTGAGTACCATGACAATACACAAGATGGTCAGGTTTTGCTTTCTGACCAGACTCGGTGACGTTTGGGTCACGTGACTGAACCGGGTCGACCGAGTGCTCATTAAGAATGTCCCCACCGTACTAGCAGTCAGGCCCCAACTAGCTTTGTTGTGGGTTCACTCATTCACTACTTACTGAAAAAGGCAAAATGTGTTTTGCAGGCACCGCAATACCACAGGCTGTGCAGCCAAACTGGTAACACAGGCGTCAGGACCAGGGGTTTTCCTGGGGGCCTGAGTGAAGAGGCAGGAGGAGGAACCCATCAACACTGCCAGCGGTACCCACAAACTACATAAATCAATAAAATAAATAAAGGTGCGGTGGCCAATGGTGATCCTATAATGCAGTATGAGGCCTTGGGACACAGCTTCGAAGTGCCTGGGCTTCTTCCTGCTAAGACTGCACTTTTGTTTGAAGGACGCTCTCTGGCCCAGCCCTGATGCTCCCCCACCCCGCCTCCTGCCAGCCCTCAGCCCTGACTCCTCTGCAAACTCTACACACCGGGGTAGGAGAAATTGCACCAGAAGCGTCCGACTTGCAGGCGGACAACCTGGATTTATTCCCCAGCATCTCATAAGATGGGTCTCATTCTCCTAAACCTGAAAGATCCTTTAATAACTTTTTGATACAATCTCAGGGCTAGGACGAAGGAGGCGTTACTGGGGCCTGCTCGAGGCAATCGACGGACGACAGGATGGTCGTGATCGTAATCCTGATCTCATAGCGTCCCCTGAACAGCACCCAGAGTGACCAGAGTGCAGAGCCAGGAATAACCCCATGAGCATCACAGGCCGTGGACCTAAAAGGAAACAGAAAACAAAGGGGGAAAAAGAAAGGAAAAGAAAAAGCCCTCGGAGCCTGATGGCTGAACCAGCAACAAGTGACAAGCAAACTCTGGGCCCAATGTTCTTGAGCCCCAAGCCCAGGAGAAACGCACCCAGCGCCCTCCTGCCCCCACCAGGCAGTGGGGTGCTGATGCGCCTTCACGCTGCTCACCAGGGTACGGGGTACACCGAACACTGCCAGGGCCGATTCTTGAGGGAAAGTTCAGGAGAGAGCCCTGAACACGCCAGGTGAGGCCCCAGCCCTCTCCCACAAAAGGCCAAAGAATGAGCCCCCGGGTCCCCTTGCCGAGGGAAACCACTTATCTCTGACTCCTTTTCAACCCGCCTAGACACGACAGTCGGCCTGGAAAGTGGGGGATGTAGGTAGGCAGCCGGGGGCCATTCTCGAGATGTCCCTACGCCCCACCCCTGGTGAGGCCCCCTGGCGCAGAGCCAAAGCTGTGGTGGTCCCGCAAGGGCCATGAGACTTGCGGGCAAGCTGGGGCTCCCTCGGGCTCCGGCACGTTCCTCTCCGGTTGGGGGCCAGAACAGATGAGTTGGAGGGGAGGGCGAGGGTCTCGTGCCCCCGACCCCATGGTGTCGCCCCAGCCAGGGTGACAAGGACACACAATGAAAAACAAACCTGAAAAGAAAACTCTTTCTCTTCTGGTTGTCCTTATTTCCTTTGTTCCTGACCCTTTCTGAAAGACTTTCGCACTCGAACCTTCCAAGACACTTATCAGCCCACCTGCCCTGGACCACCGCCCCCCCACCGCACGCGCTTCTGAAATAACCTCCCTCGATGTGAAGCACTGAAGGAGTAGACAGACAAACCTCTCGAAAAGGCGGGCGCTGGGGGCGTCCCGGGCTGGGGAGCCGGCGGAGGCTCAGGGCTCCCAGATGGACCACTCCGAGGCCGGCCAGGGAGAAAAATGTCCCTATGCAACGCCCCCGCGCCCTGGGCGGGGGCGGCCCCTTCCCGCCCCACCCATGTTCCTCACAAGCCAACAAACAGGGTTGAGATTCCTCTGCCCACAAAGACCCCATGGAAAGGCGGGGCTCTGTGACCTCACCTACACTTCCGGTCAGAGTTTTAAAGGGCCAGACACCACAGAGTCCTGACCAGGTGCTCTCAACTCGGGAAGGCTAATTGTTTCCCTATTTCTGGTCTTGGATCAGATAGCAGGACGTGGAGGGGGGTGGTGTCACCAGGTACCAGATGGATGGAGTGAACACATGATCTATGGAGCCAAAGATTTTCTGTTTTCACTAGGGCAATTAAAGTCACAAAGATTTCCTGGCAAACACCCACCAGTAAGCGCCCCGCACCTGATCCCTAAACATCCAAAATAAAAACAATGCTGAGAAATCACTGGACATTACTATTCAGTTCTCATAATTTTTGGTGTTGATTTATCCATTGTTGGGGGGCACATTCTGTCGTGCTCAGCACTTTTGCCTGACTGCTCAGGGATCATCCACAGTGGGCAAGGGGAACATTCCAGGGATCTAATCAAGGAACCTGGCTCAGGTACTTTTGAGCTGGACTATCCGAACATCCTCAGCAGAAGCCACAAACCCAAGGCCTTAAATACTTCAAAAAAATAAATAACATCTTTACCAACAGAACACACCGTAAAATCCTGGGACACCTACTCAGGGAGAGATGAGAAGTCTGGGGGACTTTGCAACTTGATGTGAGAACAGAATTTCATGATGTACAAAAATCCCAACACTGGAATCTGACAGACAGTAAAGGGGTAGGGTGTTGCCTTGCTTCCACGGATCAACCCTTGATATCCGGATTGGACCAAGAGCACCGCCAGGAATAATACCTGAGCCAGAGCCATGAGTAAGCCCTGATGAACCAGATGCACGGATGGGCTACTCGCCCCCCCCCCCAAATAAAAAACCACAAAAACTAGCCCAGAAAGTAAATTTTCATTTGTAAACCCAAACCACCTCTCATGACCACACTCTCAGGATGTCCCTGGACATCATGGTAACTGAGAAATACAGGACCGAAAGCAACAAGGTCCCTTGTCCTTGGGGAGCTGCCTCCCTGCCTCTCAAAATAAATCTGCCTTCCATTTTTTGGTTGGAGGCCACACAGCTTAGGCGAATCGGTTATTCCTGCCATTGCAATTAGGACTCAGTCTTGGTGGTGCTCACAGGATGGAATCTGGGTTGCAACGTGGATAGCCAAGGCTCAAAGTGCTTTGATATATATGTCCCTCACCCCAAGGCCCGTAGCCCCCTCGATCAGCTCTGCTCCCACCGGCTGGGGCCCATTTCGGACCTGGCGGTGATTGTGGCTGCAGAGCCCCCCACCAGGATCACACGGACCCCCAGAACCCATGCACCCCAGAACAACACCCACAATACTCCACAAAGTCCGGGTCCTCCTAAAGCCTCCGCTGCTCCTCAGGAACTGCCTGGATATTGGGGAACAAGTGAATAATAAGCAGAAAAGTGGCCCCCAAGCTGGCGTGGCCCTACCGCTCACAGTACTGAGATGGGGACGCGTGGGGCGCTCACGGGAGGCCTCATGTCCTCACAAAATTGGCCTTCACAGTCAGCTTTCCATAAGAGAGCCTACTTATTCCTTTACCCATGTGATCAATGACTGCTGGACCCCTTGTCGAGGATACCAGCAACTCGAGATCCTGAGTTCACTCTGAGTGCAGAGTTTGGAGTAAACCCAAGCTCTCATTCAAGGGCAAGGATGTCAAGCCCCACAAGTTTACATTGAGGAAAAAACAAAAGGGAAGATGGAGGGTTGCAGGCCGTATACAGGGTGGGGCTCTCTTCCTGCCCATGGTCAATCCAGGTTCGATCTCTGACAACCCCATATGCCCCCCATCAGCCAGGCATGATCCCGGAGTGCAGAGCCCAGGAAGAAACCCTGAGTACTGCTGGTTTGGCCCAAAGAAATTGAAAAAAAAAAACTTCATAGAATCCAATGCAGGCTGGGCAACAATGCACAGGATTGGGGATCATGCGTAGCACGCAGAACCTCTGACCTGATGCTGGGCACCACCTGGCCTCCCAAGATCACTTGCAGTGACCCAAGCACTGAGCACAACAGCGGCTGAGCTGTAAAACTCTAAGAAAGAAATGATCTTAGAGACTTGAATGACATCACAGTGGACACGGCATTTGCCTTGCAGGCAAACCAATGGGGTCTGAATCCCAGCATTCAATATGGTCCTCGAGCACTGCCAGAAGTAATTCCTACGTGCAGAGCCAGGAGTAAACCCTGAACACCACTGAGTGTGACCCAAAAGCCAAAAACCTAAAGGAACACAATTTAAAAGCACTGTATCACTGTCCTCCCATTGTTCATCGATTTTCTCGAGCGGGCACTAGTAATATCTCCATTGTAAGACTTCTTATTAAAGTTTTTGGCATACTGATTACATCACTGGTAGATTGCCAGGGGTTTACGTGTGGGTGGTATACTCTTGGTGGCTTGCCGGGCTTTCCCAGATGGGCCGAGGAATCGAACCCGGGTCGGCTGCATGCAAGGCAAACGCCCTAAACTCTATGCTATCACTCTGGCCCAAAATTTAAAAATTACAAATAAAAGGTAATGAAAATGCCGAGTGTATCCTTGAAACAATACCAAGAGAAGAAGCAAAACACTCAAGTGTACAAAGAGAAGTAAATTTATTTGGTTTGTTTTGGGTCACACACAGCAATGTATAGGACTTTTTACTAGCTCTGGGCTGCGGAAACACTCCTGGCTGTGCCTGAGGACCATACTGTAAGCCAGGGACTGAATCAGGAGTGATTCCTGAGTCACCCATGACCATCAGAAGCTGGGCCACAAAATGAAACAATCAGAGCAAAAAAATATTGAGTTGAACTCATAAGAAATAAAGCCAGGGACTCCAGAGATACTCCAACAGGTTGGGGCTTGCCTGTACACTGCACACACTTAGCATTATGACCTCTATCCATTCCTCCGGGTGAAGCTCAAAGCCACCTCAAGGAAGGTCACTGTGTACTGAGCCAACAGATACAAGGGACAGGAGCGAGGCCATCGTAGAGCATACTATGGGGTGTTAGGATGAGACACTCGGCGCCCTCGAGGAGCTCAGCGCCTCTCGTTCTCCCCATTCCAGTCTGGAGGAACCAGCTTCCAACCACCTTGTGGACTAACGATCCCAGGAATCCCTCACAGGGAGCCAGATCTGCTACAACATTATTCTAGAAAGTCCCTGCAGGTTCTGGACAGGTTCGAGGCAGGTTCCGGACTTGCATGTAGCCATTCCAGGGATAAATCCAATGAGCACTACAGAGGGGAAAACCTGAGGAGAAACACAACAGGACCACACAAAGCAACACTGGGTTGGAACAAAACACCAGACGCCCCCTCTCCCCCAATGCCATATCCCACATTCCCTGTTCCATGTTCTAGGAATGAGACGGTGACAGACAATGTCAGCGAGTGACTGACTCAGAGCTATGTGAGGGCATAAGTGCCTGTTGTTCCTGTATTGAAGCCGCACCCAATTATCTCTTAGCAGGAAAAGTGACCCCAATGACACTGACGGCCCCAGGCATCCTTGAGCAGTGAGCTGGGGGTACTCATGGAGCACCATATGGGCATGGCGCCAAAGACAGAACAGAACAGATAGACACAAACGTGGCCTCAAACAGGAGAGTGTTGGACACCCCGGTCAGCAGACACATTGAGGGCTCCCTTCTGAAAATGTGCGCCTGTCACTACAGTATGTCATCGTGTCCTTCTCCCACACCTGCAGACGGTGTGTCACCATGTCTCCAGCATCTGTTAGCAGGAGGCTCATTACAAAGACCTGGGGGAAAAGTCAAAGCCGTCAGCACCAAAGAGGGTCACAGCCCCCAGGGTTGATTGATCAGTGGAAGCAAGGCAACACCCTACCCCTTTAATGTCTGTCAGATTCCAGTGTTGGTGTTTTTGTACATCATGAAATTCTGTTCTCACATCAAGTTGCAAAGTCCCCCAGACTCCTCATCTCTCCCTGAGTAGGTGTCCCAGGATTTTACAGTGCACTCTGTTGGTAAAGGTGTTTTTATTTTTTTTGAAGTATTTAAGGCCTTGGATTTGTGGGTTCTACTGAGGATGTTCGGATAGTCCAGCTTGGAAGTAGCTGAGCCAGGTTCCTTGATTAGATCCCTGGAGGGTTCCCCTTGCCCATTGTGGATGAGACCTGAGCAGTCAGGCAAAAGTGCTGAGCCCTACAGAATGTATCCCCCAATAATGAATAAATCAACACCAAAAATGATGATATCTGAATAGTAACATCCAGTGATTTCTCAGCATTGTTTTTTTCTTTTTGTGGTGATGTTTGGGGATAAGGTGTGAGGCGCTTACTGGTGGGAGTTTGCCAGGAAATCTTTGTGAATTTCATTGCCTTAGTGAAAACAAAAACTTTGGCTCCCCAGACCATGTGTTCACTCCATCCATCTGGTACCTGATGACACCACCACCCCTCCATGTCCTGCTATCTGATCCAAGACCAGAAATGGGGAAACAATGAACCTTCCCGATTTGAGAGGACCTGGTCAGGACTCTGTGGTGTCTGGCCCTTTAAAACTCTGACCGGAAGTGTAGGTGAGGTCACAGAGCCCCGCCTTTCCATGGGGTCTTTGTGGGCGGAGCAATCTCCACCCTGTTTGTTGCCTGGTGAGGTGCGGGGTTGGGGCGGGAAGGGGGCGGCCAGGGCGCGGGGGCGTAGGGCAGGGCCAGTTTCCTCGCTGGCCGCGGAGTGAGAGTGAGTGGTCGATCTGGGAGCAGCCCTGAGCCTCCGCCGTCTCCCCACCCCGGGACGCCCCCAGCGCCCGCCCTTTCGAGAGGTTTGTCTGTCTGCTCATTTCTTTTTTTTTTTTACTTTTTATATTTAATTTATTTTATTTTTTCCCCCTTTATTTTATTTTATTTATTTTAAAGTTGTAGATTTACAATTTTTTGTGCTTTGGTTTCAATTATACAATGATCAGATACCCATCCCTCCACCAGTGCCCATTTTCCACCACCATGGATAATATCCCTCCCACTCCCATCCCCCCATCCCCCCTGTCTCTGTGGCAGGGCAATCCCCTGTGTTCTCTCTCTCCTTTTGGGTGTTGTGGTCTGCAAAAGAGGCATTGAGTGGCAAACATTTTTAGTCCATAGTCTACTTTCCACATGCATCTCCCCTCCTGGGAGGATCCTCCAAACATCCTTTATTTGGTGCTCCCTTCTCTATCTGAACAGCCCTTTCCTCTAGGATACCCGGCTGGCCTCTAAGTTATGGAGTAATCCTCCTGGTGCTGATCTCAGCTATTCTTGGGTATTAATCTCATACTTTGTTACTTTATATCCCCCAGATGAATGCAATCTTTCTATGTCTATCCCTCTCTTTCTGACTCATTTCGCTTAGCATGATACTTTCCATATTGTACCACTTGTATGTAAATTTCATGACTTCATCTTTTCTAAGAGCTACATAGTACTCCATTGTGTAGATGTACCAAAGTTTCTTTAACCAGTCATCTGTTCTTGGGCATTCAGGTTTCTTCCAGTTTCTGGCTATTGTAAAGAGTGCTGCAATGAACAAACAAGTGTAGATGTCACTTCGACTATACATTTTTGCCTCTCTGGGATATATTCCCAGGAGTGGTATTGCTGGGTCAAATGGGAGCTCAATTTCTAATTTTTTGAGAATCGTCCATACTGTTTTCCAGAAGGGCTGAACCAGTGGACATTCCCACCAACAGTGAAGGAGTGTCCCTTTCTCGCCACATCCACGCCAGCATCGGTTGCTTTTGTTCTTTTGAATGTGGGCCAGTCTCTGAGGTGTGAGATGGTATCTCATTGTGGTTTTGATCTGCATCTCCCTGATGATTAATGATGTAGAGCATTTTCTCATGTGCTTTTTTGCCATTCGGATTTCTTCTTTGAGAAAGTTTCTGTTCATTTCATTGCCCCATTTTTGGATGGGGTTGGATGTTTTCTTCTTGTGGAGTTTAACCAGTATTTTGTATATCCTGGATATCAACCCCTTGTCAGATGTGTATTCGGTGAATATCCTTTCCCATTCTGTAGACTGTCTTTGTATTTTGGTCACTGTTTCTTTGGAGGTGCAGAAGCTTCTTAGTTTAAGATAGTCCCATTTATCTATCTCTGTTTTCACTTGCTCGGCCAGTGGCGTGGCATCTTTGAAGATACCATTAGCTTCAATGTCATGGAGGGTTTTGCCAACTTTATCTTCAATGTACCTTATGGTTTCTGGTCTGATGTTGAGGTCTTTAATCCATTTTGATCTTACTTTTGTACATGGTGTTAGGCAGAGTTCTGAGCCTATTTTTTTGCATGTAGCCATCCAGTGATGCCAACACAATTTATTAAAGAGGCTTTCCTTACTCCACTTCACATTACTTGCACCTTTATCAAAGATTAGATGAGCATATGATTGAGGAGAGATGTCAGTGTATTCAACCCTGTTCCATTGGTCTGCAGTTCTGCCTTTGTTCCAGTACCATGCTGTTTTAATTATTACTGCTTTGTAGTACAGTTTGAAGTTCGGGAGGTTGATTCCTCCCATTTTCTTTTTCCCAAGAATTGCTTTAGCTATTCGTGGGGGCTTATTGTTACATATAAATTTCAAGAGTGTTTGCTCCATTTCTTTGAAGAATGTCATGGGTATCCTTATAGGGATTGCATTGAATTTATACAATGCTTTCGGTAGTATTGCTATTTTGACAATGTTAAGTCTCCCGACCCATGAGCAGGGGATATCTTTCCATTTCCTCATGTCCTCTTTTATTTCCTGAAGTAGCGTTTTGTAGTTTTCTTTGTACAGGTCCTTTACTTCCTTAGTTAAGCTGATTCCTAGGTACTTGATTTTCTGGGGCACAATTGTGAATGGGATTGTTTTTTTCATGTTGCTTTCTTCTCTCTCACTGTTTGCGTATAGGAAAGCCATGGACTTTTGGGTATTGATTTTATAGCCTGCAACTTTACTATACGAGTCTATTGTTTCTAGGAGTTTTTTGGTGGAAGTTATTGGGTTCTCTAAGTAGAGTATCATATCATCTGCGAATAGTGAGAGCTTGATTTCTTCCTTTCCTACCTGAATGCCCTTAATATCTTTTTCCTGCCTAATCGCTATTGCAAGTACTTCCAGTACTATATTGAACAGCAGTGGAGAGAGTGGGCATCCCTGTCTCGTCCCTGATCTTAGAGGGAAGGCTCTCAGTTTTTCCCCATTGAGGATGATGCTTGCTGTAGGCTTGTGGTAGATGGCTTTAATTATGTTGAGGAAGGTCCCCTCTATACCCATTTTGGCTAGGGTTTTCATCATAAAGGGGTGCTGGATCTTATCAAATGCTTTCTCTGCATCTATTGATATGATCATATGCTTTTTATCTTTTCTTTTGTTGATATGGTGGATTATGTTGATTGATTTCCGAATGTTAAACCATCCTTGCATCCCTGGGATGAATCCTACTTGGTCATGGTGTATGATCTTTTTGATGAGTAGTTGGATTCTATTTGCTAGTAGTTTGTTGAGGATCTTTGCATCTGTGTTCATCAGGGATATCGGCCTGTAATTCTCTTTCTTTGTGGTATCTCTGTCTGCTTTTGGTATCAGTGTGATATTTGCTTCGTAGAAACTGTTTGGAATTGTTTTTGATATTTCAATTTCGTGGAAAAGCTTAAAGAGCATTGGGAGTAAGTCCTCTTTAAAGATTTGGAAGAATTCACTAGTGAATCCATCCGGGCCAGGACTTTTGTGCTTGGGGAGACTTTTTATTACCATTTCAATTTCCTTGATGGTGATAGGTCTGTTCAGGTATTCCAGGTCTTCTTGGTTCAGCCTTGGGAGTCTGTAGGAGTCTAGGAATTTATCCATTTCCTCGAGGTTTTGATGTTCCGTGGCATAAAGCTTCTCAAAGTACTCCCTGAGGATCCTCTGAATTTCTGTGGTTTCTGTTGTAATGATCCCCTTTTCATTTCTGATTCGGTTTATTAGGGTTTTCTCTCTCCCTTTCTTTGTGAGTTTTGCTAGAGGCTTATCGATCTTGTTAATTTTCTCGAAGAACCAGCTCTTGGTTTCATTGATCTTTCGGATTGTTTTCTGGGTTTCCATCTCGTTAATCTCTGCTCTGAGTTTTATTATTTCCTTTCTCCTGTTCGGGTTGTGCTCCTTTTTTTGGTCCTTCTCCAAGCTCTTAAGCTGTGAGGTTAGGTTACTTATGTGTGCTCGCTCCTCCTTCCTGAGGAATGCTTGTAGAGCTATAAACTTTCCTCTTAACACAGCTTTTGCTGTGTCCCATAAGTTTTGGTAACTCGTGTTCTCATTTTCATTCGTTTCTAGGAATCTTTTGATTTCCTCTTTGATTTCCTGTCTAATCCACTCGTTGTTCAATAGTGCACTGTTTAATTTCCAGGTGTTTGATTTAGTTTTCTGTTTTTGTGTGTGATTTACTTCTAATTTCAGCGCATTATGGTCTGAGAAGATTGTTGATACAATCTCTACCTTCTTAATTTTATGGAGGCATGATTTGTGGCTCAGCATGTGGTCTATCTTGGAGAATGTTCCATGGACGCTTGAGAAGAATGTGTATTCAGCTTTTTGTGGATGAAGTGTCCTGTATATATCTACTAAGTCCCTTTCTTCCATTGTTTCCCTCAAATGAAGTATGTCCTTGCTAAGCTTGAGTCTGGTTGATCAATCCAGAGGTGACAAAGCAGTGTTGAAGTCTCCCACTAGTATTGTGTTGCTATTGATGTCTTTTTCCAAATCTATGAGTAGTTGTTTTAAGACTTTGCTGGTCTCTCATTAGGTGCATATACATTTATTATTGTAAGTTCTTCCTGTTGTACAGATCCTCTGATCAATAAGAAATGGCCTTCACTGTCTCTTATGACCTTCCTCACTCTGAAATCGATGTGGTCTGATATAAGGATGGCTACCCCAGCTTTTTTATGGGAGCTGTTTGCCTGTAGGATTGTTTTCCAGCCTTTGACTCTGAGTCTGTGTTTGCTTTGACTATTGAGATGCGTTTCTTGCAGGCAGCAGAATGTTGGGTTCAATTTTCTAATCCATCCTGCCACTCTATGTCTTTTAATTGGTGCGTTTAGCCCATTGACATTGAGAGAGATTATTGTTATGGGATTTTGTCCCATTGTTCTGTTAAAGTTTGGTGTATTTGAGGGGCCTTTCTTGCCTTAAAGTAGCCCATTTAGTTGTTCTTGTAACCATGGTTTTGAGTCTATGAAGTTCCTGAGCTGTTGTTTGTCTGTGAAACTGTGTGTTGTTCCTTCTATTATGAATGAGAGTCTTGCTGGGAAAAGTATTTTGGGGGAGGCATTTATTTCATTGAGTTTTTTTACTATGTCCCACCACTGTTTTCGGGCCATGAGGGTTTCATCAGAAAAATCAGCTGTGAATTTTAAGGATGCTCCTTTGTAAGAGATTTCTTTCTTCGATCTTGCTGCTTTCAGAATTTTGTCTCTGTCTAAGGTTTTGGTCATTTTGATCTGAATGTGTCTTGGGGTATTTTTATTCGGATTTCTTCTAGCTGGTACCCTTCGGGCCTCCTGAATGTGGTCACAAGTTTTCTTCAGCTCTGGAAATGTTGTAGCAATGATGTCTTTGACAGTTTCTTCTTCATCGAGGTTTTCTTCCTGTCCCTCTGGGACTCCAATAATTCTTATGTTACCCCTCTTGGCTTCATCACGATCTTCTCTTGCCATCTGTTCCCGAATTGTGAGTCTCTTTTCCATTTTCTGCTCTTTTCTGGAGAGTCTCTGAACTTCATCTTCGAGCTCACTGATTCTGTTCTCAGCCGCTCTTACTCTGCTGCTGAGGCCTTCCACTGAGCTTTTCAATTCGCCTACGAGATTTTTCAGGTCTGACATTTCTGATTGCATTTTCCTCATTTCTGCCTTCAGATCCTCTTGTCTTCTATTGGCATTGCTTTCCATTGTTTCTTTTAATTCCCTAAGCATCCTAAGTAGCTCCCTTCTGAATTCCTTGTCAGAGAGGTTGTCTAACACTACAGTACTGTTGGTGTCATCTGGGCTAGACTCTTCAATATGAATGTTTGGTGCGCTTTTGCGTTGCTTTACCATTGTGAGAGGTGTGGTTTAGTCCTTCACGTTCAGTGTTACTATTCTGCTTGATATGCAGTGTGAGTTAAGATAGGCTTATGAGTTATTGGCAACTGTGTTTCTAGTGGCTGAGCTAAAATAGAGAAGTTTCCATCTAAGAAGTTCGCTTATGGTTCCTATGGCATATGTAGTGGGAAAATATTTCGCGGCCGCGTATGCGGCCGCGGCTCCGGAAAGAATCCCTGGCACTGGGCGAGGAGTTGGGAATGTCTCCTGTTTGGAATTGGAGCCGTTCAGCTTTGTTGCCCAGAGCTGGGCCTCTGTGCCCGTCCCACGCAGATCAGGGGTTGAAAACCGGCTGTCTAGGGGCTGTTTCTAGCTGCGCGTGCCCAGAGAGGAACCCAGGCCCTTGGGGGCGGGCTGTACCTGTTGGAATTGGAGCCGTTCAGCTTTGTTGCCCAGAGCTGGGCCTCTGTGCCCGTCCCACGCAGATCAGGGGTTGAAAACCGGCTGTCTAGGGGCTGTTTCTAGCTGCGCGTGCCCAGAGAGGAACCCAGGCCCTTGGGGGCGGGCTGTACCTGTTGGAATTGGAGCCGTTCAGCTTTGTTGCCCAGAGCTGGGCCTCTGTGCCCATCCCACGCAGATCAGGGGTTGAAAACCGGCAGTCTAGGGGCTGTTTCTAGCTGCGCGTGCCCAGAGAGGGACCCAGGCCCTTGGGGGCGGGCTGTACCTGTTGGAATTGGAGCCGTTCAGCTTTGTCTACTCATTTCTATTTTACGCATCGCATCCACGGGAGGGAGTTTTTTTATTTTGGAGGCGCGTGAGGAGGGGGCGTCGGTCCCGGGCAGGTGGGCTGCCAAGTAAGGTGGAAGGTTCGAGAGCGAAAGTCGTTCGGAAAGTGTCAGGAACAACGGAAATCAGGACGACCAGAAGAGCAAGAGTTTCCTTCTCAGGTTTGTTTCTCATTGTGCGTCCTGGTGGCCCTGGCCAGGGCGGCCACATGGGGTCGGGGGCACGAGACCCTCGCCCTCCCCCCCAAACCATCGCTCTGGCCCCCAACCGGAGAGGAACGTGCCGGAGCCCGAGGGAGACCCAGCTTGCCCGCAAGTCTCATGGCCCTTGCGGGACCACCACAGCTTTGGCTCTGCGCCAGGGACCCTCGGAGCCCGGGGGCCTCACTAGGGGTGGGGCGTGGGGACATCTCGAGAATGGCCCCCGGCTGCCTACCTACATCCCCCACGTTCCAGGCCGACTTTCGTGTCTAGGCGGGTTGAAAAGGAGTCAGAGATAAAAGGTTTCCCTCGGCAAGGGAACCCGGGGGGCTCATTCTTTGGCCTTTGGTGGGAGAGGGCTGGGGCCTCACCTGGCGTGTTCAGGTGGGTCTCCAGAACCTTCCCTCAGGAATCGGCCCTGGCAGTGTTAGGTGTACCCCGTACCCTGGTGAGCAGCACCCCACTGCCTGGTGGGGGGAGGAGGGCGCTGGGTGCATTTCTCCAGGGCTTGGGGCTCAAGAACATTGGGCCCAGCATTTGCTTGTCACTTGTTGCTGGTTCAGCCATGAGGCTTGGAGGGCTTTTTCTTTTCCTTTCTTTTTTCCCCTTTGTATTCTGTTTGCTTTTAGGTCCACGCCCTGTGATGCTCATGGGGTTATTTCTGGCTCTGCACTCTGATCACTCTGGGTGCTGTTCAGGGGACGCTATGAGATCAGGATCACGATCACGACCATCCTGTGGTTCGTCTATTGCCTCGAGCAGGCCCCATTAACGTCTCCTTCGTCCTAGCCCTGAGATGTTCTTAAAAATTGATTAAAGGATCTTTCAGGGTTAGGAGAATGAGACCCATCTTATGAGATGCTGGGCAATAAATCCAGGTTGTGTGCCTGCACGTCGGACGCTTCTGGTGCCATTTCTCCTACCCCAGTTTGCAGAGTTTGCAGAAGAGTCAGGGCCGAGGGCTGGCAGGGGGCGGGTTGGGGGAGCATCAGGGCTGGGCCAGAGAGGGTCCTTCAAACAAAAGTGCAGTATTAGCAGGAAGTAGCCGAGGCACTTGGAGGCTCTGTCCCAAGGCCAAATACTGCATTCTAGGATCTCCCTCGGCCACCGCACCTTTATTTTATTGAATTCTGTAGTTTGGGGGTACAGCTGGCAGTGTTCATGGGTTACTCCTCCTGCCTCTTCACTCAGGCCCCCAGGAAAACCCTTGGTCCTGACGCCTGTGTTACCAGCCTGGCTGCACAGCCTGTGGGATCGCGGTGCCTGCAAAACACCTTTTGCCTTTTTCAGTAAGTAGTGAATGAGTGAAACCACAACAAAGCTAGTTGGGGCCTGACTACTAGTACAGTGGGGACTTTCTTAATGTGCACTTGGCCGACCTGGTTCAATAACCTGCATCACATATGTGTCCCAAACGTCACTGAGTCTGGTCAGAAAGCAAACCTGACCATCTTGTGTGCATTGCCAAGGTACTCACACCCATGGTCCAATAAGGTCTTTGGTTTGCCTGGGCCTGTTTGGATTGTGAGAACCATAGCGATGTTCTCCACCCACACTGCCTCATTCATTTCTTTCCACAAATTCTTACATCATCTGTTGCGTTTCATTGCATAACTCAAACTGCATATTCAGGTTTTGGCATTGCAGCAATTTGATTTGAGAGTGGAGTCACTGGGTGTGAGTCAGCTGGTAAAATTTACACATTGGGGACAGATATTCTGCTGGCAGGGGAACAAGGATGTGATTTTGATGGTGGATGACAGGGCACTGCAGAGAGGAAATCTAGAGCCTAATGCTTGGCATAGAGGCCCTTCCTTCGCTTCCCTGGGTGGTGAAATCACTGCTCAAAACCTAAACAAATTTCTATTTTTTCCTTTGAACAAAATGTTTATTTCTATTTCTTCCATTTGATCGAAACTGGTAATTGCTTCAAAACAACTAGTTTGGGGTTTGGGGGGGGGAGCGATAGATCAGTGGGTGTAGACTTGGTTTTTACGCGACTGGCCCGGGTTTTATTCCTGGCGTCCCTTTTGGTCCCCTGAGGAACACCATGAGTAATTCCTCAGTGCAGAGACAGCAGTAACCCCTGTGCTTCAACAGGTGTGACCCAAAAAGCCAAAACTAAAAAAGAAAACCAGTTTGAGGGCACTAGTGTCAGCGCAGTGAGAAGGAGAAAGGTTTGCATCCATTTGCTCCCCTACAGCCCCTCCAGGAGTGATCCCTGAGCACTGCTTGGTGTGTCTCTAAAGAAGACAAACTTCAAAATAAAAGGACCAAAAAAAGGATTGACCCTGAGAGCCATCCATTTTGGTGAGATGTTTTCAATGGCCTCTGTGGCTCGTCGTGTCTGTAGGGATGCAGGGTTGCCTTCACTCCATGCATCAGGCGCTCCACACTGAGCTCCACACTGAGCTTGAACTGAACCCTGACTCGAATCTATTTTATTTTCTCCTGGAATGGTGTGTCAGCTTTCTGCTGTCACTGTCGCTGTCCTCCCATGGTTCATCGATTTGCTCGAGCGGGCCCAGTAAGGTCCCCCGTAGGAGACTTGATTGTTATTGTGTGTGGCATGTCGAATACATCACGGGGAGCTTGCCAGGCTTTGCCGTGCGGGCGAAATACTCTCGGGAGCTTGCCGAGCTCTCCGAGAGGGGCAGACGAATCGAACTCAGGTCGGCCATGTTGGCTGTGTGCAAGGCAAACGCCTTACCGCTGTGCTCTCTCTTTCTACCGCCTTCTGCAAAGGGAGTTATTTCCACGTGTGTCTGTTTATTGAGTTAAAAAAAAAACACTGAACATATGGGGCTTTTGTAGTGCATTATTTACGAGGGACAAGGTCAGTGGCTCAGGCCTCCGTTAGTCTCGTGGATAAAGTAAAAAGTGGCGGCCCCTCGTAGAAGGGGTACTCTGAGGGCCAATTTTCTGGCAGGACACAAGCATCCTCCCGTTAGCATCCCAGAACTCTCAGTCTCCACGTTGTTCGTAGCGGGACCATTCGGACCTGGGAGGCGCTTTCGTGCTTGCTCTCGCACTGGGTTCCTGACATCCAGGCAGTTCCTGGGGTGCAGTAGAGGCTTCAGAGTGATGCGGAGCTTAGGGCAGTGCAGTGGGGTCTCTACACAGTGCAGGGCTTGTGGGATTGAGTGTGTCCTTGTGGCATTTTGGCATGGGGCTGAGCACTGGGGCTACAGGCCTTGGGGTTGCGGAACCCACCAAGGGCTAGGGGCTTAAGTGGCCAACACTCCCAACATGGGACTTGCCGTTACAAATCCTGAAGCCTTTAGCCTTGATGTAGATGCTATAGAATCTGCAGATTCATGTTCAGGGTCGGGGCTGCAGCCCCCTAAAGGCAAGAGACTCTGTTGCAGACCGTCCTATTCATTGGCGGTTGTGATGGGGAGGGGCCTTTTTGGAAACGTAGTTCACGCTGGTGGGCGGTTTAGGCCAATGAAATTTTAATTTGGGGGTTTGTTTTATTTGTTTTTTTATGTTTTGTGGGGGGAGTGAGAGAGGACATACCCTTAGATGCTCACTCCTGGCTCAGTGCTCAGGAATCATTCCTGGTGGTGCTCTAGGATCTGGGATGCAGAAGCTTGATTGGGGTGAGGAGGGCAAGCATCTTACCTGCTTTACTGTCTGTCTGATCCCAACACTGATGTTTTTTCCAGATGAGGAATTTAGACTCATGTTCAGTTACGAAAAATCCTCTATGCTTCATCTCTCCCTGACTGGGCGATCCCTGGATACTGGCTCTTGGGGTGAGTACAGCAGGTCAAGGGTTTAATTTTTCTTTTTCTTGAAGGAAGATGTTCTTATTGTGGCGGTGGGAGGGGGGGAACATTGCTCAGGGTTCACTCCTGGCTTGCTGGCAAGAAATTTACTTTGAAAGGGCCAGAGGTATGGTGCAGCAAGTACGTTGCTTGCCTTGCATTCAGCTAACACAGATTTAATGAGCTGCATCCCAGTAAACCTCAGACATTCCAGGACAGATTCCTGAATGCAGAGCTAGGAGTACTCCTGACCCTGTTGGTTCTGGCTCAGACACACACACACACACACACACACACACACACACACACACACGAAATATCTGACAGCAGAGAAAGAAGTGTGCTCCTGCAGCATACAAAGCTGGGAAACAGGGTTTTAAGGACCCACTGTTTGACTCTTGAACTATTTTATGCTACAATTTGTCATTGTAGGTGGACTTATTTCCCTCTGTTTGGATAGTGTTTACTGTTTGTCATTGCTGTATTTTGGGGTCACACACTACAGTACTCAGGCCTTACTCCTGCTCTGACCTCAGGGATCACAGCTGTCGGGGTCCCTCGACAATCGGGTACCTGGCTAGAGGACTTGGTCAGCCAATTGCAAGCTGCTTATACCTGCTGTGTCATCACACAGTCCTCCAAGATAGGATATTTATTATAGTTAAAAGGTAGGCACAGCCAGGAGTGTTTCCTCAGCCCAGAGGTAGTAAAAAGCCCTATAGGTTGCTGTGTCGGGACTATGTGGTGTCTGGCCCTTTAAAACTCTGACCGGAAGTGTAGGTGAGGTCACAGAGCCCTGCCTTTCCCTGGGGTCTTTGTGGGCGGAGCAATCTCCAACCTGTTTCTTGCCTGGTGAGGAGCGGGGGTGGGGCGGGAAATGGGCGGCCAGGGCGCGGGGGCGTCGGATAGGGCCAGTTTCCTCGCTGGCCGCGGAGTGAGAGTGAGTGGTCGATCTGGGAGCAGCCCTGAGCCTCCGCCGTCTCCCCACCCCGGGATGCCCCCAGCACCCGCCTTTTCGAGAGGTTTGTCTGTCCATTCCGTCTACTTTAGCGCATCGCATCCAGGGAGGTTTTTATTTAGGAGGCGCATGGGGGGGGGGTGGCGGTGGTCCCGGGCAGGTGGGCTGACAAGTGAAGTGGAAGGTTCGAGAGCAAAAGTCGTTCGGAAAGGGTCAGGAACAACGGAAATCAGGACGACCAGAAGAGAGAGAGTTTTCTTTTCAGGTTAGTTTTTTAGTGTGCGTCCTGGTCGCCCTGGCCCGGGCGACCCCATGGGGTCGGGGACACGAGACCCTCGCCCTCCCCCCCAACCCATCATTCTGGCCCCCAACCGGAGAGGAACGTGTCGGAGCCCGAGGGAGCCCCAGCTTGCCCGCAAGTCTCATGGCCCTTGCGGGACCACCACAGCTTTGGCTCTGCGCCAGGGACCCTCGGACCCCGGGGCCTCACCAGGGGTGGGGCGTGGGGACATCTCGAGAATGGCCCCCGGCTGCCTACCTACATGCCCCACTTTCCAGGCCGACTGTCGTGTCTAGGCGGGTTGAAAAGGAGTCAGAGAAGGGGTTTCCCTCGGCAAGGGGACCCGGAGGCTCATTCTTTGGCCTTTTGTGGAAAGGGCTGGGGGCCTCACCTGGCGTGTTCAGGGCTCTCTCCTGAACCTTCCCTCAGGAATCGGCCCTGACAGTGTTGGGTGTACCCCGTACCCTGGTGAGCAGTGTGAAGGCGCATCAGCACCCCGCTGTCTGGTGGGGGCAGGAGGGCGCTGGGTGCGTTTCTCCTGTGCTTGGGGCTCAAGAACATTGGGCCCAGCGTTTGCTTGTCAATTGTTGCTGGTTCAGCCATCAGGCTCCGAGGGCTTTTTCTTTTCCTTTCTTTTTCCCCCTTTGTTTTCTGTTTGCTTTTAGGTCCACGGCCTGTGATGCTCATGGGGTTATTCCTGGCTCTGCACTCTGATCACTCTGGGTGCTGTTCAGGGGACCCTATGAGATCCCGATCACGCTCACGACCATCCTGTTGTTCGTCGATTGCCTCGAGCAGGCCCCAGTTAATGTCTCCTTCGTCCTAGCCCTAAGATGTTTTTAAAAATTGATGAAAGGATCTTTCAGGGTTAGGAGAATGAGACCCATCTTATGAGATGCTGGGGAATAAATCCAGGTTGTCCGCCTGCAAGTCGGACGCTTCTGGCGCCATTTCTCCTACCCCAGTGTGCAGAGTTTGGAGAGGAGTCAGGGCTGAGGGCTGGCAGGAGGGGGGGTGGGGGAGCATCAGTGCTGGGCCAGAGAGCGTCCTTCAAACAAAAGTGCAGTCTTAGCAGGAAGTAGCCCAGGCACTTCGAGGCTGTGTCCCAAGGCCTCATACTGCATTCTAGGATCACCATCGGCCACCGCACCTTTTTTTGTTTTATTGAATTATGTAGTTTGTGGGTACAGCTGGCAGTGTTGATGGGTTCCTCCTCCTGCCTCTTCACTCAGGCCCCCAGGAAAACTCCTGGCCCTGACGCCTGTGTTTCCAGCCTGGCTGCACAGCCTGTGGTATGGCGGTGCCTGCAAAATAGCTTTTGCCTTTTTTCAGTAAGTAGTGAATGAGTGAACCCACAACAAAGCTAGTTGGGGCCTGACTACTAGTACGGTGGGGACTTTCCTAATGTGCACTCAGCCGACCTGGTTCAGTCACGTGTCCCAAACGTCACCGAGTCTGGTCAGAAAGCAAAACCTGACAATCTTGTGTGGATTGCCATGGTACTCACACCCATGGTCCAATCAGATCTTCTGTTTGCTCTGGGCCTGTTTGGATTGTGAGAACCATCGCGATGTTCTCCTGCCCTGAGAACACACTGCCTCATTCATTTCTTTCCACAAATTCTTAGTCATCTGTTGCGCTTCATTGCATAACTCAAACTGCATATTCAGGTTTTGGCATTGCAGCCATTTGATTTCAGAGTGGAGTCACTGGGTGTGAGTCAGCTGGTAAAATTTACACATTGGGGACAGATGTTCTGCTGGCAGGGGATCAAGGATGTGATTTTGATGGTGGATGACAGGGCACTGCAGAGAGGAAATCTAGAGCCTAATGCTTGGCGTAGAGGCCCTTCCTTCGCTTCCCTGGGTTGTGAAATCACTGCTCCAAACCTAAAGAAATTTCTAATTTTTCCTTTGAACAAAATGTTTATTTCTATTTCTTCCACTTGATCGAAACTGGTAATTGCTTCAAAACAACTAGTTTGGGGTTTGGGGGGGGGGGGCGATAGATCAGTGGGTGTAGACTTGGTTTTTACGCGACTGGCCCGGGTTTTATTCCTGGCGTCCCTTTTGGTTCCCTGAGGACCACCATGAGTAATTCCTCAGTGCAGAGACAGGAGTAACCCCTGTGCTTCACCACGTGTGACCCAAAAAGACAAAACTGAAAAAGAAAACCAGTTTGAGGGCACTAGTGTCAGCGCAGTGAGAAGGAGAAAGGTTTGCATCCATTTGCTCCCCTACAGGCCCTCCAGGAGTGATCCCTGAGCACTGCTTGGTGTGTCTCTAAAGAATACAAACTTCAAAATAAAAGGACCAAAAAAAGGATTGACCCTGAGAGCCATCCATTTTGGTGAGATGTTTTCAATGGCCCCCGTGGCTCGTCGTGTCTGTAGGGATGCAGGGTTTCCTTCACTCCATGCATCAGGCGCTCAACCCTGAGCTCCACACTGAGCTTGAACTGAACCCTGACTGGAATCTATTTTATTTTCTCCTGGAATGGTGTGTCAGCTTTCTGCTGTCACGGTCGCTGTCCTCCCATGGTTCATCGATTTGCTCGAGCGGGCCCAGTAATGTCTCCATATTGGAGACTTGGTTGTTATTGTGTGGCATATCGAATACATCACGGGGAGCTTGCCAGGCTTTGCCGTGCGGGCGAAATACTCTCGGGAGCTTGCCGAGCTCTCCGAGCGGGGCGGACGAATCGAACTCAGGTCGGCCATGTTGGCTGTGTGCAAGGCAAATGCCCTACCGCTGTGCTCTCTCTCTCTACCGCCTTCTGCAAAGGGAGTTATTTCCACGTGTGTCTGTTTATTGAGTTAAAAAAAAAAACACTGAACATATGGGGCTTTTGTAGTGCATTATTTACGAGGGACAAGGTCAGTGACTCAGGCCTCCATTAGTCTCGTGGATAAAGTAAAAAGTGGCGGCCCCTAGTAGAAGGGGTACTCTGAGGGCCAATTTTGTGGCAGGACACAAGCACCCTCCCGTTAGCATCCCGGAACTCTCAGTCTCCACGTTGTTCGTAGCGGGACCATTCGGACCTGGGAGCCGCTTTCGTGCTTGCTCTCTCACTGGGTTCCTGACATCCAGGCAGTTCCTGGGGTGCAGTAGAGGCTTCAGAGTGATGCGGAGCTTAGGGCGGTGCAGTGGGGTCTCTACACAGTGCAGGGCTTGTGGGTTTGAGTGTGTCCTTGTGGCATTTTGGCATGGGGCTGAGCACTGGGGCTACAGGCCTTGGGGTTGCGGAACCCACCAAGGGCTAGGGGCTTGAGTGGCCAACACTCCCAACATGGGACTTGCCGTTACAAATCCTGAAGCCTTTAGCCTTGATGTAGATGCTATAGAATCTGCAGATTCATGTTCAGGGTCGGGGCTGCAGCCCCCTAAAGGCAAGAGACTCTGTTGCAGACCGTCCTATTCATTGGCGGTTGTGATGGGGCGGGGCCTTTTTGGAAGCGTGGTTCACGCATGTGGGCGGTTTAGGCCAATGGAATTTTAATTTGGGTGTTTGTTTTAGTTTTCTATGTTTTTGGGGGGAATGTTAAAGAGGACCCACCCTATGATGCTCACTTCTGTCCCAGTGCTCAGGAATCCTTCCTGGTGGTCCTCTGGGATCTGGGATGCTGAGGCTTGATTTGGGTGAGGAGGGTAAGCATCTTATCTGCTTTATTGTCGGTCTTATCCCAACATTGATGTTTTTTCCAGATGAGGAATTTAGACTCATGTTCAGTTACGAAAAATCCTCTATGCTTCATCTCTCCCTGACTGGGCGATCCCTGGATACTGGCTCTTGGGGTGAGTACAGCAGGTCAAGGGTTTAATTTTTCTTTTTTTTTTTGAAGGAGGATGTTCTTATTGTGACGGCGCGTGGGGGGCGGGGAGGAGCTTTGCTCAGGGGTCACTCCTGGCTTGCTGGGAAGAAGTTTACGTTGAAAGGGCCAGAGGTGTAGTACAGCAAGTAGGGTGCTTGCCTTGCATGCAGCTAACAGAGATTTGACCAGCAGCATGCCAGTAAACCTTAAATATTCCAGGACAGATCCCTGAATGCAGAGCTAGGAGTTCTCCTGACACTGTTGGTTTTGGCTCAGACACACACACACAAACACACACACACACGAAATATATGACAACAGAGAAAGAAGTGTGCTGAGTCTGTTGCATGCATGGGAAACGCCCTGCCCACTGGTCTCTCTGTCTGTCCCCTGCTGCCAGTTCAAACCTTCTAATTTGCAGCCTGTGCGTCCAGCTCAGGGCCATATCGGAGTACCTAGTTGTCAGCAGCCCTGTCATGGCTTCTACCAGCTGAACCTCATCCCTGCCCCCTTCATTCCTGTCTGTGTCCTCACAAGGTTCAAAGAATTGATGAAGACTTAGATTTCCTGGGAATGCGTAGCCAGAAGTTAGATGTGATTATCAAAAAAAGCTAACCAAATAGTATAATTTTACCTGATTCTGCAGGTTTTGGGGGCAGTCTTTAAACATGTTTTCTGAGTTCTACAGGGATACATGTCCTCACATGGTTTTGCATCACTTGCTGTATATCAAGGCTCCTTTTCTCACCCTTAGAACAGGGGATGGGGTGTAGGAGCCCATGAGGGTAATGTGGTTAACCTGGATCAGCACCTACATGGCAGATGCTTTTCCTGCTGCTTTAGTGTACCTGGCCTGCAACTTCATTCATCATTATGGTTCTTTTTGTTGTTGTTCAATTTTGACTTGATTCAGAGCCTACACCAATCAGTGTTCATGGATTACTCATGGCTGTGCATTCAGGAACTTCTCATGGCAGTGCTCCTGGCTTATATGGTTACCAGGGGTCAATCCCATCTCTCTGAGTCACCAGGTGCCTGCCCTGCTGGACTATCACTCTAAACACGTGTTCATTTCTTTTTTTAGGTCCTCACCCCATCAGGTGCTGTTGTATTTCCCATCAAGTGTTGTTGTATTTCGGTGCTTGAAGTCACTTCTAGTGCTTTTTTGGGGGACTTTAGAATGACTCAATTTCAGATGAAATGAATACCAGGGACTTGTGTGTCACTAATAACTACCAATTTGGGGCATATGAGAAGTGGTGTTTCTGTTCAAGACTTTTCAGGAATTTGCCTGATTTTTTTGGAGATACATGGGGCAGCGTCTCCTGACCCCGTGCCTGGCTGGGCTCGCCGGGACCCCTTGGAAGGGAGCAGGTTGAGTTTCCCTTCCCGCCCCGACCAGGACTCTGGCAGCCGAAGACCTCCAGAACCAGCCACCACATGCTGAGACCACTCTCCACACGCTTGAAGGTACCAGAAGGAACAAAGGCATGCGGGTCCTGGGGCTGAGATCTCCAAGTCTGCTCAGATCGGGGCTGAGCATCCTCCACGCAGATCCTCCAAATTCCAGTAGGCAGGGGTCACACCCACCAACTGGCCCCCTGGCGCCATGTAATCCCATCAACGGCCAAGACTCAGAGACTATAAAACCCAGCTCCCAGAAGCTCGCAGCCGCAGTTGCGGCCGCCCCACATCTTAATCTCTCATTCCTACTTTGGACAAACTGGCAGGCTACCGAATGTTATCTGCCCACACAGCAGAGTCTGGCAAACTCCCCATGGCGTACCAATATGCCAAATACCAGTAACAAAGATGGGTCACATCTTCCTAAACCTGAAGGAGCCTTGGATATGGCACTTTTTAAAAAATCTCAGGGCTAGGACGAAGGAGATGTTACTGTGGCCTGGTTGAGGCAATCGCCGAACAACATGGGGTTGGCCCGTGACATTTTTCTTGGCACTAATGAATACCCTGTTTTTGTGTGGACAGGGCTTTTCTGAGTGAAACCTGCTGTGATCTCATGGTTGGAAGGAGGAGCCCTGAGGCCGAGGAGGAGAGACGTGCATGCAGGTGAGTGTCGGAGGACCCTCCCTACCTTGGGCCCTGGGCAGTGTGTGGTTGCCCTGAGTGTGAGTGAAATGCACTGCTGATCATGGGCCCATGATTTTTTTTTCCTGGCAGCTTTCAAAGGTTACTTTTGTTGGTACTCACTTGTATAAGATACTGTCAATTTCATGCAAGGAAAATGCCCTATCTGCTGTTCTCTGTAATACACTAAGAAATATCTTTTGGTTTTCTGTTTCAATAGTGATTGCATGAGTCTGTAACAATGCTGATTTGAGACAGAAAGATAGTACAGCAGAAAGGATAGTTGCCTTGCGTGTGGCAAACCCAGGTTGAATCCCTGGCATTCCTTATGGTCACGTTTCACTATGATCGGTTAAGAAACAACTCAGAAGCTATTTTGTGTATTCCCAGTCTGCTCCCAGCATTCCGCACAATGGACCTCATTCAGCTATGTTTCATTACCAATTTTTTTCATTTTGTTTTGTTTCTGATTCCAGAAGATAAATTGCAGCTTCAGAGGTTTTCGGTCCAGCTTTTTGATTTGGGAATTGAGACACTGAATACAAGTGAGTTTTTAAAATACGCATGTTGAATATAAATCTAATATTGGCAGGATATTTCAAAGGAACAAGAATGCGATTTGAAAAATGGCATTCTGGCCAGTGCAGGGAGGGACTTTGGAGCCTATGCTGGGAGTAGAGGGTCTGCAGTCTCACAAGGTGCTATAATCAGTCATTTTCAAATCAAAGAATATAACTATTACTATTATGTTTATTATTTCTTGCTTTATCATTCACACACAGTCATGCTGATAAGTTACTTCTGGCTTGGCACTCAGAAATTATTCCTGGTAGTCATTGTTCACGTGTGTAAATAATAAAGTAGGGACCCGTGTGGGGGAAGACTGTGAAGGCAGATTTTGTCTTGTTGCTGGACGGCTGGCCTCCCTTGAGCACCGGCGCCTCCCAGTCTCTGCCCTGTGAGATACGGTCCCCACCAGCTGGGGTGGGGTCCTTTTGCGCTTGATTTTCTTGTGTTCCCCAATATCCAGTTGATTCCTGGGTTATGATGGAGTCTTTTGGGGCTTTGGAGCTTTGGGGGGCATAGGGGGCTGTGGTGGTATGCAGGGGTCGCAGGTGTGTGTGTGTGATCCTGGAGGGCGCTTTGGCCGCTGTCCCTTTAACTGCATGTTGGGGCAGCCGCGATTGGGTGCAGGGCTGATTGCGGGGGCTGCGGGCTTTGAGGTGCGGGGTCCTGCTGAGGGCTCAGCCTTGGCCCTCTGGACCCTCCCATCTGACCCTGGTTGGGACCTGCCACAGTTTCCCTGCTGTAGAATCCCCATACTCACTTCGAGGGGCAGAGCCTCAGGCCCCCTGATAGCCTAGAGACCCTGTTGCCGTCTGGCTTTTTCATTGGCTGCCCTCATGGTTCAGCCCAGGGTGGTGGATCTGCAGGTGGCTGGGGTTTGCCAATAATAGTTTCCTTCACCATTTTAGCTCTTTCATTTTGGAACTCAGTCACCACGTATGAGTGAGCTGTTAATATTTGCAAGTTTTGAATCAATATTGTTATGCCAATGAATAAGGTCAGTGGACCAGCACGTTATTTTTAAGATAGAGGGCTGGGCATGGCCAGGAGGAAATCCAGAGTCTAATATTTGGAGTAGTCCTTACCTTCACTGAATGATGACATCACTGCTCAAAACCTGAAGAAATTTGTAATATGTTTCACATGAATGCCATGATTTTTTCATTTGATTGAAAGTATCTACAAATGGTAATAATTGAAAAGAGCTGATCTTTAAACTGTTCTATCCCCAGAGCTCCATATTGTTCCCAGAGACCCACCGGGAGTAATCCCTGGGTATTGCATGGTGTGCCCCTGCCCAGAAATGAAAACAAACTCAAAAAACAGAAAAAGCCATTTATCCTGCACGGAATCCACCTGTGGTGAGATGTTTTCAATGGCCCCTGTGGTCAGTCTCAGCAGTGTGGAATGCATCGTTGCCTTCACAAATGCATCGCAGGCACCTCGCTGAGCTAGAACCGAAACCATGGTTTGGTGTCTTTTATTTTCTCTTGTTAATGGTGCATCAGTTTTCCACAGAGGGAGTTATTTGTTCATTGAGTTGAAAAAAAAATTTTAAATTAATGACCCCTCATTCATCAATTTTGCATGTGTGTCTTACAGAAACATTAGTTTATTCCCTGGTAATGCCATTCACATTTCGAGAATTGCGTTGGTGTGGTGCAAATGTTAGGAACCAACCTGCAGTTCTGAATGTCTTTTTCATGGAGACTCTAAAGTCACAGGGCGATAATTGGAATCCTCTGCTCTTCGACAGGGAAGCAGCCAGCCTGAGTGGAATGTCTCTGATCCTGTGCACTGTGAAAATGTCTTGAGTGAGCATTTGTGCCCTCAGCCCCATGGGGATGCCAAAACCCGCAGGATGGCCCCTGAGGGTGATCCTAATGGAGAGAGTGACCTCACTTTGAAGAAGCCCTTCCCTGGGAAAAGGTCCATACAGTCTGTTGTTCTCAGTCCAGAGACACAAACTCCAATACTGTAGCAGACCCTAGAATGTGGGAGAGGAGCACTGTTTGTAGTGAGTCCCTCACACCGGAAAGCCCATAAGCAAAGTCACCATGGACTGACCCTGTCTAAGAGAAAGCATGTGGGGGAGCTTCCTCGTGTTCCCAGGACTGTGATGTTCCCTTAGAAATCCACAGTGGACAGAATCCCCAGGAGTGTCAGCAGCAAGGGCGTGGCTCGAGTCCAGCGTCCTCCTAATATGCTGACATGAACATCCACACAGGAAGGAAACCACATACACATAAGGACTGTGCAAAGGCCTTCACTCGACCCTCTGACCCATTAAAACTTTGGAGAATTCATACGGGAGAGAAACCATATGTGTGTGCGCAATGTGGGAAGGTCTCTGCTTACTCCTCACACCTTTCAAGACACAGGAAAATTCACAGTGGAGAGAAACCTCATAAATATAAGGCATGTGAAAAGGCCTTCACTCGATCCTCGACCCCCACTGGGCATATGCAAACTCAAACTGAAGAGGAGCCGTATATGTGTAAGGAATGTGGGAATGTCTTTGGTATTCCTCCAGCCTTACTCGTCATGTGAGAATTCACACTGGAGAGAAACCTTACGTTTGTAAGGAATGTGGGAAGGCTTGCACTGTGTCCTCATGCCTTACTGATCATATGAGAATTCACTTTGGAAAGAATCCTTATGTATGTAAGAAATGTGGGAAGGCCTTTGCTATTTCTTCAAACCTAACTGTTCATATGAGAATTCATATGAGAGTTCCCGGTGCCTCCACACTGTGAGCGGTGTGGGCTGTTCCAGTTTGGGGGCCCTTACATGCTTGTTTTTCTCTTTTTTCTGATATCAGCTGGTTCTTGAGGCAAGGTGAATGCTTTAGTGGAACCCAGAGGCTTTAGGGGGTGCAGGGTTCGAGTGTGAGTGGGTGATCCTGTGGCTCCCCTTTGCCCACCATCGCCTCTTGCTCCACGATCTGTCAGTGGCGGGTGGGCGTGGGGCTGAGGGGTGGCCTGAGTGCGGGGCCTACGGGACTTGCATAGAGCACGGCCTGGCTATCCCGACCCTCCCTGCACAGGACTTCGCTTTGCCCTGATCCGGAGCCTTTGGCGCAGGCATCACATGTGTAAAACCTTCAGATTCACTTCAAGGGGCAGGGCCTAAGACCCCTGCACTAGCACATCCAGTTGTAGTCTCTCTTTTGATTGATTGCCTTGATGTGGTGGGGCCACATGGTGGTTTGTTCCCTGCCGGAGGGTGGGGTTTTAAATGAAACTTTTTCATTATTATTGTTTTGTTTTGCCTTGTGTACCACATTCGGATATGCTTAGGGTTTACTTTTGGCTCTGAACCCAGGAATTCCTGATGGTGGTACTCAGTGACCATATGGGATGTGAGGAATTATCTGGCTTGGCTGCATGCAAGGCAAGTTCCCTGCCTGCTGCACTGTCTCTGATCGCAACTTTTTTGGGTTTTTTCTACATCAAGAATTTTTGCTTCCTAAGGTCCAGTTGCAAAGCATGCCACACTTACGATTTCTCAAGTCTTTGTATTTATTGCAGAATTCATACAGGAAAGAAGCCGTATATAAGTAAATAATGTGGGAACGTCTTTATTGAATCCTCAGGCCTTACTAGGCATATGAGAATGAATAGTGGAGAGAAAATTTTATGTATGTACTGAATGTGAACAGGGCTTCATGGATCTTCAAGCTTTAGTAAACTTTGTAAAATTTATACTGGATGAGTTGATCCCCTATTAACGATCTGTAAGGTCAGAACAGGCCCTTTCAGTTTAGCCAGATTCCGTTGGACGGGGGGGTCACAGGTGGTACAAAACTGCAGCCAAGAAGGAAATCATCCTCGTATTATATGATGAGCTACTTATGATGTCACTTCTGTAAGGAAAGTTTCTTGCTGAATATCTCCCGCACCACAGCCATGCCAGTGCCCTGGAATTTTTCCATCACATATATGTTTAACTTGTACATAGTGGGTCTTTGTGATGGAGGCCATGAGGAAGGTGACTAAATAAAAACAGGTACAAAAATAGGCCCTCTGTGGAAATGTCACAGCTCATCTCTATGTCATTGTCTACTCTCATTCCAACTTGGCCCAGAGGCCCTGGTTTTAGAGAATTATGACAGAGATGAATCACAAAGTTGCAGTGAAAATTGCAAAGTGGAAGACGAGGAAATCCTTTATTTTTCCAGTCTTTCTGTGTTAGGTTTTGGGGTGCCACACCCCCTCGGTTCAGGCTTTACTGATGGTTCCTAGCTCAGGATTCCAGACTGGGGGTCACATATATCCTTATGGGGCTCAGAATCCAGGTCAGCCATGTGCAAGCAAGTACTTTGTCTTCGGTATCATTTCTACACTCCTTGTATTCATATATTTTTTTTAATTTTACATTGCACTAAAGATTAATGTTCACAAAAAGTTTTATCTTGTGAAAATATCCTGACAAGGATCTTTAAAGTGAGGATTGGAGACCATTGAAATGGACTTTGAAATTGTGGAAGGGGCCCCTTGACTCAAATGTTTTCCAGGTGGTAGGAACAAGGGAGAACCCCCTGCTTCCCCATCTCAACATATATTCAGCTTTGATGACTAATAAAGGGGGTCATATTCCAGGATCCCACCCACCTCACTTCAGTAGTATTAGGACAAAACAAAACTTGGCTTTGGAAGCAGTTAAATCCCAACCATCACGTTTTCACCTGGCTGATAATAATGATTTCGATTGTCGGAGAGCCCGGCGAGCTACTGAGAGTATCTTGCGCACACGGCAAAACCTGGCAAGCTACCTATGATATAATCGATCTGCCAAACACAATAACAAGTCTCACGATGGAAACGTTACTGGGCCCATTCAGGAGATGAACAACAGGAGGACAGTGCTATAGATTTTCTGAAAGGCCTAGTAAGGCTACAAATTTAGCAGTATGCTTTGGTTACCTTTGCCTAAATATATGCCTCTATTCTTAGCAATGTTGGATATCATGAGATTTGTTTATTGAACTATACTTCTTGGGGTAGGGACGTACCTATCAGTTACTCCTGTTGCTCCTTGGGCCACCATTTGGTGTACAGGGATGGACTCGAGATGATCAATTTCAATGCAAGTATCAAGCTTCGGCACACTCCCTCCTGCTTCATGCTCTGGGTTGAAATTGCGTTTCTCAAATGGCCTCCTTGGTTTTCCTTGCAGATGAGTGTTCACTGCTTGCCTGTTGTCAAGCATAGAGCATTGACTGAAAGTGCTCTCTGATGTTCTTACCGGCCGTTGCTCCTGTTCCAGCGTCTCTTCAACTCCCTGGGCTTGCTGCTAGGCCAGTTTCTCTCTGCATCTCCAGGGCTGGTTTGGGAGTCACTGCTTTCACCCGACCTTGATTGATGAGTTCCCGGAGAAACTCATTGTTCCGTGCCACACCTGCTCCATATCCGCCTGTTTTACATTGAATGAACCCGCTGTTCATTTATTCTGATGGACTGTGTGTGAGAGCATTGGCTCATTGTTTGCCCAGTACAAAACCAGGGGACTTCTCCGTACTGCCTTCTAGTCCTGCACTGTGTGACCAGCCACTCCGAAAGCTGCCTCTCCACCCCTCTATGCAAGCCCATCCCCGTTGCACCAGAGATTCACCTGGGTGGGCATAGTGGTTCTCTGCACTTCTGGATCCGGGCTCTTTAAGTATGCTTGTGGGGATGGAAGTGACATCACAGTGGGGCCTTCCTGGTGCTTCTATTCCTGTACATTGTGTCAGAGTCATTGTTCATGTGGGTAAAGGACAGTTAGGGCCCCTGTGAGGAAGCGGGTCTCTGAAGGCCAATTTTGTGGCAGAACGGGGCTGATCTCCTGTGAGTGCCTGGCGATTCCAATCTCCATACTGAGCTGCGGGTCTCCACCAGCTTGGGGGGTGGGTGCTTTCATGCTTGTTTTTCACTTGTTCCCTGATATCCAGACAGTTACTGATGTGGGGCAGATATTTGAGGGGGTACATTGGGACTGTTCCAGAGTGCAGGGGAGGAGGGTGTGAATGACTGATCCTGGGAGGCTTCTGGTGCCACTATGCCTCCAGCTCTGCGATAGGACAGCGGTCGATAGTTGTGGGGCTGAACGCGGGGCTGTGGGCCTTTTGGAAGAGGGAACTGCCAAGTGCGGGTCTTGACTGTGCTGACCCCCAGCTGACCTATGTTGAAACCTTGGCCCTAGTCTTGCTGCTGTAAAGTCTCCAGCTACACTTTGAGGGGCAGAGCCGCAGCTCGCCCAATGCCAAGAGACACTGTTCCTGTCCATCTTTCTCATTGGCTTCCCTGGTGGGACGAGGCCTTACCGAGCAGTGGATCCATTGGTGATTGGTGTTTTAGTTTCCTTCGGGGGCTATATTTGGTGTGGGGAATGGGGGGCTCTGCTAGAGCGAAGATACAATGACAGCTTACTCTGACTCCTGGCTCAGGGCTCAGATATTTTTCCTGGAGTACTCTGGGGGCCATAGGGATGCATGGGGATGCAGAGGATTGACTGGTATCAGCAAACAACGCATCCTACTAGCTTTACTGTCTGTCGGAACAGGAACTTCTGCTTCTTCACATCACGCTGCAAATACCTGTCTAGACCCCTGTTTATAGAGGTGAGTACTGGGGGGTAAAGGGTGTGTGAGTTTGTTGGTAAGTGCGTTCGTGTGTGCGTGTGTGTGTGTGTGTGTGTTTGTGTGTGTAGAAAGTGTTTTTTTTTTTAGAGGAAAGGGGCTGCCCCATTCTCGGCTGTGGTTGTGGGGGGCAGTGATTTTGCCAGCGCAGGGGGTGCTAAAGCACGGGATCTGGCCTCTGAGTCAGTCGCTGGCTGTGGCTGTGAGAACCTTCTGTGGACCCAGGAAGGAGGCCCCAGGTCACGGTAGGGCAAAATTTTCTCCCTTGTAGCCACGCCCAGAGCTTATGTCATGAAAGACAGCACAGATGCCAACCCATTTTGCTTCTCTCGGGGAGACAGAAGTATCTGGTGTAATCCCCAAGAGGGTCTGTGAGCCGTTGCCCGAGACTCTGGCTTCTTAGGGATGGGGGTTGTGCTCTCCAGTGCTCACCACTCTGACTTCTCCTCCAGGTCTCTGATCCTCAGGAAAAACAGGCAGGAGAAGATAGTGACATGCCAGTAGAAACACCATCCCTAGGTAGGAGGAGAGTGACAAGATAAGGAGATGCAGTGACCTACTCACCAAGGAGCTCTCAGTCTTCTTGTGCCAAATGTCTCTGAGTTGTTTCAGGAAGGATCCTGCCTTGTGCCTCCTTGTTGGAGGGCCTGACACTTTCTATATGATGCCATGTTTGTTTCAGTTTAGTTGTGTTTCCTTTCGAACCATACCCAGCTTAAAGAGCACTCATACCTTACTTCTCAAGGATCACTCCTGACCGATCTCAGGGAGCATTTAGGGTGCTGGGGTCAAAGCTGGCATCTCGATACTTTGCTTTGTTTGGAGGACTACATCCAGTGATTCTTGGGATTACTATTGGCCCTGCACTCTGGCATTGCAACTGGCAGTGGTTGGGGGACCATATGGGAAGTTTGGGTTCACCATCCCACTATTCTCTTCTGTTACTCCATCCTGCTGCTTTGTTTTCTTTCATGTTTATTTTTGTGCCACAGTGGAGGTGCCCAGGCCTTCTTGGCTCTTTGTTCTGGATTCCCAGCTGATTCACAACACAGGTGACCCGAGGGCGCTGGCCCCATTTTCGCCCTGACCGCTATAGTGACTCAGGTCCCAGGACATGTGTTTTCCCTACTTTCTCCTTTCTGCTCTGGAGAGCCTTGCCTGCTCTGTCACATGGTCCCACATTCACTTGCTGCTCTGTTTGAAGTTCTGGGCATCACCGTCTTTTTTGGGTCACACCCAGAAATACTCAGCGATTACTCCTGGTGTTGTTCTGGGACCCTGTTAAAGGTAATGCAAGAGAAATTTCCTACCTGCTGTCCTGTCTGTTTGGTACCTTCTGTACACAGTTTAAATGAACTTTACTGTTCATAGAAAGACGTTTGAAAGGTTGGAATAGGCCCCTTGAATCTAATATCTAACAAACGTTGGGAATATGGGTCAGTTCCCAAATCTTCCCACATCCCAGCACTCCCCAGGATCCCCACATCCCATCAGGCTGTTCCGTTTACCTAGGATTACTCAGAAGGTTATGCACGTTCCTGGATCCCACCCATCAGTTCAATAATATCAGAAAAAAAGGTAAGTATTGTATTTGGAATTAGCAATATCCCATCAACCTAGTAGTCATCAGAATGATAAAAAGTATTCGGATTTGATTAAAGACCAAAAAAGCCTCCAAGGTTTACTGCCCATTATCCTCCACTCTTAGTGTTGGAATATACTCTAGGTTTTTATATGTACATCACTATCACTATCATTCCATTGTTCATGGGTTTACTCGAGTGGACACCAGTAACATCTCCATTCCTCCCTGTCACGTGCTAGTGTAGGCTGGTGACACATTGGGGGATCTTTCACGGTCAGGGAATTGACGATCATCTTTGTTACTGTTTTTGGCATATTGAGTACATGGTAGTTTGCCAGGCTCTCCCGTACGGGCAGGATACTCTCGGTAGCTTCCCGGGCTCTCCAAGAGGGATAGAAGCTTTTGGGGAAACCTCTAATCACATTTATAGCTGTTCCCAGTCAGGTATATATGTGGACAGGATACTCTCGATAGCCTGCCACCAGCTTCTCTGAGAGCCAGAACTAGACAATAAGAGGTTGCGTGGCCCCATGCTTCCGGGAGCTTAGTTTTATAGTCTCTGGATTTTGGCCGTTGATGGGCTTACATGGCAGTTGGTGGGTGTAACTGTCTAACCACTGGAAGATGGGGGATCTGGATAGAAGAGGCCCAGTCCCTAACCGAGCAATAGAGGTAAGAGTGGTGCCGGCCTTTTGAAAACACACAGCTCACCACAGTCCCATTCTTTGCTCTGACTCTGGCCTGACTTATTTTTTCTTTTTGTTTCCCACCCAGCAGTGCTCATGGCTTACTCCTGCTTCTACTGTAAGGAAATATTCCTGGGGGTGCTTGAGGAACATATGGGATGGCAGGGATTGAGCCAGGTTCAGCGCCGTGCAAGGAAATTACCCTCCCCTTTGGACTATTGCTCCAGCCCCTGTGGCTTGGCTTGGATAGCCCTGTGTTTTAGGGGATTATAAAAGAGAAACAGCCACAAAGCTACAACCAGTTGAGCCCTACTCCTGGCTCTCAGCTTAGGCATCCAAACCTGGGAGACTCAGGATCATTATGGGGTATTGTGTTTGGAATCCAGGTCTACCGTGTGTGACCAACTCCTACCCCATGTGATTTATGCCACCCTTGTATTCAAGGGACTCTGCCTTAACTGTCTGCCCTGAGTTCAGTGTTTGACCCCTCAAGCACTCCCCTCTCCTCTCCGTTATCCGAGCCCATCCCCCCTGCACCGATTCACCTGGGCTGGCATAGTGGTCTGTCTACACTTGAGACCTGGCACTTTAAGTCTCCTTGATAATGTGTGATGTCACAGACGGGAATCTTCCATGTGCACTTTTACTTCTTCATGATGTCAAGTGGGTCAGTCCTCCTACAGGCACATGTTTAAAAGACAAAAAGATACTTCACTGTGGAAGGGGGACACTGAAGGCCAATTAGTGGCAGTATGTGAGGACCTCTCATCTCCAATTCCTGTACTGTGACCGATGGGGCTGCGCCAGCTTTGGGGGCACTATTGTGGTTGTTTTTCACTTCCCCCATCCATATCCAGTCAGTTTCAGGGGCAGCTCCATGGCCCGCAATCGCGAGAGATACTGTTGAAGTTCATCGTGTTTATTGGCAGCCTTCAGAAGGAATCCTGGGGGCCTGGTCGTAGCGCGTGGCTGGGAGTTGTAAATGAATATTTACTTTTCTGACTATTTTAGTTTTTTTTTTTTTTTGGTGGGGTGGGCATACTTGTAGTTCCCCAGAGGTTATTCCAGGCTCTACCATCAGACATTGTTTCCATCAATGATCACTGTTTCATATGGGAGGCCGAGGTTTGATCGCTTTCACTGAGGGAAGCACCATGTTCTCTTTAGTGTCTCTCCAACCGCATTTTGTTGTTTTTTTTTTTTGATAAAGAATTTCTGCAGCAGGTAGGGCATTTGTCTTACACACAGCTGATCCTAGTTTGATTCCTTTACCCCTCTCGGAGAACCTAGCAAGCTACCAAGATAATCTAGCCCTCAAGGCACAGCCTAACAGGCTTCCTGTGATGTATTTGATATGCCAAAAACAGTAACAAGAAGTCTCACAATTTGTTGTGAGACGTTACTGGTGCCTGTTCGAGCAAATCGATGAACAACGGGAGTACAGTGTAAGTTAGGTTGAAAAACATCTTTCAATTCTTCATCAGCTCCCTGACACTGACCATGCAACCCTGGCTGTTGGAGTGAATATTGTGTGTAAAGGTTTTTTTTTTTAATTAAGGATTTATGTTTTATTTTTTCTATTTTATAAGGTAGTTCACTATATTTGATTACATTTCATATTGAAGCACAAATCCCAGCTAATTGATTTTTTGAGGAGGAAGAGATATTTGTTTAAGGATCACTCCTGCTGCATTAGAAAGAAATTCATTTAGAAAGAGCCAGAGTGGTAGTACAGCAGGTAGGGGGCTCTTACCATGCACAAGGCTAACCCAGGTTCAGTTTCTGGAATTCCAGCGATCCCCTAAGCCACACCAAGCATAATCCTTGAGTGCCAAGTTAATATAAGCCCTGAGTACTGCCTGTTTTGACCCAAAAATCAAAGCAAACACAGATACACACTCATAATTTTGTGAGCAGAAAGAGGCTAAAGGTTTGTTCATGCTTATTCCCTGTGGCTACTCCCTGGCAGAGCCACTTTGGGGGCTGTGACTGCTGTGGGCATCCCTGAAGCGCAGGGGTGCTTGATCAGAGGGGTTCCTGGCCTAGGAGACAGCCCTTCGCTGGACCCATAAGGACCTTCCTTGGGATCCAGGAAGGAGTCCCGAATCTCAAGGCTGCAATATCCTCCCCTGTACAGTGAGCCCATCACTCCTATCCTGACAGACAGCCCAAATCCCAACCTGCTCTGTATCCCCTGGAGAGTAAGTAGCATCTGACAGTGTCTCCCAGCTTGCCCTGGTACCCCAGAGTCCCTGTCAGCAGGACATTTCCCGGTCCAAGGCAGGAGCTTTCCAGGTCAGGGCTAGAGGTTCATCCTCTCTCTGCTCACAGCTATGACTACTATCCCAGGTCTTTGTTTTGGAGTCTACTGCTGATCCTTGGGAATAACAGGCAGGATAAGATCAGGCTGAGGCTTGCTACTGGAGGTTGTTTGCATGGAATCTGAGTGAATTTTATTGTTTTCATGAAAACAAAGACTTTGTGCTGCATGTGCCATCTGTTCAGTCCCTCGCTCTCCATTTGTCCTGGGCCTGGTGAACTCCAGATGTCCTGATCACCTGACTGAAGGCAAGAAACAGAAAATAAATTACAGTCGTAGCTCAGCAAGCCACCGAGAGTATCTCTCCCGCGCAGCAAAGCCTGGCAAGCTACCTGCGGCGTGTTCAATATGCCAAACACAGTAACAACAAGTCTCACAATGGAGATGTTACTGGACCCGCTCGAGCAAAAGGATGAAAAACAGGACAGTGTCAGTGACCAAAAAATATGTGGTCAGGAATGCTTGGAGCCTGGCTCTTTAAAGCTAGGACCAGAAATGCAGGTGGCTTCACAGAATGCAGGTCTTTCCATCCCTGCCCTCCACCCAAGGTGGCTTCACTCTCTGGGCAACAGTTACAATCAGCCACCATTGTTGCTGAGGATGAGGCGCGGGGAAGGAGCAGGTATTGGAGTGGCCAGGGAGACTGCGAGCGTCCCTAAGGTCCTTTTGTTTCGCCAGCCACCCTGTGGTCGCTCTGAGTGCCCTAAACCGCTGTGGTCTCTGCATTGTGAGTGGTGGGGTCACTCGATGATAGTGTACAGGAATGTCGGCCCCTCACCCAGGACACACTGAGTGCTCCTGACGAAAGCTGTATCTTACTTATTAATTGATTTTTAGGAACAGTCTGTCACTATCCTCCCATTGTTCATCGATTTGCTTGAGCGGGCCCAGTAACATCTCCTTTGTGACACTTGTTACTGTGTTTGGCATATCAAGTATGTCACGGGTAGCTTGTTGGGCTTTGCTTTGCAGGTGAGATACTCTTAGTTACTTGCAGGGTTCTCTGAGAATGGCGGAGGAATCTAACCTGGGTTGGCTGCGTGCAAGTCAAATGCCCTACCCACTGTGCTATTGATCAGAGGAGATTTTTCTGAAGATAGCTTTTTTTGTGTGTAAGGACAGTGGCCTTGCATGTAGCTAACCTGGGTTTGAACCTCATGACCACATATGGTACCCGGAGCACGGCCAGATGTGATCACCCCAGAACCTGAAAAGGAAACTCCGAGTGGTCAGAAAAACATGGAGTTATGGAAGAAAATGAGCTTGGAGAGGAAAGGTGTGCTGGGAAAGTTTCTGAAACAAAATAACGTATCAAACGAGAAAGTAATTTCTTTTAAAATTATTATTTCTTAGCAAGAAGGAATTAAGGAAATAGTGGGCTCAAATTTGAATTCTCGAGCGTGTGTTAAATGAGAATTAGTGACTATGCACTGTAAATCATTCTTTTAATGATGAAAACACTGGGCTATTAATGTCAGTGACTTCAATGGGCATAAGAAAATTTTAGCTAGAAAGTTCCAACTTAGCTTCTCAAAGACCTGGTTCCTATTTATAGACATAGTATAAGATGCCCCCCCCCAACCCCTGACCCCAGTTTTCAGTCACAGTGCAGGATTTTCCCATTTTGGCTGCTTAGAGGTGGAGGCAGGGGATTTTTTTGGGATTATCTCCAGAATAGCTTGTTGCTGGCCAACTTTCATTCCTTAGACTGAACCATTGGCTCCCTCAACTTGATCGATTTATTTCAGTTAATTCCGTTTTAGTTGTTTTATTTATTTTTTTAGTGGGGGATACACCTTACTATACTTGGTTACACCTGATGGTGCTCAGGGAACCATATGGGATGCCAGTAGTCAAATCTGGTTTTTCTGCTTGCAAGACAAGCACTTCTCCCGCTGTACTATGTCTCCAGCCCATTGCACAGAAAAATTTTGATTTATTATTGTCTTTTTGAATTGTAAATTTTGACTCACAGCACTCAGTGCTCTGTGCTAAGTTTAGCATCTGAGCTCAACATTGTTTCTGGCACTGCTTTGGGACCCTAACTGCTTTGGAGAACTGAATGTGTTTTAGCAGCTAGAAAGAAAAGCATCCTATGTACTGTCTCTGCTTACCCTATTTAATTTTTCTACAGAAAAAATATTTTTTTATCTGCCAAGTTTCTTAGCAGAGCCCTACCCATTGACCATCTCTCCCAGACAAGGTGCGGGTACACCTAGTAGGGCGCTTGCCTTGCACGTAGTTTGTCTGATTTCAATCCCCATCATTTCATAGGGTCCAATGAACACAGCCAGGTGTGGCGCAAAGGCCCCCGCAGAAAAAAGTCTCACTCCAGAATTTGTCATGACAATGGAGCATTCTTTGAACATCTTTTTGGGCTTTGTGAATATCACTCCTGTCTGTTCTCTTTTTTTTTTTTTTGCTTCTTTTTGATTTTTTGATTAGACCCAGCGATGCACAGGGGTTACTCCTGACTCTGTATTCACAAATTAGTCCTGTTGGTGCTCGGTGACCATATGGGATACTGGGAATTGAACCCGGATTGGCCACTTGTAAGGCAAACACTACCTGCTGTGCTATCACTCCAGCTCCCTTTTTGCTACAAACTTGACGATGGTCAGGGACTCTGCCCCTCTGTCCAGATGTCCTTGAGATTCCATGTACCCCACCTTAAACCACATGATACACCATTTGAGCTCCTCTTTCCGGGTCTATCTCACTACAAGGGGAGCAGATGAGGTGGGATTTGGGGCCACATCTGACAGTGCCAAGAGGGCTGCAGCCTGCTCTCTGTTCATAGTACTGGTGGACATTGGGTACCAGGAAAGGCCCTCCTGGGCTTTCAGCTGGCTGACAATCCACCCCAGCCTCGTGTGCTTTCTCCTGCCCTCAGTTGATATGTTCATTGTAAGTTCTTGGTTGTGAGCATTCTGGAATATTTTAACTATTAAGCCCGAAACTATCGGTTTCCAAGCAGCAAGATAGAAAGAGACATGAACTTGATAATGCGAAGGCAGTAGGAGTTGTAATCCAGTATACTGGAGCCAACTATCTCACCCACGGAGTGGCCTCTTGATAGGGACACCGACGTCAGGTAGTAGTTTATATAGGGTTTGATTACCTAAGCAGTACATTTTGTATAGTTTCAGAAAAAAACTTAGCTAGTTACCAAACAAAGTTGTTTTGGGATGTGTCTAGGCTAACAGTGGTGAGGCAGTAGTTAAAAATTTGTTTTCCATAATCATTCACGGTTACATAAGCTCTTTCTTTTAGGGTTAACAAAAGAAAATTTCTGGGACATTTTGACTAGGGGCATAATGATTGATTGAGCCCACTGGCAGGGCCCAGGAACTTTCCCAGGTGGGTTCAGGTTGGCTAGTTGCACACTGTTCCATTTCTGGGAAGCCGAGACTGTTTCAATTCCAGGAACTTGGGGCCTCACTGATTGTGCTGATTTCTGCCGCCATAACAGGTGTCAGTTTTCCCCTTCCACAGCAAAACACTGACTGTAGGGAAGTAGTTGGAGGTTCTGAGAAAAATTACAAACTTTTCACCATTGAGATTTCTTTTGGGCCAAGTGTAATATTTCTTCTCCCTTTCCTTACACAAAATCACATACCAAGGGCGTAAAATCATATAGTCTGTTAAAGCCTTGCCTGTAAGCTCTGAGTCCTGCCTTGTGTGGCCCCCAAGCAAAGACAAAGTAAAGAACTGACTCTCGAGAATATACTGCTGGATTCCAAACTTTGCTGTTGGCACATAACTGCCTCTTTGCTTTTATTTGTGTGTAGGAAGGGTAGGGGATTTGGGATTTCTGCCAGACCCAGCGTTGTACCTGCCCCTTGGTTCCGTGATGCAGAATAGGTTATGTGGATTGTGCTGCATTTATATTTTGTTGTTTTTTTTTTTGGTTTTGGGTCTGTGCCTGGCCTTACTTGTACTGTTGCTCTGGCCTCCTTTTAGGTGGTTCTTTTTTTCCTTTGTGTTTTGTTTTTCGGGCGCCACCTCTGTTTGTGCTTAGGGCTGACATCCTGACTCTGTCTGTGCTCAGAGTCTCTCCTTTGGGAACCAAGGGTAGTGTTGGGAGTCAAGTTCAGGTCAGCTGGGTGGGTGCAAGCAGCACTTTCCCCGCTGCCCTGTCCTGCCCGTGTAGTGGGGGTGCTGTTGGTGAAGGAGGGAGTGGGCATGGGAAAGCCAGTGTGAGGGCAGCTCAGCCCAAGTGTCTCCGTCACGGGTGTTTCCACATTCAGGGCTCATGCTGGCATCCGGGGAGTGACTTGGAGGCTGGTTTGTTATTGCAGTAAGAAGAAATGGGAACTGCCCCCTGGAAAAAATGCCTGTTGTCAATAAGAGCTACCTGTGGGTTTTGGCATCTTTGGATTTGGGAGATTTCTTGGGGCTCAGAACCTTAAAAATTGCTAGACCTGGGCTGACTTCTCTGAGAACTGTTGGACCGTCTGGTCAGTACACAGAGCAGCCCAGGCCTGTGGTGTTCCTAGAACTAAAGTGTGTTTTCCTGGTACCCAGACAATCATTTAGACAGATGGACACGTTTCCAGATTCACTCTGGTAATGAAAATCCAGGCCTATATACAAGAGGACAGGATGTTTGGAGGCCCTGTGATAATTTGCATTACATTTGTCCCCATTTTGTAGCATTTTTTCACAGATCCCCCAGCACATCAAGTGGTTCTCTGCAGGAGGTGGGAGGTGGCTATTCCCAGTGCCCAAGCCTTGCAGCTTGAAACTGGCCCCAGATGTGCCAGGGGCTACCGTGCTTCCCCCTTCGGTGCTCAGGAATCCGTGCAGTGATGGTGTTGAGGGTCATACTCAGGCCTTCCGTGTGTTCAGCAACTGCTCTATCACTTAAGGTACCTCGCCGGCCCCTGTTAGCATCTTTTTCAACATATTATTTTGAAAACACGACAGATTTTCAGGAAAGTTGCAAGGATTTGAGGGGGAAATATTCTCTTTTATCCCCCCTCCTTTTGGCTTTGGGGCCACACCGGATAGTGCTCAGAGTCCTTGCTCTGGGCTCAAGAGTGACCCCTGGTGGTCCTCGGAGGACAATGTTCAGTCAGGTGATTGATTGATTTTCCTCTGTGGGTTACACCTGTTGATGCGCAGGGGTTACTGCTCGCTCTGCACTCAGAAATGGCTCCTGGCGGTGCTCAGGGGACCACCTGGAATGCTGGGTATCGAACTCGGGTGGGCCACGTGCAAGGCAAACGCCCTACCCGCTGTGCTGTCACCCCAGCCCCTGCGGTCAGGTGATTTCAGTCGGGCTGGGATGGATGCAAGTTAACTCCTGCACTGCCTCTCCAGTCCCCTTTGCTTTTTCTCATCCCACACTTGCTTGATCATGGTCAGTCTGTGAGTATTTTTTGCTTTCTTCTTCAGTTATTTCAGAGCCGATGTGGTAAGTCAGGTCCTTTTAGACTGGAGTGTTTCAGATCAGATTGCGTTTCCTGAGAGTAAGGATTCCGGTTCGTATTCATGCTACAGCTTCTTACGTTGTTGCAGTAGTTGAATCTGCAATTCATCTTCAAGGGTGCTTGCAGTCTTGGTAATTCTCTTTCTGTTTCTCTTGTGGGTTTGGGGTAAGGATGCATACAGTGCTTCTTGAGTCCTGCAGTGCTGGGCATTCCCTGGGGTACCCTGAGAGTGGGGTCGAAGGGGCCTTTTTGGCTGCCCCTGTTGTGTGGGGGTCATGAAGTTGCAGGGATTGAGCTGAGTTGACCATAAGCAAGGCAGACTCTTTGACCCCATTAACATCTTTTCTCTGGCCGTGAGTGCTGTCTCTGGCCTCAGAATAAAAAAGTACGTCTAGGGGGCCTCCCTTCCCTTGCAGTGTTTTTGCTGTTGCTTTTGGTTCGTATTTTTCCTTTTTAGGCCCCACCATGGCTTGGGGGGGGGAATCCAATGGGGTGCCAGGGGTTGAATTGGGGTCAGCACGTGCAAGGCAAGTGTTGTACCGCTGGCCTGGTGCCTTCCTCTTGTGGTGCTTTAGTTAGTGCCTAGGGCTCTGACGGTTTGATGCTCAGGTGGGTGGCATGGTTCTCCTTGGTCCAGCAGTTCCGGGGCCTTCCGTCCTCGATTGCATTCTACCCTCTCGGCTCTCTCTGGGAGTAACTGTGTTTAGTCCTGTTAAAGGATCTTTCCTGACAAATGGGCATTTCTCTTGCAAACTTTCAGTTGGTAAAAGGCAGAATCCTTTCTCAGTGTCCTCACAGGCATTTCACAGACTGTTCAGGAGAACACAGGCCAGTTATTCACAGGAGCCTGTGGATCACGGCCTCTCAGGGTTCTTTGTGACTCGTGCACAGCAGATGCACAAATAAAGAGCCCCTCAACCGTGGCCGGGAGTATCCTCTCTGGGGGAAAGAGGGGTGCACGGGGAGTACCACCTGCTCTGCTGGCGTGTTCTAGAAATGTGCATCGGGGAGTGTGGTTGAGGGCTGCTCTAGCCTTCCCATTTTCTCCTGCGTGGGCACTTGTCTCAACTGTTGTAAGAGCAGGTCAGGCAGATTGGAATCTTCTGCAGTTGTGGTTTTGTCTGTGTTTTGAAGCTCACGCCACTTTTTTCTTCACACCTCTGTGGTCCTTGCCTGTGGCCAGAGCAGTGGGCAGAAAAGCCTTTTGGTGACACAGGTGAACTCTGGTGCCTCCTGTGCTGTCCTGCAGTCCCCACTGTTCTCTCTTCCTGTTCTCTCTGTCAGTGTTTTGGGGTCACACCCACCTCAGTACTTCTGGTCATTCCTGGCAGTGCTGGAGGACCATGAGATGCCTGAGATCATGAGAGCATGGGCGTGTCGTGGAGCATATGTAATGGCAAGGCAGATGCCTCACAGGCAGGGCATGGCCAAGGCTATGTGGGACAGGAGCAGCCCGGGGCTCCATCTCCTCCTGTCTGTCCCCAGACCTCCAAGTGCCAAGTCTGTCGCCGGGTGCCAGGGACAGATTCTACCTTCGGAGGCACAGGCTGTGTGTGTGTGTGTGTGTGTGAGAGAGAGAGAGAGAGAGAGAGAGAGAGAGAGAGAGACTGGGGGGATGAGGGGCGGGGAGTTCCTAGCAAGGAAGGTGATGTCCCTTGGGAAGGGAAACGATTTGCTCCCTGGCTCCCTGCTTGTCCAGACCAGTTGGGAATAGCCTGCTGAGGCTGGAGAAAGGGGTTCTGTCCGGGCAATCACCCCACAGCACTCCCACGGGGCCTGGGTCCCCAGACCTTCCAGCTGGTGGTCACAGATCATCTGGGGACAGGACTTGGGGGTGTATCCTGAGACTCTCCAGCTTGTCTGGCGGCTTCTGGGATCCTGGGATTCCAGGACCGCACACTGCAGCGATGGGGTGCGGGTCTTCGGCTCCCTTGAGCCCTCTCCCTTCCCATGTCTCTTCTTCTGCTGCATCTCCGAAGTGTTCGGGGCCCCATTTCTCCCCACCCTGTCACATGAGGGCTGGACAGCCACATCTGGGTCTACAGGAGCCTGCCCTGTGGCCTACTGCCAGCCCTGCTGTCCCCCCTACCCTGGCTCCTCTTGGGGTTCACTCCGTGCCCATGCTGCTTGGCTGCTAGCTCTGTTCCCCGAGTCCCTCTGTCGCTACTCCAGGCTTTGCAAGAAGCAGAGCCACATCCAGAGGTGCTCAGGGACCCAGGTGGCAGGGACCAAACTCGGGGCCTCTCACGTGTTACGTCCAGGCTCAGCCCACTTGGGGCTGCTTCTGTGACTCCTCAACACCCCATGAAGTGCCGGGATCGCTGCGCACAGGCAGCCACACCCCCTGGTCACGGGGTCTGTGTCAGAAGCACGGCTTTCCCACAGTTCCCAGGAGGCTCCCTGGCCTCCCCTCTGCTCCCAGGTGACCCCAAAAGCGTGGAGATGGGGTCATCAGCTGTCAAGGTGGGATGGAGCTCTGATTCTGCCCATGTCTGCCCCTGACCACTTTTCCCCTAGGAAGAGCCTCAAACGTTAAGGAAAAGATTTATTTTAAATATCCCAGTTAAATCTCAAAAGACTTGAACATAATGCCAAAATTATCTTTATCGAAGAAACGAGACATAAACAAGAATAAGCATCACAAATCTAAAGCAACAGCATGTGAGCTGGCGATGTGAATTTAGGATGCCTTAAATTTAAACTATGAGAACTATTTCTGTGGCAAACATTGTGAGACCGCCATTAACCAGCGGTCAGCACACAAGGCTCAGTGTCCCCCAGCAGGTCTAGCCAGACCCAACTGTTCCTGCCCCTCGCAGCCCCTTTTCTTCAAGCTGGGGCTAAGGTTCTCACCTTCGAGGACAGTGGATTCAGGCATTTGATCTGAAATTGGGGAAACTTTCCAGATCATGGAACATAAAAGAAAGTGGATTTTTTTGTTGCCTTTTGCCAGACTCCTGAAGTGCGCCCAAGTCTTAACATAATATTCTAGGATATTCTGGATTTTTCTAGATTGTCCACATAGGAGGCTGAAACTGGGCAGAGTCCGGACTTTTTCCTCCTTGGTACCTTGTAGCAGGTGGTCTGAAAGGGTTGGGGGACAGGTGTGTGGGTCTTCACCTGTAACCCAAGTGCCTGTAGGCTGCTTCTAGGTGAATTCCTCTCTCCCTTGGGCCAGTTTTCTGGTGTCTTGGGCATCCGATGACAGTCCTGGTGGCGATGCTCTGGGCACGGGCAGGCCCTGGACGGATGGAAATGATCATTGACAGTCTGAGGGCATGTGGAACTTCCCTCACCCTGAACCCAGCTCCCATCTCTGCTCCTAAAGCCTCTTGGCCTTGACCCGAGGGTGATCCCAGTGCCAGGAACAGGACCTCTGGGGGTCCGGCTGGAACCCCCCTCCAACTCTCCATCACCCCAGGGAAGCAGACGTGAGTATGCTGGGGGCCAGCACTGGGCTCTGGTGGCTAAGGCAGGAGATGAGGTCTAGGCAGAGCACTTCCTTGGGCTTCCCTGACAGATTGGCTGTGGACTGCACCCCAGGGCCCCAGTTACCCCCTCATTCCGTGCCCCGCCTCCTGGCCCGGATCTACAGCAGATTGGCGCGGTCTCGGCCCCACACCCACAGCTCAGGGTCGTAGGCCTGGATCTGCGAAGACAGATGGGGCCCATGTTGCTAACTCGCTCGGCCTCTCCAGCCTGCGGACAGCCCCCCTCCATGCCCGCCAGCAGCCCTACCTGTTCGCACTCCTCCCGGGTCACCCAGGCTCTCCAGCCCATGGAGCACAGCAGTTGGAGACGGAGCCGGTAGAACAGGGGCCGCTGCAGGCGGCTGTGGCTATACAGGAAGGCGAAGATGTTCTGCTTGGGTGCCTGGTAGTCCTCCTCCATATCGTTGGCCAGGTAGCTGTGGACAGCACACCGCCTGTCTTCACACTTACCTCCTTCCTTCAGGGAGCTGCGGCGGAGGGCCCCCAGGGATTGATGGAGGCTGATGGCGTCACAGCATGGCTGTGTCGGGGCTCCCTGGGATCAGTACTCACAGTGCCAGAAAGAAGTGAATGCGTCGGATCTGCCAGCTGAAGAGGCAAGAGCGGCTGAAGTAGGCGATGACCATGGCCAGCATGTACTGGGGAGACACGGGGACAGGTCACCAGGGCTGGGCGGAGGGGAAGGAGATCCAAGAACTCGGGAAGCAGGACGAAGGGGAGGACTTTGTGGGTGTTTCCTGAATCAAGAGGTGAGGGACCCCACAGACACGACCCAGAGAGACTGGGGTGCCTGTGCCCCAGGAGTGGCCAGCGAAGAGCTGCATCAGTGACCGCACCTCCCCTATCCAGTGGCCCCCAAGTTTTACACTCACCCCCCCCAAGGAGCAAAATGAGCAAAGGTACCCGTGCAGGGGGAGCTTGGTGGGTCCCCGGGACAGTCGCTTAGTGACCCCCAGCAGGTACCTTATCAGAGACCAACAGGTGCCTGTCCCAGGCCAGGAATCTTTTGTTCAGAGGGTCCTCTGTGGGAAGGCGAGGTTGTGAACCTCAAAGTCACAGCCCGCCCCCAATATTGCCCACCGTCGGGACGGCAACACTGGGCCCCTCACAGCCCCAGGTGGGAGTAGGGGTGCGGGAGCCCCTTCCTTGGGTGGCCCAGCCCAGGCAGCCCGGCACTGCAGCCCCTGTCCGGGCCGGGGCCACCTCTTCCCCACCATAGGACACTGCATCCCTAAGGACCGCCTGTGTACAGGTGGGAGACTCGGGCCCGGGGCTCCTACCCAGCAGCTTGCGGAAGACTTGGTGGTGCTCGGGGAGCACGGGGCTCTCCCGTCGCTGCCGCTTCCTGCGCAGCCCACATGGCTGCTCCTCGTCCTCCTGCTGTTCCTCGTCCTCCGACTCATCCCTCTTCCTCCAAACAGCACCCTGAGGCCAGGGGCTGGCCTGAAGCCCACTGTGCTGAGCCTGGGAGGCTGCGTCCCCCTTTTCTTCCTCTTCCTCCTCCCCCTTCTCCAGCGCCTCTGGATCCTCCGGCTCCTGCTCCGACTCTGACGGAGAGGCTAGACTGAGTCCCAGCAATTCCTCAGCTGCCCATGGACTCCTAGGCCCCCAAGCTTCTCTTTCTCCATCTCCTCGCACACATCTTATCATTGTTCACACCCCTGTGACGTTCAGTCTCTTCCTCAGGGGAGAATTTCTCCCTGGGGACACAGAGGGGCACCTCCATTTCCCTATTTCCCCCATCCCGGCTCCCCTTCCTTGTCCTGGCTGTCAGTCCATACCCCAAGAGCCTATTCTGTGCCGCTCCTTCCGACCTCTCAGTGTCTCCCCAACACTCCTGTCTGCGCAGCTCCCAGTCGCACCGGCCCCAACACCTACCTGAAGGTCCTGGCATTATTTCCTCCGGCGCCACCTCCAGGGGGTATCCCGAGGTGCTGGACTCAGGGCTCTGGGGCTCAGACCCAGGACTCTGCCTACGGCTGGCCTTCCCAGGTCCACTCTCTCCCCCGATAGCTCAGGTTCTCCCTCAGTAACATCAGCGCCTGCCGTCGAGGAGCTGAGCAGACGAGGCTTTGGGCTCTCAGCCAAAGGCTACTGTTGCTTACTTGAGCTTCAGGTTCTGGAGGTCTGGGATCTTCCAATCAGCACAGCCGGAAGTTCTGATGTCATCAGAACACCCCTGCACCCCCACCAGCAACGAGTTTGAAAGAAAACCCTCAACTGCCAGGGGGCTTATCCAGAAGTCAGGGGGCAGTACATAGGTGGCCCTGGCCCCGGGCCAGACCCCAAACCAGTCTGCACGATTACATCCCTGTTTTCCACACTGTGTGCCACACTTCTCCCCTGGGGACATTGAGCAGAGGGGCCTGGGAGGAGGTTATAGGAGTTTGGAATCAATTGAACGACAGAAACCCCCAAGAACCCACCCGGGGAAGACAGGCTTGGCCCTGTTGGTGCTTTTAAAGGTGCGTGCTGCTGGGTTTGAGCCATAGGCTGATCCAGCTTGATCCCCAGTATCCCCTTTAGTACCCCTAGGACTAATTCCTGAGTGCAAACCCAGAAATACATGTGTGTGTGTGTGTGTGTGTGTGTGTGTGTGTGTGTGTGTGTTTGTGTGTTTATGCCTGTCTCGGGTCTGGGGTCTGTCCAGTCCCCCTCTCATGATACCATCTCATACAGAAGACCGTATTTTACTCCCAAAGAAATGTTTGTCTTGGAGCTGGAGCTGTGATACCGCTCATAGGGTGTTTGCCTTGCACACAATCAGGGTTTGATCACTGGCACCCCATAAGTCCTCTGAGCACAGCCAGAAGTGATTCCTAAGTAGAGAACCAGAAGTACACCCTGAAAAACGCTGGGTATGATCCTTGTTTCTCGTCTTTTGCCCATGCTGGGGATCAAACCCAGGAGTTTCACACGCGCTAAAGAACTTGGCAGTGTACTAGCACCATTACTTATAACACTAATTTTTTAATTTTATACACCTCTACAACAAGGATTTTGAAATTTTTTTCGTTTTTTTCACACTTAGTGGTGCTCAGGACTTATTCCTGACTGCACACAGGGATGCTCCTGGCAGGACTTGGGGTACCATATGGGATTCAGGGTTCTAGGGATCCAACCTGGGTCAGGTTTGTGCAAGGAAGGTATCCTACCCACTATTGTACTATTTATCTGACTCTTCAAATGATAAGTTTCTGGGGATGGAGAGGTAGTGCAGTGGGTAAGGTTCCTGCCATACTGGTGGCCAATCCCAGTTTGATCCCTGGCATCCTGTATGCCCCCCAGAACACCACCAGGTATAATTTCTAAATGAAGAGCCAGGAATAGCATTGCTGGGTATGGTCCCCAAAGAAACAAACAACAGCAACAAAACTGAATAAAAACAAATACAAACAAAGAGCAAAGGGCTGTGTACGGACTGGGCCTCCTCCGGTGGGTGCTGGGATGGTGCTGCAGACGATTCCAGAGACAGCTGCCGACTCATGAGAATTGGCAGAATTTCACGATTAGTTCTTCACGATTCTCAAATCTGCCCTATGCTTGTGATTGGGGGCGAGGAGATGGGACACTGCCTCCGTGTATGTGTGTGTGACACAGATAAGAGACGTCCACTCTAGGTGGCATTTCTGCAGTGGGCCTGGTGTGTGTATGTCCGGTTTTGAAATGCAGACTAGGATTCTGCCCAATTGTGTTCTGGACTAGAACCCACAGCCCTTGTACTGCAGCTCCCACCAAAACACTCGTGCAATGAATCTGTGTGTGTACGTGTGTACTAGTGTACTGAGTTCTTCATGTGCATCCTACACCCCTCTCCGCCCTACCCTGCAGGATTGGGACAGCTGGCTGCCAGGCTCTCATTTCTCCTTCACATGTTAGGTGGCTTTTTTCGCCCGTCCATTCTTGTTTGGTGTTCAGGGCTTGCAACCCTTGGCTCTGCAAGCAAGGATCGCTCCTGTGGCGCTCAGGGGACCTTGTGGGGTGCCGGGGATGGAACCTGTGCCAAAGGCCAGTGCCTTCCCCTCGATGCTCGGGCTCGGCCCCCTGGGTCAGGCTTTCCCGGGCGTGGCGGCCCGTTGCCTGCCTGGAAATGCAGTCCGGGCCTGTGGCTCCCTGCGCGGCCTCGGAGGACCATGTTCAGTCAGGTGATTGATTGATTTTGCTCTTTGAGTCACACCTGATGATGCACAGGGGTTACTGCTCGCTCTGCACTCAGAAATGGCTCCTGGCGGTGCTCAGAGGACCACCTGGGATGCTGGGTATCGAACTCGGGTGGGCCACGTGCAAGGCAAACGCCCTACCCGCTGTGCTATCACCCCAGCCCCTGCGGTCAGGTGATTTCAGTCGGGCTGGGATGGATGCAAGTTAACTCCTGCACTGCCTCTCCAGTCCCCTTTGCTTTTTCTCATCCCACACTTGCTTGATCATGGTCAGTCTGTGAGTATTTTTTTCTGTCTCCTTCAGTTATTTCAGGGCCGATGTGTTAAGTTAGGTCCTTTTAGACTGGAGTGTTTCAGATCAGATTGCGTTTCCTGAGGGTAAGGATTCCGGTTCGTATTCATGGTACAGCTTCTTACGTTGTTGCAGTAGTTGAATCTGCAATTCATCTTCAAGGGTGCTTGCAGTCTTGGTAATTCTCTTTCTGTTCCTCTTGTGGGTTTGGGGTAAGGATGCATACAGTGCTTCTTGAGTCCTGCAGTGCTGGGCATTCCCTGGGGTACCCTGAGAGTGGGGTCGAAGGGGCCTTTTTGGCTGCCCCTGTTGTGTGGGGGTCATGAAGTTGCAGGGATTGAGCTGAGTTGACCATAAGCAAGGCAGACTCTTTGACCCCATTAACATCTTTTCTCTGGCCGTGAGTGCTGTCTCTGGCCTCAGAATAAAAAAGTACGTCTAGGGGGCCTCCCTTCCCTTGCAGTGTTTTTGCTGTTGCTTTTGGTTCGTATTTTTCCTTTTTAGGCCCGACCATGGCTTGGGGGGAATCCAATGGGGTGCCAGGGGTTGAATTGGGGTCAGCACGTGCAAGGCAAGTGTTGTACCGCTGGCCTGGTGCCTTCCTCTTGTGGTGCTTTAGTTAGTGCCTAGGGCTCTGACGGTTTGATGCTCAGGTGGGTGGCATGGTTCTCCTTGGTCCAGCAGTTCCGGGGCCTTCCGTCCTCGATTGCATTCTACCCTCTCGGCTCTCTCTGGGAGTAACTGTGTTTAGTCCTGTTAAAGGATCTTTCCTGACAAATGGGCATTTCTCTTGCAAACTTTCAGTTGGTAAAAGGCAGAATCCTTTCTCAGTGTCCTCACAGGCATTTCACAGACTGTTCAGGAGAACACAGGCCAGTTATTCACAGGAGCCTGTGGATCACGGCCTCTCAGGGTTCTTTGTGACTCGTGCACAGCAGATGCACAAATAAAGAGCCCCTCAACCGTGGCCGGGAGTATCCTCTCTGGGGGAAAGAGGGGTGCACGGGGAGTACCACCTGCTCTGCTGGCGTGTTCTAGAAATGTGCATCGGGGAGTGTGGTTGAGGGCTGCTCTAGCCTTCCCATTTCCTCCTGCGTGGGCACTTGTCTCAACTGTTGTAAGAGCAGGTCAGGCAGATTGGAATCTTCTGCAGTTGTGGTTTTGTCTGTGTTTTGAAGCTCACGCCACTTTTTTCTTCACACCTCTGTGGTCCTTGCCTGTGGCCAGAGCAGTGGGCAGAAAAGCCTTTTGGTGACACAGGTGAACTCTGGTGCCTCCTGTGCTGTCCTGCAGTCCCCACTGTTCTCTCTTCCTGTTCTCTCTGTCAGTGTTTTGGGGTCACACCCACCTCAGTACTTCTGGTCATTCCTGGCAGTGCTGGAGGACCATGAGATGCCTGAGATCATAAGAGCATGGCCGTGTCGTGGCGCATATGTAATGGCAAGGCAGATGCCTCACAGGCAGGGCATGGCCAAGGCTATGTGGGACAGGAGCAGCCCGGGGCTCCATCTCCTCCTGTCTGTCCCCAGACCTCCAAGTGCCAAGTCTGTCGCCGGGTGCCAGGGACAGATTCTACCTTCGGAGGCACAGGCTGTGTGTGTGTGTGTGTGTGAGAGAGAGAGAGAGAGAGAGAGAGAGAGAGAGAGAGAGAGAGACTGGGGGGATGAGGGGCGGGGAGTTCCTAGCAAGGAAGGTGATGTCCCTTGGGAAGGGAAACGATTTGCTCCCTGGCTCCCTGCTTGTCCAGACCAGTTGGGAATAGCCTGCTGAGGCTGGAGAAAGGGGTTCTGTCCGGGCAATCACCCCACAGCACTCCCACGGGGCCTGGGTCCCCAGACCTTCCAGCTGGTGGTCACAGATCATCTGGGGACAGGACTTGGGGGTGCATCCTGAGACTCTCCAGCTTGTCTCGGAGCTTCTGGGATCCTGGGATTCCAGGACCACACACTGCAGCGATGGGGTGCGGGTCTTCGGCTCCCTTGAGCCCTCTCCCTTCCCATGTCTCTTCTTCTGCTGCATCTCCGAAGTGTTCGGGGCCCCATTTCTCCCCACCCTGTCACATGAGGGCTGGACAGCCACATCCGGGTCTACAGGAGCCTGCCCTGTGGCCTACTGCCAGCCCTGCTGTCCCCCCTACCCTGGCTCCTCTTGGGGTTCACTCCGTTCCATGCTGCTTGGCTGCTAGCTCTGTTCCCCGAGTCCCTCTGTCGCTACTCCGGGCTTTGCAAGAACCAGAGCCACATCCAGAGGTGCTCAGGGACCTCAAATATTCAGGAGAGGTGATGTGCAAGTTCATTAACCCTCAAAGGAAGCAAAATTATTTTCTTCATAGCCCTCTGATAATCTCACTGTAATTCAAATAATTTGTTCTGAACTTTCAGGCTTGCTCTGAGGCTATTCCTATGTATATTCTCATTCCCCCTCCCCGATTCTGTCATGTTCTCATTATTGTGTTACAAAATAATGTATTGAAATTTTGTAAAAATCAATCTTCACATTATACAAAAATATGAAAGCAGCATTTGAGGTACCAAAATTAGCTAAGTATATAGAATATTACGGATCGTAAAGATTAAGAGAACTCCATATGACACCTTTGTATAGACTTGTGACTTCATCAGTTATTTTGTGAAAATCTTAGACTTACTTTTGTCTTGCAGAAAGCTGTGAGTTGATGCAGTGTTTCTCACATTACTTCCTAACATTTCCTTTTCCATGTCCTACCAGTTGACTCCCTACTTTTATGCAGTCACCCCATTTTCATAAATTTTCATGTGTGACTATTTTGGAATATCCAGGGGACCTATAAGGATTCATATGGCCCCTGTTTGAGGGGAACTGTCAAAGAGTACATATAGATTTTTTTTCTGGATGGCAGACAATTATTAAGCACCAGCTATTGATATGAATATTTTACATATATATTCAGAAAGTTTTCCACTATAAGTGATGATTATATACAGATAATAGAGAATCTTTTAGTACTATAGATTAAATTATTATAGACAATAAGGCAAGACTCTTCACCATATTCATTGCAACCAAAATCTTTATTATTAGACAGTGAGAAATGGCATATTGGGCTAAAAGTTACCTTTTCATAGCTTCTACAGGGAACCATAGATGATGCTAGGAATCAAAACAGGGTTGGCTGCATGCAAAGTGACTTAACATCTGTACTATTTCTCTGACCATGAAATTTTGTTATTTGTTAGGTTTTAACTTTAATATTTTCATAGTATAACTTATTCTATTAACCAGAATCCTCCAGTATTAGAAATCTGTTGCTGTTAATTTTCTATGTTAATAAAACGATGGTTTTTTTTTTAATTTACTTTATTGTATTTTGGATAGCTCTGAGTTTTTATCCTCAGAAAAATTCTAAGAATAGTAAATAATGTTCAAGAGATCAATACTTTTTAGAAATTTTGATAGTCTTTGTAGGGCAAGACATCCCTTCCCGCCAAATAAGCACTTCTAGGAGTGTTCCTTGAGCACAGAGCCAGGAGTAAGCCCCAACTACAGTCAAGTGTTACCACAAAACAAACAAACAAAAAATCCTAATAAAGTAGAATTACCAGTAGTACTATTATTTGCTACCTTTTATAATTTTGCTAATTTATTAGGGTTATGAAAAAAATAACAAAGCAAACATTGCCAAAGAAAGAAATAAACATAAAATTGTCATGTTTTAATTGTGTTGTGAAATAATTTATGGCCATATAGATAGAGTTAGGGTTCATGTCTTTGCATATACCAGATCCAGAATCTATCTCTGACACTACATAGAGTCTTAACCAGAGCAAGTGTAGCCCAGGAGACACCCAAGGATGACTGGTAATTTCCAACATTGCAGGAAATGAGCGAGTACCATATCCTCAGACCCTACCATTGAATGATAGTCCAGGTTGGCTGAGTATCATTGGGACTTGCTCCCTGACAACTCACCCCCAAACTTGGGAGGCCCCAAAACCTATAACAAGTTTAATAAAGATGTGCAAGATAATGGAATAAAATTCAGTAACATTCTTGTACACTATTAGGTACCAAATTAGAAACTATATTTTAAATGTGATATTTTATTGTTTGTATATGCTTGGCACCAAAATATTAATTAAACACAATAGTACTACATACTCATATATTTTAGCAATTTCTCAGACTCATTCTTATAAATAATTTTATATGAGTAAGGACATGTTCTGTACTCGTCATGATTTGATTTGATAGGTACATAAACCCCACTTATGCCCTTAGAATAAAATGATTAGAGACAACAAAATCAACACAGAATTCAATGGCCTTTCTAAACACCAAGAATAAGTAATCTGAAAAATAAAGAGACAGATGATTTGTACACTGAAAGCTGTAATATGGTATTGTTGAATTTAATTTAAAAAGACATACATAAATAAAATTATCAGGCATAATGGGCTGAAGACTTATTAAGATTCACATTAAGCTTAACAATAACTTTAGGGTGGTAGCCCCACACAAATTCATCTATATATTAAATGCATTCCCTAGCAGAGTATCAATTATTGTTCAACAGAACAAAACCCAACATAATATTCACATGGAATCTAAAGAACACAAGGGTCAAATGTGAGGCTCAGTGGTGCCTTTCATGCTTAAAGCATGGCTCCAGTCCTTAGCACTACTCCGCCAAGAAGAAGACTTTGAAATCAAATTAGTTTTTAATCTTTAAAAAAATACAAGAACAAAGTAAGAAGAAACATGCTTCTGGATTTCAAGCTGTATTTCTAGGCCACAAATATAGCAAGAAACCAGTAGAATGTTTTATTTTATTTAACAATTTATTTCTATGACATTTCAATATATTATATTTACATGATTCATATTCTATTTTGTTTCAATGATTTCACCCTATTCAACAATTTATTTCAAGGATACTACCACAAAAACAGATAGAGGACAACAAAATAGAATAGAGAAACCGAGGACTAAACTCTTGTAAAGTCAATTGACTTTCAAAAAGGGTGAAAGAATGTACCATTTAGTGGACAAAGTGTTTTTTTTTAATTAATAATGTTGAAAACTGAGTATCCACATAGAAAAGAATGAACCCATGCCCTTTCCTTTAAATTAACACAAGTCAACTTAAAATGGATCAAAGATCTAAATGCTTTTGTCTAAAACTGTTTAGAAGAATACAAAAGGGAAATATTTATGAAATTGGATTTAGATATTATTATTTGGATTTGACATCAAGAGTGCAGCAAACAAAATAAAAATACTGATAAACAGGTCATCAAAGTGAAAAACTATTATAATTTTGAACTATTCTCTTTTGGGCAGGGTATTGTTAGAGATTGAGCCCAGATCTTGTCCATGCAAACATATACTTTACCACCTTAGCCACATCCTTGATCTCAAAACTATTGTTTTAAGTCAGAAACTATCAAGCAATAAAGTGTAATCACCAACGTTGGTTTAGTATCTGGCACCCATATTGTTTCCTGAACTCTGCTACAGTGCTCCCTGAGTGCAAAGCCAGGAGTAAGCACTGAGCACTGATGGTCCTTGTTCAAACCAAACCAAACCAAACCAAAACATTAACTGGAAAAGTTACACACACACACACACACACACACACACACACACATATATATGCCTGCGCGTGCACACACGGTTACTATTCTTCTATGATTAAACTTTCAGCTTATTATAGCAAGGATGGAACTAATGAGGCACAGTAACTCTGTACACCCATACTATCTACCTTAATACTATTGCAATCATCATATCTGTAGCACTGTCTTGTAGCACTGTCTTCACGTTGTTCATCAATTTGCTCCAGTGGACAGCAGTAACGTCTCCACTGTGAGACTTGTTACTGTTTTTGGCATATCAAATACGCCACGGGGAGCTTGCCAGGCTCTGCTGTGAGGGTAGGATACTCTCAATAGCTTGCTGGGCTCTCTGAGAGAGATGGAGGAATTGAACCTGGTCAGCCACGTGCAAGGCAAACGCCCTACACGCTGTGCTATCGCTCCAGCACGTATAGTGTTAAACTGATTAACACTGCACTGCACTGTCCTCCTGTTGCTCATCGATTTGCTGGAGCAGGCACCAGTAACATCTCACAACAAATTGTGAGACTTGTTACAGTTCTTGGCATATATGTCATGGGTAGCTTGCCAGGCTTTGCTGTGCAGGCGAGATACTCTCGGTAGCTTGCCAGACTCTCCGAGAGGGGCGGAGGAAACGAACTTGGGTCGTCGGCGTGCAAGGCAAATGCCCTACCCGCTGTGCTTTTCCTCCAGTCCTGATTAACATTAATATAGCTTAACTAAAGTTCAGTAATTCAATTTTATAGAGCTGTCTATAAGACAGGGAATTGGATATTAGTGTCGGTCTGGTAGAGACATAATTCTGAAACTAAAATACTTTTTTAATGTTCAGGCCATAGAACATAAGTCATTGTTTTGTTTCTTCCTTTCTTTTTGTTTTTCAAGGCGAAGATGTTTCCCAAATACCCTGTGACTCCACTTTCATTTAAACACTTTATTAGGGGTTGAAAAGGAAGCTCAAAAAAGGTGGAATATAGATCTTATATGCATGAGATTCCAAGTTTGGTCCTTGGTATAACAAGACCCCTCTGTGGTCCATTGGGGTAGTCCTGATAACTCCTGACTTTTGCTGGACCTCAGCAATAATGCATCATTATCCAGAACACAGGACCTTCAAGACTGTATATCCTGGTTCAGTGTCATAGGGAGTGGTTACTCTTGGACAAATCTGGCCATTTGCAGAGTCTTTACTCAACAGACTCTATGCTTTTTGAGTATATTCCTTATTATACTCAGAATATGATAATTGTTCAACATCCTAGTTCAACATCAGGCTTAAAACTATTAGGAAACTGACCAGGAAAAAGAAAAAAAAAACAGAAGGAAAACATAGTGTATGAGAGACTCATAGGAGGCTTTGAGAAACTGCAGTATTCCTAGAAACTAAGAGAGTGTGAGCATGTGCAAAAAATACATGATATGGTCCTTATATATCATCAAATATCACTTGTTTTCAATCCTCTTGACATAGGATTGATATCATCTCACGTAATGACAAGTGAGGTGATATCTCACTGGCTGTTACTTGCAAGTCATATTGAACGTTTTATAAATGTGTAAGTAGGCTAACTGATGATTTTATGTAGAATATCTAGTAATGTCTTTGCTTATTTTTCTAATTAGTCAATGTTATTACTAGGAACTTGTGAATTATTTATGTAGTTTGAGTATCAGGCCTTGCAAGATCTCTCTCTCTCTCTCTCTCTCTCTCTCACTCTCACTCTCACTCTCAATCTGTGTGTATATTTGTGTGTGTGTGTACACATTTTCGTTCAATATCTGGAGCTGCCTTCTTGTTTTGAAGATAGTAGTTTCACCGTGTAGGAGAGCTTTACATCTCCTATTTCTTTATTCTTGCTTTTGTTTCTTTAGTCTTGTCATTGAAGCTAAATATACAAAGACCCCTCTGATTGTGAGATTCTGGAGTATTTTGTGGCTTCAAATCTAATATGTAAGTCATTATATTGCTTTGAATTAAAAGATTTTTGCATGGTATTAGACAGTGACCAAGTTTGAAAAATGTGCTCTCTGGTGATTTCTAATATCATTTATTGTTTTATGATTTCCTTTTTTAAATGTACATTCTTTGCTTATTTTTTCACAGGTCAGATATTTGCATCAAACATTGTAAATACCGTTTCCTCAATAAAAAGCTTTAAGTAGACAAGTGGAAATTTAATAAATGATTCAGACATAATCTTACTGTAGCAAAGATTAAAAGGCAATTTAGTTGAGTAAGTACAGTCTTCTCAATTGTTAATAGTTCTAGAACAACTGGGAACCCAAATGCAAAAAATAATAAATCTTCATCTAACCTCAGATTCTATCCAGAAAAAGCTTCTCAAATTGGTTCCCAAATATAAATGCAAAATCTAGAACTCTGAAACTTTTATAGCTATAGAAACAGAATTTGTGACCATTAAGTAATGAGTTTTACACAAAACAAAAATCACGGTGAATGAAAAGACTAAAACATGCATCACTTTAAAAAATGTGTTAGCAAGGGGGTTAGAGGGACAAATATATAAATAAACTGTAGCAATTTTTCAGTGTGCTTGAAGAAAACTGAAATAAGCAGTACCATATTAAAACTTTAATTCCTTCATAGAGTCCTTTCTAAATCACAAGCCTTTAGACATTACACTAATATAAAGCGGGACCTTTGGGGATTATAATATTTCAAAGTAGGTTCATCAAGTTTGACAAATTGGCCTCCTGTGGCAGAGGAAGTTGACAATGTAGTAGTTATTTAGTAGGAGCAGAGATTATTCAAGAATTTCTGTACCTTCCTCTCAATTTTGTTGCAAACCTAAAATTTGTCTTTAAAATTCTAAATCTGTATTTTTATGGAGGATGTGAGGGACTCTACAAATAGTGCTCAGGAGACCCAGGGACCTTCCTAGTAATTCTTAGTCAACCAAATTGGCAATTCAATGCAAGGTCCCAAGAATGCAGTGCTGCTCTGGTGGGCATTGCAGGGGTTTTACTCAGACCAACCTGGCAATTTCTATAGTTTATATTTTATATTTGGAGACCTTTAGGACTGCACCCAAAAAGCTCTGGGAGCCATGTGAAGCTGGGCTTTGAACCTAGGTTGGAGGCATGGATTCTAACTGCTGTGCTATCTTTTGAGTGTTAGCACATAGATGATCTAATTAGGTTTTTCAATGCATTTAATCAAATGAGTAGTAAGTGATCTCTTATGCACTCTCATTGTTGAAAAATTCTCATGTGTGTGGCAAAATGGGGCTGGAGCGATAGCACAGCAGGTAGGGCATTTGCCTTGCACACAGCCAACAGGCTGACCCAAGTTCGATTCCTCCGCCCCTCTTGGAGAGCCTGGCAAGCTCCCAAGAGTGTCTCGCCCTCACGGCAAATCCTGGCAAGCTACCCATGATGTATTCGATATGCCAAACACAGTAACAACAAAGTCTCACAATGCGGACATTACTGGGCCCGCTCGAGAAGATCTATGAACAGTGGGAGGACAGTGACAGTGACAGTGTGGCAAAATGGATTTCAGTGTAATCCATTTTGGTGCAATACTCACCAAAATACAAATGACATAAAATATGAAGAGAAAAAACGCTCAACTATCTAGAAGGGCACCTGAGATTGAAGGATATTGGAGATCTTAAATCTTTACCATTACAAAGTATGGACGCTCTCAATGGATGTATAATTTCTGCTAATTGTTGTGCAATTCTCTGTCTACCAATGAGGCAAGACAATGTGGCTACTTTTAGGGCACTTTTCTGCCCTCTTCTGAACTGTGAGCCTATTGCCAATAAAGCTCTCTCCTCACCAGGCCCTCCAGTAGTAGTGGAACTGGCTCAGCTGTGTACAAAGTAAACTCCTTCCTTGCTACCCTATTTTTATGGCTTCTAGGAAGACTTCTTTTCAGGCACTTTCAATGCTATTTTCTTTGAATTTATTTGTAATCATGTTCATATTTTATACACTTGACAACAGCTTAAGTAAATTTTACTGAAAATATAACTCAGAAATAGAAATGAAATAAACTGAGACAAAACAATATAAATTATTATTCTGTCAGGTTCAGATATGAAAGAGAAAAGATTTAACATTTATTAAATAGTTCTCTTAGAGCCATTATGAAAATTATTTCTAAAGAAATATGCTTATATAGTAGACATCAGATTTCCAATTCACTTGGAGCAAACAATTACATTTAGGGTTTTTGTTTATTTTTTTTTCCTAAAAAAAATTGGTTGGCCAAGCCCTCAGGGTTTACTCCTGACTCTACTCAGGGATCATTCCTGGCGACATTCAGGAGAGCACATGCAGTGACAAAGATCAAACTGGGGTCAGCTGCATTCAAAGAAAAGTGCTCTACCCTCTGTACTATCTTTCCATCCCCAAGAAGTTCTCACATTACTTTTATCCAAGGTCACACAGTCAAATATTGGAATCTAACGTTTTTTGACTCTAGTGCCATGAGGAAAGAGACTTCATGAATGAGCTGTTGCAATATACACTTTTAATACTATTTTTCGATAAATTGGGCCTTTCTTTGGGCTTTAATTGCACTAAGATGGAAATTTGTCTAATCATTCTTAATTTCTATTTAAGCTATTTGACACTCTGATTTTCATGAAAAGAGCCACCGTATGTTTTAGTTCTTATTAAAGTTGTTATGCTGCTAGTCATATGTCACATCACTGAATTGCTTCTCTATCTACTCACCCTTTTCTGGAGTGTGTTTTGGCAGTTTATCATTTGATTATTTCTCTCACCTTTGCTCCAGGGTTCTTTGACACTCAATCTCCTGTTCCTCCACTGGCTACTCTAATCTGTAAACTTCCTCTGGCTTCCTTCTTTGTAACTTTAATTTCTTCTTAGAGTCCTTTCTAAGTCACAAGCCTTTAGGCACTATCAGCCTGCTACAAGCAAGTACTTGCCTATGAGCATAAGAGGACAATTTAGAAAGAGACAATCTCTAATTAGAGAAAAATCTAACGGAAGGACAAGAGCTACTTTTCATTCTCTGGGTCCTAATTAATCTTAACTCAAAATGATGTCCACTCTTCAACCAATGGTTAAGGAGTTTCCTGTGTCCCTCTGGCCTTAATTAACCTTAGTTTCACATATCAAGGTGACACTTATTGAGAAGTGTCTGCGTTAGATGTATCAGTAAAAGGTAATCTGACAGTGACACTGATCCCCAAACACTGACTAGTTCATATGGTAACAGACAAATTGACCCTAGAATTTCACATATCCAGGAAGTTTTAGCCTAGCATTGGTCATTGTTAGCTTTCTGCTCACTGACTTCAGAAAAAAGCATGGGTTTCAAATAAAAAAACTTTGTGGAAGCAGCCAAAGGAACTGAAGTGTATAGCAGAGAGAGGCAGAAAAGAGAAATCTGTCTCCTGTCTGTAAAAGCATTCTGGAAATGTCACGAATGCTACATTCTGAGCCTTTATTAATAATAAGATGATTGTGTAAAGCAAGTGGGAAGGAAAAAAAAAGATTTGTGGACAAGTAGTAAAAGTCTAGTGAAACCAATAAAATGGTCCAGAGTGAGTAGGGAAGGTAGGCCGATTGCTTTGCAGAGTCAGTCTGGGTTCCCTGGCACCACATATGGTTCACTGAGAACTGCCAAGAGTGATCCCTGAGTGCTGAGCCAAAAGTTAACCCTGAATACTGTTTTATGTACCTCCTTCCCAAAACAAACAAACAAACAAGGGAAAGTATAATCAATCCTGCTAAATCCTAATTTTTAATTTCTTCGTTATTTTTAAGGTTTCAGGGCTAAATTCAGAAGTATGTTTATTGTGTTTTTGTTTTCTAGTCACTGTGATTTTAAATACTGTAATGGCTTCATGCATACAATGTTCCAACTACACCCTCCATAGGAGTGTTTCCACCCTTCCCCTTGTCTCTGGTTTCCTCTTCTCATCCCCCCACCCATCAGCCATCGCTCCACCTTGGTAAACTCAGTACTAGTTCAGATCTACAGTTCCATAGTTCTGAGTTTACAGTTCTGCAGAGCAGTGTTGAACAGTGAGGAGATTGTTTTGTGATTGCAATATTTTGGAGTTATTTTTGAAGTGTCGATATGGTCACAAAATGGCTCATTTAATTTTTGGGCCATTTGTAAATGGGTCTGAAAAGAACAGACAGAAAAGAATGGGCTGGAACAACAGTATAGCTGCTATGTGTAGAACAGTACAACAGTAGGGTGCTCACCTTGCATGTGGCTAACCTGGTTCAATTTCTAGCACCTCGTACGAACTCCCAAGAACCATCAAGTGTGATTCCTGGGCATAGAGACTAGAGTAAGCCCTGAACATTGCTGCGTGTGGCCCAGAAGCAAGAAAAGAAAAAGAAAACTATAGTATAATGACTATTAAACATAATCTTATTTAAATAGTCCACTTATAAAGTAATACATTTGTCTGGAAAAATTCAAAACAGCATAAAAACTGCTTAGTCTCAGCATTTCCTTTTGCAACTTCTGAGTGTTGAATCAAAACTGTAAAGGTCTTCCAATTCTTAGGAGCATTTGTATTTTTATAATTTTAGATTTTGACGTATTTGCTTTTGATTTTGAAAGGTGTTCTCTAGAAATAGAACAGGTGTCTGTTTCTTGTATTCTGATGCTCTGTTGATGCCACTCCATTTAATCTCAAGCTGTGAAAAAGTGTGTCCATGAGTGGCTGTGATGTACTCTCCCAATCGCTCTCCACTTCCAGATATTCTCTCATTTTTGTGACTCTTTATTTTGCACATGACACTGAGAATTGGATTCTGTAATCCTGAAAAAGTAAGTTGTGTTTTTATTCTAATAAGAAATTTATACAGTTAACATAGAGTTAACTTTCACAAGATGTGAAATGTCCTTACTCAAGGACATGATATGTTTCTGCATGTGAAATCCATTAAAATGTTTTTTCCAATTTATTTTCCAATATAGTATAGTCTTGTACACCTCCATAGACTTATCTAGGTTACATTGGTTTATAATAGAATAAATGTTTATATGGTTATATATTTAGGTGTACAATATTAACACATGTGTATAGTCAGTATCCTTTACCACTGTTCAGAGGAAGAGAATTTCAGCCCTCCCGCTTCCATCACACTTAGGTAACCATAACTCTATCCACAGGGTCTAAGAATGTATTTTCATTGGACAGTGTTCTGTCGTTTTTTTACTTGATTTGCTTCTTTGCATACAAGCTATTAATGAGACCATCTGGTATTTGTCTCTTCCTTTCTGACTAACTCCACTTAAAATAACAAATTCAGTTTTATCCATGCTGTAGCAAAAAAATAAGATGTCATCTGTATCTCACTGTGACTCAATAAAAACAAGTAAGACATCATCTTCTGCTATTATCCATTTGTTTTTGTATTGGAACCTCACCTGACTGTGCTCTGAATTTACTCTTCGATTTATACTCAGGGATCACGCCTTGCAGGGCTCAGGGTGCAATTTGGGGCGACAGGAATTGTACCCAAGTAGGTTGCATGCAAAGCAAGTGGCCTACTTACTCGATATTTTCTCTCCATCCCCTGTTGTTATTAATTTTACAATACTTTCTATGATATATTCAAATTTTCTAATATAATTATTTTCATTCAACTTATATAAATGTTAAATATACCCGTGGGTTTTCTTAGAGTATTATTGCAGCATTTCCTATAGACTTGTTTGTTTTATATTCATTGCTGTCACTTTCTTTCCAGAAGTTTGATGTTTATTTTATTTTCCATTTGAGAAAGATATGTCTTTTTTTTTAATGTAGAGGTACTGCTATTTATTCAGCCACTGATTAGGCTGATTGAGTTGTGCATAAACTCCACCTTACTTTTTTTCCCCATTTTTTATAATTGTATTTATTGAATCACCTTGAGAGCAGTTACAAAGTTTCCAGCTTTAAGTTTTGGTCATACAATGAAACACCCATCCCTTCACCAGTGCCCATTATCCACCACCAAAATCCCCAGTGTATACCCATCCCTCACCCTCACCCTACCTATGGGGCAGATAACCTCCAAATTACTCTCTCTATACTTTGATTACATTCAACATTTCGACACCACATTCACCATTATTATTTGGGATTCTACCCCAACACTCAGATCTGCCGAAAAGGCTACAGTAGACAATTTGTTTTCTATTGCTGGTTATGAAGAGCATATGATGTAGCATGGCTGCAGTAGTGGCTGCGTGATTTTGAAATTTCAAAATTTTAACAATTAAATCCAGAGGGATTTCTTACCAAAAGCTGCTGGGTTCCAAGATTTGTTCCTGAGTCTCTGGGATCATGGCCATTAAGCGTCTTGTTCAGGAGCCAGAGAGTCCGTTCGTGGGTGGCAACTTGGGGTCTCGTTGGGATGGGGAGGAAAGGGCCAGCTCTACCACCATCCCATGAGGTCCCATGTGTCTCATCACTGAGGGCCCAAACCTGACTGGCCTCTGGAGGATGGCGGCCACCGGGCCACCAGGGGGAACAGGCCAAGGCACGAAACCTATTTCCACCTGGGGTGGCCCAGCACTGGTAATGTACTGCAGGGACTGGACGCATTTCTGACAAAAGCCTTTGGGTTTCGAGATTTGTTTCTGAGTCTCTGGGATCGTGGCTGTTAAGTAGCTTGATCAGGAGCCAGAGACGGTGGCTTGGGGTCTCATTGGGACAGTGAGGAAAGGGCTGGCTCTACCCCCATCCCGTGAGGCCCCACGTGTCTCGTCACTGTGGGCCCAAACCTGACTGTCCATTGGCCTCTGGAAGATGTGGCCACTGAGCCGCCTAGGGGGAGCAGGCGGAGAGACAACACCCTTTCCCCCCAGGATGGCCCGGCAACAGTAACCTACTGCGCGGTCCGGACACATTTCTGCCAAAAGCTGCTGGTTTTGAGATTTGTTTCTGAGTCTCTGGGATCATGGCCGTTAAATAGCTTAATCAGGAGCCAGAGAGGCCATTCGTGGGCACTGGACACTTGTGGACTCCCGCTTCAGTGTTCAGACGTACTCTCACAGCGGCTCCTCTTCTCAATTACCTTTCCTTGATATTTCCTCTTTCCTGATTGATCATGTCAGCTAGGGAATAATATTTTTCAAAGCTTTTCATGAGATTTCTTATCCCTAAACTTAGGAGTTAAGGAAAAGCAGCATGTACTAATAGAGGAAAATATTCAACTAGAATATGGTAAGCCTTATTTTAGCTTGAGGTTCACATTTGCTGTGTGATTTTAGACAGTGACTTTCTTTTGCTCACAGACAAAGTGCTTTTCCTCATTGATTACATTATATTTTGTACATGATAAACAACTGCAAATATATGTTTATATATGAGTGTTCACTCTCTGTGTTTCTTTTTCCTTTTAATAGTGATTTCTACATGATATCCATGAAAAAAAGTAAATCAGAGACCATATTTTGACAGAAACAGAAAAGGTAGTTTTGGTAGAAAACCTAATATCTACCAGGATGTTTTATCTGTAGCGGTCTCTCCACTTGTATTTATAATTTAGTAGTTTAAATTTAGTGCTATTTAAAAGTCATTATCATGTGTCTTTTAAGTTTTTTTTTTTTTTTAAGAAAGCAAACAACTCTGTTCTTACTGGGTCAAAAAGGACTTTCCACTCCTCCAGGGTCTAACCATTACAAAGTGATATACCTCAGTCTAAGTGAACTGATCTTTTCTTTCAGATAACTTCAGGAACCCAACCAATTCATTGCCTGAGGCCCATTATAAACTACGGTAGCATGAGATTTCCCCCTTGCACAGGCAGGGTCTGCGCCCCTCTGTCAGCATGAAGCAGCTTCAGAAGATGGACCATCTACCACTTTCCCTTAATGATTTAAGGTGGTGATGATGTAGGCAGGTAGACAGGGAAGGCCTCCTCCCAAGGAAATGGCAAAAGCCAGCCCTGCAGCAGCTTGGGCCTGGCTGGGACTGGAACAGGTATCGCTTAATGGGGGTTTATGTGCAGCAAAGAATGCTGCTTCTATGCTGATCACACAGGGGTGGTTCGTGACTCCATGGCCAAGCTACGGGAAGGCCTTGAACAGTGCTGAAGAGAAAGGGAGGCCAGGGAGGGTTGGTGGAGTCATGGTTCATTCGGTCTCCCTGACTAACCACCCTCCTCTCCACCCTGGCATGCCCTCTGTCAATCCTCCTGATCATGGTGACCACAGGACCCTGTATCCTAAACCGGCTGGTGACCTCTGGTAAAAAGTGCATACATTCTGTCCAACTCCTAGTCCTGAGGCAACAATACCAGGCGTTGCCACCTACTGAGGAGAGTTACTCTTCGGTATAGTAATCATGGAGGAAGATTCCTCAGTATGGAGCAGAGAAAGGGAGGAATGTGAGGAACAAGTCTAGATAGCTTTTTCAGATCCTCTTTACAGGAACCTGCAATGCAAAATAACTTGTTTTTCTGCCCCTGAGCAAGGAACTCTGAAACAGGTGCCCCGAGTTGCAAGTCATGAGAAGCGGGGGGCGGGGGGAAATCAGACCAGATAACCAGATCTTTTTCATAAGACTCATTTCACAAGACCCAGGACTGCCCTAAAAATCAGGGCGTTCCTAAGTACTGACGCAAATGCTGATCTTTAAACTATAGGCTAAGGAGTGATGTATTTTAAATGGATTGATTAGGAAAGTATGTGTTGTTACAAATATACTGACTATGAATTGCGTGGGCTCTGCTGTAATGGCCATTGGAGGCTTATATAAGATCTCCATTGGAGAAGCTCGGGGTCTTGCCCCCTGCTGGACCTGCGCGTCTGCATAGGTGGCTCGACCCTGGCTAGCCAGTCTTACAATAAAACCTGCTTGCTGTTCGCAGTCTCCGGAGTCTCTTTGTCAATAAAGGGAGATTTTGATTCACACCCTAACAACTTATAGAGTTCAAACACTAAATATTAATTCCCCTCTCATAGCTCACAAAACATAATTTTCTCCTAGTTTCCTTCTTCTCATCTTGGAGCTCCTCAATCTTTTGTTCAGCTTCTTTTATTTGACTGTTCAGAGCATCTATTACCTTTTTTTTTATTTTACTTATCATGTTTTTCATTTCTGTTATTTCTGTGATAGCTTTTCATTTTGACTCTCATACTTTCTTTCGCTTTGCTGACTACTATGTTTTAGATGCCAGAGCTAGAAACTTACAGCACAGCCTGTAGGGCATTTGCTTTGCAAGCGGCCAATCTGGCCGACCCGAGTTCGATTCCTCTGCCCCTCTCAGAGAGCCCGGCAAGCTACTGAGAGTATCTTAACCAGCACGGCAAAGCCTGGCAAGCTACCCGTGACATATTCAACATGCCAAACACAGTAACAATTGTCACAATGGAGATGTTACTAGACCTGCTTGAGCAAATTGATGAACAATGGGAGGACAGTGACAGTGACAGTGATAAATGATATAGGCAGTACATTCTATTATATTAAATGATTTGAATTTTCTTATTCATATAGGTTAAAATCATATAGAAATTATTAGAAATTTGTTGATATATCTTCTGATAATTTCATTTGCCTTTCTTTAAGTTTTGTTGGAGCAAGAATATGAAATAAACTTGTTATGTACTTGCAAGGGGCCTGACTGAGGGATGGCAGACACTGATGGTAGGATTGCTGTTGTGACATTGTATGTCAGAAGCAATTCTATTATGAATAGTTTGGTACATATCAGTGTCTCTCCGTATATGTATATACACACATATATGCGTACACATATGTACACATATATGTATTCTTTCCTTGTTGTATGTGACAACTACAATTTCACACATTTTTTTCCAGGTGCAGAGAGTTTCCCATCATTAGGGACTGTGTACTTGTGCGCTTATAAAATTCACATAGAAATCTTTAGTAAGAATTTGGAAAGTGATTAGGGCAGGAGAGTGGAATTTTCTTGGTGGAACTGAAGTCCTCATAATTGCAGGAGAGAACTTGCTTCTCTGTGCCGTTCCATGACTGAACCTAACAAGAAGTCAAGGCAGCAGGACACAAGGCAGTAGAGCACTTCCACTAAAACCTCACCAAGAACTTGGACTTGTAGAACTGTGAGAAGCAAATGTTTGGTGTTGCATGAACTGTTTGTTCAGTCGGAGATGCTGAGACTGATATAGGCAGGTAGATAGGAAAAGGCCCTTGGCAATGAAACCTGGATTAACAAAGTTTCATGAAAGAATTCTAGGATGCATCCACCTTGTGGATACAGAAAACAAAGACCTGGTAAGACAATTGCAGACACTGAGGATATAGGGCCCCTCCCCATGAAGTTCCTCAAACCCTCAGACCTCTCCCTTAATCTGATTAAAATGTGATCCAGTCCAAAGAAGACCATCACCACTCCCAAACTCCCTAGTAATATCCTTAGCAACGGGCCCAGGGGGCGGGGGCTGGGGAGGAGGTGTTTGGAGAAACCCTATACAGGCCACCTTGAACAAAGGAAGCGCCCCCATATGCTGCCTGAGCTCATGTGCTGCTTGCGCCCATGTGGCCATGCTCTCTCTTGAGTATGATACTCTCTCAATCTCTCCCCCTCCACACCCTAAAAATCCTCCAAATACAATCTATTTATTTCACTGCTTGTCTACTCCTGAAATTCCTTTCTGCAAGGCGAGTCAAGAACCCAGTAACCCTCGTTCCCAGGTGGCAGAGGCAGTAGGAGAGAAAGTGACTGTTTTTCTCCTCCCTGCTTCAAATAAATCACCCGTCGGGCCCACCGATATCAAGACAAGGAACACAAAAGAAATTTATGTCATGGAGGACCCTGTGACAAAGGAAGAGAGCCCCAAAATCTCCTTTATTAATCATGGTACATCTAAAGGGTGCAATACATTGATGTCCTCAAAAGGAGTTACAGAAAGAAAACTGAGGCAGCAAAACATACATTGTATCCTAGAGTCAGTAGGCCAGTAGTTTTGGAAAAAACTTTGGGAGGGACATTTTCCTGGTGGATAAAGATAATTGTCATCTAGGTTTTAAAAACAAATTGGAAATTTTTGTGACGATATTTTAAATGATATTTTCTGATTCTTGTGTGATTTTCTGAAATTGTATACTCTATTTAATAACTGCTGTTTGATGACTAATATTCAGAGGTATGAATGAGAATAATGATGTCATTTCCTTGTGATTGTTCTTTAGAACATATACTGGCTACCAAATGCAATCACATTTATTAAATTTTCTGCTTGTTATGTCAGTTACTGGTAAATCTTCTGTTTTATGGACTGGTAAATTATACACTCAAAAATCACCTTCTGTTGCATTTTTTGGTTAGTAGTTTTTGCTAAAATAGAATTTCATTTTCATATTGTACATATGACACAAATTATTAATAAACTATTGTACTGTTTTCTTTGTTGTGTTTGGGGACGACATTCACTGTTGGTCAGGGTTTTCTCTTGCAGCTGCTCTCATATTTTTCTCCCATATGTTTCAACAAGCACTGCCATGCATAATTACTGAGTGTCGAGCCAGGAGTCAACTCTGAGAATTTTGGGGTGCCTCCACAAACAATAAGATCTTATGAAGTACCCACTGTAAGCAAGCCACAGTTTTAAGCATATTAAGAGGCATTAGTTAATAATATTTTGTTAGAAATGCTCTAGCATCAAAGATATAAGATCAAAGAGATAGTATGTGGGTAATTGTCTCCCATGAAGGCAAGGGGAGGGCCAGAAAGGGGCGGTATAATGGGGAGATTGGTGGTGGGGAATGTGCACTGGTGGAGGTATGGGTGTTTGAACATTGTATGTTTGTAACTCAAACATGAAAGCTTATAACTGTATCTCACGGTGATACAGTAAAATAAAATTTACAAAATATAAAGATTCAGTCAAGAGAACTCTCAAAAAAAAGAGAAGACAAGAGAATAAAGAAAAAGTGATTCAAAATAATTTAGAGTCCCATCCCTTCCCTGCCCCAATGGAGCTAGCCCCAGCAGACAAAAACCTCCAGAACTTGAAAGCCATGATCATGGCCACTATCTGCCATTGTGGACTAACCTCATCTATGAGTGATCTGCAGAAAAACTCAGGTATGCGGGACTTCTGACTGAAAACTCCAGGCTCAATGAAATCAGAGAATGGATGACCTCTCCCCAACTACCCCTGTTCTCAGCAGCTTGGCAGTCACAACCTCAAACCACCTCTGGCGCCATATAATCTCATCAATGGCCTTGATCCAGAGACTCAACAAGGAATCTCTCAGAAGAGAGCACAGAACAATACACCATAGAAATGCCCCCAGAACCCATGCCAGCCTGTTTTATTCAGGGCATCCCAGAGGGGGGTGGGGTGGTCCAATGGAGCCAGCCCCCACCAGTCAAAAACTTCCTTCCTTCCTTCCTTCCTTCCTTCCTTCCTTCCTTCCTTCCTTCCTTCCTTTTTTCCTTCCTTTCTTTATTCCCTTCCTCCTTTCTACTTTCCATCATTCCTTCCTTCCATCCCTGTTTCCTTCCTTACATATGCCTTCTTTCTTTCTTTTTTTCTTTCTTTCGTTCTTTCTTTTCCTTCCTTCCTTCCTTTACTTCTTTCTTTCTTCTCTTTGTCTTTCTTTCTCTTTCTCTCTTTCTTCTTCTCAGTCTACTTTCTTTCTTCCTTTTGCTAATTAGGGATCAGCAAAAATTTTCTATTGAAAAAACTACACCTAGTCAATTAGTTATGCTTTGAGGATCTGTATCTCTTCTCATCTCTGCAGTTGTAATATGAAATCCGTCCCTGGCCACGTGGGTGATTCTTCCCCAGCAAAGGTCCTGATTCTGTCTTTGCACTGAATCCTACTGGCTCATCTTTTTTTCACTTCTAAAATATATTTCTGCTCCAGCACTGAGGAATAATGTAGGGCTTAATATATTAATATTCCATGTGACTGACCCTGGTTCTATCACCAGCAACACATAGTCCCATGAGCACCACCAGGAGTCACTCCAGAGCACAGAGACAGGAATACCTGAGTATCACTGGGGCTACTCCAAATCCTCTCTACACACACAAACACAAACACACATACATAAAACACACACAAACACACACACTTTCTCGGCTATCCCGGTTGATAGTAAAGTGAGTAGAGTGCTTGCCATGTATGAAGGCAATCCTCAAGGGTTCAAGGGACCACAAGTATTGGGATGGCAGGGATTGAATGGAGGTTGACCATGTGCAAGGCAAGGGTGTTTCCCACTGGATTATCACTTTGATCCGGATGACACAATTTTAAATGACAACTTATTTCAAGTATTTCTTGTGTTCTTTCTGATTCTTTTTAGATGTCCCCAATTACCCCACCGTACTTGGGATTTTCTAACAGATGGCATAATTTGTTGATCACAAGAATTGGTTACAATCTGTCTAAATTGTTTCTCATCTGCCAAATCCAGTGGTCACTTTGAACCTCTATTCAGCAGCTGTCACTCACAGAGAATGAGAGAAACACAGAAGTAGACAAACATGTGGGTTGGCCAAGCTTTAGGGTCACCTGTGCAGCATTCAGTGGTCTCATGGCAGGTAAATAAAATGCAATATTGCACCCCAACCGAAGCAGATCCCTACAGGTGAGCCATTGTTGGAGTGGACGGAGACATCAGGACAGTTAGGAAGTATATAAACGTGCCACAGGGAGCTGGAGAGAAGAGGCTAGTGTAGATCAGAGAGATTCAGTAGGAATCTGTAAACTATAAAGTTGTTTGTGCAGGAGAGAGAATTCATAGGGTAGGGTACCTCTCTTGCACCCAGTCTACCAAACTCCTCCAGGAGTCAATCCTGTGTGTGGAGCCAGGAGCAAGCCCTGAGCATGGCTAGGTGAGGACCCAAAATCAAAATAAATAAATCAAAGATTGTGAAAGTTGTTTATTCTAGTTTTGTCTATATTGTCCCCTAAATCTAAAAGACCTTACAAAGTATTAGTCTATTTTTGCCTGGCACAAGTTTACAGCTGGCAGATACTGTGTTATCTAATCTATCCTTGCCTTCTCTTTTTTCTGGGTGCATGTTTGCTAGCGGAACACCCTAAACTTAGGGTTTTTTGTTTCGGGAACATTGCTCATAGTAATTCATCATTTCCTAACTCTAAAGTAAATAATAATGTACATTATAAAGCATTAACATATCACTTAATATTATTAAACACTAGTAGTAACTTAGTGTTGTTGGGTAACTAGACAATAAAAATTACTACCTAGTAACTGTTCATTTATTAATGAAATATGTAAGTCATCAGTAGAATGGGAGTATTTCCCTAACCCAAGAGTCTGAAGAAAGTGAAACTGTTGTAACTGTCTTGTAAGATTCCATCTCTCTAGCCTGCTTAAGTCTACCTCTTAATCTATCCAATCCAGTCTTCTTCTGGGGAATCGGACCTCCCGATTGGCTAGCCTCTAACTTTCAATTGCCTGCTTTATGACATCATTCTCCCACCAAACCTACCAGCACGTTGTAGAATCTTGGGGCTCCCGTGCAGTTGTTTCTAAACAAGTTTGGATCATCGTGAGTGACCAGTGACCAATGATCAATCACCAGTGATCAGTCATCTGTACTGGACACTTGTGGACTATCGCTTCAGTGTTCCGACATACTCTTACATTGTCTCCTCTTCTCATTTACCTTCCTTTGATATTTCCTCGTTTCTGATCAAGTCAGGTAAGGAACAATATTTTCCAAAGCATTTCACGAGATTTCTTATCCCTAAACTTAGCAGTTAAGGAAAAGCAGCATGTAATAATAGAGGAAAATATTCGATTAGAATATGGTAAGCCTTATTTTAGCTTAATGTTCACATTTGCTGTGTGATTTTAACATTGACTTCCTTTCGGTCACATACAAAGTGTTTTACTTCATTTTTTACATTAAATTTGATACATACTCACAACCGCAAATATATGTTTATATATGGCTGTTCACTCTCTGCACTTCCTTTTATTTTAAAATAGTGATTTTGACATTATATCCATCAAAAAAAGTAAATCAGAGACCATATTTTGACAGAAACAGAAAAGGCAGTTTTGGTAGAAAACCTAATATCTACCAGGATGTTTTATCTGTAGCAGTCTCTCCACATTTATTTATAATTTAGTAATTTAAATTTAGTGCTATTCAAAAGACATTATCATGTGTCTTTTAAGTTTTCTAACTAAACTAGGTGAAAAACTGGATTATGTGGAAGGTGTGGAGTGCTGAGTGGTAGAGAGGCAAGTCCTCAAATGTAAGGAAGTTTAGGGTCATTTTCAACAAGCTTTAATGTGCAGAGGCCAAGAAGTAGAAGATGATATGAGGGAGAATAAAATAGGAAAGAAAGATTATGGAGGGAAATTATCAAGGAAGAAGAAACAGCTTGAGATAGAATGTTGGAGAGAACAAGATAGTTCAAATCAAAAGAGAAGGGATATAGTTAAATATGCTAAGAGCCTGTCAAAGCAGTTGACTTTAATCAATTCTAGGACTAGAAAACATACTATGTCTCAAGTAGAGTACCAGTAGGAAAAAAAGACCTATAGAAAACCATGGTTGTGGTTTCTTTTCTTATTATCTCTAGAACACAGTTGGCCCTTGGCAGTTTTGAATAGAAACACGTTTTAAAAATGATACTTCCTATAAATAACTAATACTGGTTACCTAGGGGGATGGAAGATGCATCATCGTCAATGTGTTTATTACATTCTAGTTTGTAAGGTACATGTATAGTCTGCCTGTTATAATAAAGAAGTGATATCTTCTAGGTTGAATCAGGAGAATTAATTCTTTTGTGTGGTAAGTAGGGTCCAGGTTAAAGGCAACTTGTCATCTTCACAAAGAGTTTCTTTCTGGGCTGGAGCAATAGGTAGGGCATTTGCCTTGCACGCGGACAGGTCATTTGCCTTGCATGTCGCCGACCCGGGTTCGATACTCAGCATCCTATATGGTTCCATGAATACCACCAGGAGTAATTCCTGAGTGCATGTTCCAGGAGGAACTCCTGTGCAGTGCCGGGTGTGACCAAAAAAGAAAAAAAACTAGTTCCTTTCTAACATGACCATATTTTGATAGCAGTCGACATCTGCTTTTAGATCCTACAAAGAAATAGAAAAGTCAAGTCTCAGATGTCTAAATACACATTGATTTCAGTTTTGTGGAATTTGAGTTTTTCTACATTAAAATAGTTAAGTTGAATTTTGGTGACTGTTTCTGAAACTTTGGCAATGACATGTTCCTGGTGGATAAAAATACTTGTCATCTAGGTTTTAAAAATAAATTTGAAATTTTTGTGACCATTTTTCAAAACTTTTCTGCTTCTTGTGTGATTTACTAAATGGTATGCTCTGTTTAATACCTGTTGCTTGATGGTTAATATTCAGAGATATGAATGAGAATATTCATGTCATTTCCTTATAATTATTATATTTATTTTTGCTTCATATTCCTTTAGAACATATACTTGCTAAATGAAATCACATTTATTATATTTTCTACTTGTTATGTAAGTTACTGGTAAATCTTTTGTTTTATGGACCGGTAAGCTATACACTCAAAAATCACCTTCTATTGCCTTTTATGGCTAGCAGTTTCTGTTAACATAGAATTTCATCTTCATATCATACATGACACAATTTCTTAATAAACTTACTGTACTGTTTTCTTTGTTGTGTTTGGGGACGGCATTCACTGTTGGTCAGGTCTTACTCTTGGGGCTGCTTTCAATCAGTTACTGTACTATGCTGCTTGCCACATAGCCCAGATGTCATTCATACCTACATACTTCTTTTTCAGTTCTGTGATCCATATTTTTAATGATTTATTTCTTGATCTCTATACTTCTCCCATTTAAATCACGTGAAATAGACAAATTCTATTTATGTGTGCACATTACTCAGAATCAGGAAAAGCATGAGAAGGACTGGTAGTAGGTCCTCTTTAAATGTTTGGAAAAATTCGCTAGTGAATACATCTGGACCTGGGCTCCAAAAGCACATCTTGAGAAAAACTAAAGTACTCATTTTTGAGGGGTGATCAAAAACCAGGGTACGGTTGGTACCCTTCAAATCATGAAGTAGATTGAGTTATATGTGAGCCGTAGATAATAGATAGGAACTGCACAAGAAAAAGACAAACCTGAAGATTACACTGCTAGTAGCTGTAGCGACCCCACATGCCTATATGAATGGAAAATATCTTCCTCCTACTTTCTGACATTGCAGTGATCAAGGCAGAGTCCTAGCAAGAAAGTCAACATGCTTAGGTTCCGTAACCTGGTAATGCATAAGGGACAGCGAGATAGTACAGGAGGGGATAAGGCATTTGTCTTTAGGCAGCCAATCAAGTTGGATCTCTGTCACTGCATCCAGTCTCCTGAGCACTACAAGGGGTCACTCCAGAGTTCAGAGCCAGGACTAGCCCAAGATCACTGCCGAACATTGGTCCAAATTCCGACCCACCCCAATTCCAATAAAAATATTGGAAAAGATTGAACAAGTCTCTAGGCCATCTCTGGGCCTCGGGTTTCTTTCTTCTCCAATAAATTGTTAGTTATTTTCACAGAACTTCCTAATTGTAAAATGCTTTCATTCTAGGCAATAACGTAAAGTTCAATAGGAGAGCAAGCTACAGGTAGAGCTAGGACATGGAGTAACTAGCTGTAAGCAACAAATCCATGCACCAACATCACCAGAGTATTCTATAGCTCTGTATTCAGTTTGGGAGCATTGTGCCCAATACACAAAGTGCCAAAATGTGCCAGTCATTCAACCACCCAAAGTTGTTCGGACTTTTGGTAACTTGACTCTTGGTTTTAGAAACTAGTCTATACTTGAAACTTTAAGTGAATTTTACTCCTCTCAATCGTTGTCAGAGGGGGCTGGAGTGATCGCACAGCAGTTACGGCATTTGCCTTGCACACGGCCAACCCGGGTTCCATTCTCAGCAACCCATATGGTCCCTTTAGCACTTCCAGGAGTTCTTGAGTGCATGAACTAGGAGTAACCCCTGTGCATCGCTGGGTGTGACCCAAAAAGAAAAAAAAAAGTTGTCAGAGATTATCAGTCTCACAGATATTTTTCATCACCCTCTTGTTCCTTACAGAAAATAACCAAAATTCGTCGGTATTGGGAACTGCACATACTCTGCAGCTTCCCCTTCCCATGGTGAACAATGTAGCTTCAATAACAGGAAGTGTCTGCAACTACTCCAGCATACCTACTCCAGCTGGTAGATCTGCTTGGCTCCTGCCCTCAGATTCTGGCATCGCTTTCCAACCACTCATGGGTAGTGCCGATCTTGACCAACATTCTAGCGCAACAATGCTGCCTGGAATGTCTCTTCTATGTCTATGGCAGCTCGTTATGAGAAAACCTTAATACCAACCACATGGTGTCTTTGTACCCATCACTTTCTGCCAGTATAGTTCAAAGGACACCATCTCAGGTTCCAAATCAGAGTTATAGCCTGTCGCTTCCCTATCAGGAAGGAAGCCAGGTGGTTTAATACCATCAGGGCAGTCCAGGACCTCTCTTTTCTGGAGAGGACATCACGATATTGGTGGAAGATAGACTTCCCCAGCTCTTTGATTGCTTGGAAGCCCTAGATCAATGTATAGATCCGCAGGAAATGAACACCACAGATACCATCACTCTGAATCTGGGCCGAGAAAACTCAGGTGGCACTAAGGGGACCTCCCACACAACACGGAAGAACAAAATCCAGGCCTTTGAGCCTCTGGAGGGAGAACCCAAGGCCAAAATACATTCCAAAGACTCAGAACACTTGCTAGGTGGAGAAGGGATTGTTTGTAATGCTGCAGCCAGTAACAGGTGTCCTGTGACCATGGGCATAACTAACAGCAAACCTCAGAAAGCTGCGTACAGCAGGATCAGCAAGACCAAGAGTCATGGGCAGGAGAAGACAAAAAAAAGGCCAGAGAAAACTCCAAGAAACCTAATGATAATGATCAGACAGGGAACAAGGTGAAGGCAGATGTGAAGCCCACCATTGCCAGGATGAAATGCAAGTTAAGTCATCCTGAGCTTGGCCAAGAGGCACTTAAAAAGCCAGGCAGCAGCCAGGGCATGCACATGCTGAAGTCTGTGCAAGAGTTTGATGCACTGGGGAAGAAGAGGGATCCAAAGCCTCAAACCTCTTCCTCCGAGGTCCTTGGTAGTTCAAAGAAGCCCAAAGATTTCCAGCCCTCCTCAGTTGTGAAACCATTGGCAGGTGCTATAAGGGATGGAAAAAGTCTTGAGAAAACTCAGGTCAAAGCTCAGAAACCAAGGAGCAGTGCTAAAGAATGCTCGTCTCAATCCCATTCTGAGCTGCCACCTCCTGGGAAAGTCAAATTTGTGCCTTTGCCTTTTCTTACCATGGAGAAGCCGCAAGCTCAATGTGTTCCTCATAAACCACAATCCCTGGCTTCACATCGTCCTGCTGCACCTTACCCTGCTAGGCCTGGCTCGACCAACTCAGCTTGGCCAACTGCCATCAGTTCATCCCAGCCAGCGACTGCATATTTGTCACACCCTGCCAGACCAACTCAGCCCATTTCGACCAACCCATCTCGACCAGCTTTGCTGAGGTCTACTAGCCGGCCTATTTCTCAGCCTGCAACTTCTAGACCTGCTAACTGCAAAACAAAATCTAGCAATTCTCTCCAGCAGGGCCCTCTTCCTGTCTCTGGCACCGAGCGCCAGACTCCACCCAAATGTCAAAGTGAGTTTCGACTCCAAGACTTCTGTTTCCAACCAATTCCATGGAGAAAGCCCAATGTTCCGGAGCCAGTCATGTCTAAGCCCATCACAAAAAAGCAGAGACCAGAGCGTGAGGCTATGAAGAGGAAGGCTCAGCAGGAGCGTGAGAATGCTGACAAATGCTTCTCTTTGGGAAAAGTGCAGTTTTTTATAGAGAGAGAAAAAGATATGGACATCTCTTAACTCTATGGCTATAAGTAGCTGGAATCGTTGGAGACATTTTAAGTACCAGATGTTTGCCTTAGCAAACACCTGAAATGCCTTACACATTTCATATATTCTGATACATTTTCAAAAGATAAATAGATGCATATAAGTTAATAGATTAGTAATAAAATTTCTGAATGTTGAGAGGCTTTCCATTGTGGTCATCATTAGGAGCGAGTGAGGACTGAAGGATTCATGAGAGATAAATAGAAGTTTGAGGAGTGATAAAAGGGAAACAGACAAGAATCTATAAAAGAGAAACTTGGCTCAGGGTTGTAAAGCCCTTAAGAGGAGAAATTTTATGGGCCTGAAGAAGAGTTGGGGGGGTTGGGGCAGAGAAATAGTATACCTGATGGGGCATTGCAGGAGGCTGACCCACGATTCATCCCTGGAATCCTATGTGGTAGAACGAGTTTCTCTAGATGTTACCTTTGAGCACAGAGCCAGGAGTCAGCCCTGAGTACAGGCAAGTATGTTTCCATCACCAGTCTCCTCTAAAAAAGAATGGGAGAAATTGTACAGTTAGAGGGTTTGGTTTAATATAAAAAATGGAATAGGTTGAAGAAGGAGGATTAGTATAATAAGATAACCCATTGAAAAGTAAAAATATTTTCACAGAGGCTGTCTTTATGTTTCATGACCTTCGTTTTTAAATAAAGAGATTTGAGGCATATCTCCAAAAGGTGTGGGTGGTCTATCCAGAAATGATCAGGCTGTGCGATGCTAACACATAGCCAAGGGAAAGAACCTACAGATGAACAGTAAATGGCCCTCAGAGTTATATAGGAGTGACTGTAAATAGGGAACAAGCAAAGAGAACAGTTGTAGCAAGGAGCCTGAATATCAGCTCTTGGAACATGTAACGATCAATCGCCATGTATTCAGGCCCATGGTTCAGCCACCCTAAATGTACCATTTCACTTCATTTTCCCAACAATTCTCAGAGCCAGTATTACCGGGGCACTAGGCCAGCTCGGTTCAACAATGAGGTGTATATGACTAAGTGCTTTGGATTTGCAAACTCCCCAATGTGGCCAATGTGTCTTTCAGACTACAGCATCCTGGCATTATTGACTTGGGTGCTCAAAATGTATTAGCTTCAGGGGGCCTCTCGGGGGTTTTCCGCGGTGCCGGGTGACTGCAGCCTGCTCCAAATATCGATGTTGTCGGAAGCTCACACAAAAAACAATGCTATATCTGGCGTTGGAGTTTGGGTCGTGGGAGAATCTGGACTGGGACATGCACACTAGGTTACCACTCCCAGAGTGGTTGGAACTGGCTCTTCTTGAGGCTGGGAAGGCGGTGGTGGAAAGAGATGGTCCTAGGAGAGATATTGGTTGATGAATGAAAGGGAAGAAAATGGGGAAGGACTGGGACCAGGACACCAGATGGGCATGAAGGTAAAGTTGGTGGGTAACATTAAAATGTTTTTTAATGAATAACTGTATTACATTCATCAAAGTAGGAAAATAAAATATGTGAAAAATAACAGGTCACATGCAAAGTCAGAGAGAGCTCAAAGAGCGGAAGTTCGTTCTGGAGCTACTGCTGGCACTTGGGCAGACAGCCTGGTTCTCCCAACATCACGTGCTGTGACACAAAACAACCACCATGTGTTAAACATGCAAAGAAAAAAGAAACAAAAATCAAGCTGCAAACATTGAGAGTGGTGAATGGTTTTTCTTTTGGGGGCAGTGGAAGAGACTTTGAAGTGAAGAGTTGTAAGTATTTCCTAAGGGGAAAAGAGTAAGAACACCTTGGCCAGCACAGGGATTAGAAGCCCAGAGGGGAGAGTCTGAAGGCCTTCAATTGCTAATGTGAAAAAAGGTAAGGAGTACTGCATTTACATAATTTAGAGTTTGCAAAGAAGAAAAATCTAACGCAGCTCAACAGTCATTCCCAATTTTCCTAGGTGATTCTAGGCAATGAGTAAAGGAGAGAGCACTTGTACCCCTTTTAAAATACACACCTGCTTAAGCAATTTTTTAATGGGATCATTCATTTAAGACAAATTTCAGTGCCATTTGCTATACTTGCTAGTTTTGAAGCTATTGCCATTGTTTTATCCATGGGCTGGTATAGCACAGCGGGAAGGGCATTTGCCTTGCAAGTGGCCAGCATGGGCAACCCAAGTTCGATTCCTCCACCCCTTGTAGAGAACCTGGCAAGCTACCGAGAGTATCTCCCCTGCATGGCAAGCTTGGCACGTATTCTGACGTAATCGATATGCCAAACACAGTAACAATTGCCACAATGGAGACATTACAGGGCCCGCTTGAGCAAATCAGTGAACAACGAAACGACATTGACAGTAAGAGTGACCTTTATTTTATCCATAACAGTTCCGTCATTTCCAAAAACAGTCTCTTCACTACCCACTGACCTCTCCATTCTCTCCCTGCTCTGGTTCCTGGCAACACTCCTCTTTTTTCTATTTGAATTTTCTTTCGCTAAACCCTTCACATACATGGATCTTAACATATGTGACCTTTTTGGCAGCCGTTTTTAAACCCTGATGCTTTCAAAGTTCATCTCTACTACAGTATGTCATTACTTCCTCTGACTGATATTCTGTTGTATGGATCTATAATATTAGAGAGGCTTCCACACGTTATAAATTCTCAAAGCTTGGAGGTCTCATAAATTGGCTAAAAGAAATGTTGATAGGTGTTGTACACATAGTACAGAGGGTAGGGTGCTTGTCCTTAACACAGGAGGCCTGCTTGGCTCCCTGGCACTCCATATGTCCCCAGAGCCCTGCCATGAGTGACTCCTGAGCACAGAGCCAAGAGGAACCTCTGAGCACCATCAGGTGTAGATACAACACACAAAAGAATAAGAGTACTCACACACACACACAAAGATCTAGTCCCATTCGTGTAATTTTAGATGCTAACAACATCATGGTGTAGAATAGGTAATGGCCATTCAAAGAAACCATAAACCCTGAAAATATTCCTCTGTTTTTAAAACCTTGATTGAATGGATTCTATGGCTGGCAATGCAAAGATCTGTTGTATTTTCAGGTGAATCAATGAAATAACATATGTTGTGACACAATGGAGGAAGTAGATAATGAAGATAGAGGAGAAAGTCATGTGACCTTCGAGGCCAGGATGTGAGTATATGAACTACCAGACAAGCCTCGGGGAAGTTATCAGAAGTTAACAGAAAATAGAGGCTAAAGACCTTCTAAAGAAGGCATATATCCGGGCTGACATCTTTTCCCCAGTGATCTGTATATGAAATTTCTGGCTTGTAGGAGTGCGTATTTTTTTCTTCTGATGTTTAAGCTAACAGGTAATTGGTTACAGCAATCACAGAACCCTAAACAAAACAGTACATCAATAACACAGTAGCCTATAAAACAATACAGTGCTCCAGCAAAAAATATCTGAACCCAGTACATATAAAACTTAAATATCTTTTTCTATTTCACTCTTAAATAGAAACAGCACTTGTTAAGGAACATGTGTAACTATTACACAAGTAGCAATATCATGAACCTGGGACTTAAATTAAAATTATCGGTGTTTTTCCCTGCTCCATATTAATTTTCAAACTATTTTGACTTTTTATTGTAGTAAAGTCTCCAGGAATGATTCCTGAGTGCAGAGCCAAGAGTAATACCTGAGCATAACCAAGTGTGGCCCCCAAACTGAAATAAATAAATAAATAAATAGATCAGATATTGAATGTTTCCTATCCACTTTTTAGCCATATTGTCCATAACTCAATCACCTCTATTCTCACAGCCACTATACATATGCTCAGACTAGCCTCACCCATGAATGAATCTCTTCCAACCTCTTATACTTTACACCACTGATAGATCAAGAGTAGCACACCACATTTGTTGAGGTTTAAAATAGAAGGCAAGTGGTGGGTGGGTGTGCACTCCAGGGCAGTGTGCCCAGATATCCAGCTCAGGAAACTGCAAGACTCCTCACTGTTGGCCATCCCCCCTTCCCCCAGAGGCACTCAGGACAAAGGCCTTCCCCAGCAAATTTTAGGACTGCATCAGAAGTGGGAAATAATTCCAGATCAGGTACCATTGTTGCCTAGTCCCCCAAAAGTAGAGCAGCGGCGGTGGGGATGGCCTTCAAGGCAGCAGCGCCTCATGTGGCTGCTCTAATTTTCCTCTTTCTCTACACTTTGGACTCAATTTTCAATCTGCATTACCTTATTTTGAGGAGAACAGCCTGGCTGTCACAAACACGTTATGCCAATAGTCCACTAGCCTATTTTGCTCTCAGCAAAGTATATGTGAATACAAGAAACTGACAAGTCTACATTAAAGAACGCATATCTGAAACTTCACTAGAGGACTCACAGAGGTCACAAAGGAGTAGCACCAAAGACAAAGCTAGAATTCTAGAAGGGGGTAAAGGTGACCACCATCGAAGAGCTCTTCCAGAATCCTTTCTCACTGGAGGAGCGGAACATTGAGAGTGAACCGGAGGGTCCCAACTCGAAAATACCTAAGGAGCACAAAGAAAAGTTGCAAATTCCCACCACGAGGAGTGAATGAAGAAAACAGCTCAGAAGCCTCAATATGGAATACCAGCAAATACAATCTCTCCAATAAAGAATTCAGAGATGAAATGTTGAGGATGTTTATTGAACTCAAAGAAACGATGGAACAGGCAGCCAGTAATTTAAAGGAAGCTATGAAAGAAATAGTGGAATGGACAGCCAATAAAATCAGGAAGCAATGAAAGCAGAAATAAGAAAGCGACAAACATGTGTAATTAATAAAGGAGTCAGGAGATGAAATTAAAAACAGAGTGCACACACTCAACAGTAGAATAACCACCACTGAAAACAGAATCACTGAGCTTCAAGATGAGCTGCATAACACATACAGGCAACAGCATATAATGGGAAAGGACCTCAAAATAGCTCATGTGAATCAGAGACCTAGGGGATGAACTTCAGAAAAACGACATAAGAATCATCAAAGATTCAGAAGAATGTGGAGGCAACCCCAATGAAGTAGCAACTGTTAAGGACATCATTGCTGAGAATTTCCCAAAGCTGGAGAATGCAGACATCCAGATCCATGGAGCTTGAAGTGTACCTGCTAAAAGAAACCCCAATAAAGAGACTCCAATATATCATATTCAGAATGACGGATACCACATATAGGACATAATACTGCAAGCAGAAAGGCCAAAGAAGGAAATCACATACAAAGGAGCATCCCTTAGATTTGCAGCAGACTTATTAAAGGAAACCATCCTAGCCCAAAGAAAATGGGGGGTTATAGTAAAAAAAATCAATGAAACGATTGCTTCAACAAGAATACTCTATCCTTCAATGAAATACACTGCAGCTGTTAGAAAGGATGAATTCATGAAAGTTACATAGAAGTAGTTCAACATAGTCAGTATCATGCTAGGTGAAAGGAGTCAGAAAGAGAGGGACAGACATAGAAAGACTCCACTCATCTGGGGAATATTAAATAACAGAATGGGACAAAACACCCAAGAATAGCGAGATAATTACCAGGAGGTCTGTACCACGGTTTGGAACCCGGCAAAACTGGTCAGCTACATGCAAAAAAAGGAGGGGGGGCTCAGACATCTACCTAAGACCGTGACAAAAGTTAGATCAAAATAGATTAAAGAACCTCAGCAACAGATCTAAATCCATAAGTTCCATTAAAGAGAAGGTCAGCAAAATCCTCCACGTTGTTGAAAATAAAATGATTGTCAGAGGTGACATGCCACTGAACAAGCAAGTGGAAACAGTGATACACTAATGGGACTTTCTTAAACTACGTAGCCTCTGTGCCTCAAAAGAATCGGTGAGCAGAATACAAAGACAGTTTACAGAATGGGAAAGGATATTCACCCAATACCCATCTGATAAGGGGTGAATATCAAGGCTATACAAGGCACTGGTTGAACTCTCCAGTAAGAAAACTTCCATCCCCTCAGAAAGTGGGGCGATGAAATAAAAAGAAACTTTCTCAGAGGAGAAATCTGAATGACCAAAAGGCACATGAAAAAATGCTCTTCATCAGAAATCATCAGGAAGATGCAGATGAAAACAAAAAGATACCATGTCACACCACAGAAACTGGCACATGTCCAAAAGAACAAAAGCAACCAGTGCTGGCATGAATGTGGATCAAAGGGCACTCTCTTTCTCTTCTGATGGGAATGCTGAATGGCACAGCCTTTTGGGAAAACAATATGGAACAAGGTTGTTTCTCATAAACATTGTCTTCGTAAGATTCAGCTGTAGTCCTACCTTTCCACACTCACGGTCAAAGTCGGCCAGCATTTGTGCTGCTTGGCTGATGTTTGGTGTTATTAAAACAATTTCATCAACAAAGCGGTGGTGTTGTAGTTGTCGACCCTCTATCTTCACTCCCATTCCTTCCCATTCCAGTCGTCGCATGATGTTCTCGAGGGTGGCACTGAAGAGTTTCGGTGAAATGGTATCACCCTTCTGAACCCTTCTCTTGAAATCAGTGATTACTTCTTTGTAGAATGGTGAAACGATGAAATGATGAAATTTACATATATGTGCATCAATATAGAGAGTGTCATGCTAAGAGAAATCAGAGAGAGAGAGAGACGGACAGACATAGGATGACTGCACTTATTTGTGGAATATAATGTAACAGTTGGGAGACTAACAGATGGAATAGAGTAGGGGCCACTATTTTTTTAAGATCATTTCTTAAATTCATTCAAATAATTCCTATTACCTAACTATGGAAAGATATCCTGATTTCATAAATCCTCAAATAAAAAGGCCAAAAAGATCAAATACCAAGTGTTCCAATCTTTCAATCATTTGAGCCTTTATTAACATGCAAGTACCATTTGCAAGATTTACAGGTTTTGCCAATCTTGTAGTCCAATGTTTTAAACCTAGAACTACTTTTGAATCTAAAACTAAGTAACTCACTAAAGTTGGAAAAGGTTAAATAAACTATTTCTAGCTATCACCTTGACAGTTCTGATGGTAGTTTAGATTTTTATAATTGACATTACTTGTCACCAGGTAGCAGAATAGAGTTCTGATCTTGGGTCTTTTATACTAAAATATGTACCTGTATGTCTTATGCAGTTACTAAAATATATGCAATTAACATGAATATTGTTTACTTCACTACTTTCATATACTAGAAAGTACAACATTAGGTCTTTTAAGAGTAAAATTTAATTTTTTAACTCTTGGTTGTTTTTAATTTTCTGAAGTTTCTATAACCTTGTTCTGGCCTCATCTAAGCATTACAGGAATGCACAGGGTTGGCTGAGACCTAGGCACGCAGGAGGTTTGTAGAGAATTGGTTCGTGATAGTTGCAGTTCCCAGAGAAACTGGTCCATAATAAACTTATCTGGAAGAACTAAGTTGCAAGCTTAATTTATAGACTCTATAATGACAGCATTGTTGTCACTACAAGATAAAAGAAATATAAACCCACGGTCAGTGCTTCTTTCACCATAGCTTCTCATCAGCTATGCTGTCATAGAGATAAAGAGATAAAGGCCCTCCCGTTGATCGTCGATTTGCTCGAGCGGGCCTAGTAACGTCTCCATTGGAGACTTTGTTGTTACTGTGTCTGGCATATCAAATACTCTCGGTAGCTTGCCGGGCTCTCAGAGAGGGGCGGAGGAATAGAACTCGGGTCGGCCATGTTGGCCGCTTGTAAGGTGAACGCCCTACCCGCTATGCTATCGCTCCAGCTATGCTGTCATGTTTTTTAAAATTTTTGACATGTTTAGTAGGAGAGCTTATTGACCTCCTTATTAAGTTTAAGTTCACACTACCTGTGGGTAAAAGTCCCACCAATCATCATTAAGCTCGGCCATAAAGGGTATATGACTTAACTGAGTTAATTGGGTGAAAGTACCATTTATTGGGAAGCAACTCTGGCCCTGAGGACATATGACTTAACCGAGCAAATTGGCGGGAAGTAGCCTCTGATGTTTACACAGACACAGGACTGGAGAGTTAGGTGTCAACACACCTGTATTTTGTATCCTATGTCTGACTGATAAGATGGCTGGATGTATAGGAATTCCTTTCTGTCTTGATGTATGGGGATATTTTCTTGATATCTAAGTCTCATGTATTCTGGATCTGACTGACAATATGTTTTCTTGAAGTATGACATTGATTTTTTTTTTCCTTTTTGGGTTACACCTGGCGTTGCTCAGAGGTTACTCCTGTCTCATACACTCAGGAATTGCTCCTGGTGGTGCTCGGAGGACCATATGGGATGCTGGGAATCGAACCTGTGTCGGCCATGTTGGCTGCGTGGAAAGCAAACGCCCTACACACTGTGCTGTCGCTCCAGCCCGAGATTGATTTTTTTATTATGGGAATATTTTCTTGATATCCAAGTCTCAAGTATCCTGGATCTGACTGACAATATGTTTTCTTGAAGTAAGACATTGATTTTTTTTATTTTTTATTTTTTGCCCATGTTTGCATTTGGAATGCTTGAAGTTATATCTACTTTTGAAAGTTTTTTTTTCTTTTCTCTGAGCTTGCTTCTGGGGCCTGCGAGCCCAGGATGGCTATATAAACCCTTGACTATAAGCACTCAGGGTTGAGCTCTGACCTATGTGTTAGGATGCTTCAGCCTCAGCTAGCTGGATAATAAAATCTCCATGTGTGGTTTTCATTACTGCAGGACTCTTTGTCTGTCTGAATCCTCAGGGGTGATCTCCGATCCCAACACAGGTGAGTGTCTGCAGTCCCTCCCTGGCATGGATACTGCGCAGTGTGTGGTGCCCTGAACTTGTGTGAATTGTGCTGCCGACCCCGGCTGCCTTGGGCTCCTGGATCCAAGTGAGTGTGTCGGGCTCACGCTGACCTTCCTTCTCCTAAACTGTCCATCTTGAAAACTTGCTTTGTTTCTTCACTTTGCTCCATTCTTCTTCATCTGTCATGTGTCCATGAGACTCGGAACCCTCCATGTCCCATCTCCCTCTGTCCCTTACCAGCCTGGCTGCACCGCCCGCAACGTCAGGGTGCCCTTTTCAGGAGTAGCAGAACCCCCTCCCACCCCACCATCTCTGTCCCTACGCTTGTCTTTGCCCTCGGATCATTAGCTTGGTTTTTGAGCAAACTGAAAAAAGTGCTTTGATTTTGTTGTGGGGCCTGGTGTTGCTGAGGTTTTGTCCTGACGGTCCACAGGGGTTCCTTTGGGCGGTCCTCAGTGATCACTCCCTCTCACCCTGTGTGCCTACCTGCTGTTCTCACTATGACTCACTAAGAGATTTACTTCAGCCTTAATCTTTAAACATGAATGAGTGAGCTATTGACAAAGCTGGTTTGGGTGGACCAACAGTACAGCGGGGATGGTGTTGATCTTATCCATGACCGACCATGGTTTGATCCCTAGCACTCCATGCTCCCCCAGATAACACTGGTTCTAGACAAATACAAAAGCCCAAACATTACTTTGAGGACTGTCAGATTCCTCACGGTGTTCCTCCCAGAGGATCTTCCCTTTTCTGTGGGCCTGTTTTTACTGAGAGAACCACAGAGATCCGCCTGCTGGCCTATTCATCCAGGGTCTATAGGATTAATTCTTATCTGGCTTGCTGTGTTCAATTTCAGAACTCAAACCACAGCTTCAGGATTTGTCATTGCTGCAATTTCATTTGAGAATGAGGTCATGAAATATGAGTTAGCTGGCAAGATTCAGGATAGAATAGGCATATTTTTAGGCTCTTGGGGTAGCTCAGTGGAGCAAGCATATGACTTGAAAGGTGGAGATCCAGGCTCCATCCCAACCACCACATCTATGTCTCTCGACAACTCAGGAGGAAATACAGAGCCTGATGCTGGAAGTGGAGGGAATTAGTCTCCCTGGGCACTGAAATGAGTCCATTTGAAAGTTAAAAAAAAATCTAGTATTGTTCATAGTAGTGGAATACTGTGAGTTTGCCTTCTCTAGAAAGATAGTACAAGTCTTCATGGTGTCAAAGTACTGGTTTTTGGGCCCTAGTGATAGTGCAGTGGGAAGGGCACTTGTTTTGTATGACGTGTTCACCTGGACTCCATCCCCATCACCCATATGGTCTCTGGCGCCCCACTACGACTCATCGCAGAGCACTTCTTTGTGTGCCCCTTCCCAAATTGATACAAACAAGAAAACAAAAATAATAAAAAACTCACTGATCCTGAAAATAATGTGCTTGTTCTGAGATGTTTCACATGGCCCTTGTGGTCCATCTTGGCATGTCGTGTCCGGGCCTGCTCGGGTCACATGCACTGCAACCGTTCTTCCACAGAGTCCGTGACAGTGATTTACAGGCACAGAGAGAAGATCCTTAGCGACTTCCTGGGAGGAACAAAGGATTCCTGATACTCAAATCTGAGAGATTTGGGGACATCGGTTTTGCAGACACCTTAGGCAACTGAGTAAAGGTTTGAACAAAGAATATATAAAGTGGTTCTTTGAAAAAAATCTCTGCAACCGCATATATGCTGCCTGATCCCACGTGCTCCTTATGCCCAGCGGGCCAAGCACATGGAGTGCCCCAGCACATGTGTCGCCCTCTTGAGATGTGAACTTTAATGCTTCCATGTCTAATACTGGGATGTGTGTAGGGGTCTTTCCAAGGCGGAGAGGCCTGTGTTCTTTCTTGAGCGCATTACTCCCTGTCTCTGATTTTCTTCTCTCCCGCACTCACTTCCTCTCCACACCTTCAAAAAGCCCTCCAAGTATAATCTGTTTTACTTCCAAAAAAAATATCTGCAACTGTCCACAGGTACTGTTGTGCTTCAGTCCACATCAAATACCACATGAGCCTCAAAGATTTTGAGGTCATGACCAAAGGAGACAAGGAGACGTCAACAAATAAATTTTGGAGGAGTGTATTCACAGCATCTGGAAGGTAGTCCTGCTAGGCAAGAGCATCAGCCTCCCAGCACAAGCACAGGTGAGGAAAAAACACATCCTACACACGTGTTATTTTCATAAGCACCCACAAAATTAGTTAACTCATATGTCCCATATCCTGACACCTGTTAGGGTCTGAGCTCAGGACAGCCTTACCTGTCAAGGAAAACTTTGAGAGACCAAGTCCATGCAAAAGCAAGAGGTTTATTCGAGCATGCTCGGGCTCACAGCATGACCGCAAACCGTCAGTGACAGAGAGCCCCGAGCCTCTTCAAAGGGGGCTTTTTATAGGCCATCGTCCCGTGCATTTCAGAAAAGCCCGCGCACAAATCACCCAATACATTTGAATTATCACATTAGATGCTGCACTCAGGCAGCCAGTCATTTTGCAACAAGCCATCAGCACCAGCCACTCTCTTCTGTACCTGTTACCAGGCCATCACACCAGGCAGTCAATTAGGCCTTTTCGGGTTTTATGGCCCTATTAGGTGTATTCCAGGGCAAGAAAATACCTCATTAGGCCTTCTCTGACCTTGTGGCCTTATTAGGCGGATTCCATGGCAAGGAGATGCCTCATTAGGTCTTCTCCAGCCTTATGACCTGATCTGGCGATTCCAGGGGCAAGGAGGAGGTGGGGGTACCTGGTGTTGTCAGCCTGCCGCAGCTGCAGGGCGGGATATGGGCTGGCACTTGCTTTGCTAGGGCCCACTTGTCATGGGGCTATCTTTAAACACCCAGTAAATTTACGTAGACATAAAGTGAAGCAAGCCGTGACATAGAAAATAATAAAACTGATTATACAAAGCAATCAAGTATTGATCATAAACCACGTCACTCGTGTGGACCCTAAGCCATTGTTCCTATTTCACTCCATGATCGGCAGGTGCCCTTGTGAGGCATTGCAAGCCATTAAGTCTATAAATACAGATATCAACTCTTTAAACTAAAAAGTAAACTTCTAAATTAACTAAGTTTTGTGTTTTACTATTAAACACTGTACTAATTTAGCACTGTCGTCCCATTGTCCCATTGTTCATTGATTTGCTCCAGCAGGCACCAGTAACGTCTCCATTGTGAGACTTGTTGTTGCTGTGTTTGGCATATCGAATGCGCCCCAGGGAGCTTGCCAGGCTCTGCCATGTGGGCGGGATACTCTTTGTAGCTTGCTAGTCTCTCTGAGAGGGATGGAGGAATCAAACCCGGGTGGGCTGCGTGCAAGGCAAATGCCTTATCCACTGTGCTATCGCTCCAGCCCTCCATTTTACTATACATTTTATTCATATTTTCCTCTAATAAACTAAAAATCCTAGCTGAACAATAGGTCAACACGACTGAAAAAGTGACTTTCTCCTGCACACCCACTCTATAATTCTTCTTGAGCACTGGTTCAAATTTTGAAAGAATTTAATTTTTGCTGCATAATTCATCCACTACTAAACTAATCAATGACTACTCAGCTACAGAGCAAAGAAGGGACTTTCAATTCATGTGGCTGATCTATTTTAGATTCCAGTTGAATTCAGTGCATTGTCGACTTGAGCACTATTTGAAGAGTTGCTGAGCACAGAGCTAAGAGTAGCTTGAGAACAGCACTGGATATGAAGATATACACACACATATACAGGAATATTGACTACACATAGAATGCTTTCCATTCCTCAATTCCTGAGCGTCATTCTGGGTTACCCCAAGGCCCATTCTGGGCTTGTGATTGACTTAGTTTCATGCTCAACTGTTGTAACAGAATACATGAACTGTTGGAGCTACTCCAGAATTGGAAGTTTTGTGCAATAAAAAAAATCAGTCTGGGGTGGGGGGTGGGGGGTGGGAGGGATACAGGGATCCGTGGTGGTGGGAACCGGTCACTGGTGGAGAGATGGGTATTCAAAATAAATAAATTAATTAAAAAAATAAAAATATTTAACATAAAAAATAAAAAATAAAAAAAATCACTCCAACTGGGAGTAGCTGCCCCAGGATCCATGGTTAGAACCCCAGAGGGTTCCCCGATCCCAGTGTGGAGTGATCCCTGAGCAGTCAGGCAAAAAGTCATCAACATTACAGAATATGCCCCCTCAAAATTAAATAAATCAACACAAAACATGATATCTGAATAATAATGCGCAGTGATTTCTGAGCATTATTTTTTGGTGGTTTGGTTGGGGGTCAGGTTGGAGTACTGTACTGGTGGGTGTTTACATGGAAATCCTTGTGAATTTTATTCCCTTAGTGAAAAGGTAAACATTTTGTCTCCATAGGCTATGTGTTCAGCCCCTCCCTCTCAATCTATCCGGTACATGGTGAGCCCCCGATGTCCTGCTAGAAACCAAGCAGATGTTCTGCTAGAGATCCAAGACCAGAAATGGAAAAAAAATTGAACTTTGCCCACCTGAAAGTAGGTGTCAGGACTATTTGGAGCCTGGCCCTTTAAGACTCTGACCGGAAGTGTCGGTGACGTCACAGAGCCGCGCCTTTCCCTGGGGTCTTTGGGGCGGCGGAATCTCACGGTCAGCCGGGGTCCTCGGAGCGTGAGGAGTCGGGGAGGGGCGGGAAGGGGCGACCGGGCGGACTTGAGGGTCCTGCCCGTTTCCTCCGCAGCCGCCAAGGGCTGCTCTGGGCGCCCTGAGCCTCCGCGGTCTCCGCCTTGTGAGCAGGGGTCGCTCCGTGCCGAGCGGGCGGCGGCCCCTCCCCCGGACGCCCCGCCCCCGCCCAGAGGTTTGTCCCTTTTATTCTTGTATTTTAGGGAACAGGGGGGCTCGGCTGGAGGGATCTCATTTGGAAGCTGTGAAGGGGCGCGGGTCCCGGGGAGGCGCTGCCCGCCTGGCGGGGCTTGGGGCTGACTCCAGGCTCTCGCTCAGGGGTCCCTCCTGGGGGCTGGGGTGTCGTTCGCGAGGCCCGCGCCCTCCCTGCTGCCCTGTGGCTCTGGCCCCCAATGGAAGAGAAAGAGTAATGGTGCCTCAGTTTCCCCAGGTCGATGGGGCGTGCGCTGGGCACCTCTCCGTTACTTCCCTCAGAGACACCGGAGCCCCCGGGAACTGGGGGGGGGGTAGGGGGGGTTACAGGCTGGCGCTGGGGATTTGGCGAGGAAAGTTCCAGGCCGGCATTTTGCGTCACCACTTTCATTCATTATGGGGTCAGGGTAAAGGGTCGGTTTCCCTCCAAAGTTGGGAGTGGAGGGGATTCTTTTTTGATAATTACATTGTTTTAATTACGTTTAATTACATTGTTTATTTTTTGATCAACATCCGGCAGTGTTCGGGTCACTCCTGGCTCTGTCCCCGGGGATCCCTCCTGGCATACTCGGGATCCCGTGGGAATGACAACGCTCAGTCCTGGACAGCCTCATGCGAGGCATATGCTCTCTCAGTGGACTACCCTCTTCACTGGCTTGGGACTCAGAAGTGTTGGGCTGCGAGTTTGATTTTCCCCGGTTCCATGCGCCTGCAGTAGAATTTTGGGATCCTGGGAGAAGTGGAGCTGTAAGAGACCCTGGTGAAGCAGGTATAGCATCTGGGCTGTGTTGGAACAGAGGGGTTGGTGCAACCAAGTGTGCAAACTTAGCAGGAAGCAGGCTGGTCACTTCTAGGATGTGCCCCAAGCACTACCATAGTCTAGAATCACCATTGGCCACAACACCTTCATTGCTTTTTTTTTAAATAATTTTTAGGGTTTTTTTTTTGTGTGTGGAGAGAATACTTGCCCATGTTCAGCTGTTATTCCTACCTCTGCACTCAGGGATCACTCTTAGTGGTGCTCAGGAAAACATATAGATGCCAGCAATCAAACCTGGGTTAGCCACGTGCAAGACAAGAACCTCAACTCTATCACTTTTATTTATGGGCCACAGCTGGCAGGTGCTTTGGGCTCACACTTGGATCTTAGCGCAGGCTGGTTCCTGCAATACTGGTGTGGGGACCCTAGGTGGTCCTGAGAGAAACTGTATATCTGTAAGACATGTGGAAAGGCCTTCACTCATTTCTGAATCCCAAAAAAACCATATGAATACTCATACTGGAGAGAAGGCTTATGTATGTCAGGAGCGTGGGAAGAACTTTAGCAGATTCTCAGTGCTTGCTGTACATAGGAGAATTCACACTGGAGAGAAACCTCATAAATGTAAGGTTTGTGGAAAGTCCTTCACTACACAGTCAGCCCTGACTGAGCATATGAGAACTCATAGTGACGAGAAGCATTATCTGTGTCAGAAATGTGGAAAGGCCTTTAGCTCACTCTCAGTGCTCACTGTATATAGGAGAAATCACTTGGGAGAGAATTCTTCTGTGTGTGAAGAGTGTGGGGAGTCCTTTAACACAATGTCAGTGCTCATTTTACACAGGAGAATTCATTCGGAGAGAAACCTTCTGTATGTCAGAAGTGTGGGGAAGCCTTTAGCAAATCCTCAGTACTTCCTATTCATAGGGAAATTCACACTTGAGAGAAATGATCTGTTGTAGTTTGGTGCTCATGAGCTCCAGTGTGTCTCCATTCTTAGAGGTGTTACATACTGGGATTAATTTATTGAAGTATGTTTTACGTAATTTATTGCACACTTGGCAGCTCTTAGGAGTTTGTCCTGGTGTTGTTCTGAATGTCAGAAATGGAACTCAGAGAAAGTGTGTTCAACACAAGCAATAAGCCACAGTACAAACGTCTGGCCCCATACTCTTGGTTGAAAACGTGTTTCTCTAGCTGCATCCTGGTGTTTCCTTTTAGGTGAGAGTTCTCTACTCGCATGTTTTCAAGGGATACCGTGGTCACTGTACAGTGCTCTCTGATGTTCTTAGCAGCCTTTGGTCCTGTCCACTGTCTCTCCAGCTCTCTAGGTTGCTGCTAGGCCCGTTCCTCTGCATCTTCAGGGCTGGCTTCAGAGTCACTGCTTTCATCAACACCTTGATTGATGACTTCCCAGGGAAACTCATTTTCCTGTTTTACCTTGAATCCACTTGCTTCTGTTTTTTTTTTGTAATGAAATTGTGTGTTAGAACATTGGTTCTATGTTTGACGTGTACAGCATCAAGGGACTCTGCTTTAACTTGCTGCCCTGAATTGTGTGACCGGCCCCACCAGCTCTTGCCTCTCTTCTCCTTTATCCTCCTTGCACTGATTCACCTGGGCTGATATAATGGTCTGTCTACACGTGGAACGTTGCACTTTAAAGCTCCTTGGTGATGGATGATGTCACAGATCGGAGTCTTCCATGTGCATGTTTACTTCCTAATGATGTCAAGAGGATCAGACCTCTTATGGGCACACATTTAAAGGACAAGTGATACTTAACTGTCCAAGAGGACACCGAACACCAATTAGTGACAGGACGTGAGGGCCTTTCACCTACAGTCCTTGTACTGTGACCAATGGGCCGTGCCAGCTTTTGGGGTGCTTTTGTGGTTGTTTTTTACTCACTCCGTACATATCTCGTCGGTTCCTGGGTTTTTACTTGCTTCGGAGACTTTAGCAGGAGGCGGGGCTTTGGTGGTTGCAATGGGGGGGATTGTTACGTAGCACACGGATCTCGAGTGTGAGTGTGTGATCCTTGGGTGTATTTTCACCTCCAGCTCTGCGACGGGGCAGCGTTGCCTGGTTGTGGACCTGAGAATGGGGTCTGCCAGTCTTGGGTGGGGATACGGACCTCTTGAGGTCAGAGGTCTAGACCATCCCAACCCTCTCATCCTTGGGTTGTTTTGGGCCCTATTCTGAAACTTTTGGTGTAGACATGCATATGTAAAACTGTCAGAGCACTTTGAAGGGCAGCTCCTCAGCCCCCAATGGTGCGAGACCCTGTTGAAGCCCATCGTTTTCATTGGCAGCCACCAGGAGGAATCCTGGGGGCCTGGGCCTAGCATGTGGCGGCGGGTTGTAAATGGATTTTTTTTCTGACTATTTTGGTTGGTTTTTTTTTTGGGGGGGGGGGCTGAGCACACTTGTATTTCCCCAGAGGTGCTTTTAGGCTCTACCCTCAGAAATTGTTTCCATCAGTGATCATGACTTCATATGGGATGCTGAGGGTTGATTGTTTTCACTAAGGGAAGCACGTATTCTCTTAATTGTCTCTCCAACCTCACTTTGGTGTCTTTTTTCTGCTAAAGAATTCCGGCACCCACAAGTTAGGTTGATAAGCATTTCTCAATTCTTCATCAGCTCCCTGACCCTGACCAGGCTACCCTGGCTGTTGGGGTGAATACTGCATGTAAAGGTTTTTTAACAAGGGGTTATTTTATTTTTTCTATTTTATAAGGTAGTATACTACATTTGATTACATTTCATATTCAAACACCAATCTTAGCTAGTTGGGTTTTTTGAAGGGATGGAGATATTTGTTTAGGGATCACTCCTGCTGCATTAAAAAGAAATTTATTTAGAAAGAGCCAGAGTGGTAGTACAGTGGGGAGGGCTCTGACCTTACACAAGGCCAACCCAGGTTCAATTCCTGCCATTCCAACTCTCACAACGATACACACACTCTTGTGAGCAGAACGAGGCTAAAGGTTTGAATGAGGCAGGCCTTTCTGGGGATGTGGTCCTTTCCCATGGCTAGGGTTTGTAAATGATTATTTACTTTTCAGACAATTTTGGGTTTTTTTGGGGGGGCATACCTATATGTGCTTGTAATGGAGTTCTTTTTTAAGCAAGATATTTGTTTTTTGGGGGGGGTATGAGGAGATATTTATTCAGGGATCAATCCTAATGTGTTGGAATGAAATTTATTTAGAAAGGACTGGGGTGGTATTACTGTGGGGGTGGCACTTCCCATGCACAGGTTGAATTCCCAGACATTCCAGCAGTCCCCGAAGCCACACTAGGGGTGATCCCTCCGTACGGAAGTTGAAATCAGCCCTGAGCACTGCCTGTTGTGGCTCCCAATTGAAACACCACACACACAGACACAATAATTGTGTGAGGAAAAAGTGCCTTAAAGTCTGTCCTTCTAAGGCCCTGTGACTGCCCCCATGGTAGAACCACTTTGGGAGCTGTGGTCGCTGTGGGCGGCCTTAAAGCTCAGAGGGTGCTTAATCAAAGGGGCTCCTGGTCTAGGAGTCAGTCCCTGGCTGGGCCCATAAGACACTTTCTGTGGTGCCAAGGGTGGAATCCTGGTTCGGGTCTCAGGGCTGCAGTTTCCTGCTCTGTAGATGGAGGCAGCAGTTGTCCTGACAGACAGCCCCAATTCCAGACCTTTGTGCATTCCCAGGAGAGGAAAGAGCATCTGCTAGTGTCTCCGTGAGGGGCGGGGCGGTGATTTGGTGCCCAAGGGAGCCTACCATCAGGACCTTTCCAGGTCTAAGACAGGAACATTCGGGTTCAGGGCTAGAGGTCTGTACTTTCTCGTCTCACAGCTCTGACTACTCCAGCTCTTGGTTTGGATTCTAATGCTGAGCCATGAAATAATGGGCAGGACAAAGTGGTCCTGAGTCTTGGTCCCGGAGATTGCTGGCAAAAAAAGTCTTTGTGAATTTTAGTCCTTTAATAAAAACTTTGGAGATTCTAGCGGGGGAGTGCAGCTACTCGTATAGCCTCGACCAAAGACAGGCCTGTCTCTCTTCGGAGAAGGCCATCCTCTTCGAGCGCGCAGCTTTAGGAGGGGCGCCCATGGAGCGATGAAAGAGGAAGGGGACACCCGCCTAGCCGAATCAACCCTGGTGATCAATGGGGTGACAGATGTCGCAGCCAGAGTGATCGCACATCTGTAGGGCATTTGCCTTGCATGCAGTGGGCCTGGCACAGCCGGCTTCGATTCCTCCACCCCTCTAGGAATACCGAGAGTGTCTCACCCGCACGGAAAAGCCTGGCAAGCTACCCGTGACTATTCAATATGCCAAATATAGTAACAACAAATCTCACGGTGGAGACTTTCCTGGGTCCGCTCTTGCAAATCAATGAATAATGGGAGGACCATGACTGGCACTGTGAATTAAAACTTTAATAAAGACTTTCTGCTGCATATGCCATCTGTTCAGTCCCTCACTGTCCATCTATCCTGGATCTGGCTGCCCCCAGATGCCCTGGTCACCTGATTGAGGAAAGAAACAAGCAAAAATAAAAAATACGTTCCTTACCAGAAAGTACCTGGCCCGGAAAACTCGGCGCCTGGCCCTTTAAGGCTGTGACTGGCCATGCCTGTGAGGTCATGGAACCCGGGTCTTTCCCTCCCGCCCTCCACCCCCAGTGGACCAGCTTTCCGGGCGGAAATTCCGCTCAGCCGCCATTGTTGGCAAAGGTGAGGGGTGGGGAAGGGGCAGGCATTGGGGTACCCACGGAAAGGGGGGGTGGGGGGGCGTCCCGGCAGGCCGGGCTGAGTGGTGGCTCTGGGCGCCCTGAGCCCCCCGCGGCCTCCGCCTTGTGAGCGGCCTTCTGAGCGGAGGGGTCGCTTTGTGCCAGTCGGGGGTGGTGGTCAGTCCCTGGGTCGCCTCGGACCCCTGCCGAGAGGTTTGTCTGCCAAGTCAGTTGGTTTTTAGGAAACGAGGGAGGTTTCCCGAAGAAAAGTGATTTAGGAAGCCGCCTGGGAGCACTAGTCTTGCAGGGGGTCACTGGCCTCCCACGCCTGTGGGAGGCGTTTGTTTCTTTCTTGTTTTCAAAACAATTTTTGTTCAGGGCTAACTCCTGGCTCTGCACTCAGGGATTGCTCCTGATGGTGCTCGGGGGATCCGAGGGGATGCTGGCTCCAATCCTGGTCAGCAGCATACAAGGCAAATGTCCCCTCCATGTACTAGCCTCCTGCCCTGTGGTGGTGGTGGGGGTGGCGATTCCTGATACATATGAAACACGCTGCTGACTGTGGGGGCCTCGGGCTCCTGGATCTAGGTGTCTGTGCAGCACTTACACTGCCGTTCACTCCTCTGGACTCTCCATCTTGGAATGATCCTGTGTTTGCAAATTTGAAATCAATATTATTATTATTATTATTTATTATTATTATTTTGCTTTTTGCTTCACGCTTGGCAATGCACAGGGGTTTCTCCTGGCTCTGCACTCGGGAGTTACTCCTGGCTGTGCTCAGGGGACCATATGGGATGCTGGAACTCGAACCCGGGTTGGCCGCGTGCAAGGTAAACGCCCTATCCGCTGTGCTATCTCTCCAGCCCCCTGAAATCAATATTATTATTCCAATGAAGAAGTTCAGTGGAACAGCATGTTAGTTTTAAGGTGCAGGCCTGGCCATGGCCAGAAAGAAATCCAGAATCCAATTCTTGGAGGTAGAGGACCTTTAATGTGTATTCAAAAAAGAAATACTAATACCACGGCACCTCTCGCCACCTGTGTTCAGTGGTCGCACACTGCTTTCCCCACCCTGAATGGCCACTGGCCATGGGTTCACAAAGGAGAAAACAAGGGCCTGGCTGGTTGGTATCAGTTACAGTTTATCCCAATCCCATCTCCATTCACTTTTGATTTTCCACTATTCTCTCTCTTTTCTCCTTTATCCTCCTCTCCTGATTCTCCTGGATTCCTCCTGGATTCTTTCTTCCCTACTTTCCATGATACTCTTCTCCATTCTCTCTTACTCTCCCCTTGTATTCTCCTCCGAACATTATCCTTGGTTCTTTCCCCTCGCCCGCTCTTCCAGCCTCCTCCTCTTGATTCTTCCTCCTGTATTCTCCCCTGTTCTTGGCTCGGATTCCTCCCTGATCCCTCCTCCAACCTGCCTCCTGCCCACTGTTGCAGCTTTAGTTATATCCCAAGTCATAAGCCTTGGAAACATCATAAAATTCATACTACATAACTCGATTCCCTAATAAGAGTTTACAGTGTCAAAACAGGCCCCCTTGGTAAAGCCTGTTTTGTTTGTACCAGAGTGTTAGGTGTGCTTCAGAAGTACAGCCAGGAAGGAAATGATCCGGGTAGTGTGTGACAAGTTCCTGTGATGTCAGTCAATAAGGGAAAGTCTGTGTGAGTGTCCAGATATTTGGATTTCACGCGTATGTTAACGTGTAGTTTCTGGATATTCTGGTGAAAGCCAGGAAGAATGTGGATAAATAAAAAGGCAAAAGAGATGCTCCTCGCTTAGGGCTGTCAAGGCTCTCCACTGTCCCATTGTTTGCTCTGACTCGGACTTGACTATTTTTTTTTCCTTTTCGGTCACACCCAGACATGCTTAGGTGTTACTCCCGCCTCCTGAGGAATTACTCCTACCTTGGGGACCATAGGAGAAGGTGGCATTGAACCCAGGCCAGGCCTCGTACAAGGCAAAAACTGTCCCTACTGGACTATCTCTCCAGCCCCTGTGGCTTGGCTTAGAGGCCCTGGGCTTTGGGGGATTATGGCAGAGAAACAGACATACCATCTCTTTTCAATTCCTCCTGAATAATGTTCTGTCTGGGGAGCCACAACCAGCTGGGCCCATTCCTAGCTCTAAGGAGTTTAGGTATCTGTACCTCAGGATCCTTATGGGGTACCTTATAGAATCCAGGTCTGTCGTGTGTGACCAGCTCCCTCCCTCCTGTGTCATCTCTGCCTCCCTTGTTTCAGGTACTGATTAGCGTTGTGGAAGTATAACGGATAAGTATTTTTTAGACTCATCTTAGCAAATTGGTACTGGCAAGGTTCTTTATTGGCGTGAAATGAAGAGTTATTTTAATTTTTAAACTTCTTTTCGTCATCTTGGGTCACACTGAGACATGCTAAGAGATCACTCCTGGTGGTGCTCCGGCGCAGTTACACCTTGTGGAAGACAAATACCCTACCTGCTGTCCTATCTCTTTGGCACCTATTGGAAACAGTTTAAATGAACTTTATTGTGCATAGAAAGACATTTGAAAGGATGGAAGGGACCCCTTGTATCAAAGGTCTGACAGTGTTGGGAATATGGGTTAGTTCCCCAAGCTCCCCACATCCCAGCACTCCCCAAGCCCCCCACATTCCAGCAGGCTGCTCCGTTTACCTGTGATTACTTGCAAGGTTGATCACAGTCATGCATCCCACCCATCAGTTCAATAGTATCAGAGGAAAAAAATAAGTATTAAAATTGGAATTAGCAAAGTCCAATTAATCTAGTTTTCACTAGAGTGATGAAAAGAATTTTGACGGCCAAAAAATGCTTCATGGTGACCGGAATGCTTTGTTGTCCATTAATCTCCATGCTTAGTGTTGGAATATACTCTAGATTTTTATATGTACATCCATGTACATCATGATCACAACCATCCAGTTGTTCGTCAATTGCCTCGAGCAGGCCCCAGTAACGTCTCCTTCGTCTTAGCCCAGATAATTTTTTAAAAAGTGCCATATTCAAGGCCCTTTCAGGATTAGGAGAATGAGACCCATCATTGTTACTGGTATTTGGGATATTGGGTACACCACGGGGAGTTTGCTATACTCTGCCTTGTGGGCAGGTTACATTTGGTACCCTGCCAGTTTGTCCAAAGTAAGAATGAGATAATAAATATAAGTAAATGTACATAAATATAAGTAAATTTTATATATGTGTAATTTATATGATATATTATATTATGATGTATAACACACAAATACTCTATATATCTTTGTTGTTGGTGCACACCTGCACTTCTGAGGGCTTACTCATGGATTTTCACTTCTTTGGTGCTCAGGGGTATATTTGGAATTCTGAGGATTGAACCCAGATATACCATATGCAAGACAAGCGTCCACCTGCTCTTGTTCCATACTTTGGCTTTGGAATTGTGTTTCTGAAACTGCCTTCTGTGGTTTTCCTAGTAGGCAAGTTTACACTGGTCGTGCGTTTTCAAGAGGTAGTGTGTCGGCTGGTTGGACAGTATTATTGGACAGTGCTCTCTGATGTTCTAACCAGACTTTTCTCTTTTCCAGTGTCTGTCCAGCTCTCTGAGCTTCTGCTAGGACATTTCCACTCTGCATTTCCAGGGCTGGCTTTGGAGTCACTGCTTTTGCCCCATCTTGATTAATTCCCCGGGAAGCACAAGGTCAGGTGCTTTGAACCAACCTGCCTGATTTACCTTGAATTTACCCACATGTGCTTTGCCTGATGAACTGTGTGAGGGGATCGGTTCAATGTTTGACTGGCCAGTACAGGATCAGGGGTCTTCTCTTTATCCCCAGCCCCCCACTGTTGAGCAACCACTCCAGCAGCTGCCTCTCCAGTCCTTGATCAGTCCATCCCCCTTGCAGCGTGGATTCGCCTGGATGAGCAAAGAGTGTCTCTCTGCATCTAGACCGTGGCTGATTTTATGACATGACAAGAGCTGCGTCCCTGAAGCTCCTTGCACCACTGTATATTCACACTGTGAGCAGTAGGGCCACACCATCTTTCCGGTCGGTTTCACGCTTGTTTTTTCCTCATTCCCCATACCCGGCTGTTTCTGAGGTGCAACAAAGGCTTTCGGGAGACCCAGAGATGTTGGGCCTTGCAGTAGGGGCTGTGCGGTGGTGCTGGGGTCACAGGTGTGAGTGAGTTACCTTGGCCAAGATCGCGTCCAACTCGGGAAAGGTTCAGAGGCGGAAAGGGTCAGAGACTGGTTTGTGAAGCACTGCAGGAGCTGCCGAGGGTGGGGCTCAGCCCCCCAGAACTTGTCATCAAAGACTTCACTACGCCCTACCCGGGAGCCTTTGGCCCTGGCATCACTAATGTAGACCTTCAGATTCACTTCGAAGGGCAGTTCCCAGCCTCCCTACAGAGGAGACCAAGTTGTCCTCTGTCCTTTGATGGCACGGGTCCACCCAGTGGCTTGGGACCTGCGGGTAGGTAAAGTAAAGTAAAGTAAAGGCCCTCCCGTTGATCATCGATTTGCTCGAGCGGGCCCAGTAACGTCTCCATTGGAGACTTTGTTGTTACTGTGTCTGGCATATTGAATACTCTCGGTAGCTTGCCGGGCTCTCCGAGAGGGGCGGAGGAATCGAACTCGGGTCGGCCATGTTGGCTGCGTGCAAGGCAAACGCCCTACCCGCTGTGCTATCGCTCCAGCCCCCGATTTGCTCGAGCGGGCCCAGTAACGTCTCCATTGGAGACTTTGTTGTTACTGTGTCTGGCATATCGAATACTCTCGGTAGCTTGCCGTGGGGTTTACAAATGAAACTTTTTCATTATTATTGTTTTGGTTGGGCTGTGTACCATGTATGGAGATATGCAGGGTTTACTTTTGGCTCTGTACTCAGGGATTCCTGCTGGTGGTACTCGGGGACCAAATGGGATGCCAGGGATTGATATGGGTTGGCTGCATGCAAGGAAAGTTCCCTACCTGTTTTGCTGTCTCTAGCCACAAATTTTGTGTTTTTTTCCTAGATCAAGTATTTCTGCTTCCTAAGGACTAGCTGCAAAGCACCCCACACATGGAATCCCACCCTCACTTGCCGAACGTCAGCTGTTGTGGTGAGTACTGGGGCTAAAGTTTTGGGGTTTTTATTTTGAAGAAAATAGTTGGTTTCCGGGATGGGTGATGGTGTTGGGGAAGCTTTGCTTATGTGGAGGAAATAATTGACTTAGAAAGGGTCAGATCAATACTAGAGCAAGTCAGGTGCTTGCCTTGCAAGTGGACAACCCAGGTTCGATCTACGTCTGCTATTCCATATTGTCTCTGAGACCCCTAGGACTGAACCCTGATACCAGAGCTGCAATATTCACTGAGCACTGACAGTTGTTGTCCAAAATTGAAACACATGCACACAGACACACACAGACACACACACACACAGACATAAACACACATAGAGGATGTGAGGGCAATGAAAGAGTCATTGTATTCAGGAGAAAAACATGGATTTCTGCAGCATACAAACAAGAAAAAAAAAGAAAAAGGGGACTTAAGGATCCTTGTTAAATATTTCGCTCTAAAATATGTCTTTACATGAGTGTTGGATATTTACCTTAAGTGTTCCCCCCCCCCCCCGCCCTGAGAAGTGGTTTTATGAGCACTTCCGATCCCCCGAGTTTATATTTAACTCAAAAGGTCAAGTCTTCCAGTGATTCAAAACTTTATCTATGTAGTCATTTATTTGCATTTCTATTCCCCCTATAACCTATATAATCTATAATCTATCATTATAGAGCAATATTCTTTGGTTCAAAACAACAAAAAAAAGTTAATGGTAAACTCTTAATTTTTGTGAGTTATTTAACTCTGAAATATATTTACTGCTGGGCATTCATCATAATTACTTGACTCAGGCTTCAGTTGCCATAGTTTCTAACTCCAGAAAGCTGGATCCCATCGAGAATCTCTGGATGGACCTGGGGCAAGCAGCAAAGGTACCCTGGCTTCAAGATGGGACGGTCTAGAAGTCATAAAGCACCAGCTTGTTTCCAAGCCATCAGAACCAAAATGACCTGACGCAGTGGGGTGTGGGAAGCGAAACTGGCCTGAGCACTCCATGTGGAATTTATGATAAAATCCCAGTCAGCTTTTAACCGTAGCTCCTGAACCCCAGAGAAGTAAGTTTTGGAATGTTTATTTCTTACTGTGTATGTCGAAATAACTGCAAATATTAATAAAAAGTAAATTTTCTTGTTTATATGTGCAAGCAGGGAATGAGCAAACCACACGGATGCTTGTGCGAATTCGCCCTGAGAGAATTTCTCAGTGTAGTCTCAGGCAGTACGTCTCCTTGAGATAATTCCCCCAAAAGAAATGCCTCTGTTGAAATGCTTGACCTCTGTCAGTGATAAATCAGAATACATTCAGTCCTGGACCTCGAATCCCCTCAGATGTTCTATAATTTTGCTAATCAGTTCAGAATTAAAGGTCCACTTTTCACTGTCCATTGGCCATTAATTGTTGTGTTCTCTATGTCTTTGTTTCTCTGGAGAGACAGAGCACCAAACACAATGTACCATGGGACCTACCAACTCAATATTATTCATTATCCATGGTTTAAAAGTAGACTCACTCTAGAAATTCCGGATGTCAGACACACGTAATATGGTTCATAGTAAACACCCTGGATATTTGGATAATTTTGTGATACAGCACTGTTTAGATGTGTTGTTGTTCTTGGTTTTTGGCTTTTCGGGTCACACCTCGCAATGCACAGGAGTTACTCGTGGCCTTGCAGGCAGGAACTACTGTTGGCATTGCTCAGGGTACCATATGGGATGCCGGAGGATCAAACCTGGTCAGCCATATGCAAGGCACATGCCTTAGCCGCTGTGCTATTGCTCCAGCCCTTTCCATGGTTTTCAGAGCTATTCCTGCACAACAGGAAAGAGTGCTGGATGAGACTCATGTGCTGATTTGGGATTACAGTAAATCATGACCAGGATGTGTCCAGGTCCAGTGGGTCAGAGCTGGGACAGCCTGGGGCTCATCTGATCCCATAATTAACCATGGTCCCTGGAAGAGAGTGCCCAGGTCCATGTCCCTGTCCAGTAAGCAAGTGGGAAGCTGAAGTTTTTTCCATCCTGAGCCCCTGTGGCTGTTCACATGGTATAGCCAGTAATGGGACTGTGGTCACTGGGGCCTGCAGAAGCCCCCTCTACGTGGGAGCTCCTGTGCTCAGAGTTAGTCTCTGACCTTAGCGACCTTTCTGTGAGGTCCAGGGTGGAGTTCCGGGGCTCAGGCAGGGCTGTGGTTTCCTCCCCTGTAGGCCTCAAGCGCTCCTGACCTGGCAAGCAGCCGGGTCACAACCCACTACTCTGTCCCCTTAGAGGCAGGAACATCTGGCAGTTTCTCACGGCGGATGGTACTATGAAACTGTGTCCAAACATCTGACTGGTCACTACAGTTCTGGCTCTAATGCAGGGACTTCTGGTCAGGTGGGGTTAGGCTGGTTGTGCTCCTCTCTAGTGCTCATGGCTCAGGCCTTTGCATGGAGCCACCTGCAGATCTTCAAGAAAAACAAAAGCAGAAGATAGGGACATGACCTCTGCCACACACCATCCTCAGGCAGGAGAGTGAAAATGACGCAAGTACAGTGACAGGAAGCACAAGCTTCCCAGGCAGATAGTTTCTGATTGTTTCAGTAAGGAGAAGGGGATGTGACTCCTGGCCTGATTAAATGGCTCTCTGTTTGAGGTCACTGTTTTGTTTATTTTATTGATTTGAATGGGCCATATTAGTGGTGCTGAAATATCACTGTTTTCGGGAATGGGGGACCATATGAGGTGCCAGGGGTCCAATGCTGATTAGAATTTTTTTGAAGGTGTTGAAGGGGAGGGCCCATACCAGTGATTCTCAGGTTATTTCTGGCTCTGTACGCATCTGGCAGTGCTTGAGGAACCATAATGGATGACGGGATCGCCAGCCCTACCTGCTGTGTACGGACCCGCTGTCCTGTTACTCCAACCTGCTGCTTTGTTTTCTTTCATGTTTATTTTTGTGCCACAGCGGAGTTGCCTTGGGCTTCCTCTTGGCTCTGTGCTCCAGATTCACCCCTGATAGGCTTCAGGGGAACCCAGGTGTGCTGGTTATGTATGTACCCTGATGGCTACAAATGTCTCAGGGCCCAGGACCTGTGTTTCTCCTTTTTTGTCTTTCCCACTCTGAGAGCCTCACCTTCTCAGTCACATAGTCCCATGTTCACATGATGTTGTATGTCCAGTTCTGGGCATGCGCCTGTTCCAGGGAGTTGGAGCAGAGAACCTTAGGATTGAATCACTTTTACCATCCTTGAGATGAATTTGGGGTCTCCCTTATAAATGTAAGGACTGTGGGTATGCGTTCACTTACTCCTCCTTATTACACATAGTAATATTCATAACGGAAGGAAAATTTACATATGTGTGCAATGAAGGAAGCCCTACATTATGGCCTCAAGCCTTAGAATCCCAGGAACATTGATCTTGGAGACAGACTACATATATAAGGTCTGTGGGAAGGCCTTCACTCAAACTTGGTGTTTTACGAAGCACAGAAAAAAATCATACCATAAAGATACCACATAGATGTCTGACATGCGGGAAGGTCTTCACTCTACCCTGTAGCCTTATTATGCATTTGAGAAGTCAAAGTGGAGAAAAATCTTATATATGTAAATAGTGTGCAAGACATTCACTCAATCCATAACCCTTATTAGCCATATGAAAATGCATACTTGAGAGAATCTTATGTTTGTAAATGTGGCAAGGCCTTTGCATACCTCTCAAGCCTTTTAGACATCCTAAAATGCACACTAGATGAGTTGATCCCTACAAAGTATCCCCAGGTTCAGAGCAGTGCCCCTCGGGAAAACAAGGTGTTTTTTTTTGCACCAGGAGTTTTGGGGGCCGCAGAAGTGCAGCCAAGAAGGAAGCAATCCACGTAGCATGAGACAAGCTTCCAGTGACATCAGTACTATAAGGGAAAGTACTTCCTGTTTATAACCTGGGCTTCGGCTTTAGCAGTGTCTTAGCATTTGAACTTCACCTGTACGTTAACTTGTAAATAATGGGTCTTGGTGATGGAAGTCAGGAAGAAGGTGATTAAAAAATAAATAAATAAATAAATAAACATAAATAGGTTAAAAGTTCTTGAAGCAACAAAAAGCTTCAAAATTTCTTAGAGTCTTAAAAATCCTGCCATCAAATATAACAATGTTCACTCAAATTTTCTACATCTATTGGTATTGCAAGTTTGTTGTCTCATCAATTTTAATCCTAGAATTTTATTAGCGTTTGGGGATTTTTCTCTTTGGTAAATTAAATGCATACATACAAAACCACCCATACCTCTGGACAGCCACAGTTCGCCACGTTACAGTCATTGCTCTGATTCTGGCTTGGCCCAGTGGCCCTGTTTTGAAGGGGTTTATGGCAGAGACAAACCATAAAGTTGTCGAGAATCATTTTAATTCTAAAATCAGGCAAAAGTTTCTTCAGGCCTTCCTGTGTTTGCCTGAGGGAGCTGTGGTCAGTCCATACTCCTGACTTTCAGCTCAGAGCTCCATGACTTGGAGAATTCTGGCACGTTATAGATGCTGTGGTTGGAATCGAGGTCGCCCGTATTTACAAGCACTTTATCCTCTTTATCATCTCTCTGCATACATAGTATTCAGGATCTTTTATTAGACTTTCAGAAGGGTTAAAGATATATATTTTGAAAATGTTCATCTTTGGAAAATGGCCCTGGAAATATTCTTCAGTAGAGTGGATGGGAGACAGTTAGTTGTCTTTACTGTGAGTAGAGAAACGTGGACCAGTGTTTTGAAAGAATTGGAGGGTCTCCTTGAGTCAAATCTTTTACAAATGGTGGGGAGAGCACAAACCCACCCATGTCAGCAGGCAATTAGATTCAGCTGTGATTGTTGAACAGTAAGGGTGGTCACACACCTGGATCCCACCTCTTTCTCATTTCAGCAGTATTAGAGATAAGGAAACCTGAAACATTTGCTTTTGGAAACATTAATATCCCAATCAGAATACTACAATTGCTCAGTGGTCATCAGAATGCTAAATATCATTTAGATAGGTCGAAAAGGCTAAGCAAGTCTTTCGAAAAACCAGTATGGTCTGCTGACTTTGATTCAGTTTATCCCTCCATTTAAAAATTGATCCTTATGCTGGGTTCTACTTCTTTAAAATATATTTTTTGTATATATACATATGTTTTTTTGATTTTTGGGTCACACCTGGTGTTGTACAGGGGTTAACCCTGGCTCATGCCCTCCGGAATTACTCCTGGCGGTTCTTGGGGGATCACATGGGGCGCTGAGAATCGAACTTGGGTCAGCTGCGTGCAAGACAGATGCCCTACACAGTGTGTTCTCTCTCCAGTCCCTGCATAAAATATTTTTGATTTGGGGGTACATCTGGCACTTCTTGAGTGTTACTCCCGGTGGTGCTTGGGTCATCATTTGGAATGTCATAGCTGGAATTCAAGCTGACCTAATTCAGTGCAAGCGCTAAGCCACTGTACTGGTTTGAGTAAATAATATTCGAAGCCAATTAAATTCTAAGTTATAAAGCATAATATTAATTAATTGTCTTCCTGTATCCATACAAAAGGACATTGCAGTAAGGTAAACTGCTCAAAGGACATAAGGAGAGGAGAAAGGCAATATTAACTTACAGTACAGCTTCAGTGTCTAAGAAGGATGAGACCTTACGAATTGGTTGGGGAAGAGAGCATAGAAGTGGTTACAGACTGATAAAGTAATGGGAGTGACTCGGGAGCACTGTGATGGGTACAATCTGATAAACCTAAGCTTCGTATACTCCAACATTCTGGGTTTGAAAACTTGTTTCTGAAGTAGGTGAAATCCCAATGCTTGTGTGTTATCAGGGGTAGTGGGTTGATCCAAATTACTTTCAGGTATTCGTAGAAGCCTTTTACTCCTTTTTGCGTTTTTCTCTGCCTCTCTGGTGGCTGTTTTCTGATTTGTCCCAGTTCTCTGGAGGGCTGGCTTTGGAATCACTGCTTTCACCCCATCGTGATTTATCACTTTCCTGAGACTCTCATTGTCCATGTCCCACCTGTTCCCTACCTTCGTGTTTTACCTTGTATCAACTTGCTTGAATTTTTCCTAATGGCTTGTGTGTGAGAGCTTTGGTTGAATGTTTGAGTGACCGGTACAGCATCAGAGGACTTGTCCTTACCTCCAGCACTACCGTGCCTGACCAGCCACCCAGCATCTGCTTCTGCCTTTCTGTTCTCAGAATTTTTCTTTATTTTTTTCCCTGCTTGGATTGTTTCCATTTTGTTGTTGCTGTACTTCTGGGCTACACCCTACAGTGCTCGGGCCTTACTCCAGACTCTGAATTCAGGAATCACTGCTGCCAAGGTCAGAGGACATTAAGATATGCCTTGGGTAAGCTGATAACATATGCTGTACTATCACTCTGTCCCCCCAAATAGAATATTAATAGTTGAAAAATAGAAACAGTTCATATCGTGGTCCTGTAAAGAGCGTGAATATAGGATTATTATACTATACAACACGCAAGACAAGAGCAAGTGCTGGATGAAGCTCATGCAAATGTGCTGACTGGGGATTAGAGTAAAAGAGCACGCAGAAGAGTCGGGGGCTAGGTCGACAGACCTGAGGCTCTACCTTGTGCTTCCCTTGACCCAGAAGTGACCCTGGTCTCCAGGAGAGATCTCTCATGCTCGTGTCCCTATCTACCCTGCGAGAGGGTGGCTGAAGGTTTGTCCATGATGAATTCCTTTGTCTGCCCCCATGGCATAGCCACTTACAGGGCTTTGTTCACTGGGTGTGGTGGGGGCAGCCCTGGTTGAGGCCTGCAGGGGCCACTAATACTCTTACACGCATGGGCTCAGAGTCAGTCCCTGGCCAGCCTTGTAGGAACCTTCCTGTAGGGAAGACTCCCAGGGCTCAGTTTCCTCTCCTGTAGCCTAAGCCCAGTACTCCAATCTGGTCAGACAGCCCGGATCCCAACGCACTTTGCATCTGCAGGAGAGGAAGGATCTTCTGACAGTGTCTTTCCCAGATGGGTCAGGGTTCTGGTGCTGGATAATTTCCACCGATCAGAGCATTTCCTGCTCCAGTGTTGGTACTTCTGGTCAAGGTTGGGAGATTGTGCTCCACACTGGTGGTCACGGCTCTGACTTCTTTAGGATTTGCATGGAGCTTATTTCAGATGCTCAGGAATTAGAGACAGGGGAAGATAGTGACACGCTGTCTGACTCACTGTCCCCATGTCAGAGGAGAGTGACTGGATGGCATGATGCAGTGACAGGAACAGACAGGCTTCCAGGCCCATCTGTTTCAAGCTATGTTAGGAGGGAGCCCTGGGATAGGGTTCCTGGCAGGGGTGACTGACTGCTGTTTCAGGCCACTTCCGTCCCTGTTTGTTTTGTTCTATTTACATTGAATGGTGCTCAAGAAGTACTCCCAACTCAGTGCTCAGGGGTCACACCAGTTTGACCTTGGGGATCGGCTTGGGGAGCTCTGAGATTGCATACGATGCTGGTGATTCAAGAATAACCTCCTGGATTTTGTTTTGTTTTGTTTTGGGAGCTGATAGGTAGCCACACCCCATGATTCTTGGGATTATTCCTGGCTCTGCACTCCAACATTGCACCTCAGAGTTCTTGGTGCAACATATGAACAGCAGAGATCGCCAGCCCTACTCGGGTTTCCTGGACCCACGGTACTGTTACTCCATCTTGCTGCTTTGTTTTTTTCATATTTGTTTCTGTGCTACAGTGTAGATGCTCATGGCTTCCTCTTGGCTCTGTTCTCTGGATTCACCCCTGACGGACATCAGGACCCAGGGTGTGCAGGCTCTGTATGGGCCTTGGCAACTACAGTGACTCTGTCCCCAGGACATGTGTTTCTCCTGTTTTGTCCTTCCCGCTCTGAAGAGTGTTGCCTGCTCAGTAACAGAGTTTCATGTTCACTTACTGCAGTGTGTGTAGTTCTGAGCATGTGTCTGTCCCTGGGAGAAAAGGATGCCTGGGGCCGTCAATGTCATTGGGGTCACTTTTCCTGCCCAGAGATAATTTGGGGCGGCTTCAATACAGGAATTACAGGCACTTATGCCCTCACATAGCTCTGAGTCACTCGCTGACATTGTCTGTCTCCGTCTCATCCCTAATACATGGAACGGGGAATGTGGGATATGGCATTGGGGGAGAGGGGGCAGCTAGTGTTTTGTTCCAACCCAGTGTTGCTTTTTGTGGTCCTGTTGGGTTTCTGCTCAGGTGTTACCCTGTGCCGTGCTCATTGGATTTATCCCTGGAATGGCTCCATGCAAGTCCAGAACCTGTCGCGAACCTGTCCAGAACCTGCAGGAACTTTCTAGAATAATGTTGTTGTAGCAGATCTGGCTCCGTGTGAGGGATTCCTGGGATCACTAGCAGAAATGGGGAAACAATTAACTTTCCCAACCCTGTGTGGTGTCTGGCCCTTTAAAACTCCGACCAGAAGTGTAGGTGAGGTCACAGAGCCCCGCCTTTCCCTGGGGTCTTTGTGGGCGGAGCAATATCCACCCTGTTTGTTGGCTTGTGAGGAGGTGGGGGGCGGGAAGGGGGCGGCCAGGGAGCGGGGACGTCCCATAGGGCCAGTTTCCTCTCTGGCCATGGAGTGAGTGGTGTATCTGGGAGCAGCCCTGAGCCTCCGCCGGTCTCCCCACCGCGGGACGCCCCCAGCGCCCGCCTTTTCGAGAGCTTTGTCTGTCTACTCATTTCTATTTTAGCGCATCGCATGGCAGGAGTTTTTTATTTCGGAGGCGAGTGAGGAGGGGGCGTCGGTCCCGGGCAGGTGGGCTGACAAGTGAGGTGGAAGGTTCGAGAGCCAAAGTCCGTTCGGAAAGTGTCAGGAACAACAGAAATGAGGACGACCAGAAGAGAAAGAGTTTTCTTTTCAAGTTTGTTTTTCATTGTGTGTCCTAGTCGCTATGGCCCGGGCGACCCCATGGGGTCGCGGGCACGAGACCCTCGCCCTCCCCCCCAACCCATCGCTCTGGCCCCCAACCGGAGAGGAATGTGCCAGAGCCCGAGGGAGCCCCAGCTTGCCCGCAAGTCTCATGGCCCTTGTGGGACCACCACAGCTTTGGCTCTGCAGCAGGGACCCTCGGAGCCCGGGGGCCTCAGCAGGATTGGGGCGTGGGGACATCTCGAGAATGGCTACGCCCCGGTTGCCTACCTATATCCCCCTCTTTCCAGGCCGACTTTCGTATCTAGGCGGGTTGAAAAGGAGTCAGAGATCAGGGGTTTCCCTCGGCAAGGGGACCTGGGGGCCCATTCTTTGGCCTTTTGTGGGAGAGGGCTGGGGCCTCTCCTGGCTTGTTCAGGGCTCTCTCCTGAACCTTCCCTCAGGAAACGACCCAGGCAGTGTTCGGTGTAACCCCGTACCTTGGTGAGCAGCGTGAAGGCGCATCAGCGCCCCACTACCTGGTGGGGGGAGGAGGGCGCTGGGTGCGTTTCTCCTGTGCTTGGGGCTCAAGAACATTGGGCCCAGCGTTCGATTTTCACTTGTTCCTGGTTCAGCCATCAGGCTCGGAGGGCTTTTCCTTTTCCTTTTCCTTTCTTTTTTCCCCTTTGGTTTCTGTTTGCTTTTAGGTCCACGCCCTGTGATGCTCTTGGGGTTATTTCTGGCTCTGCACTCTGATCACTGTGGGTGCTGTTCAGGGAACCCTATGAGATCAAGATCACGACCATCCTGTCGTTCTTAACAACTTAATGACCCCTCGTTCATCAATTTTGCATGTGTGTCTTACAGAAACATTAGTTTATTCCCTGGTAATGCCATTCACATTGCGTTGGTGTGGTGCAAATGTTAGGAACCAACCTGCAGTTCTGAATGTCTTTTTCCATGGAGACTCTAAAGTCATAGGGCGATGATTGGAATCCTCTGCTGTTCGACAGGGAAGCAGCCAGCCTGAGTGGAATGTCTCTGATCCTGCACACTGTGAAAATGTCTCGAGTGGGCATTTGTGCCCTCAGCCCCATGGGGATGCCAAAACACACAGGATGGCCCCTGAGGGTGATCCAAATGGAGAGAGCAACCTCACTCTGAAGAAGCCCTCCCCTGGGAAAAGGTCCATACAGTCTGTTGTTCTCAGTCCACAGACACAAACTCCAATACTGTAGCAGACCCTAGAATGTGGGAGAGGAGCACTGTTTGTAGTGAGTCCCTCACACCGGAAAGCCCATAAGCAAAGTCACCATGGACTGACCCTGTCTAAGAGTAAGCAATGTGGGGGAGCTTCCTCGTGTTCCCAGGACTGTGATGTTCCTTTAGAAACCCACAGTGGACAGAATCCCCAGGAGTGTCAGCAGCAAGGGCGTGGCTTGAGTCCAGTGTCATCCCAATGTGCTGACATGAACATCCGCACAGGAAGGAAAACTAATACATGTAAGGACTGTGCAAAGGCCTTCACGCGACCCTCTGACCCCTTAAAACTTTTGGAGAATTCATACGGGAGAGAAACCATATGTGTCTGAGCAATGTCGGACGGTCTCTGCTTACTCCTCACACCTTTCTAGACACAGGAAAATTCACAGTGGAGAGAAACCTCATAAATATAAGGCATGTGAAAAGGCCTTCACTCGATCCTCGACCCCCACTGGGCATATGCAAACTCAAACTGAAGAGAAGCCTTATATGTGTAAGGAATGTGGGAATGCCTTTGGTATTCCTCCAGCCTTACTCGTCATGTGAGAATTCACACTGGAGAGAAACCTCATGTTTGTAAGGCATGTGGAAAGTCCTTCATTCTATCCTCAGCCCTTACTCGGAATATGAAATCTCATAATGGAGAGAAATCTTATGTATGTAAGGTATGTGGGAAGGCCTTTGGTTATTCCTCAAGCCTTACTAGTCATTTGAGAAATCACACTGGACAGAAACCTTATATTTGTAAGGAATGTGGGAAGGTCTTCCGTCTGCCCTCAGGCCTTACTACACATAGAGCAGTTCATATTGGAGTGAAATCTCATGTGCGTCAAGAATGTGGGAAGGCCTTTGTGTTTCTTTGTAGTCTTAGGAAACATCATAAAATTCACATTAGATAATTCAGTCCCCTAATAACAATTTTTAACATCAAAACAGGCTCCTTCAATAAAGTCTGTTTTGTTTGGACCATGATATAAGGTGCTACAAAAGTGCAGCCAGGAAAGAAATGATCTTGGTGGTGTGTAACAAACCTTCTGTGATGTCAGATTTTCGTATCTTGTGAAAGTCAGTAGGAATGTGAATAAAAAAGGCAAAAAAATCCCCTAGGCTCAGGGCTGTGAAGGCTCACCACTTTCTGAATCTTTGCTCTGATTCTGACTTAACTTATTTTTCTTTTTGGTTCACACACAGCGATGCTCAGGGGTTACTCCTGCTACTCCAGTCAGGAATTACTCCTGGTGGTGCATATGTGTTGGCGGGGATTGAACCAGGGTCGGCCCCATGCAAGGAAAATGCCCTCCCCTCTGGACTATTGCTCCAACCCCTGTGGCTTAACTTGGAGGCTCTGGGTTTGGGGTATTAACACAGAGAAACAGCCATACCTTCGTTCTTCAGCTACTCCTGATTCATGTTCTTTGGAACTTCACCCAGCTGAGCCCTACTCCTGCCTCTCAGCTCAGGCATCCATACCTGGGGAACTCAGGATTCGTATGGGCTGCTGTGGTTGGAATCCAGGTCTGCCATGTGTGACCAGCTCCTTCCTCCATGTCATCTCTGCCTCCCTTGTATTCAGGTACTGGTTAGCATTGTGTAAGAATAAAGGATTGATATTTTTGAAAGTGTCATCTTAGGCAAATGGCCCCAGCAATGTTCTTTAATGGAGTGCAATGAAGACAGTTTATTTTTAATGTTTAAAACTTTGTTTTTCCCATATTTTTGGTTCTTACCCAGAAAACTTAGGGATTACTCCGGGTGGTGCTCTAGGACCCTGTTAAATATGGTGCAAGACAAAATTCCTACCTGCTATCCTATCTCATTGACCCCTATTGGAAACAGTTTAAATGAACGTTACTGAGTGTAGAAAGACATTTGAAAGGGTAGAAGGGGCCCTTGAATCAAATGTCTGACAAATGCTGGGAATATGGATCAGCTCCCCACATTCCAGCAGGCCGTTCTGTTTACCTGTGATTACTTACAAGGATGGTCATGTTCCTGGATCCCCCCCAATCAGTTCAATAATATTTCAGAAAAAAGTAAGTGTTGAATTTGGAATTAGCAAAGTCCCATCAATCTAGTAGTCACCAGAACGATCAAAAGGATTCTGATCTGCTTATAGGTCATAAAAGGCTCCAAACTGACCAATATGGTTTACTGCCCATTAACCTCCATTCTCAGGGTAGGAATATATGATGTTGGTGGTGGTGCTCACCTGGCAGTGCTTAGGGCCTACTCCTGGCTTTACACTTTGATGGTGCTCAGGGGACTGTTTGGAATTCTGAGGGTTGAACCCAGATTGACCACATTTAAGGCAAGCACCCAAGCCTCTTTCCCCCTACTCTGGTTTTGAAATTGTGCTTCTGAAACTGCCTCCTGCAGTTTGCCTTGTAGTCAAGGGTCCACTGATTTGGTGTTTTCAAGGGGTAGTGCATTGACTGGACAGTGCTCTCCGATGTTCTTACCAGCCTCTACTCCTGTTCCAGTGTCTGTCCAGCTCTCTGGGCTGCTGCATGACCAGTTCCTCTGCATCTCCTGGGTTGGCTTGGCAGTCACTGGTTTCACCCCATCTTGATTCGTTCCTCAAAAAGCTCAACATCTGGTGACTTGTACCAACCTTCCTGTTTTACCTTGAATGAACCCAGCTGTGTTTTTCCTTGTTGAACTGCTTGTGAAAGCATTGGGTCATTGTGTGACTGACCAGTAGAAGATCAAGGTTCTTCTCCTTATTTCCAGCTCCCCACTGTGTGACCCCATCATCTGCCTCTCGACACTTTTATCCAGTCTATCCCCCCTTCAGCCCTATTCACCTGGGTGGGCAAAAAGGGTCTCTGCCTCTGGTTCATGACACGTTAAGGCTCCGGATCCTGGCAGAAGTGGAATGACGTCACAGGCCAGCAACCTTCAGATGTCCTTTCTATTCCAGTTGTGGTTGCCTGCGTTAGGCCACCATTGGTGTCGTGGGCAGGGAAGGAAATGGAGGCCCTGCGTGGAAGGGGGACTACGAAGGCCGATTTTTCTGTCAGGATGGGAGTGGTGGTCCATGAGCTCCCGGTGCCTCCACACTGTGAGCGGTGTGGGCTGTTCCAGTTTGGGGGCCCTTTCATGCTTGTTTTTCTCTTGTTTCTGATACCAGGTGGCTCTTGAGGCAAGGTGAATGCTTTAGGGGAACCCAGAGGCTTTAGGGGATGCAGGGTTCGAGTGTGAGTGGGTGATCGTGAGGCTCCCCTTTGCCCACCATCGGCTCTTGCTCCACGATCTGTCAGTGGCGGGTGGTCGTGGGGCTGAGGGGTGGCCTGAGTGCGGGGCCTGCGGGACTTGCAGAGAGCACGGCCTGGCTTTCCCGACCCTCCCTGCACGGGACTTCGCTCTGCCCTGATCCGGAGCCTTTGGCGCTGGCATCACATGTGTAAAACCTTCAGATTCACTTCAAGGGGCAGGGCCTCAGACCCCTGCACTAGCAGATCCAGTTATCGTCTCTCCTTTGATTGATTGCCGTGATGTGGTGGGGCCACATGGTGGTTTGTTCCCTGCCGGAGGGTGGGGTTTTAAATGAAACTTTTTCAGTAATATTGTTTTGGTTTGCCCTGTGTACCACATCTGGAGATGCTTAGGGTTTAGTTTTGGCTCTGAACTCAGGAATTCCTGATGGTGGTACTCAGTGACCATATGGGATGTGAGGATTGATCTGGGTTGGCTGCATGCAAGGCAAGTTCCCTGCCTGCTTCACTGTCTCTGATCCCAACCTTTTTGGTTTTGTTTCTACATCAAGAATTTTTGCTTCCTAAGTTCCAGTTGCAAAGCATCCCGTACTTACGATTTCTCAAGTCTTTGTATTCATTGCAGAATTCATACAGGAAAGAAGCCCTATATAACTAAATAATGTGGGACCGTCTTTATTGGATCCGCAGGCCTTACTAGGCATATGAGAATGAATAGTGGAGAGAAAATTTTATGTAATGAATGTGAACAGGGCTTCATGGACCTTCAAGCTTTAGTAAACTTTGTAAAATTTATACTGGATGAGTTGATCCCCTATAAACCATCTATAAGGTCAGAACAGGCCCTATCAGTTTAGCCAGATTCCTTTGGACAGGGGCGGTCATAGGTGATACAAAACTGCAGCCAAGAAGGAAATCATCCTCGTATCATATGATGAGCTACCTATGATGTCACTTCTGTAAGGAAAGTTTCTTGCTGAGTATCCGCCGCACCACAGCCATGCCAGTGCCCTGGAATGTTTCCATCACATGAATGTTTAACTTGTACATAGTGGGTCTTTGTGATGGAGGCCATGAGGAAGGTGACTAAATAAAAACAGGTACAAAAATAGGCCCTCTGTGGAATGGTCACAGCTCATCACTGTGTCATTGTTTAATCTCACTCCAACTTGGCCCAGAGGCCCTGGTTTTAGAGAATTATGACAGAGATGAATCACAAAGCTGCAGTGAAAACTGCAAAGTGGAAGACCAGGAAATCCTTTATTCTTCCAGTCTTTCTGTGCTAGGTTTTGGGGTGCCACACCCCCTGGACTCAGGCTTTACTGTTGGTTCTTAGCTCAGGGATCCAGACTGGGGGTCACATATATCCTTATGGGGCTCAGAATCCAGGTCAGCCATGTGCAAGCAAGTACTTTGTCTTCGGTATCATTTGTACACTCCTTGTATTCATATTTTTTAAAATTTTACATTGCACTAAAGATTAATATTCACAAAAAGTTTTATCTTGTGAAAATATCCTGACAAAGATCTTTATAGTGAGGATTGGAGACCATTGAAATGGACTTTGAAATTGTGGAAGGGGCCCCTTGACTCAAATGTTTTCCAGGTGGTAGGAACATGGGAGAGCCCCCTGCTTCCCCATCTCAACATGCATTCAGCTTTGATGACTAACTAATAAAGGGGGTCACATTCCAGGATCCCACCCACCTCACTTCAGTAGTGTTAGGACAAAACAAAACTTGCCTTTGGAAGGAGTTAAATCCCAACCATGATGTTTTCACCTGGCTGATAATAATGATTTCGATTGTCAGAGAGCCCGGTGAGCTACTGAGAGTATCTTGCCCACACGGCAAAACCTGGCAAGCTACACATCCTATAATCGATCCGCTAAACACAGTAACAAGCCTCACAATGGAGACATTACTGGGCCCATTCAGGAGATGAACAACGGGAGGACAGTGCTATAGATTGTCTGAAAGGCCTAGTAGGGCTACAAATTTACCAGTATGCTTTGGTTACCTTTGGCTAAATATATGCCTCTGTTCTTAGGAATGTTGGATATCATGGGATTTGTTTATTGAACTATACTTCTGGGGGGAGGGACATACCTGTCAGTTACTCCTGTTGCTCCTTGGGCCATGATTTGGCGTACAGGGATGGACTCCAGATGACCAGTTTCAATGCAAGTGTCAAGCTTCTGCACTCTCCCTCCTGGTTCATGCTCTGGGTTGAAATTGCATTTCTGAAACGGCCTCCTTGGTTTTCCTTGTAGATGAGTGTTCACTGCTCGCCTGTTGTCAAGCATAGAACATTGACTTGAAAGTGCTCTCTGATGTTCTTACCTGCCTTTGCTGCTGTTGCAGTGTCTCTTCAACTCTCTGGGCTTGCTGCTAGGCCAGTTTCTCTCTGCATCTCCAGGGCTGGCTTGGGAGTCACTGCTTTCACCCGATCTTGTTTGATGACTTCCCTGAGAAACTCACTGTCCCGTGCCGCACCTGCTCCCTATCTGCCTGTTTGACTTTGAATGAACCCGCTGTTCATTTATTATGATGGACTGTGTGAGAGCATTGGCTCATTTTTTGCCCGGTACAAAACCAGGGGACTTCTCCATACTGCCTTCTAGCCCTCCACTTTGTGACCGGCCACTCCGACAGCTGCCTTTCCACCCCTCTATGCGAGCCCATCCCTGTTGCGCCAGAGATTCACCTGGGTGGGCATAGTGGTTCTCTGCACTTCTGGATCCGGGCTCTTTATGGCTGCTTGTGGGGATGGAAGTGACATCACAATGGGGCCTTCCTGGTGCTTCTATTCCTGAAAATTGGGTCAGCGTCATTGTTCACATGGATAAAGGACAGTTAGGGCCCCTGTGAGGAAGCGGGATTCGGAAGGCCAATTTTGTGGTAGAACGGGGCTGATCTCCTGTGAGTGCCTGGCGATTCCCATCTCAATACTGAGCTGTGGGTCTCCACAAGCTTGGGCGCAGGGGGGCGCTTTCATGCTTGTTTTTCACTTGTTCCCTCATATCCAGACAGTTACTGATGTGGGGCAGATATTTCAGGGGGTACATTGGGACTGTTCCAGGGTGCAGGGGAGGAGGGTGTGAATGACTGATACTGGGAGGCTTCTGCGGCCACTATGCCTCTAGCTCTGCGATAGGGCAGCGGCCCTTGGGTGTGGGGCTGAACGCGGGGCTGAGGGCCTTTGGGAAGAGGGAACTTCCGAGGGCGGGTCTTGACTGTGCTGACCCCCAGCTGACCTATGTTGGAACCTTGGCCCTAGGCTTGCTGCTGTAAAGTCTCCAGATACACTTTGAGGGGCAGAGCCGCAGCTCGCCCAATTCCAAGAGACGCTGTTCCTGTCCGTCTTTCTCATTGGCTTCCCTGATGGGACGAGGCCTTCCCGAGCAGTAGATCCATTGGTGATTGGTGTTTTAGTTTCCTTTGGGGGCTATACTTGGTGTGGGGAATGGGGGGCTCTGCTTGCACGAAGATACAATGAGAGCTTACTCTGGCTCCTGGCTCAGGGCTCAGATATTTTTCCTGGAGTACTCTGGGGGCCATAGGGATGCATGGGGATGCAGAGGGTTGACTGGTATCAGCAAACAACGCATCCTACTAGCTTTACTGTCTGTCAGAACAGGAACTTTTGCTTCTTCACATCACATTGCAAATCCCTGTCCTTGACCCCTGTTTATAGAGGTGAATACTGGGGGTAAAGGGTGTGTGAGTTTGTTGGTAAGTGCATGTGTGTGTGTAGAAAGTGTGTTTTTTTTTTTAGAGGAAAGGGGCTGCCCCATTCTCGGCTATGTTTGTCGGGGGAAGCCCTTTTGCCAGCACAGGGGGCGCTAATGCACGGGATCTGGCCTCTGATTCAGCCCCTGGCTGTGGCTGTGAGAACCTTCTGTGGGACCCAGGGAGGAGGCCCCAGGTCAAGGTAGGGCTGAGTTTTCTCCCTTGTAGCCAAGCCCAGAGCCTGTGTCATGAAAGACAGCACAGATACCAACCCATTTTGCTTCTCTTGGGGAGACAGAAGCATCTGGTGTAATCCCCAAGGAGGGTCTGTGAGCCATTGCCCGAGACTGTGGCTTCTCAGGCCTGGGGGTTGTGCTACTCTCCAGTGCTCACCACTCTGACTTCTCCTCCAGGTCTCTGATCCTCATGAAAAACAGAGGCAGAAGAAGATAGTGACATGCGAATAGAAACACCATCCCTAGGTAGGAGGAGAGTGACAAGATAAGGTGATGCAGTGACCTTCTCACTTATCAAGGAGCGCTCAGCCTTCTTGTGCCAAATGTCTCTGAGTTGTTTCAGGAAGGATCCTGCATTGTGCCTCCTTGTTGGAGGGCCGGACTCTGTATGATGCCATGTTTGTTTCAGTTTTGTTGTGTTTCCTTTTGAACCATGCCCATCGTAAAGAGTACTCATACTCTTCAGTGACCAAAATATATGTGGTCAGGAATACTTGGAGGCTGGCTCTTTAAGGCTAGGACCAGAAATGCAGGTGGCTTCACAGAATGCAGGTCTTTCCATCCCTGCCCTCCACCCAAGGTGGCTTCACTCTCTGGGCAACAGTTACAATCAACCACCATTGTTGCTGAGTATGAGGCGCGGGGAAGGAGCAGGTATTGGGGTGCCCAGGGAGACAGCGAGCGTCCCCAAGGTCCTTTTGTTTCGCCAGCCACCCTGTGGTCGCTCTGAGTGCCCTAAACTGCTGAGGTCTCTACATTTTGAGTGGTGGGGTCACTCGATGATAGTGTACAGGAATGGCGGCCCCTCACCCGGGACACACAGAGTGCTCCTGACGAAAGCTGTATCTTACTTAATAATTGATTTTTAGGAAACAGTCACTGTCACTGTACTCCCATTGTTCATCGATTTGCTCGAGCGGGCCCAGTAACATCTCCTTTGTGACACTTGTTACTGTGTTTGGCATATCAGATATATCACGGGTAGCTTTTCTGGCTTTGCTGTGCAGGTGAGATACTCTTAGTTGCTTGCAGGGTTCTCTGAGAATGGCAGAGGAATCAAACCTGGGTCGGCTGCATACAAGTCAAATGTCCTACCCGCTGTGCTATTGATCAGAGGAGATTTTTCTGAAGAAAGCTTTTTTTGTGTAAGGAGGACAGTGGCCTTGCATGTAGCCAACCTGGGTTCGAACCCCATGACCACATAGGGTACCCGGAGCATGGCCAGATGTGATCACCCCAGAACCTGAAAAGGAAACCCCAAGTGGTCAGAAAAGCATGGAGTTAGGGAATAAAATGAGCTTGGAGAGGAAAGGTCTGCTGGGAGAGTTTCTGAAACAAAATAACGGAACAAACGAGAAAGTAATTTCTTTTAAAATTATTGTTATTTCTTAGCAAGAAGGAATTAAGGAAATAGTGGGCTCAAATTTGAATTCTCGAACGTGTGTTAAATGAGAATTAGTGAATACGCACTGTAAATCATTCTTTTAATGATGAAAACACTGGGCTATTAATGTCAGTGACTTCAATGGGCATAAGAACATTTTAGCTAGAAAGTTCCAGCTTAGCTTCTCAAAGACCTGGTTCCTATTTATAGACATAGTACAAGATGCCAACGCCCGACCCCCGACTCCTGTTTTCAATCAGAGTGCACACAGTGCAGGATTTTCCCATTTTGCTTCTTGGAGGTGGAGGCAGGGGATTTTTTGGGGATTATCTCCAGGACAGCTTGTTGCTGGCCACCTTTCATTCCTTACACTGAACCATTGGCTCCCTCGACTTGATCAGTTTATTTCAGTTAATTCCATTTTAGTTGTTTTATTTATTTATTTATTTTTTAGTGTATCCTTGCTAAAAAAAAATTGCTATTTTTTAGCAAGGATACACCTTGCTATACTTGGTTACACCTGATGGTGTTCAGGGAACCATATGGGATGCCAGTAGTCAAATCTGGTTTTTCTGCTTGCAAGACAAGCACTTCTCCCACTGTACTATATCTCCAGACCCTTTACACAGAAAAATTTTGATTTATTATTGTCTTTTTGAATTGTAAATTTTGACTCACAGCACTCAGTGCTCTGTGCTAAGATTAGCATTTGAGCTCAACATTGTTCCTGGCACTGCTTGCGGACCCTATCTGCTTTGGAGAACTGAATGTGGTTTAGCAGCTAGAAAGAAAAGCATCCTATGTACTGTCTCTGCTTACCCTATTTAATTTTTCTACAGAAAAAGATATTTTTTGTATCTACCAAGTTTCTTAGCAGAGCCCTACCCATTGACCATCTCTCCCAGACCAGGTGTGGGTACACCTAGTAGGGCGCTTGCCTTGCATGTAGTTTGCCTGATTTCAATCCCCATCATTTCATAGGGTCCAATGAACACAGCCAGGTGTGGCACAAAGCCCCCCCAAAAAAAAGTGTCACTCCAAAATTTGTCATGACAGTGACCGTTCTTTGACCATCTTTTTGGGCTTTGTGAATATCTCTCCTGTCTGTTCCTTTTTTTTTTTTTTTGCTTTTTTTTTTTGGATTAGACCCAGCGATGCACAGGGGTTACTCCTGGCTCTGTACTCACAAATTAGTCCTGTTGGTGCTCGGTGACCATATGGGATACTGGGAATTGAACCCGGGTTGGCCACGTGCAAGGCAAACTCGCTACCTCCTGTGCTATCACTCCAGCTCCCTGCCTATTCTTTTCTTGTTTTTCTTTTTGCTACAAACTTGAGGATGGTCAGGGCCTCTGGGCCTCTGTCCAGATGTCCTTAAGATTCCATGTACCCCACCTTAACCAGATGATCCGCCATTTGGGCTCCTCTTCCCGGGTCTATCTCACTACGAGGGGAGCAGATGAGGTGGGATTTGGGGCCACATCTGCCAGTGCTGGAGGGCTGCAGCCTGCTCTCTGCTCACAGTACTGGTGGACAGTGGGTACCAGGAAAGGCCCCCCCGGGCTTTCAGCTGGCTGACATCCACCCCAGCCTGGTGTGCTGTCTCCTGCCCTCAGTTGATATGTTCTTTGTAAGTTCTTGGATGTCAACATTCTGGAACATTTTAACTATTAAGCACGAAACTATGGGTTTCCAAGCAGCAAGACAGAAAGAGACACTAACTTGATAATGCGAAAGCAGTAGGAGTTGTAATCCAGTATACTGGGGCCAACTATCTCACTCACGGAGTGGCCTCTTGATAGGGACACTGACATCAGGTAGTACGGGTTGGATTACCTAAGCAGTACATTTTGTATAGTTTCAGAAAAAACTTAGCTAGTTACCAAACAAAGTTGTTTTGGCAAGTGTCTAGGCTAACAGTGGTGAGGCAGTAGTTAAAAAATTGTTTTCCATAATCATTCACGGTTACATAAGCTCATTCTTTTAGGGTTAATAAAAGACAATTTCTGGGACATTTTGACTAGGGGCATAATGATTGATTGAGCCCACTGGCAGGGCACAGGAACTTTCCCAGGTGGGTTCAGGTTGGCTAGTTGCATATTGTTCCATTTCTGGGAAGCCGAGACTGTTTCAATTCCAGGAACCTGGGGCCAGACTGATTGTGCTGATTTCTGCCACCATAACAGGTGTAAGTTCTTCCCTTCCACAGCAAAACACTGTCTGTAGGGAAGTAGTTGGAGGCTCTGAGAAAAATTACAGACTTTTCACCATTAAGATTTCTCTTGGGCCAAGTGTAATATTTCTTCTCCTTTTCCTTACACAAAATCACATACCAAGGGAGTAAAATCATATAGTCTGTTAAAGCCTTGCCTGTAAGCTCTGAGTCCTGCCTGGTGTGGCCCCCAAGCAAAGACAAAGTAAAGAACTGACTCTCGAGAATATACTGCTGATTTCCAAACCTTTGCTGTTGGCACATAACTGCCTCTTTGCTTTTATTTGTGTGTAGGAAGGGTAGGGGATTTGGGATTTCTGCCAGACCCAGCAGTGCTCCAAGATCACTCCTTGGGAGTTCAGGTTGTGACATTAAGTCAGCCACATGCATGAGAAGTGTCATGCCCACTGGTTTCTCTTTCTGTCCCCTGCAAATCTTTAAAAATTCTTTGGAACTGCAGACTGTGCTGCTTACTGGCATCATACTGGGATCCACCAGGCACCATCACCCTGCCATGTCCTTTTCTGGCTGGACCTCACCTCTGTGTACTACCCCACCCACCCCCATCATGCCCATCTGTGTCCATTTCACAAGGCTGACAGGATTTATATAGAATTTGAATTGCTGGGGTCAGAGGTAGGCCAGGAGTGCATGTCCTCGCCTTGTAAGCAGCCTGACATGGGGCAACCTCTGGCACAATGCAGGGTCCCCCAAACACCCTCATGAATAATCCCAAAGTTCTGCCACTTGTGGCCCTAAAACCCAAATCTGTCCTACAAAACTGGCTGGAGGGGGCTTTGAGAAAATACATTTTTTTCATTTTCGTTTTTTATTTTATGCATATGATACCCAGTGGGGTACCAGGGATTGAACCCCGGTCAGCTCTAGGCCAACACCCTAGCAGACTGTAGCTCTAGTCTATAAATTCATCTATTTTTGGTTGGAAGCTATGTCAGTCGTTGCTCAGCAATTACTCCTGACTCTGTGTTTACTGATTCCCTCGTGCATGGCTTGGGAACTTGTGTGTCGTGGGCAAAGACCCTGGGTCAGCTGCATGCCAGGCAAGCACTCCGTGCTCTGTGCTATCTTTTGACCATCATAAAAATGCTTTTACTCTGGGTAAAGTCAATAAAGTTGTGAAATTGGATGTCTTTTTTCTCATTAGAACACAACTTTCTCTTACATTTGTGTGTTTTGGGACCAGTCAGCAGTTCTATGGGCTTAGTTCTGAATGTGAGCTCAAGAATCACTCCTGGTGGACTCAGGGAGACCGTATGAGATGCGGGGGATCAAAGCAGAGTCAGCCACTTGCACAATACATGCTCTCCCTGATATGCTGTCGCTGCTCAGACCTAATTTTAATCTGTAGCACTAGATTCCTGTTTAGATATTAGAGTATTTTCAGAGAATGGACCCAAGTCACCTACTTGCCTTACCTTCGCCATGAGTACCCCGGGTGCAAACCCTCTCCTGAAGTGTAAGGAGCATATGACAGTGTCTGCCCTGTGTGGGTCTGTGACCATGTATCAAAAGGTGAGGCCAGTGAGGACATTTTTGGCACCAGGACAGGGACTTCCGGCCTGTTACGGCCCTGGGCTGTTCTCCTCTCTGATTCTCACAGCTCTGATTTGTCCTCCAGGTCGTTGGACACAACTTCCTGCTATCCTAGGGAATTAGAAGCTTGGGACAATGGCAGTGACCCATCTGGCAGACCATCCCCAGGTAGGAGGAGTGACAAGATGACAGAAAGCAGTGACAGGAGGACACAGACTTCAGGGCCATCCATCTCTGATTTGGTTCTGGAAGGAGCCCTGGGTTGTCACTACTGTTTGGAGTGCCCAATGCTCTGCTGTTTGACAACATTTTTGACCCTGTGTTTTTTTGTTGAATTTGGATTTGGGGGCCATACCCAGAGATGCTGAAGGAGTACTCGCCGCTCAGTGCTCAAGGATCCCTCCTGCCAAGTCTTGGGAACCCTTTGATGTGCCAGAATAAGAGTCTGATTTGTTCCGGTTTGTTTTGTTTTGTGAAGTGAGGTGATGGGAGGGGCACACCCAGTGATTCTCAAGGGCTACTTCTGGTTCTGTATACGATATTGCACCTGGCATGGCTTGTTTGACCAGATGGTATGGTGGGGATCGCCTGCCCTACTCACTGTCCCTGGGCCCACTGTCCTTTATTCCATCTTGCTCCTGTGTTTCTTTTCATATTTGTTTTTGTCCAACAGTGGAAGTGCTCATGACTTCCTCTTGGGTCAGTGTTCCAGATGAACCCTCCCCAGCTTTAGGGGCCTCTGGGATGTGCTGGCCCCATAATCGCCCCGTAGCTACAGTGACTCACAACCTAGGACAAGCATTTCCCCTTTTTCATCCTTCCCGTTCTGGAGAGACTCGCCTGCTCAGTCACACAGTCTCATGTTCTCTCGCTGCTGTGTGCACAGTTCTGGGCATGTGCCACTCCCAGGGAGCCAGAGCCAAGGATCTCTGGGGCCAGCAGAGGTCTTCCACATTGAGACACCTACCTGTTTTGAGAGGGATTTAGGGCAGCCCTGAACCTTAAGTTCAGACTCCTGTGGCACACATCCCCTTGCACAGCTTTGAATCACTCACTGGACGTTGAGTGACCTGTTCTCCTCCGTAGTGATCATGGGCTGTGACGTCCAGGGCTTGTGTGTTTAGTATTTTTGGCCTCACCCAGCATCACTTTTTGGGTCCTTCTGAGTCTGTGCACAAGTTCTCCTCTCTGCAATTCTCACTGGAACAGTGGTGCTGGGACTGACTCTGGGGTGTTCGTATGCAAGACTCGCGCTCCCAGGAACCTTCTAGAATAGCATCCTCCTATTTTACCTGATCAAACTGCCTTAGAGTGATCTCTGGTCCCATCCGCCCGAGCTATACATATAACGTGGTTTCATCTGAGGCTCTTTGCCCTGAGCCCCTGTATGGTCCTGATTGGCCCGTTCTCACTACTTAGAGCAAGGTGGCAACGGGGCCTTAGTATTGCCCACCTGTATACCTGACTCAGAACTTTCCCTGACACGGCCATAAGCCCCATGTCTAAGAGTGGACGTGCCTGAACAGCCGCCTCTTGGTAGCTTGCCGGGCTCTCCGAGAGGGGCGGAGGAATCGAACTCGGGTCAGCCATGTTGGCCGCTTGTAAGGCGAACGCCCTACCCGCTGTGCTATCGCTCCAGCCCAGATGGTGAACTATGCCTGGGCAGGGCTAAGCCAGAGGAAACTCTGGTGGAGGTCCGGAGCGGTCCTGACGTGCAAATCGGTCGTCCGACCTGGGTATTGGGGCGAAAGACTAATCGAACCATCCAGTAGGTGGTTCCCTCCGAAGTTTCCCTCAGGATAGCTGGCGCTCTCGCATGACCACCCATGCAGTTTTATCCGGTAAAGCGAATGAAAATTCAGAGTGGAGAGAAACCTCATCAGCGTCAGGCATGAGGGAAGGCCTTCAATCTGTACTCAGGCTTTGCTTTGCATCTGAGAATTCACACTGGAGAGAAGCCTTATTGGTTTAAGGAACAAGGAAAGCCCTAGGAGACAACGTTAATTTCATACTGGATGAGTGATGCCCTAATAGCAAACCCATTCAGTATTACATGGTTTGTTTGTATAAGGATGTGGGGGTTCCCAATGTGGAGATAAGAGGGAAATTATCCTGATAGTGCGGGATACCATTCCCATGATGTCAGCACATAAGGGAAAAATACTTCCTTGTTATCATTCAGGTGCAGCTATATCACTGTTCCAGAAATTGGACTTGATGTGTCTGTTAATCTGTAAATAATGGGTCTTGGTGATAGAAGCCAGGAAGCAGATGATCAAATAAGAACTAAATATACAGGTACGAAAACCTCTCGCACTTCAGGCTTTCAAGTTTCAAGACTGTTTGATTCTTTGCTCCAACTCTGGCATGGTTCACAGGCCCTGGTTTGGTTTGCTTGGGCTAATGATAGTTTAACCATGATGCCTCAGCAAGTCCTTTGAAATTAGAAAAACTGGCAAGCATTCATTCTTTAGCCCCTCCTGTTGTGTTCTTGGGAGACTCACTGAGCTCTGCTCAGGCCTTTATTCTGCCTCTAAGGTCAGTAGTCCATGATTGGGGGGACTCAGGGAAACTTATGGGGTCCTGGGGTTGGTGTCATGTCAGCTGTGTGCAAGGAAGTACCTTACCTGCTCCAGCATGTCTGCACACTCGATATTCAGATTTCCATTAGTTTTGTAAAACCATTAAAAACATTTCAGGAAGTATCAAGTTAGCAGACCATCCTAGGCAAGTTTCCTTAATAGGTTGGATATAGACGTTATACAGACTTTACTGGGCATAGAAAGATATTTGCTGGTTCTTTGAAATGTACAGAGGACCCTGAAATAAATGGTGGGCACATGAGAGATTCACCAACATCTGCACCCATCTCAATAGGCAATTCGACTTAACTGTGATTACTAGTAATAAAGGGCAGTCACATACCTGGGATCCACTGACCTCAATTCAGCAGTAGTAAGGGCTAGAAAAAGAAAGATCAAACTTTTGCTTGGAAGCAGTAAAATTCCAACAATTTATATTGACCAGAATGCTCAACATCATTGAGATCTCTCCAAAATGCCAAGCAAGGCCACACAATGGCCAGTCTAGTTTACTGCCTGTTAGCTTCATGTATATCTCCATTCTAGGGTTGGTCTCCACATGCTGCGTTTCATTTATTTATTTATATATTTTTGTTTGTGGGCACAACTGGTAATTCTTAACGGTCTCTCCTGGTGGTGCTGGGTCCCATTTGGGATGCCAGGGATGGAACTCAGGTCGACACAAGTTCATGGCAGGTGCCAGTGCACTGTACTATCTCTCTGTGTTTTAATTTTTCTTAAACTGCCCCCTGGGTTTTTCTTCTAGGCGAGAGTCCACTACTCATGCGTTATCAGGGCTAGAGCGGTGACTGAAAGTGCTCTCTGATGTTCTTACAAGCCTTTGCTCCTGTACCAGTATCTCTCCAGCTGTCTGGGCTGGTGCTAGGCCAGTTCCTCTCTGCATCTCCAGTGCTGGCTTCGAGTCACTGCTTTCACCCCATCTTGATTGATGACTTCCTGGAGAAACTCACTGTCCAGTGCCCCACCCGCTCCCTATCTGCCTGTTTTACTTGGAGTGAACCCCCTTTGCTTTTTTCCTGACGGACTGTGTGTGAGAGCATTGGTTCATTGTCTGCTCAGTACAAGACCAGGGTACTTCTCCTTACTCCCCGCTAGCCCCCAATGTATGACAAGCCACTCCAGCAGCTGCCTCTCCACCCCTTTATGCGAGGCCATCCCCCTTGAGCCACCTATTTGTCTGGGTGGGCATAGTGCTTTTCTGCACATCTGGGCTCTGGCCCTTTAATGCTGCGTTCTGAACCGGAAGTGACATCACAGTGGGCTCTTCCTGGTGCTTCTGTTTCTGGAAATGTGGTGTGGGTAAAGGACAGAGTAGGGCCCCTGAGAAGCGGCGGGACTTTGAAGCCAATTTTGTGGGAGGCTGGGGACAGAATCCCGTGATCACCTGGCACCTACCAATCTCCACACTGAGCTGCGTGGGGGGCGCTTTTGTGCTTGTTTTTCACGTATTCCCTCATATCCAGATGGTTCCTGAGGTGTGGCGGAGCTTTGTGGCGTGTAGTGGGGCCTATACTGGGGTCCAGGTGTCAAGGGTGTGAGTGTGTAATCCTGAGAGGCTCCTGTGGTCCCGATTGCCCCCAGATCTGCAATGGGGCAGCATCGGGTTTTCGTGGGGCTTAGTGCAGGGTGCTGCGGGCTTCGGGCCATGGGGGTACGGGACCTTGGCCGAACCTCCCCTCCCTATTGACCCCTGTTGGGACCTTGGCCCCTCTCTCGCTGCCTTCAAGTCTCCAGATTCACTTTGAGGGGCAGAGCGGCCGCTCCCCCAATGGCAAGAGACCCTGTTCCTGTCCTACTTTCACATTGGCTGCCCTGGTGGGACGGGGCCATCCCTAGCAGTGGATCCTTATGTGACTGGGGTTTGCTAATGTTAGTTTCCTTTGGGGGCTATTTTTGTTGTGGGGCATGGGGGCTGTTATGCCCTGTGATAGCCCGAGTGCTTAGCTACGGACTCAGGCATTGTTTCTGGGTGCTCTGGGGGCCATCGGGATGCAGAGGATTCTCTGGTGTCAGCGAGGCGAGCACCCTACAACTTTACAGTCTGTCTGATTCCAGTGTTGGTGGTTTTGTACATCAGGAATTTCTGCTCTCTCACATCAACTTACGAAGCCTCCCGCATCTCTCCTCTCTCCCTGATCAGGTGTCCCAGGCTGTTGGGGTGATAATTGCAGGTAAAGGTTGTGTTTTTATTTTTTTTAAGCACGCAAGACCCTGGGTTTGTGGGTCCTACCAAGGATAGGTGGCTTGGAATTCCTGCCCTCCCAACACAGGATGTGCTGCTCCCTGACCTGGAGCCTTTGGCTTGGTCCTCACAAGGGTAGAACCTCAAAACTCTGATTGGCAGGACCCCAACCCTAAAGCATGAGACTTAGTTATCTCCTGTGCTTTCATTGGTTGCCATGATGAGGGCGGCTATCCAGCAGGTGGGTGGGGTTTCAAAATGAAACTCGCTTTTTTTTTAATTATCATGTTTTTAAATTTCTGTACTACATTGAAAATGCTCAAAGCTTCCTCCTGGCACTGTGCTCAGGAATTTCTGTGGGCCGACTTAGTGGACCCTATGGGATGCCAGGAATTTACCCGGGTTAACAGTATGCAAGCAGCTTCCTACCCACTTTACTGTCTCTTGCTCTAACTTTCTTTCCTTTTTTCTTTTTCCCAGTAAAGAATATCTCCTTCTGGGTCTGTAGTGATACTATAATAAGGAAGGCATTTTTCATGCACGTGGCCAACCCAGGTTTGATCCCTGGCATCCGATATAGTCCCCTGAGCAACTGCAGGAGTAATTTTGAGTGCAGAGCCAGGAGGAAACCCTGAGCATTGCCAGTTATGATCCAAAAAGAAAAAAAAAGAATATGTAGGAATGTGTGCTTCTTAAATACAAGGAGCAAAGTACCCCCCTCATTTCATTTTTCCCTTTTCCATGCTAGCCATGCTGTTGTTTTGAGATGTACTATAAATTAAGATATTTGAAGGAAGATATTTGATGTTTGAGAGGGCTTGGGGATGAGTAGGAGCTTTGCCTAGGGCTCATTCCTGGTGTGCTAGAAATAATTTATTTAGAAAGGGCCAGAGTACAGCAATTCTGGGAGTTGCCTTGCAAGCAGCCAACCCAGGTTCTATGTATGTCTGGTACCTCGTATGGTCCCCGGACCCCACCAAGACTTATCTCTTATCCCAGAGCTTGTAATAATCCCTGAGCACTGTTGGCTGTTGCCCAAAAACTAAGCCCATACACCATACGCAGAAGGAAACACACACACACACACAGAGACACACACATACACACACCGGATGTGAGAGCAGAGAAAAAGAATAAGTATTCGGGATAAAACATGGAGTGTAAAACTTCTATAGCATAAAATAAGTCCCAAAAATGTGATTTTAGCACCCAGTGTTCAATCCTTTAAGTGTTTCTCTGTAGAATTTGTCTTTGCAGATGAATTTATTTTTGGTTTTGTTTTCTTTGTTAGTTACCTTTTGTTGTTGCAGTATTTGAGGTCCACAACCTAAAGGGTTCATGTCTAACTCTTGGCTATTAACTCAGGGATCATTTCTGCCAAGGTCAGGAGCCCATCTGGGGTGCTGAGGTATAGAACCTGGGTCAGCCAAGTGCAAGGCAAGCACCTTTTCTCCTATATCACCACCTTGGCCACAAGGTATCATATTCATCTTTAAAAAGTAGAATCACTCCAGCTGCTACAACTTTGAGACACAGCTCACATTCTGGTGTATAGTAAACGTCCTGGATATTGGGTTAATTTTCCTATACAGCAAACTTTTTGCACTGTTTTAAGATAAATTACTGCACAACAGGAGTGAGTGCTAGATGCAGGCTCATGAAGATGTGTCTGTGGGGTTTAGGACTTTCTGGGGGAGAAACCGGTCATGATCTGGCTGGAAGGTGGAGCTCTGAGGCCAGGGAAGAGACATGTATATGCGAGTGAGATATTTATGTTATAAAATAAATGAGTGTGGTTGAGTAGACGCATGAAGGAGGGAACAGGCTTGCCAGGCTGGTTGGAGACCATTTGCCACTTATTCCATTCTGCACGCACAACTGTTTCAGCCTCACTATACTCCCCATTCCAGTCTCACCCTGCCGCTCAATCTTGTCTCCTTCTGTCCCCTATGGTGGTCTCTCCTCCCTCCATCTTGCAGCCTAAGTCTCCTGCCCACCCTGCAAGCGTTCCTGGTAGCAGTTTCACCCAGGTGAGGTAGCACAATGAACATAGGAAAGCCCTTCCTTCCCAGGGTACCCTTCTAAGATAAGACAAAGACCTCCTCCCCAATAGTCAGTCTGTGTTGTTATCACAAGGTACACAGGATTTATCTAGAATTTGAATTTCTAGGGTCAGAGATAGGCCAGGAGTGCAGGCCCTGGCCATGGAAGCAGCCTGCCACAGTCCAATCCCGGGAAAGCAGAGTCCCCTAGCACTGCCAAAAGTTCTTTCCCTGCTGTCCCCCAAACCAAACCCTGACCCGACAAAGTTGCCTGGTGGGCTTTGACTAATATACAAGTTCTTCTTTTTATCCTTTGGCTTCTGGGTCATAGCCTGTGGTTGCTGCTTCAAATACCCAGTTGGTGCTGGGGACTGACCCAGGTCAGCCATGTGTGAGGCTTATTAGCTATGCTACTATAGCTCCAGCCTCTAAATTTATTGCTTTATTTTTTGTTGTTGGCCACTCCTGGTAATGCTAATGGGTTACTTGTGACTCTGCTCATTGATCCCCCATGAAGATGTGGGGACCCTTTGGTCTGATGGGGATTGAAACTTGGTTGAAGTGTGTGCCAGGCAGCCACCAAATGATCTGTGCTATCTCTGTTGCCATCAAAAAAAAGCTTTTACTCTGATTAAATTCCAGAAAGTTGTGATGGTAGAGGTTCTTATTTCTACTAAGTACCCAACTCACATTTCTTGAGCGTGTTCTTGTTTTATTCTGGGACCCCATCCAACAGTAGTAAGAGTCTGGGCTTCCTTCACATTCTGCATTCGGGAATCTCTTGGTGGGCTGTGGGGGCCCTATAGATGCAGGAAATCAAACCAGGATAGCTGTGCGCAAGGCCAGTGCCCTCTTTCCCTCTTTCCCTGTGTTCTGTTTGCCGGCTCCCACACTTAGTTTTCATCAATTCGGCTAGATATGTCTGCTCAAATAGTATAAAATTTTCAGTTAAAGAAAAAGGACAGCAGGTCAGCTGCTTGCTTTTCCTTCCCTGAAAGTGATGGGCAGCTTAGATCACAACCCACTTTTATGTCCCCTGGAGAGGAAGGAGCATCTGGCAACTCTGAGACGTACCTCGGGGTGGTCAGGGCCTTTCCAGCTTCAGTGCGGGGACTTCCGGTGACGGCTTTGGGTTGTGCTCCTCTCTGGTGTTCACGGCTATGACTTCTTTTCCAGGGGTTTCTACGGAGCCTCCTGCTGATCCTTGGGCACTACAGAAACTGCAGACAATGGTGATGCATCATGTGACGCACTATCCCCAGGTGGGAGGAGAGTGATATGGTGACATGACACAGTGACAAGCACGTACTCGTGCTCGCCTGCACTCGCACCCCCCTGCTACTGACCTCTCACCATTGCAAGGTCCAGGTGGCAACCCAGGGACAGACTTAAAGAAAAAGGCAGTCGGCTAAGGTCCCGGGGAAGAAACAATGCCCCCTCCCCCCCGCCCACCGCTCCTCACCGATTTCAATTTTTTTCCGCAGAAACCAGGAGGGCATTGCTACAACATGCAGCTCAAAAGGGTTTTTAATAATTTTTTTTTTAAAAAAGAATAAAAGAAAAGGATGGGGAGCAACAGTGACTAAGTCTTGCAGGTGAGGACCGGGCAGGGCACAACGAGCCACATCCCTGGGCCCGCCCACAAACCCGAGCACTTGTTCCGGCAACAGGATCTGCTGGTGGACGGCGCCTGAAGTGGCCTGGCCACAAGCTGCTGGCTGCCTGCTGTGACAGGCCACACACGCCCACCTCGACAGCCCCGCCCCATCCCCAACAGGACCTGCCTGCAGCCCCCGCACCCCTGGACCTTCGACCCCCCCTCCCGCCGCCTCCCCCAGGATTCTGCAGCATAGGCGAGGGGACCCGGTGGTCGCCTACCGTCCTGTGCGGCCCCTGTCGCTGGCCGACTGACTGGGCCACCACCGCGGGAACCCGTGCCATGGGGCGCAGAGCGCCGGGGGGACCCCAAGATCCCCCTCCCTCCTCTCCTCCCCCGAGCAGAGCCTGGTCGCCCAGGTGGATGTACAGAGGAGCCGAGAGGGCTGGGAGCAAGACCAGAGAAGATAGGGTCGGGAGCAGCGGCTGCGTCGGGTGGTGGCGAGGACAGCGGGGACTGAGCGACCCTGAGAGGGCAGCGTGGCTTGGCGCAGCGGGGCGGGGCGTGAGGGTGGGAAAGGCGGGGTCGCGAAGCAGCAGAACTCTGTGGATTTAAACCCCTCGCACGGCTGCATGTGCTTGCCGGGCGCGAGTCGCCCCCTCCCCCCGCGGCCCATGCTCAGTGTCCTCCTCTCCTAAGGGCCTCAGGCAAGCCCAGATGCCCCCATGGTCCCGCCAGGGTCTCCTGCCGCGGGCACAACGCATCCAGGCTAGAGGCTCGCGGTCCAGCGCCGCCTCCGAGCGGCCCAGGTGCTCTAGCCCATGGGCGTCCAGGCACAGGGATCGAAGCAGCGGGCCCGCAGCTCGCCTCCCGTCAGGGCAACAGACACACACACACACACACACACACACAGCAGCTCTTGGGATGTGTTCTACGTTGGGCTGCTCTAGACAAGAGACAGAAGGAAGCATATACAAAGGCAGTTGCTACCTTTGAAAAGGGGTGGCACTAGTTTTAGAATTCTTTGCCCTGCCTTTCTGTGGCTGTGAAGCTTTCTTCCTTATCCCAACCCCCGTTCTTTAGGTTGGTTTGCAGTGTTCAGGGGTCACTCCTGGAGATCCTCAGAGGACCATATCCAAGTAGGAACCCTCCACACACAAGGAAAGCATCTTGCCCTGGACTAGCTCTTGGGCCCCCATCCGTCTTAAAGAGTTTCCAATTCATGCTTTAGAGACAAGTGTCAGATTTCTTCAGCCTGATCCTAGCTGCCCCTAAGTGAGTATCTCACAGATAATTTTCACTTCTCAGGAGCTGATCTGTCCAAATGTGGGCAACCTAAAAGAGGCAACATTTCTAATGACATGGGAGCATAGAGCCTCGAAACATCCTCTTCAGCCTGCTCCTTAGAACTGCATTGGTGGAAACCACTTTCCAGATTGGTTGTGTATTTGAGGAGCTTTAGTGATGGGAAATCTTGGCTCTTTGTTTCTCTGGGTGGAGCAGGCTGGCACGTCAGCTGAGCCAGAGTCTCTTTCTTTCTGGCTTCCTTGTTTTTCGCACCATTTTCCTGCCCCTGTTTCAGACAGCTGACTCATCTCTTAGAGTGCTTAATATGCTCACGATGAACAGTCATTCTCTCGGCAAGAATCTTGTCCCTGACTTGTTGGTTTATTACAATCTTAGCACAAAATAGACTTCTCGACTCAAGAAGGCTATGTAATGGATCATGGAAAAAAGGACAAAACAAAGCACAGCGAGTAGGGTGTTTGCCTTGCACACAGCCAACATGGCCGACACAAGTTCGATTCCTCTGCCCCTCTCGGAGAGCCCGGCAAGCTACCGAGAGTATCTCGCCCGCATGGCAGAGCCTGGCAAGCTCCCCGGGACGTATGCGATATGCCAAACACAGTAACAACAAAGTCTCCAGTAGAGACGTTACTGGGCCCGCTCGAGCTCAAGCAAAATCAGACAAAGGCAAGAAATACGATTAACGACAATGAGGGAGCTGTGGACTAAGTTCTCATATTCCAAGCGATATCACTACTATAAGGAAGTCAGCAAAGAAGAGTACAGAGAATGTAACGTAAGTGCTGCAAATGACTTGATTTGCAAAACACATCGTATTCTCCAGTGAAAATTGAGAGACTGGTAACGTCACTTTCTCTTGGATGTGAACTATTTCCTTAACTTTCCGTCATGTTTGGCCCTTGACTTGTTGGTTTATGACAATGCCAGTAGCATGCTAGGTAACATTGTAGGTGCTCTCAGTTAAAAACTTTTGTGGCTGTCATCCTCCAGAGGCCATTAGACAGTCAGGCTTGGGCCTGCAGAAAACTTGTTGGGCCTCACGGGATGGGGGGGGGGGGGGGAAACCGGGCCTGTCCTCCCCACCCTAACGAGACCCCAAGTCATCGCCCACGAACGGCCTCTCTGGCTCCTCATCAAGCTGCTCAACGGTCCTGATCCCAGAGACTCAGGAGCAGATCTCTAAACCCAGTGGCTTTTGGCAGAAATCACTCCAGATTTAAGTGTTAAAATTTCGGAATTTCAAAACCACATGGGCCTACTGCAGCCACATGACATCATATGTTATTCATAACCAGCAATAGAACAAATTATCTATTGTTGCCTTTTCAGCAGATCTGAGTGTTGGGGTAAAATTTCAAATAATGGTGGGTCTGGTATCGAAATAGTGAATGTGATCATAGAGAGTAATGTGGAAATCATCTGCCCCACAGGCAGGGGGAGGGTGTGGTATGGGGGTATACTGGGGTTGTTGGGGGTGGAGAATGGGCACTGGTGAAGGTACGGGTGTTTCATTGTATGACTGAGACTTAGACCCAAAAGCTTTGTAACTGCTCTCACGGTGATTCAATAAATAAAATTATACAAAATGGAAAAAAAAGTAAGGTGGAGTTCATGCACAATTCAATCAGCTAATCAGTGGCTGAATAAATAGCAGTACTCCTACAAAAAAAAAAAACTTTTCTGGAGTAATTCTTTTTTGGGACAATGCCCATTCCCCTTATGTCTACGAGTTTACCTTTCTTGTGGATCTGCATGTATGTGGCCAAAGGAACAACCTCAAGTTTTTGGGGGTTTTTTTAACCTCATGTTTTCTTAAAGGTCTAGAGAACATAGAGCGGGTGCCCCTCCTCTTCCTCTTTGTGTTAATCTTTTTTGTGATTTACTGGAAGATGTTCTGGCCAAAAGGGACTTGTCTGTTACTTTGATGGGAAGAACCTATTTGTGGATGAATGTAGGTGAGAGAGACAGACAGAAAGAGACAGAGACAGAGAGAGACAGAGAGAAACAGAGATAGAGAACAACCAATAAAAAGCAAATATGCTTAATGCACTTTGTCCATCTTTTGAAGAAACTTGTGAGAAGATGATTTTGGATTTTGTTTTTGTTTTAGATTCTTTTTGTTTTATTTAGGGGCTACACTCTGTAGTGCTCAGGGCTTTTACCTGGCTCTGTCAGTTCTGAGTTCAGGGCTTACTCCTAGCACTGTGTTCAGGGATTGCTCCTGGTGGGGCTCAGGAAGCCATATGGGATGCTGGGGGTCAAGTCCAGCTTGGCTGTGTGCAAGGCAAATGCCCTGCCCACTGTACAAAACTGCAGCCCTCATACAAGGCTATTAAAGTTGTCCAGAGCTTTGGCTAGACTGGGTCTCAGTGTCTGGTACATTCTGTAACCAGAGGAGTGATGGGTCTTCTAAGGAAATCACAGTACTGTGTATTCAGAAATTGAATGTTTGGAGAGGGACTACTTCAAGTGAGGCGAGGGGTCTTGAAGCATAAGCTTTATTAACATCATGAAAAATCAGCTTCTGGATTGGAAGAGTACTAAAGAGATCCTGTAGCGCCCCCCTTCCCCATATCTGCCTCAACAACGCTATTATGAAACGAATGCCATTTTCATTATTTGCATTCCAACTTTGGAAAAGGAAGTGTTTGGTGAGATCGCCAGTGTTTGGATGCTGGGTAACATAGGACACCAACTTCCATGCTCCAGACCTCTGAAGGAGGCTCCTCTGGTCAGGATAGGCAGGGAATGAGGTCAGCATGCCAGGATTTTTGTAGAAAAACCTGGAAAGGCACAGAGAGGAAAACCAACTGAAAACCAATTGTTCTACAGCAGAGGGGCAATCATTCACATTCTGCTGAAGATTTTTTCAGTGTTTCCATCCTGAGATTTGTAGCTTCTTTTTTCATAACTATATTCAAGAGTACTTAGAGTCCACTCAAGTATAAATTTGTATAAATTTATAAGTAGATATTTCAAGAAAATATTCTTATGAAAAGAAATATATGGGGCTGGAAAGATAGTAGAGTGGGCAGAGCACTTTCCTTCCATGTGACTTACCCTGGACTCCCTAAATCCCATATGGTTACCCAAGCACTGCTAGGAGTAATCCCCGAGTGCAGAGTCAGGAGTAACACCTGAGCATCACCATGTGTGGACCTCAAACAAAAACAGAAACAAATTTTAAAAAATGAAGGAAGAGTGAAAGAAAGAAAAGAAAGAAGAAATTAAGAAAGAAAAGAAGGGAAGGAGGAAAGAAAAGGGAAGGAGGAAAGAAGGAAGGAAGGAAGGAAGGAAGGGAGGGAGGGAGGGAGGGAGGGAAGGAGGAAGGGAGGGAAGGAAGGAAGGAAGGAAGGGAGGGAGGGAGGGAGGGAGGGAGGGAGGAAGGGAGGGAAGGAAGGAAGGAAGGAACACTCGGACCCTCCTATGAAATGCGCTCCCTGAAAGGGCAGTATGGAGATTCCATAGAATGCTGTTGCTGCCACCTACAGGCCATATGCTAAAATGACAGAATGCTGCTTAAGATGATAGTGTTAAGGTGAGCTATTTAAGAGACTAATTCGTTTTTCCGTTCCTTGTGCTAAGTGATACAAGCCAGAGAGAAAAGGATATGAAAGAATCCATATTAGGGCATCAAATTTTTGCGTGCTTCAGCTAACTTGCAACATTGCTTTCTGTAAAACTGCTTGGCTGCTTTGCACCTGGGGGAGAGGGGACTTGGAAAGTGAACAGGGCATAACATCTTTCTAAACCAAGTGTGATAGGATTCAGGTGTATTTACTGTTCCTGAAATGTATTCTCTCACTAAAGCACCCTGCAGACTTGGGTAACTCAAATGAGGATGGTCAAGGGAGATTACCTAAGGCTTAATGATTCCAGCTATAACCTTGCTTGTGCTGACACTGGATGTGATGTACGTAAATGCTTATCTTTCAATCTATAGGCTAAGGAGTGAGGACACGAGTGCTGATCTTTCATGGTTCACAGCTGTATTATTTATGTTTCCATTTCTTTGAGATGTTCAAGTTATTCATTTAAATTGTAATTATTGCTGAGCATAACATTTCATCTCATTTTATAGTTTAGTTTCACCTGTATTGTTAAACCTAAATAGTTTCAATACCTTAATAGCATTTAACTGTATGGCACTGTTGTCCAAAGTCACTGCACCTTCACCACTGTCAAAGTGTCCAGGACCCTCCACCACAGTTCTTATATTACTTCTAGAATGATATTTCAAGTGACAAAATGGTATGTAGTACAGATTTAGTCTCTAACTTATCCCTAGCCTGATGATCCCAATTCTTATCCAAAAACTCCATTCGTTGAGTATACCCCTCGAGTCTGTGTCCCCGCACAAGATTTGATGTTTTCACCTGTTTGTAGGGTGATATTTGAATTGATTTTACTTTCCAATTTAGTGCTAGTCTTCAATTTGTTCATCTTTTGTTTCAGTTTCTTAAGTGAAGAGACTTCATGTTAGAATCTATTAGATTGACTTTTTAAAAACAAAATTCACATTTTATTTAGGTTGAAATAAACTATACAAAATTGATTTCCTTCACCAAAATTAACTGCAATATTTTCATTTAATTCCCAGAAGCCCACAAAACAATAATTCTTGTGTCTTCTCCTAGTTTTACTTATAAATCAAGAGGAGGCAGTAGATAATAGTCATGGAGAACAGACTTGAAAGCAAAACAAATCAGTTGTCAGTATCCATGGCCTCTGATCCTATCTTGACCATGAAACACAAGTTCAAGATACACTTGCTAAAAGCTTCTGTAGGCTCAACAAAGGAATGCAAACAGCAACAACCAGTTATGGAACAACAATGGCAGACTCGTCTGTTTCTTTAAGTTCACTTGCTAAAGACAAAATCTTCACTTAAAATCTACACTTTGGCAAGCTCAAGTTTCTCTGGTAATACTCTTAATTGTCCAGTACAGGTTTTGAGCAGTAACACTTAGAACTCTTATCAGTCAAAGGTCAGTTGTGAGCTTTAACGTAACATTTTAAAAATGAATTCCTCCCACACAACCTCCAATTTATTTCTTCAAGGAACTGGTAACTCCATACCCACATATCGCATCCACAGTGATAATGTTATGTCTAAAATAACTAAAAACAACTCTAGAGCCACTAGCAGACTTCACACTGAAATGTGATGTGACACTTTCAATGCTATATTTTAGAACAGTTCGGTCTCCAAAGCAGGAATTCAAACTGGAGCCACTTAAATAGGAGTACAAATGAACATACTCAATGGGAGACCTACTGGTCAAGACAGTCAGTGACTGGGTGGCCTACATACAACATAGCTTTTCTGTAAGATGCTTTCAAATGGAAGATAAACCCTATTTTAAAATCTCTTCGGTGTTTCCAATGGTTTCTGAATTATCTGCAGGAAGCTCTGACTTAGTTGTGTAGAGTTTGATATATGTGTTCACCATTAAATCCAAATCATGTTTTATATCAAAATTTATATTAAGCAAAGCCCAGTTATTCGACCCCTGGTCTCTCAAAGTGTTGCTCAGGTAAGCTTTGAGACACTTCCGTCCATTTTCATAGCGTTCATTTTCTACTTTTGCAAAATGTATCTATTACTTAGAGTTCTACAGGTCGTAGAGGTCTCAAAGTGTTTGGCACATAATCGATAATGTTTATTTAGTTGATCTGGTGTTTTACCATCTAAGTCTGCTGTTCTACAATTCTCCACCCATTTCTGGCACCTGGCCTGGTCCCGCGGGAACCTGAAGAAGGCCAGGTCGGACTGCGTGCTCAAGCGCATGCAGTTGGGGGGCACTCAGAAGTTCTTTATTATCGTGTGCCCGCCCGCCCACCCGCCAGCCCAGCCGTCCCCTCCCCGCCTCCTCAGGGCAGCTCGCCCGCCCGTTATGGCCAGGAAGGGGAGCCTGGCCAGTTGGCTGGCTCCGCAGGGCCACGCACCGGGGGAGGGACGGGGGGCTGGATTGACTGTTGATGCTTTAGCAATGCTTCACTTAACCAGCTGTTTAAGCACTTTCCAACTGATGGTGACTTATGTTGTCTTTCTTTGTCAGTTCTTGTTCAATGATGTAGTGACTTTTTTGGTACATAAATCTTTGAACATGTATCAGAAAATAATATAGACTACAGGGGCCGGAGCAATAGCAATAGCACAACAGGTAGGGAGTTGGCCTTGCAGGCGGCCAACCTGGGTTTGATCCCCAGCATCACATTTGGTCTCCCCTGCACCGCCAGGAGTAATTCCTGAGTGCAGAACCAGGAGTCACCCCTGAGCATCGCTGGGTGTGACCCAAAAAGCAAAAAATAAATAAATAAAACTAAAAAAATCCCAAAACAAAAAATGTACACTACAATCCATGAGGGAAAATTGAATTGCTGAGACCTTTGAATTTTTATCCAGTTCTAACCCTTTCTTTTCCAAGAAACATAACATGTCTAGTTAAATGAAACATGAATTTGGATCATTACAGAAATATTATAAGCATTTAAAGTACTCTCACCACGAAACCAAATAGCGTGTTATCAGAATTCCTTCTCTGTCTGCAACTTACTATTTATCCTACCAATAATGATTTCTAATCACCACCAATCATGGCCAGAATGCTTGGTTTTCCACATCTGAGCAGCATTTTCCTCCTAAGTCAATGGATTTGGTAAGCTGTTTTTGCTTTGTTTTCTTTTGTTTGGCGACCACACCAGGAAGTGTTCAGGGGTACTCCTCGCTCTGTGCTCAGGGATCACTCCTTGCGGTGCTTGGGGAACGCTATGGGATGCTGAGGGTGAACCTAGGTTGGCTGCTGCAGGGCAGCTGCTGTGACTTTGGGGCGTGGCACTGCCACGTGTAATTCTTGAGCGCAGAGCCAGGAGTAACCCTTGAGCATAACCAGGTGTGACTCCCAAAACCCAAACAAAACCAAACCAATTTTTGACTTCAAGCAAGAAAAATGGAGGCTGGGAGTTCGTTCCGGGTCACGAGATGGCGCTGTGGGGCGTTTTCATCCCTCCCAGGCCCTTTTCTCTAAGAATTTTCCACCCTTGGGCTTGCTTCAGTGTTAGGCCTGGGGTAATTAGGATCAAGCAGGCAGCTTCGGGCGGTGCAGCAGTAGGTTAGCGGTTAGGACACTTTCCTTGCATTCACAGAACCGTTGTCTGTCACTTGGCTTCCCATATGGCCCTCGAGTCGTGCCCGGCGGCATTCCTGAGAGTGCCCTGAGCATCTTTTGGTGTGTCCCCAACCATAAACAATCAAACAGGAAAATTAAAACAAAGCAGTCCTTGATGGCGAATTCCCTCCCTTGAGGGATTCTGAGTTGTATCTTCGTCCATCGCCCACGTCCTTGTAGAAGAGGGTTGGGGAACCCTCAGATTGTGGGGTGATGGAGTGTGTGTTGCTCATAGCAGGAAACATCCAGAGGGCTCGTTCACAGACATCACAAAGTGGGTTCAGAACTGTTCTTGCTCAGAGCGAAGAAAAAAAAAAAATATATATATATATATATATATAAAACTTTGCCTTGCTCGTTCCAGACAAGGATCAACCCCCTGCACCCCTCTTTGTCTAGAGAACAAGCTGGGGAACCCACCTGAACCTCCCCAGGAGATTCAGCTATGTACCCCACAAAAGTCTGAAGGTGGGAATCGAACCCTGTTCACCCGCATGAAACACAAGTATCCGCATGGCTATCCAACTGCTGCCTGTCAAAGCTGCGTTTGACCCTTAATTACCCCATACTTAACACTGAAGCAAACCCAAGGGTGGAAAATTCTTAGAGACACGGTCCTGAGGAGGGACGGAAACGCCCTCGCCTAGCGCCATCACGTGGCGGCTAGGCGGAACTACCGGGGCGGCTATTCCCAAGTTTAAGATTTCCAGCTCCTGCGTTGGAGCTCTAGTACCCGGGTAAGGCGTTTGCCCGGTACCTGGGTCCACCGGCTTCGATTCCCAGCATCCCATATGGTCCCCGGAGCACTGCCAGGACTTAACTCCTGAGTGCAAAGCCGTGAGGAACCCCTGTGCATTGCGGGTGTGACCCAAAAAGGGAAAAACAGAAAAAATTTTCTTTGCTTCAGTGTTAATACGGGGTCATGAAGGATCAAAGGTCAAGGATCTAACAGTGAGCCACGAAGGCGCTGGTCTTGTATGGGGCGATCAACCCATAGGTTCCCCCAGCACAGTCAGGAGTGATTCCTGAGTGCAGGGGCAGGAATAACCCTCGAATACCGCCCGTGTGGTCCGCAAAACACAAGCAAACAGAATGCGACTTTCGCGGCGCATTCCTTCACGCCGAACTTGGGGGTGCCGAGCTGAGTCTTGCTTCCAGCTCCTTCCTCTACGGAAAACCGCGAGGTGTGGGGATGACCGCGACAGGAACTGTTTGCGAACGGGCTTAGAGGGAGAGATTCTACTTCGGGCAAAGCACTGGCCAGGCTGCTGGGTTCATCCTGACACAGGGATCGCCCCATGCGAGTCAAACGCCCTCAATGTTCGGCTACCGCTGCACGGCCTGAGGCCGCCTTCTTGATTCTTTGTGACCCGCAGGTTAATATGGAAGCAAACCCAAGGGCTGGAAATCTTCAGGCAGGAAAGCCTGGCCACGGCTCTTCCGCCGATGCACCACGAGAGGGCGCTGTGGGGCGTTTCCTCCCCTCCCCAGGGACATTCCTCTAAGAAATGTCCAACCCTAGTCCCGACTTTCCTCCAGAACTAGACCTCCCAGGATCCTCAGAATTTCTGATTAATAAAACAAAAAAGAATTTCTGCACAGTGGAGTTGCACCCTTGTCCCTCTCCTTAGTCCCCCGCACTGACTGGCCAAGCTAGTCTCTGGCTTTATTTACTGTGGGCTGTGGGTGGCCCCAACAGCTTCTTGGTGGGCTCAGGGGTATGATATGGTGCTGAGACAGAACCCAGGGTGAGCACAGTAGACGATTGTGCCATACCATAGTATGATCTCTCCAAATCAACCATTTTTACAGGTCTCCAGTCTATCACCCCCACACCCCTACGCTCCACTTTTCCAAGGGTGCCATCTTTCCCTATCGCAGAGAATTTGGGGCTTCCTATATACATGAGAAGTCCCAAGTCTGTGAAGGATGGTGACAGAGGTTAGATTCAACTTCAGGATCTCCAAAAGTTTGGGGTGAGATTGCCTACCATCAGAGAAATGGGAGTAGGTTAAAAAGAATTTTGATTAAAACAGTGATAATGAGCCAAAGACCAGGCAACCTCCTTCCCTGGAAATTCTAAATACACCACTCACTCTTCCAAGAATTATTTTATTTGGGGGTTTGATGTGGGTTCGCGGGGTTCTGGGGACCCTTATAAGTGCTTGCTATTAAAGTTAGCCATGAACTTCTGCTTATTTTAATTAAGTTTATTTTTTATGTGTTTTGCTTTACTCATTGAGGTGAACAAAAAATGGTCTATACCCACTTTGCTCTGCCTTTGATCCAGCCCTTTGGAAAGGTTTCCAATTATAGTCAACCCCACACACCACCACCCCATGTTCTGAGGGTGTCCCAACCCTCCTCTACAAGGAATAAGGGTCAGGGATACAGCAAGATACAGCTCAGAGTCCCCCAAGTTGGGGTGAGGGAATCCACCATCACGAACTGAGGCTGTGTCCATGTTATTTGACTTGTTCATAGTTTGGGGGTCACAAACCCAGAAACGCTCAGGGCTTCTCCTGGTTCTGCACTCAGGAATCGCTCCATCATGACGGTGGGACTGTATGGGGAGCCAAAGAAAGAACCAGGGCCTTGTGTCTGCAAGGCAGAGCCCTAACCGCTCTGCTCCTGCTGCAGCCGCCCAAGCTGCCTGCTTGATGACCCCATATTGAAGCAAAGGGCTGGAAATCAAGCATGGAAGAAGTCGGGCCGCGGTAGTTCAGCCTAACTGCCACGAGATGGCGGTGTGCCGCGTTTTTGCCCCTCCACAGACCCCTTTCTCTTAAGAATTTTCCTCCCTTGGGTTTCCTTCAGTGTTAAGTATGGGGTCATTAAGCACACAGCTTCCACAGGTGCAGCGATAGGAGAGTGTCGCGGGTGCTTGTCTTTCCCGCGGGTGACCAAGGTCCGATTCCCGCCTTCAGACTTTTGTGGGGTACATATCTGAATCTCCTCGGGGTGCCCGGGTGGGTTGCCCCAGCTTGGTCTCTGGACAAGAAGGGTTGCAGGGGTTGGAACCTGGTCTGGAAGAAGCAAAGCAAGGCTCTTTTCTTTTTTTGTTCTCTTCGCTCTGAGCAATAAAATTCTGAACCCACCTTCGATGTCTGCGGCTGTGCCCTTTGAATGTTTCCTACAAGGGACAACCCACACTCCACCCACATTGTGAGGGTGCCCCAACCCTCTTCTATAAAGATGTGGGGGATGGAGGAAGATCCAGCTCAGAATGAGGGAGTTTGCCATCAAGCATCTGAGACTGCTTTGTTTTCATTTTCTTGTTTGTTTGTTTATGGTTGGGGCCACACATGGATATGTTCAGGGGGTTCTCCTGACTCTGCACTCAAGAATCACTTCGGAATGGCTGTAGAACTGTATGGGGAATGTACGAAAGGATCTGGGTCCCATGCATGCGAACAAAGAGCCCTTAACCGCTCTGCTCCCGCTGCAACGGCCAAACTGCTTACTTGTTTCCTAATGACCCTATACCTAACACTGAAATCTGTAACTGGCTGTGATCCACTGGGCTGGAGCTATAGCACAGCAGGTAGGGCGTTTGCCTTGCGCGTGGCTGACCCGGGTTTGATTCCTCTGTCCCTCTTGGAGAGCCCCGCAAGCTACTGAGAGTATCCCGCCTTCACGGCCGAGCCTGGCAAGCTACCCGTAGCATATTTGATATACCAAAAAACAGAAACAACAAGTCTCACAATGGAGACGTTACCGGTGCCTGTTGGAGAAAATCTGTGAAGGGAGGACAGTGCTACAATGCTACCTAGCTTTGAAGCAAAGAAAAGGGCACGACGTCTCTTTTTTTACAGAAACTAAAACAAGGTATCATTTATTGTAGGATATACTGAAATATCATTTAAAGGTAAAGGCCCTCCCGTTGTTCGTCGATTTGCTCGAGCGGGCCCAGTAACGTCTCCATTGGAGACTTTGTTGTTACTGTGTTTGGCATATCGAATACGTCACAGGGAGCTTGCCAGGCTCTGCCGTGTGGGTGAGATACTCTCGGTAGCTTGCCGGGCTCTCCAAGAGGGGCGGAGGAATCGAACGTGGGTTGGCCATGTTTGCTGCGTGCAAGGCAAACGCCCTACCACTGTGCTATAATGTGAAATATCATTATAAAATATAATTAAGGCTCACATACACTTTTCTATTGATTTCTGTATATAACACAATGATTCAGTATTTGTGTACATTTTAAAATAATTTAGAGAGTAAGTCTAGTTAATGTATGTCACTACATATAGTTAAATTCTTTTCTTGTGCTGAGAACATTTTTCTTTTTAATTTTTATTAGTGAAACACCATGAGGTACAGTTGTAGACTTACAAATTTTTGTGCTTGTGTTTTGATTATACCCTGATCAAGTACCCATCCCTCCACCAGTGCCCATTTTCCACCATTACGGATCCCTGCATCCCTCCCCACCATCCCCCACACACACACACCTCTTTGGCAGGGCATTCCCTTTTGTTCTCTCTCTCCTTTCGGGTGCTGTGGTTTTTAAAAGAGGCATTGAGTGGAAATCATGTTTGGTCTATAGTCTACTTTCTGCATGCTTCTCCCATCCTGGGTGGATCCTCCCAACACCCTTTATTTGGTGCTCCCTTCTCTATCTGAGCTGAGGGTTAGGAAATCTGAAGCCTGGGACAAGTCGGGCTGCAGTAGTTCCACCTAATCCCCACGTGATGGCGATGTGGGCGTTTCCATCTCTCCCTGGGCCCATTTCTCTAAGAATTTTAAATAGCAGAGGGTGAGCATTTAATAACATTTAATAATGGTCTTTTCTCTGGTTTTTTTCCCCATTGTTTTTAAGTCCCTAGCACCTTTATATTTTTTCACCTTTAAAGCTTGTTATAGTGGGAATTTGTTTCAGAATGAAACTTCTAAAACATCAGTCATTAAAAATTTTAAATTTTACGAAAAGATTTACAAAACGGGTATAATTTGGGGGAATTTCCTTTGCTTTCTGAATTCTGTACAACACGAGTTACACACTCAATATTGCGTGAAAAACCAGAAATCCTTCTCCTCTGTCACTCCTGCTCTAATGGGCACCCTAGTTTTCAAGCACAGACAGAGCATTACAGGCACAAATCACCCTTACTCCCCCAGACAACAGTGGGAGAAATGTGTGGTGTAGGAATGATTCCCTTCCATTCTAACTGGGCTTCCAGCCTCTGAAGTATTGTCACAAAGAAGGCAAACAAAGCAGTCCTGCACTAGACATTCCAGGGACCAGCCTGAAACCGATTTTGGAAAAAGGAGAAAGTGGTGCCCCTACTTCTGTCAGACCCAAAGCAGGCAGTCGGAGGCCTTTGTGGTGATTTCTGAGTTAGTTTTGAAGAAGGCTTTCTCCTGGAGTCTTCTTTTCACTTTCACTTAGGGAACACTTTAGTATGTCAGAAGAATTGTTTGTGCTTGAAACCAGGGTAATTTCCCATTTCTTTGTGGACTTTGTATGTATGAGTCACGTCTTGCAGTGGGGTTCGGAGATGCACTTGGAAGAATATGAGTTCTGAAAACTTGAGATTTTAAGCTGAGTCTTTTATCTATAGTCTCTTGCTTATGTTTTTTGTTTGTTACTTTTGTATTCCTGGAAATCAAACTCAGGCTCTCACACGTGCAAGGCAAATGCTCTGTTGCTGACCTACATCCTGACCGGTTTTAGACTTAAGTGTGACCTTCATATTATTACAAGAACGGGGGGATTTGATGGAGGGGAGATTGGGCCATACCTGCTGTGCTTCGGGCTTACTCTTGACTCTGAGCTCAGGGTGCACTCCTGGCAGTGCTTGGGGGATCATACGGGGTGCTGGGATTGGGACCTGAGTCAGCATGCAGGCCTGCTCTCCCATAGGTCCTGAAAACTCAAGAACATAAATCACAGTTTTCCCTCAAGTACCAAGATGGGAGGTTGTCAATTTCCCAACACTGTTTCTTTTTATATAGGGGTTGCTATCATTTGGATGCTTTCTACTCCATTTCTGAATGTCCTCCCTTCTGCTGACATAATCATATGCATCTCTGGAATTCAAGCGCTCCCTTTGGAAGGGACAGATTTAAATTTTTGTGACTTCTCTTTCATTACTTTTCATCTATTGGAAGTAACTTTTCTTGGATGATCTGATACTCACCCAGCACCAGATATTCTCATCCAGAATCCTGTAAGAACATTCTAATTTTTGCTTGAAATTTACACAAAGGGCATAGAAGGGAGAAGGGATGAAAGGGAAGTCTGAGCTGTGCGGGAAGAAAGCTGTGGGAAAAGAAAGAAGTCATAATTCCTGTTTCTTCTTTAAAACCAGAATTTCAGTCATCTGTTTTGGGGCACTCAGGTTTTTTCCAGATTCTGGCTATTGTAAAGAGTGCTGCAATGAACAAACAGGTGCAGATGTCACTTCGACTATACTTTTTTGCCTCTCTGAGATATAGTCCCAGGAGTGGTATTGCTGGGTCAAATGGGAGCTCAGTTTCTAATTTTTTGAGAATCGTCCATACTGTTTTCCAAAAGGGCTGAACCAGTCAGCTGAACCAGCAGTGAAGGAGGGTCCCTTTCTCGCCACATCCGCGCCAGCACTGATTGCTTTTGTTCTTTTGGATGTGGGCCAGTCTCTGTGGTGTGCAATGATATCTCATTGTGGTTTTGATCTGCATCTCTCTGATGATTAATGATGTAGAGCATTTTCTCATGTACCTTTTTTGCCATTCGATGTCTTCTTTGAGAAAGTGTCTGTTTATTTCATCTCCCCATTTTTTGATGGTGTTGGATGTTTTCTACTTGTGGACTTCAACTAGTACTTTATATATCCTTGATATCAACCCCTTGTTGGATGTGTATTGGGCAAATATCCTTTCCCTTTCTGTAGACTGTCTTTGTACTTTGGTCACTGTTTCTTTTGAAGTGCAGAAGCTTCTTAGTTTAAAATAGTCCCATTTGTCTATCTCTGTTTTCACTTGCTTGGCCAGTGATGTGACATCTTTGAAGATACCATTAGCTTCAATGTCATGGAGGGTTTTGCAACTTTGTCTTCAATGTACCTTATGGATTCAGGTCTGATGTTGAAGTCTTCAATCCATTTTGATCTTAATTTTGTACACGGTGTTAGGCAGGATCTAAGTCCATTTTTTTTGCATGTAGCCATCCAGTTTTGCCAGCACTATTTGTTAAAGAGGCTTTCCTTATTCCACTTCACATTTCTTGCTCCTTTATCAAAGATTAGATGATTAGATTAGTGATAGGAGAATCCTCCCAGGATGGGAGAAGCATGCTGAAAGTAGACTATAGATCGAACATGATTGTCACTCAATGCGTCTTTTGAAAACCACAGCACTGAAAAGGAGAGAGAGAACAAAAGGAAATGCCCTGCCACAGAGGCAGGGTGGGGGGGAGGGGCAATGGGGGGGGGGGGAAGGGATACTGGGATCCATGGTGGTGGAAATTGGGCACTGGTGGAGGGATGGGTACTTGATCACTGTATAATTGAAACTCAATCACAAACATTTGTAAGTCTACAACTGTACCTCATGGTGTTTTACTAATAGAAATTTTTTAAAAATCAGAATTTCAGAAAGCAACAGTTAATTTTGAATATGCTAAAACAGCTGGCATGAGAGCAGATGTCAGAGCATTAAAAAGTGCCAGGGGCAGAGAGAGATTGAGAGAGAGAGAGAGAGAGAGAGAGAGAGAGAGAGAGCTCTCCAGGGTGGATGCTCAGCTCAGCATGCAGCAACCCCAGACTTGATCTCCAGAACCTCATGTCTCCTTAGTGCCACCAGAAAGAGTCGGAGTTACAGCCCCTCTTCTTCTAAGTTCTTTTTTTCACCTTCTCCTCTTTCCTGTAAAACCCTTAGCAGCATGAGCACTGCTGCTCAGTTAACAAAATTCAGTTTACTCAGCTTTGCTACAGACTTTGATAAATCGCATAACCCCCTTCAGGTTTTTCTTGGTTTGATTTTTGCTTTGAGTCCACCCCCGGTGGTGCTCAGGGATTACTCCTGTCTCTGCACTCAGGAATCACTCCTGGCGGGGGCTCAGGGAACCATATGGGATGCTGGGGATTGAAGTCGATTGGCTGTGTGCAAGACAAGTGCCTTAGCCACTGTGTTCTTTCTCTTAGGCCCAAATTCAACTTTAACTTACCTAGAGTAAATGTTCTAATAGTGGGTCTCATTGCCCTGACCCTGAAAGAGCCTCCCATAAGGCACCGTTGGGAAGGACGAGTAAGGAGAGGCTGATACACTCTCAGGGCTGGGACGAATGGAGACGTTACTGGGGCCCGCTCGAGCAAATCAATGAACAACAGGATGACAGTGACAGAGTAGATATCTTAGAGTGTTCATGGAGAAGATGTATCTAGGATTAGAGATGTGGAGGGGGCAAGGCACTTGCCATACCTGCTTCTAATCTCACTTCGGTTTCTGGCACCACATGTGGTCCCATGAGTACCTCTAGAAGGAAGCCCTGAGCGAAGGAATAAGGAGTAGGCCCTGAGCAGCTTCGGGTATAGCCCAATTCTCCCCCATCACAAAATGTTTTTAAAGATGATGATCAAAACTCCTTGGCCAGCAGAGGGGAGAAAAAGTTATAAAAACATCCTTAGCCTAGTAAAACATTTCTCAGTCAGGGTCCGACCTCAGATGAAAATAACATAAATGGTAAGACCAAGGGGCCAACATATTGATGATGGGGGCTATACAAAATGGAAACGAGTCCATTGGAAAAACAACCCAGAATAACAATTTGATTAATTCAACAGTATTTATTACATGTTCAACGAGTGGCTCGAGAGAGGTGAAGAGGTTTGCTTCGCACACAGTTTTGTCCTTAGCACAGCATATCTTCATCACCAGGAGTGACCCCCGAGTACAGAACCAGGAGGGACCGCTACCCCCTCCTCTCCATGTTAACGGAGTGTTGGGTTGTGTAGGTTCTGAGGTTGCTGTGGTGAACAGGCAGGTGCGATTCCTGCTCTTCCAGAGCTTACCTTCTGTGAGAAAGCTTATCATTAGCATGGAATCAAAATGATGAAGGAGATGCTGATGAATTCACACAGGAAATCAAGAGGCGATGCCCAGGAGGGCCCTGTGTCAGCCTGGGATGTCAGGGAAGGCCTACAGCCTGGAGAGTGAGAATGCACCAGCCATGCTGGCAGCTGGTTCACGGGCTTTGAAGGAGATGGGATTTACTCAGTGCCAGAGGCCAGCGGCCAGTACTTTCTTGTGTCTTTTCACCTCTCTTGGCGTGTGTCTTAGAACCCCGATGACTGAGAACAGACTCAGGCCTGCGGCTCTCTATTCTCAATGACCCTTTGAAGCCAACTTGCCAGTCATTTCAGTCACCTCCGGGAATTCACACTAAACACCCTGACTCAAGATCCTTTATATTAGGTGGGCACCCCAGCCTGGATATAGCACCACAGCAAACCCATTGACTGGATCCACTTTGAAATTTATGGAGTCCTTATGCTGCTGAACAGTGGCATAGGAGTGCCCTGATCCTCCTTGCCCACGCTCACTTCACTCCAGACTGTCCCTTGTCCCTTCCCCAGCCCCCACCCACTTCCTCTGATGTAGTTCTTCCCACACTAGAAAGATGCTTGATTCAGCAAGTCCACATGACCTGTGGTGCACTGCATCCAAGTGTGTGCAGATGCCACAACAAAATGCGTGTAACCCCAGTGAATACCATAACCAACTGTGGGAGCACTGCAAATCCTGGTCATTACAACAGTGAAAAGGGAAGAGAAAGGGAAAATGAATGAACATTAACAGCATCAAGTAAGGCATAAGCACATCCATCCGCATAGTCCTAGACAGGGTCAGAACCAGCAATCTCATTGTTTTCCACCTTCACAGCTGTTCTTCTCACTGGCGTGGCTGCAGAGGAAGAATCTCACATGGAGTTGTCATCTGCCATCCCTTGGGACAGCAATAGCTTCCTCTGGAATGTGTCTTGTAGGACCTGCCCGCAGCTCTATTTCAGGTGGTCTAAGTACTTATGATTTTGTTTTTTTAGTCACATCTGGCAATGTTCAGGGCTTACTCCTGGCTACGCACTCAAGATTTACTCCTGGTACTGCTCATGAGACCATATGGGTTGCCCCAGGGATTGAACCTCATATTGTTCACGGACTAATCTAGCTCTGTGGTCTGGGATTACTCCCGGCAGTGCTGAGTGAACCATGCAGTGCAAGACTAAACCCAGACACAAAGCCTGCACTCCAGCTCTTCGTTCTATAGCCGTGTTTTGGGGGGCTTTCTTCATTTCTATTTTCGTCGGGGAAGCAGACTGGAAATGCTCAGAGGTTACTCCTGGCTCTGTAACTCAGGAACAACTCTGAGCAGTTCCTTGGGGACCAAATGCTCTATCCACTGCACTATCACTCTAGACCCAAGGAAGGTCTTATTCTCAGAAATATGCACACAGGGTTATCGTGGCTAGTTTTTTATTCCAGCAAAGATTTGGTCCTAAGTATATAATGCGCTGTGAACATTCATTCAATTGGTGGTGGGAACCATGACTTCAAACGTTGGCTTTTGATTTGAGGTCACACCTATTAGTTCTCAGGAGCTACTTCAGGTTTGGTGTGAAAGGTTGTTGCTGGCAGTGTTCATGGGACCACAGGGTACTGAGCATCTAACCAGGGACTTCCGTTTTCAAATCCTGTTTTCAAACTCTGGCTTTTGAGAACTATTCCTAGTTTCTTATTGGAGGAGTGGCGGTATCTTTCTCTCTGTCTCTCTCTGTCTTTCTCTCTCACTGTCTCTTTCTGTTGGGGCCGGACTAGATGGTGAAGATGAGTCCGTGTAGAAGAAACAAGCTCTGTACAGACTACATGCTCAGCTTAGAAAGAAAAAGAAGCTCTAGCTGACCAGTTTGACTTCAAGATGTATATTACCTTTGCATTCAAGGAGAAGAAGAAAAAAATCAGCAGGTTTTGAAGTGTCTGAGGTCAAACCAGTCATGACGAATAATTATAAGAAAATATCCTAAAAGGTGTGCGGGATTCCAGCTATTCCTTGGAAAGTTCCATAGAGCTTTTAAAGGAGGATGTGGTCCAGCTTCCTGCTCCTCGATACCAGTCTGTGAGAAGGGATGTCATTGACTGTACTCAGGAGATGTATTTCATTCTGTGGCCTTAGAATGTTATTGAAAAAAATTATCTGTCTACTGTTTTCTAGTTGGAAGGAATCTGATGAGCCTTTTCGTCTCATTCATGCCAAATTTGAGTTTCATCACTGTGACTATGAAAAACACTTTCTGCATGTACTGAGCCACAAGGACAAGACTGGAATTGTTGTCAACAATCCCAACCAGTCAGTGTTTCTCTTTATCGACCAACAGCATTTGCAGACTCCAAAAAATAAAGGTAATATCTTCAAGTTATGCAGCATCTGCCTCTACCTGCCAGAGGAACAGCTCACCCACTGGGAGGTTGGCACCGTAAAGAAACACCTGCATCCTTCCAAGCCAGAATAGAGTCTGGGCCAGCACAGTGGAGAAGATCAGAGTGCAGCAGGAGATCTTGTCTTGTTTTCTTACCACTTTATTCTTTCAGAGATTAAAGAAAATGGACTCATGCACAGAACACTCTGCATTTTGAAACTTGTTCATCCTGATTTCTTTTTAAATCATTTGTATCTCAGAACTGAAAAAAATTAGCTGTCTTCTTCACAGACTGTGTGAAAGAAGACTTTGCATATTTGCTGCACTGTATCAGCATCTTGTTAAAAATGTCAAATGAAAGGACTATTGTACACCGAAATGCTTCAATGTATTTGAAAGCACAAGGTGATACTCTTTTTGACGGTCTTTCCATTTGAGCTGGTTTTTGCCTCTTTGACATCTGTCATCAGCATTTAGAGGGTAAGAAGTACATGTAGGAGAATAAATAATTTTTACAAATGCAATAGCTTTGCTATAATTACCGTTGATCCAGAACACTGTCAGATTCAATCTAATGACCAGAAGTAGTTGTTCTAAAAAGAAAATTCAACCACGGAAAAGAAATCTTAAATGAAAAAAGCATCTCATTGCAGGTATTCTAGCCTCATTTTACTGGGCCAGGTTTGTTTAAAAAAAAAAAAAAACAGACGAGTCCATGTAGACTATCCCACTAACGGTCAGGAATACAGGGAACCATGAAAATGGGCGAGACAAGACGTGTGTGTCCAGATTGGTTTCAATGAGGCTCAACATCTCTTTCTTTAAGCTGCCTTAAGTAAAAAACCTAAATCTTAGTATAGCAGAAGAGTCAGTCTTTTCTCATAGACCAGATGACACCAGACCCACTTGACACCAGATGCTTGAGGTTGTAAATAACAGGCCAGAACATTTGGCTGTGTTTCTTTCCTGAGGGCTGAAACTAACTGGCTTGTGAACATAATCAAACAATGTATGTCATAATGCCCCCGCTTAGGGGGCGTGGCTAGGGGCCAGTTGGTGGGGGCGGGAGGGGGAAAGCGCTGTTGCTCTGGCCTTTAAAGGTCAGCGGGAAGGCGGGTGGGGCAGGCCTGGCTGGGACTGCGGGCTCACGCTCCCCACCTCCCAGGTCTCACGCTGAGGCGGGCTCCGTGTCCTGCGTGCCTGTGCGGACTGCGTCACGGGCGTTGACCGCCGACCGCTGGTGGTGGCTCCTTGGAGACTGCCCGGCTCCTGCACGCCACCTCCGAGGCCCTGGGCTGCGCCCGCCATGCCAAGCTGCTGCTAGGTGGCCTGTGCTTGGGGCCCAGCTGGATGCTGAGCGTGTGGGCGGGCGCTCAGAGCAGGTGAGGGGCGGGCATGGGGGTGGGGGTCCTTGCCAGCCCGTGGGGCCCAGCTGGACGCTGAGCGTGTGGGCAGGCGGTGTGGGCAGGCGCGCTGAGCAGGTGAGGATTTGAAAGGATCCTATGTATTTCCCAGTTTCCTTCTGGGAATCAGAGCAAAAAGCTGTTTGCTAGTTCTTAGAATTGGAATAATCTGCAGAACTCAACACCGCCAGTTAATAATAGTGCCTAGATAGTCTGTGTGCTTTTCTGGAGGCAGTGTTTCTGAGTTGCCTCCTCCGTAAGACCTGAGCAATGCTGGGTGTGCCCCTTCCCCCCCTCAAAAAAAAAAAAACCCACAACAGCAGTAATAATAATCTGATGTCAATTGTAGTCAAGGATATTTTCATCAGGCTTTTATATACTCGAGTTTTATTCTAGTTAAGTTTCTGAAAGGCCCTGCTGTAGAAAGGCTTGGTAAAGCTTGCCTACTTGAGTCTACCACACGTTAAGGGTGTGCTTCTGTAGATCCCTTTTTAGGGTGATTCATTTGAGAAGCTTGACCCTCACCAGCAAACAGGTGTCTTAATTGGTAAAGGTCAGAAAAAGGCGTCTGGTAGGTTGCGTTATAACGGTAACATTATTCAGCAAATTTTTGTGGGTCTTTGGTCACCCTTAAGAATGTCTTCGGGTGGCCTGAAATTCAGTGTTTGTCTAAGGATGATGACTTTCCTCATCTGAAAAATGTCTGAGCTCTCAGAGGGTTTAACTTGACAAGGGAGATGTCCTCGGTTCCGATGACAGCCCAGAGAAGTTCTAGCCTGTGATTCGGTTAATTCAGCAGTGGAGGAGGACCGTGTTAGATGAGTTCACGGTATGGACCCATGTTCAAATGCTCTGAAAAACATCGCATTGCTGTCTCAATGACAGCTCCCTGTCAGAGACCTCCACAACAAGCACTTGAGTTGCCTGAAGTGCCTCACAGCGCTGGGATAGTCCTTTAGGAACAGGAGCAGAGAGCTTTCATCAGCAAGCTGTGTGAAAGTAAAACAGACTTCACAAATGGCAGTGATTGCTAAATGTCCCCACATGGCTGTGACCATGACTTCAGGGAGTTGTGGCAGGTGTTATACTGAGGCCTTACAATGATGTCCTTGCTATTTCCTGTATGGTGGGAGTTTCCCTTCCTCTAGGAGTGGAGACGTGCCTTTGATTTGTGGTGTCTCCTTCTGAGTTCAGTTTTGGAAAGAAAAAAAATGACTCTAAAAGAACATATTTTTGCACACACACACCCCAACACTATTTCTTTGACTCCCCAAGTTCTAAAAACAATTATTTGAAAGAACCTTTTCAAATGAGTAAAAGGTCTGCTTCCTTTTCCAGTTCAGAAGATAAAGTAACATTGTCTACGTTATAAAGCATGATGGGGAAACATGAATGTCAAAGGAAAAGTTGGTGACTCCTTTCTGGATGTTGTGGCTGAAGATCATTTAAAGATTGATGATTTGGGTGAGTCTGGAAGATTCCTGAACTTTTATAAGTGAGCTATTGCAGTGGGTTCAAATTTTTTTCCAAGAATTTTAACTGACAACATGCTAAGCAAAGTATTAAAATTCAAGATGTGCAAGTACATTTCCATTGATAAAGAATGATAGTAATACAAGCTTAATGAACTGTAATTAAATGTAGAAAGTTAGATCTACTTAATCTCACATTTAGAAAACAACACATCAACAATGTTTTTTACACCACAGCTCTTTGTAACAGCAAAGGACTTGAAACAAGTACGTGCCCATCAATGGAGAACTGATGTAGTTCAGTCGTACAGCATTATACTATTGTTCTAAGGAGTATTTAGTAGAAGTATCAGTGGTTATCCATAGGTAGGCTGGGAACACGAGGGAGATTTTCTTGTAAAACTTTTTAACATTTTTCTCCAAGTGTAAGTAGGCTACCTATTTTCAAGTGTATTTAAAGAAAAGAAAAAGAACTTGAAGGCTAAGTCTTCCTGGATGATCTCATCGGTAGATCATCCAAGGTAAGGAATAGACAGTGTTCACTGAAAATAGACCCATAGACTCTGATGACAGAACTGAGATTACCAAGGGTGCAGGGCATAGGAAGGAAGGTTCCTGTGACCCGAGAGAGGCTGTCCTTGTGGTGGTGGGGATGGTGACTTAAATTCCATGTTTTTAGTTGCTTTCAGCTTTTCCGATGACTTGAAAAAAATATTGGAAGGAGTCGTTTCCAAACATTCGATATTGGTTGTCTCTTTTTAAACCTCTTCATTTCACTCTTCTTTCCTTTGGCCCTGAATGCATGGAAGTGGCCTGTCTCTGTGACCGCCGAGCTGTGCTAATTCACTTCTGCTCTTGAGCCTAGTGATTAGGGTGATTGGTCCTATCATCAGTCACAATTGTCCCTGATCCCCTAAGTAGCTTCCTACTTCCCTGAGGATAAAAGACACATGATTTGGTTCCCTTTGCTCTTCCTCCCTTCTCCTTTTCTCCTTTCTCTCTTCCCCTGTCCCCCATTGCGGAGGGGGTGGGGTTTGTGTCACACCTGGCAGTATTCAAGGATTACTCCTGGATCTGTGCTCAGGGATCCTGCCCTGCAGTGTGTGGGGAATCCAGTACTGTGTGCAAAGCAAGTGCTTGCACCTCTGTACTACTCTCAGCCTCTCTCTTTCTCTCTTCATTCTTTATTCACGCGTTGGCCACCTGCTTTTTCTCAAGCACTGCATTGAATTCAACCCACATTTCCACCTTTGGGACTTTCCATCAATTTGACATTTCTTTCTGCCTGGGTCATTTTCTCTCTCTGACCTGAAAATCCTGCAAGTGTTGCTTTTCATCTTTCTAGTCTCAATTTACATGCTCCTTTTGACATGGCACTTTTCCCAACGCCCTCGTATAAAATAGGGTTTCTTACCCCTTTTTCTTGTTTAAAACATCCAGGTCCTCTCTCATCCCATTGATGACCAGCTGTTTCTTTGTTTCTGTTTCTCTCTGCCAGTAGACTTCATTGGAGAATAAAATAATCCTCATTTTACTTCACATTGTATATGGAGTGAAGTATGTATAAACCAAAAGGACAGGTGTAAATTTAGGATGCAGTGCGCATTTTTAACATCGATTAAAAATGTGGGCAAGTTGTGGGCGGGATTAAAGATAAATTAAAATAGATTAAAAATGCGGCAAGTTGTGGGCGGGACATTCAAAGTAAGAGAATGCCCTGGAACCCAGTGCATCGTTGTTGATCGGAAAAAATGCCCTGGTACCCGGATGCCAGAGCCATGCTTGTATGAGCTCATGGTCACTGGGATACTCTCTGGAAAAGGCTGGACGGGAGCACCTAGCCCATCTGGGACCTCCTGGTGATATCGGCTCTGTTTGGGGCCTGGAGCATTCTCCGGGAGCTATGGGGCCCTCCAGCTGGTTTTCTTCTTTGTTGCTGTGTGTTGTAAGATGGCGTTGGGGGCTAGTCGTGGGCATGACTTCCGGAATCAGAGATTGCCTGGGAGCCGAGGCGGCCCCTTTGCAGTTCGGAAAAAAAGTCCTGGTACCCGCATGCCAGACCCATGCCTGTAGGAGCTCATGGTCACCGGGATTCCCTATGGAGAAGGCAGGACGGCAGCACCTACTCCATCTGGGACCTCCCAGTGATATCTGCTCCGTTTGGGGCTTGAAGCATTCTCTGGGAGCTGTGGGTCCCTATGCCGGGTTTTCTTCTTTTTTGCTGTGTGGTGTAAGATGGCTCTGGGGGGCGAGTTGTGGGCGTGACTTCTGGAAGCAGAGGTTGCCTGTGACCGGGGCAGCCCCATTGCAGTTCGGAAAAAATGTCCTGGTACCCGCATGCCAGAGCCATGCTTGTAGGAGCTCATGGCCACCGGGATTCCCTCTGGAGAATGCGGGACGGCAGCACCTACCCCATCTGGTACCTCAGGGTGATGTTGGCTCTGTTTGGGGCCTGGTTCTTTGTCTGGGAGCTGTAGGCCCACCGCCGTTTTCTTCTTTCTTACTGTGTGCTGTAAGATGGCGCTGGGGGGGCGAGTTGTGGGCACAACTTCCAGAATCAGAGGTTGCCTGTGACTGGGGTGGCCCCATTGAAGTTCTGAAAAAATATCCTGGTACCAGGTTGCCAGAGCTATGCTTGTAGGAGCTCATGCTCACCGGGTTCCCTCTGGAGAAGTGGGACGGCAGCACCTACCGCATTGGGGACCTCCGAGTGATATTGGCTCTGTTTGTGCCTGGAGCATGCTCCGGGAGTTATGGGTCCCTCCAGCCAGTTTTCTTCTTTCTTGGTGTGTGCTGTAATATGGCCCTGGGGGCGAGTTGTGGGCAGGGCATCCAAAATCAGAGCTTGCCCTGGAGCCGGGGTGCATCATTGCAGTTCGGAAAAATTGTCCTGGTACCTGCATGCCAGAGCCATATCTGTAGGAGCTCATGGTCACCGGGATTCCCTCTTGAGAAGGCGGGACTGTAGGACCTAGCTCATCTGGGACCTCCCAGTGATATCAGCTTTGTTTGGGCCCTGGAGCATTGTCTTGGAGCTCTGGGGACCTCCAGCCAGTTTTCTTCTTTGTTGCTGTGTGCTGTAAGATGACACTGGGGGGCGAGATGTGGGTGTGACTTCATAATCAGAGGTTGCCTGCAGCCAAGACGGCCCCATTGCAGTTCAGAAAAAATGTCCTGGTACCAGCATGCCCAGGCTATGCCTGTAGAAGCTCATGGTCACCGAGATTCCGTATGGAGAAGGCGTGACGGAAGCACCTAGCCCATCTGGGACCTCCGGGTGATATTGGCTCTGTTTTTGCCTGGAGCATTCTCCGGGAGCTGTGGGGCCCTCCACCGGTTTCCTTCTTTGTTGTTGTGTGCATAAGATGGTGCTGGAGGGCGAGTTGTGGCATGACTTTTGAATCACAGGTTGCCTTGGCGCCGGGGCGGCCATATTGCCGTTCGGAAAAAATGTCCTGGTACCTGCATGCCAGACCCATGCTTGTAGGAGCTCATGGTCACCGAGATTCCCTCTGGAAAAGGCGGGACGGCAGCACCTAGCGCATCTGGGATCGCCCAGGGATATCGGCTCTGTTTGGGTCGGGACCATTCACGGGATCTGTGGAACCCTCGAGCCGGTTTTCTTCTTTGTTGCTGTGTGGTGTAAGATGGCACTGGGGGACTAGGTGTCGGCGCGACTTCAGAATCAGGTTGCCTGTGAGCCAAGGCGGCCCTTTGCAGTTGGGAATAAAAGTCCTGGTACCCATATAACAGACCCATGCTTGTATGAGCTCATGGTCACTGGGATACCCTCTGGAGAAGGCAGGATGGGAGCACACAGCCCATCTGGGAACTACCAGTGACACTGGCTCTGTTTGTGGCCTAGAGCATTCTCCGGGAGCTGTAGGGACCTCCAGCCAGTTTTCTTCTTTGTTGCTGTGTGTTGTAAGATTGCGCTGTGAGCGAGTTGTGGGCATGACTTCTGGAATCAGAGGTTGTCTGTGAGCCGGACTGCCCCCTTTGAGATTCGGACAAAAAAGTCCTGGTACCCACATGGCTCTGGCATGAGGGTACCAGGACAGTTTTTCCGAACTCCATGGGTCCAGTCCGGCTAACAGGCAACCTCTGATTCTGAAGTCATGCCCACATGATTTTGCTTTTTGGAGCTCGTGGTCACCGGGATTTTCTCTGAGAAGGCGGGACAGCAGCACCTACCCCTGCTGGGAACTTCCAGTGATATCGGCTCCATTTTTGGCCAGAAGCATTCTACGGGAGCTGTGGGGCCCTCCAGCCAGTTTTCTTCTTTGTTTCTTTGTAGTGTAATATGGTGCTGGGGGGCGAGTTGTGGGTTTGACTCAGGACTCAGTGGTTGCCTGGTTGCCGGGGCAGAACCATTGAGTTTGGAAAAAATGTCCTGGTACCAGTTTTCCAGAACCATACTTGTAGGAGCTTATGGTCACTGGGATACCCTCTGGAGAAGGCAGGATGGCAGTACCTAGCCCAACTGGGACCTTCAGTTGATATCGCCTCTGGTTGGGCCCGGAGCATTTTCCTGGAGCTGTGTGTCCCTCCCACCGGTTTTCTCCTTTGTTGCTTTTTGGTGTAAGCTGGCGCTGGGTGGAGAGTCCTGTGCGTGACTTATGGAATCAAAGGTTTCCTGGGAGCTGGGTCGGCCCCATTGTAGTTCGGATAAAATGTCCTGGTACCCACATGCCAGACACATGCTTGTATGAGCTCATGGTCACCGAAACTCCCTCTGGAGAAGGTGGGACAGCAGCACTACACCATCTGGGACCTCCAGGTGATATAGAATGTTTGAGCCCCAGAGAATTGTCTGGGAGCTCTGGGTCCCTCCAGCCGGTTTTCTTCTTTGTTGCTGTGTGGTGTAAGATGGTGCTGGTGGGCGCCTCGTGGTACTGACTTTCGGGATCAGAGGTTTTCTAGGAGTCGGAGCGAACCCATTGAGTTTGGAAAAAATATCCTGGTACTGAATGCCAGAGCCATGCTTCTATGAGCTCATGGTCACCGGAAATCCCTCTGGAAAAGGTGGGAAGGCAGCATCAACCACATCTGGGATCTCCCGGTGTTATCAAATCTGTTTGAGGCCCGGAGGATTCTCCGGGAGATGTGGGCTCCTCCAGCCGGTTTTCTTCTTTGTTGCTGTGTGGTGTAATATGGCGCTGGGTGCGAGTCGTTGGCGTGAGTTCCAGAATCAGAGGTTGCCTGGGAGCCGGGGTGGCCCCTTCGCAGTTTGGAAAAAAAGTCCTGGTACCCGCATGCCATATCCATGTTTATATGAGCTCATGGTCACTGGATACCCTCTGGAGAAGGTGGGGCGGGAGCATCTAGCCCATCTGGGACCTCCTGGTGATATTGGCTCTGTTTGGGGCCTGGAGCATTCTCCTCCAGCCAGTTTTCTAGTTTGTTGCTGTGTGTTGTAAGATGGCATGGGGGCGAGTTGTGGGCATGACTTCCGGAATCAGAGGTTGCCTGGGAACAAGGGTGGCCCTTTTGCAGTTCGGGAAAAAAGTCCTGGTACCCACATGCCAGAGCCATGCTTTTTGGAGCTCATAATCACTGGGATATTCTCTGGAGAAGGCGGGACGGCAGTACCTACTTCTTCGGGGACCTCCCAGTGATATCCGCTCCATTTTCGGCCAGAAGCATTCTCCTGCAGCTGTGGGGCCCTCCAGCCGGTTTTCTTCTTTGTTGCTGTGTGTTGTAAATTGGCGCTGTGTGTGAGTTGTGGGCATGACTTCTGGAATCAGAGGTTGCCTGGGAGCTGGGCTGCCCCCTTTGCAGTTCGGATAAAAAGCCCTGGTACCCACATGGCTCTGGCATGATGGTACCAGGACATTTTTTCCGAACTCAATGGGTCCGGTCCGGCTTCCAGGCAACCTCTGATTCTGAAATCATGCCCACATGATTTTGCTTTATGGAGCTTGCGCGCACCGGGATTTTCTCTGAGAAGGTGGACAGCAGCACCTAACCCTGCTGGGACCTTCCAGTGATATCGGCTCCATTTTCGGCCGGAAGCATTCTCCGGGAGCTGTGGGTCCCTCCAGCCAGTTTTCTTCTTTGTTGCTGTGTAGTGTAAGATGGCGCTGGGGGGCGAGTTGTGGGTTTGACTCAGGACTCAGAGGTTGCCTGGTTGCCGGGGCGGACCCATTGAGTTTGGAAAAAATGTCCTGGTACCAGTATGCCAGAGCCATACTTGAAGGAGCTTATGGTCACTGGGATACACTCTGGAGAAGGCAGGATGGCAGTACGTAGCCCATCTGGGACCTTCAGGTGACATCGCCTCTAGTTGGGCCCGGAGCATTTTCCGGGAGCTGTGTGGCCCTCCCACCGGTTTTCTTCTTTGTTGCTTTTTGGTGTAAGATGGCGCTGGGTGGCGGGTCGTGTGCGTGACTTATGGAATCAAAGGTTGCCTGGGAGCTGGGTCGGCTCCATTGTAGTTCGGATAAACTGTCCTCGTACCCACATGCCAGACACATGCTTGTATGAGCTCCTGGTCACCAAAACTCCCTCTATAGAAGGCGGGATGGCAGCACTTACTTCTTTGGAGACCTCCCAGTGATATCGGCTCCATTTTCGGCCTGAAGCATTCTCCTGCAGCTGTGGGGCCCTCCAGCCGGTTTTCTTCTTTGTTGCTGTGTGTTGTAAGTTTGCGCTGTGTGCGAGTTGTGGGCATGACTTCTGGAATCAGAGGTTGCCTGGGAGCTGGCTGCCCCCTCTGCAGTTCGGATAAAAAGTCCTGGTACCCACATGACTCTGACATGAGTGTACCAGGACATTTTTTCCGAACTCAGTGGGTCTGCCCCAGCTCCCAGGCAATCTCTGATTCTGAAAGCATGCCCACATAATTTTGCTTTTTGGAGCTGTGGTCACCGGGATTTTCTCTGAGAAGGAGGGACAGCATCACCTACCCCAGCTGAGACCTTCCAGTGATATCGGCTCCATTTTTGGCCGGAAGTATTCTAAGGGAACTGTGGGGCCATCCAGCTAGGTTTCTTCTTTGTTGCTGTGTAGTGTAAGATGGTGCTGGGGGGCAAGTTGTGGGTTTGACTCAGGACTCAGAGGAAGCCTGTTTGCCGGGGCGGACCCATTGAGTTTGGAAAAAATGTCCTGGTACCAGTTTTCCAGAACCATACTTGTAGGAGCTTATGGTCACTGGGATGCCCTCTGGAGAAGGCAGGACAGCAGGACCTAGCCCATCTGGGACCTCCAGGTGATATCGACTCTGGTTGGGCCCGGAGCATTTTCTGGGAGCTGTGTGGCCCTCCTGCCGGTTTTCTCGTTTGTTGCTTTTCTGTGTAAGCTGGCGCTGGGTGGCGAGTCGTGTGAATGACGTATGGAATCAAAAGTTGCCTGGGAGCTGGGTCGGCCCCATTGTAGTTCGGATAAAATGTCCTGGTACCCACATGCCAGACACATGCTAGTATGAGCTCATGGTCACCGAAACTTTCTCTGGAGAAGGCGGGACGGGAGCCCCTACACCATCTGGGGCCTCCAGGTGATGTTGAATATTTGAGGCCCGGAGCATTGTCTGGGAGCTGTGTGCTCCTCCAGCTGGTTTTCTTCTTTGTTGCTGTGTGCTGTAATATGGCGCTGGTTGTGAGTCGTTGGCGTGAGTTCCAAAATCAGAGGTTGCCTAGGAACCGGGGTGGCCCCTTCGCAGTTTGGAAAAAAAGTCCTGGTACCCGCATGCCATATCCAAGTTTGTACGAGCTCATGGTCACTGGATACGCTCTGGAAAAGGTGGGATGGGAACATCTATCCCATCTGGGCCCTCACGGTGATATCGGCTCTGTTTGGGGCCTGGAGCATTCTCCTGCAGCTGTGGGGCCCTCCAGCTGGTTTTCTAGTTTGTTGCTGTGTGTTGTAAGATGGCATGGGGGCGAGTTGTTGGCATGACTTCTGGAATCAGTGATTGCCTGGGAGCCAGGGCGGCCCTTTTGCAGTTCGGGGAAAATGTCCTGGTACCCACATGCCAGAGCCATGCTTTTTGGAGGTCATAATCACCGGGATTTTCACTGGAGAAGGCAGGACGGCAGCACCTACTTCTTCAGGGACCTCCCAGTGATATCAGCTCCATTTTCGGCCTGAAGCATTCTCCTGCAGCTGAGGGGCCCTCCAGCCGGTTTTCTTCTTTGTTGCTGTGTGTTGTATATTGGCGCTGTGTGCGAGTTGTGGGCATGACTTCTGGAATCAGAGGTTGCCTGGGAGCCGGGCTGCTCCCTTTGCAGTTCGGATAAAAAGTCCTGGTACCCACATGGCTCTGGCATGATGGTACCAGGACATTTTTTCCGAACTCAATGGGTCCGGTCCGGCTCCCAGGCAACCTCTGATTCTGAAATCATGCCCATATGATTTTGCTTTTTGGAGCTTGTGCTCACTGGGATTTTCTCTGAGAAGGTGGACAGCAGCACCTACCCCTGCTGGGACCTTCCAGTGATATCGGCTCCATTTTCGGCCGGAAGCATTCTCCGGGAGCTGTGGGTCCCTCCAGCCAGTTTTCTTCTTTGTTGCTGTGTAGTGTAAGATGGCGCTGGGGGGCGAGTTGTGGGTTTGACTCAGGACTCAGTGGTTGCCTGCTTGCAGGGATGGACCCATTGAGTTTGGAAAAAATATTCTGGTACCAGTATGCCAGATCCATACTTGTAGGAGCTTATGGTCACTGGGATACACTCTGGAGAAGGCAGGATGGCAGTACCTAGCCTATCTGGGACCTCCAGGTGATATTGCCTCTAGTTGGGCCCGGAGCATTTTCCGGGAGCTGTGTGGCCCTCCCACCGGTTTTCTTCTTTGTTGCTTTTTGGTGTAAGATGGCGCTGAGTGGCGGGTCGTGTGCGTGACTTATGGAATCAAAGGTTGCCTGGGAGCTGGGTCCGCTCCATTGTCGTTCAGATAAAATGTCCTGGTACCCATATGTCAGACACATCCTTGTATGAGCTCATGGTCACTGAAACTCCCTCTGGAGAAGGCGGGACGGCAGCACGTACACCATCTGGGACCTCCAGATGATGTTGAATATTTGAGGCCCAGAGCATTGTCTGGGAGCTATGTGCTCCTCCAGCCGGTTTTTTTCTTTGTTGCTGTGTGGTGTAATATGGCGCCGGGTGCGAGTCGTTGGCGTGAGTTCCAAAATCAGAGGTTGCCTAGGAACCGGGGTGGCCCCTTCGCAGTTTGGAAAAAAAGTCCTGGTACCCGCATGCCATATCCATGTTTGTACGAGCTCATGGTCACTGGATACCCTCTGAAGAAGGTGGGATGGGAACATCTAGCCCATCTGGGACCTCCCGGTGATAGCGGCTCTGTTTGGGGCCTGGAACATTCTACTGCAGCTGTGAGGCTCTCCAGCCGGTTTTCTACTTTGTTACTGTGTGTTGTAAGGTGGTATGGGGGCGGGTTGTGGGCATGACTTCCGGAATCAGTGATTGCCTGGGAGCCAGGGCGGCCCTTTTGCAGTTCGGGAAAAAAGTCCTGGTACCCCCATGAAAGAGCCATGCTTTTTGGGGGTCATAATCACCGGGATTTTCTCTGGAGAAGGCGGGACGGCAGCACCTAGTTCTTCGGGGACCTCCCAGTGATATCAGCTCCATTTTCGGCCTGAAGCATTCTCCTGCAGCTGTGGGGCCCTCCAGCCGGTTTTCTTCTTTGTTGCTGTGTGTTGTAAATTGGCGCTGTGTGCGAGTTGTGGGCATGACTTCCGGAATGAGAGGTTGCCTGGAAGCCAGGGCGGCCCTTTTGCAGTTCGGGAAAAAAGTCCTGGTACCCCCATGAAAGAGCCATGCTTTTTGGAGCTCATAATCACTGGGATTTTCTCTGGAGAAGGTGGGACGGCAGCACCTAGTTCTTCGGGGACCTCCCAGTGATATCGGCTCCATTTTCGGCCTGAAGAATTTTCCTGCAGTTGTGGGGCCCTCCAGCCAGTTTTCTTCTTTGTTGCTGTGTGTTGTAAATTGGTGCTGTGTGGGAGTTGTGGGCATGACTTCTGGAATTAGAGGTTGCCTGGGAGCCGGGCTGCCCCCTTTGCAGTACGGATAAAAAGTCCTGGTACCCACATGGCTCTGGCATGATGGTACCAGGACATTTTTTCCGAACTCAATGGGTCCGGTCCGGCTCCCAGGCAACCTCTGATTCTGAAATCATGCCCATATGATTTTGCTTTTTGGAGCTTGTGCTCACTGGGATTTTCTCTGAGAAGGTGGACAGCAGCACCTACCCCTGCTGGGACCTTCCAGTGATATTGGCTCCATTTTCGGCCGGAAGCATTCTCCGGGAGCTGTGGGTCCCTCCAGCCAGTTTTCTTCTTTGTTGCTGTGTAGTGTAAGATGGCGCTGGGGGGCGAGTTGTGGGTTTGACTCAGGACTCAGAGGTTGTCTGGTTGCCGGGGCAGACCCATTGAGTTTGGAAAAAATGTCCTGGTACCAGTATGCCAGAGCCATACTTGTAGGAGCTTATGGTCACTGGCATACCCTCTGGAGAAGGCAGGATGGCAGTACGTAGCCCATCTGGGACCTTCAGGTGATATCGCCTCTAGTTGAGCCCGGAGCATTTTCTGGGAGCTGTGTGGCCCTCCCACAGGTTTTCTTCTTTGTTGCTTTTTGGTGTAAGATGGCGCTGAGTGGCAGGTCGTGTGCGTGACTTATGGAATCAAAGGTTGCCTGGGAGCTGGGTCGGCTCCATTGTAGTTCAGATAAAATGTCCCGGTACCCATATGTCAGACACATCCTTGTATGAGCTCATGGTCACTGAAACTCCCTCTGGAGAAGGCGGGACGGCAGCACCTACACCATCTGGGACCTCCAGGTGATGTTGAATATTTGAGGCCCAGAGCATTCTCTGGGAGCTGTGTGCTCCTCCACCCGGTTTTCTTTTTTGTTGATGTGGGGTGTAATATAGCGCTGGGTGCGAGTCGTTGGCGTGAGTTCCAAAATCAGAGATTGCCTAGGAACCGGGGTAGCCCCTTCGCAGTTTGGAAAAAAAGTCCTGGTACCCGCATGCCATATCCATGTTTGTACGAGCTCATGGTCACTGGATACCCTCTGAAGAAGGTGGGACAGGAACATCTAGCCCATCTGGGACCTCCCGGTGATATTGGCTCTGTTTGGGGCCTGGAGCATTCTCCTCCAGCCAGTTTTCTAGTTTGTTGCTGTGTGTTGTAAGATGGCATGGGGGCGAGTTGTGGGCATGACTTCCGGAATCAGAGGTTGCCTGGGAACAAGGGCGGCCCTTTTGCAGTTCGGGAAAAAAGTCCTGGTACCCCCATGAAAGAGCCATGCTTTTTGGAGCTCTTAATCACTGGGATTTTCTCTGGAGAAGGTGGGACGGCAGCACCTAGTTCTTCGGGGACCTCCCAGTGATATCGGCTCCATTTTCGGCCTGAAGAATTTTCCTGCAGTTGTGGGGCCCTCCAGCCAGTTTTCTTCTTTGTTGCTGTGTGTTGTAAATTGGTGCTGTGTGCGAGTTGTGGGCATGACTTCTGGAATCAGAGGTTGCCTGGGAGCCGGGCTGCCCCCTTTGCAGTACGGATAAAAAGTCCTGGTACCCACATGGCTCTGGCATGATGGTACCAGGACATTTTTTCCGAACTCAATGGGTCCGGTCCGGCTCCCAGGCAACCTCTGATTCTGAAATCATGCCCATATGATTTTGCTTTTTGGAGCTTGTGCTCACTGGGATTTTCTCTGAGAAGGTGGACAGCAGCACCTACCCCTGCTGGGACCTTCCAGTGATATCGGCTCCATTTTCGGCCAGAAGCATTCTCCGGGAGCTGTGGGTCCCTCCAGCCAGTTTTCTTCTTTGTTGCTGTGTAGTGTAAGATGGCGCTGGGGGGCGAGTTGTGGGTTTGACTCAGGACTCAGTGGTTGCCTGCTTGCAGGGATGGACCCATTGAGTTTGGAAAAAATATTCTGGTACCAGTATGCCAGATCCATACTTGTAGGAGCTTATGGTCACTGGGATACACTCTGGAGAAGGCAGGATGGCAGTACCTAGCCTATCTGGGACCTCCAGGTGATATTGCCTCTAGTTGGGCCCGGAGCATTTTCCGGGAGCTGTGTGGCCCTCCCACCGGTTTTCTTCTTTGTTGCTTTTTGGTGTAAGATGGCGCTGAGTGGCGGGTCGTGTGCGTGACTTATGGAATCAAAGGTTGCCTGGGAGCTGGGTCCGCTCCATTGTCGTTCAGATAAAATGTCCTGGTACCCATATGTCAGACACATCCTTGTATGAGCTCATGGTCACTGAAACTCCCTCTGGAGAAGGCGGGACGGCAGCACGTACACCATCTGGGACCTCCAGATGATGTTGAATATTTGAGGCCCAGAGCATTGTCTGGGAGCTATGTGCTCCTCCAGCCGGTTTTTTTCTTTGTTGCTGTGTGGTGTAATATGGCGCCGGGTGCGAGTCGTTGGCGTGAGTTCCAAAATCAGAGGTTGCCTAGGAACCGGGGTGGCCCCTTCGCAGTTTGGAAAAAAAGTCCTGGTACCCGCATGCCATATCCATGTTTGTACGAGCTCATGGTCACTGGATACCCTCTGAAGAAGGTGGGATGGGAACATCTAGCCCATCTGGGACCTCCCGGTGATAGCGGCTCTGTTTGGGGCCTGGAACATTCTACTGCAGCTGTGAGGCTCTCCAGCCGGTTTTCTACTTTGTTACTGTGTGTTGTAAGGTGGTATGGGGGCGGGTTGTGGGCATGACTTCCGGAATCAGTGATTGCCTGGGAGCCAGGGCGGCCCTTTTGCAGTTCGGGAAAAAAGTCCTGGTACCCCCATGAAAGAGCCATGCTTTTTGGGGGTCATAATCACCGGGATTTTCTCTGGAGAAGGCGGGACGGCAGCACCTAGTTCTTCGGGGACCTCCCAGTGATATCAGCTCCATTTTCGGCCTGAAGCATTCTCCTGCAGCTGTGGGGCCCTCCAGCCGGTTTTCTTCTTTGTTGCTGTGTGTTGTAAATTGGCGCTGTGTGCGAGTTGTGGGCATGACTTCCGGAATGAGAGGTTGCCTGGAAGCCAGGGCGGCCCTTTTGCAGTTCGGGAAATAAGTCCTGGTACCCCCATGAAAGAGCCATGCTTTTTGGAGCTCATAATCACTGGGATTTTCTCTGGAGAAGGTGGGACGGCAGCACCTAGTTCTTCGGGGACCTCCCAGTGATATCGGCTCCATTTTCGGCCTGAAGAATTTTCCTGCAGTTGTGGGGCCCTCCAGCCAGTTTTCTTCTTTGTTGCTGTGTGTTGTAAATTGGTGCTGTGTGGGAGTTGTGGGCATGACTTCTGGAATTAGAGGTTGCCTGGGAGCCGGGCTGCCCCCTTTGCAGTACGGATAAAAAGTCCTGGTACCCACATGGCTCTGGCATGATGGTACCAGGACATTTTTTCCGAACTCAATGGGTCCGGTCCGGCTCCCAGGCAACCTCTGATTCTGAAATCATGCCCATAAGATTTTGCTTTTTGGAGCTTGTGCTCACTGGGATTTTCTCTGAGAAGGTGGACAGCAGCACCTACCCCTGCTGGGACCTTCCAGTGATATTGGCTCCATTTTCGGCCGGAAGCATTCTCCGGGAGCTGTGGGTCCCTCCAGCCAGTTTTCTTCTTTGTTGCTGTGTAGTGTAAGATGGCGCTGGGGGGCGAGTTGTGGGTTTGACTCAGGACTCAGAGGTTGTCTGGTTGCCGGGGCAGACCCATTGAGTTTGGAAAAAATGTCCTGGTACCAGTATGCCAGAGCCATACTTGTAGGAGCTTATGGTCACTGGCATACCCTCTGGAGAAGGCAGGATGGCAGTACGTAGCCCATCTGGGACCTTCAGGTGATATCGCCTCTAGTTGAGCCCGGAGCATTTTCTGGGAGCTGTGTGGCCCTCCCACAGGTTTTCTTCTTTGTTGCTTTTTGGTGTAAGATGGCGCTGAGTGGCAGGTCGTGTGCGTGACTTATGGAATCAAAGGTTGCCTGGGAGCTGGGTCGGCTCCATTGTAGTTCAGATAAAATGTCCCGGTACCCATATGTCAGACACATCCTTGTATGAGCTCATGGTCACTGAAACTCCCTCTGGAGAAGGCGGGACGGCAGCACCTACACCATCTGGGACCTCCAGGTGATGTTGAATATTTGAGGCCCAGAGCATTCTCTGGGAGCTGTGTGCTCCTCCACCCGGTTTTCTTTTTTGTTGATGTGTGGTGTAATATGGCGCCGGGTGCGAGTCGTTGGCGTGAGTTCCAAAATCAGAGGTTGCCTAAGAACCGGGGTAGCCCCTTCGCAGTTTGGAAAAAAAGTCCTGGTACCCGCATGCCATATCCATGTTTATACGAGCTCATGGTCACTGGATACCCTCTGCAGAATATGGGACGGGAACATCTAGCCCATCTGGGACCTCCCGGTGATAGCGGCTCTGTTTGGGGCCTGGAGCATTCTCCTGCAGCTGTGGGGCCCTCCTGCCGGTTTTCTACTTTGTTACTGTGTGTTGTAAGATGGTATGGGGGCGAGTTGTGGGCATGACTTCTGGAATCACTGATTGCCTGGGAGCCAGGGCGGCCCTTTTGCAGTTCGGGGAAAAAGTCCTGGTACCCACATGCCAGAGCCATGCTTTTTGGAGGTCATAATCACCGGGATTTTCACTGGAGAAGGCAGGACGGCAGCACCTACTTCTTCGGGGACCTCCCAGTGATATCAGCTCCATTTTCGGCCTGAAGCATTCTCCTGCAGCTGAGGGGCCCTCCAGCCGGTTTTCTTCTTTGTTGCTGTGTGTTGTATATTGGCCCTGTGTGCGAGTTGTGGGCATGACTTCTGGAATCAGAGGTTGCCTGGGAGCCGGGCTGCTCCCTTTGCAGTTCGGATAAAAAGTCCTGGTACCCACATGGCTCTGGCATGATGGTACCAGGACATTTTTTCCGAACTCAATGGGTCCGGTCCGGCTCCCAGGCAACCTCTGATTCTGAAATCATGCCCATATGATTTTGCTTTTTGGAGCTTGTGCTCACTGGGATTTTCTCTGAGAAGGTGGACAGCAGCACCTACCCCTGCTGGGACCTTCCAGTGATATCGGCTCCATTTTCGGCCGGAAGCATTCTCCGGGAGCTGTGGGTCCCTCCAGCCAGTTTTCTTCTTTGTTGCTGTGTAGTGTAAGATGGCGCTGGGGGGCGAGTTGTGGGTTTGACTCAGGACTCAGTGGTTGCCTGCTTGCAGGGATGGACCCATTGAGTTTGGAAAAAATATTCTGGTACCAGTATGCCAGATCCATACTTGTAGGAGCTTATGGTCACTGGGATACACTCTGGAGAAGGCAGGATGGCAGTACCTAGCCTATCTGGGACCTCCAGGTGATATTGCCTCTAGTTGGGCCCGGAGCATTTTCCGGGAGCTGTGTGGCCCTCCCACCGGTTTTCTTCTTTGTTGCTTTTTGGTGTAAGATGGCGCTGAGTGGCGGGTCGTGTGCGTGACTTATGGAATCAAAGGTTGCCTGGGAGCTGGGTCCGCTCCATTGTCGTTCAGATAAAATGTCCTGGTACCCATATGTCAGACACATCCTTGTATGAGCTCATGGTCACTGAAACTCCCTCTGGAGAAGGCGGGACGGCAGCACGTACACCATCTGGGACCTCCAGATGATGTTGAATATTTGAGGCCCAGAGCATTGTCTGGGAGCTATGTGCTCCTCCAGCCGGTTTTTTTCTTTGTTGCTGTGTGGTGTAATATGGCGCCGGGTGCGAGTCGTTGGCGTGAGTTCCAAAATCAGAGGTTGCCTAGGAACCGGGGTGGCCCCTTCGCAGTTTGGAAAAAAAGTCCTGGTACCCGCATGCCATATCCATGTTTGTACGAGCTCATGGTCACTGGATACCCTCTGAAGAAGGTGGGATGGGAACATCTAGCCCATCTGGGACCTCCCGGTGATAGCGGCTCTGTTTGGGGCCTGGAACATTCTACTGCAGCTGTGAGGCTCTCCAGCCGGTTTTCTACTTTGTTACTGTGTGTTGTAAGGTGGTATGGGGGCGGGTTGTGGGCATGACTTCCGGAATCAGTGATTGCCTGGGAGCCAGGGCGGCCCTTTTGCAGTTCGGGAAAAAAGTCCTGGTACCCCCATGAAAGAGCCATGCTTTTTGGGGGTCATAATCACCGGGATTTTCTCTGGAGAAGGCGGGACGGCAGCACCTAGTTCTTCGGGGACCTCCCAGTGATATCAGCTCCATTTTCGGCCTGAAGCATTCTCCTGCAGCTGTGGGGCCCTCCAGCCGGTTTTCTTCTTTGTTGCTGTGTGTTGTAAATTGGCGCTGTGTGCGAGTTGTGGGCATGACTTCCGGAATGAGAGGTTGCCTGGAAGCCAGGGCGGCCCTTTTGCAGTTCGGGAAAAAAGTCCTGGTACCCCCATGAAAGAGCCATGCTTTTTGGAGCTCATAATCACTGGGATTTTCTCTGGAGAAGGTGGGACGGCAGCAACTAGTTCTTCGGGGACCTCCCAGTGATATCGGCTCCATTTTCGGCCTGAAGAATTTTCCTGCAGTTGTGGGGCCCTCCAGCCAGTTTTCTTCTTTGTTGCTGTGTGTTGTAAATTGGTGCTGTGTGGGAGTTGTGGGCATGACTTCTGGAATTAGAGGTTGCCTGGGAGCCGGGCTGCCCCCTTTGCAGTACGGATAAAAAGTCCTGGTACCCACATGGCTCTGGCATGATGGTACCAGGACATTTTTTCCGAACTCAATGGGTCCGGTCCGGCTCCCAGGCAACCTCTGATTCTGAAATCATGCCCATAAGATTTTGCTTTTTGGAGCTTGTGCTCACTGGGATTTTCTCTGAGAAGGTGGACAGCAGCACCTACCCCTGCTGGGACCTTCCAGTGATATTGGCTCCATTTTCGGCCGGAAGCATTCTCCGGGAGCTGTGGGTCCCTCCAGCCAGTTTTCTTCTTTGTTGCTGTGTAGTGTAAGATGGCGCTGGGGGGCGAGTTGTGGGTTTGACTCAGGACTCAGAGGTTGTCTGGTTGCTGGGGCAGACCCATTGAGTTTGGAAAAAATGTCCTGGTACCAGTATGCCAGAGCCATACTTGTAGGAGCTTATGGTCACTGGCATACCCTCTGGAGAAGGCAGGATGGCAGTACGTAGCCCATCTGGGACCTTCAGGTGATATCGCCTCTAGTTGAGCCCGGAGCATTTTCTGGGAGCTGTGTGGCCCTCCCACAGGTTTTCTTCTTTGTTGCTTTTTGGTGTAAGATGGCGCTGAGTGGCAGGTCGTGTGCGTGACTTATGGAATCAAAGGTTGCCTGGGAGCTGGGTCGGCTCCATTGTAGTTCAGATAAAATGTCCCGGTACCCATATGTCAGACACATCCTTGTATGAGCTCATGGTCACTGAAACTCCCTCTGGAGAAGGCGGGACGGCAGCACCTACACCATCTGGGACCTCCAGGTGATGTTGAATATTTGAGGCCCAGAGCATTGTCTGGGAGCTGTGTGCTCCTCCACCCGGTTTTCTTTTTTGTTGATGTGGGGTGTAATATGGCGCTGGGTGCGAGTCGTTGGCGTGAGTTCCAAAATCAGAGATTGCCTAGGAACCGGGGTAGCCCCTTCGCAGTTTGGAAAAAAAGTCCTGGTACCCGCATGCCATATCCATGTTTGTACGAGCTCATGGTCACTGGATACCCTCTGAAGAAGGTGGGACGGGAACATCTAGCCCATCTGGGACCTCCCGGTGATATTGGCTCTGTTTGGGGCCTGGAGCATTCTCCTCCAGCCAGTTTTCTAGTTTGTTGCTGTGTGTTGTAAGATGGCATGGGGGCGAGTTGTGGGCATGACTTCCGGAATCAGAGGTTGCCTGGGAACAAGGGCGGCCCTTTTGCAGTTCGGGAAAAAAGTCCTGGTACCCCCATGAAAGAGCCATGCTTTTTGGAGCTCTTAATCACTGGGATTTTCTCTGGAGAAGGTGGGACGGCAGCACCTAGTTCTTCGGGGACCTCCCAGTGATATCGGCTCCATTTTCGGCCTGAAGAATTTTCCTGCAGTTGTGGGGCCCTCCAGCCAGTTTTCTTCTTTGTTGCTGTGTGTTGTAAATTGGTGCTGTGTGCGAGTTGTGGGCATGACTCTGGAATCAGAGGTTGCCTGGGAGCCGGGCTGCCCCCTTTGCAGTACGGATAAAAAGTCCTGGTACCCACATGGCTCTGGCATGATGGTACCAGGACATTTTTTCCGAACTCAATGGGTCCGGTCCGGCTCCCAGGCAACCTCTGATTCTGAAATCATGCCCATATGATTTTGCTTTTTGGAGCTTGTGCTCACTGGGATTTTCTCTGAGAAGGTGGACAGCAGCACCTACCCCTGCTGGGACCTTCCAGTGATATCGGCTCCATTTTCGGCCGGAAGCATTCTCTGGGAGCTGTGGGTCCCTCCAGCCAGTTTTCTTCTTTGTTGCTGTGTAGTGTAAGATGGCGCTGGGGGGCGAGTTGTGGGTTTGACTCAGGACTCAGAGGTTGTCTGGTTGCCGGGGCGGACCCATTGAGTTTGGAAAAAATGTCCTGGTACCAGTATGCCAGAGCCATACTTGTAGGAGCTTATGGTCACTGGCATACCCTCTGGAGAAGGCAGGATGGCAGTACGTAGCCCATCTGGGACCTTCAGGTGATATTGCCTCTAGTTGGGCCCGGAGCATTTTCCGGGAGCTGTGTGGCCCTCCCACAGGTTTTCTTCTTTGTTGCTTTTTGGTGTAAGTTGGCGCTGAGTGGCGCGTCGTGTGCGTGACTTATGGAATCAAAGGTTGCCTGGGAGCTGGGTCGGCTCCATTGTAGTTCAGATAAAATGTCCTGGTACCCATATGTCTGACACATCCTTGTGTGAGCTCATGGTCACTGAAACTCCCTCTGGAGAAGGCGGGATGGCAGCACCTACACCATCGGGGACCTCCAGGTGATGTTGAATATTTGAGGCCCAGAGCATTGTCTGGGAGCTGTGTGCTCCTCCACCCGGTTTTCTTTTTTGTTGATGTGTGGTGTAATATGGAGCTGGGTGCGAGTCGTTGGCGTGAGTTCCAAAATCAGAGGTTGCCTAAGAACCGGGGTAGCCCCTTCGCAGTTTGGAAAAAAAGTCCTGGTACCCGCATGCCATATCCATGTTTATACGAGCTCATGGTCACTGGATACCCTCTGCAGAATATGGGACGGGAACATCTAGCCCATCTGGGACCTCCCGGTGATAGCGGCTCTGTTTGGGGCCTTGAGCATTCTCCTGCAGCTGTGGGGCCCTCCTGCCGGTTTTCTACTTTGTTACTGTGTGTTGTAAGATGGTATGGGGGCGAGTTGTGGGCATGACTTCTGGAATCAGTGATTGCCTGGGAGCCAGGGCGGCCCTTTTGCAGTTCGGGGAAAAATTCCTGGTACCCACATGCCAGAGCCATGCTTTTTGGAGGTCATAATCACCGGGATTTTCTCTGGAGAAGGCGGGACGGCAGCACCTACTTCTTCGGGGACCTCCCAGTGATATCAGCTCAATTTTCGGCCTGAAGCATTCTCCTGCAGCTGTGTGGCCCTCCAGCCGGTTTTCTTCTTTGTTGCTGTGTGTTGTAAATTGGCGCTGTGTGCGAGTTGTGGGCATGACTTCCGGAATCAGAGGTTGCCTGGGAGCCAGGGCGGCCCTTTTGCAGTTCGGGGAAAAAGTTCTGGTACCCACATGCCAGAGCCATACTTTTTGGAGGTCATAATCACCGGGATTTTCTCTGGAGAAGGCGGGACGGCAGCACCTACTTCTTCGGGAACTTCCCAGTGATATCAGCTCCATTTTCGGCCTCAAGCATTCTCCTGCAGCTGTGGGGCCCTCCAACCGGTTTTCTTCTTTGTTGCTGTGTGTTGTAAGTTTGCGCTGTTTGCGAGTTGTGGGCATGACTTCTGGAATCAGATGTTCCCTGGGAGCCGGGCTGCCCCCTTTGCAGTTCGGATAAAAAGTCCTGGTACCCACATGGCTCTGGCATGAGCGTACCAGGACTTTTTTTCCAAACTCAATGGGTCTGCCCCAGCTCCCAGGCAACCTCTGATTCTGAAATCATGCCCACATAATTTTGCTTTTTGGAGCTTGTGCTCACCGGAATTTTCTCTGAGAAGGTGGACAGCAGCACCTAACCCTGCTGGGACCTTCCAGTGATATCGGCTCCATTTTCGGCCGGAAGCATTCTCCGGGAGCTGTGGGTCCCTCCAGCCAGTTTTCTTCTTTGTTGCTGTGTAGTGTAAGATGGCGCTGCGGGGCGAGTTGTGGGTTTGACTCAGGATTCAGTGGTTGCCTGGTTGCCGGGACGGACCCATTGAGTTTGGAAAAAATATTCTGGTACCAGTATTCCAGATCCATACTTGTAGGAGCTTATGGTCACTGGCATACCCTCTGGAGAAGGCAGGATGGCATTACCTAGCCCATCTGGGACCTCCAGGTGATATTGCCTCTAGGTGGGCCCGGAACATTTTCCGAGAGTTGTGTGGCTCTCCCACCGGTTTTCTTCTTTGTTGCTTTTTGGTGTAAGATGGCGCTGGGTGGCACGTCGTGTGCGTGACCTATGGAATCAAAGGTTGCCTGGGAGCTGGGTCGGCCCCATTGTAGTTAGGATAAAATGTCCTGGTACCCACATGTCAGACACATGCTTGTATGAGCTCATGGTCACCGAAACTCCCTCTGGAGAAGGCGGCACCTACACTATCTGGGACCTCCAGGTGATATTGAATAGGTGATATTGAATGTTTGAGGCCCGGAGCATTGTCTGGAAGGTGTGGGTCCCTCCAGCCAGTTGCTTCTTCATTGCTGTGTGGTGTAAGATGGCGCTGGGGGGCGCCTCGTGGTACTGACTTTCGAGATCAAAGGTTTTCTAGGAATCGGGGCGAACCCATTGAGTTTGGAAAAAATTTCCTGGTACCGAATGCCAGAGCCATGCTTGTATGAGTTCATGGTCACCGGAAATCCCTCTGGAGAAGGCGGGAAGGCAGCATCAACCCCATCTGGGAGCTCCTGGTATTATCAAATCTGTTTGAGGCCCGGAGGATTCTCCGGGAGATGTGGGCTCCTCCACCCGGTTTTCTTCTTTGTTGCTGTGTGGTATAACATGGTGCTCAGTGCGAGTTGTTGGCGTGAGTTCCAAAATCATAGGTTGCCTGGGAGCTGTGGTGGCCCCTTCGTATTTTGGAAAAAAAAGTCCTGGTACCCGCATGCCATATCCATGTTTGTACGAGCTTATGGTCACTGGATACCCTCTGGAGAAGGTGGAACGGGAGCATCTAGCCCATCTGGGACCTCCCGGTGACATCGGCTCTGTTTGGGGCTTGGAGCATTCTCCTGCAGCTGTGGGGCCCTCCAGCCGGTTTTCTAGTTTGTTGCTGTGTGTTGTAAGATGGTGCTGGGGGGCGACTTTTGGGTTTGACTCAGGGATCAGAGGTTGCCTCAGAGCCAGGTCGGCCCCATTGCAGTTCTGAAGAAAAATCTTGGGACCCGCATGCCAGACCCATGCTTGTACGAAGTCATGGTCACTGGATACTCTCTGGAGAAGGTGGGATGGGAGCATCTAGTCCATCTGGGACCTACCGGTGATATCGGCTCTGTTTGGGGCCTGGAGCATACTCAGGGAGCTGTGGAACTCTCCAGCCGGTTTTCTTCTTTGTTGCTGTGTGCTGTAAATAGCGCTGGCGGTCGCATCGTTGACATGAGTTCCAAAATCAGAGGTTGCTTGGGAGCCGGGGCGGCCCCTTTGGAGTGTGGAAAAAACCTCCTTGTATCAGCATGCCACAGCCATGCTTTTAGGAGTTCATGGTCACTGGGATTCCATTTGGAGAAGGCCGGATGGCAATAACTACCTCATCTGGGGCCTCCCGGTGATATCGGTTCTGTTTGGGCCTGGAGCATTCCCCGGGAGCTGTTGAGCCTTCCAGCCGGTTTTCTTCTTTGTTGATGTGAGTTCTATGATGGCGCTGGGGCAAGTTGTGGGCGTGACTTTTAGAAACAGAGGTTGCCTGGGAGCCGTGCCTGCCCCTTTGCAGTTCGGAACAAAAGTCCTGGTACCCTCATGCCAGAGCCATGCATTTTGGAACTCATGGTCACCGTGATGCCATCTGGATAAGGTGGAACGGCAGCACCTACCCCATCTGGGACCTCCTGGTGATATCGGCTCTGTTTTTGGCCTGGAGAATTCTCCGGCAGCTGTGGGTCCCTATACCGGGATTTCTTCTCTCTTGGTGTGTGGTGTAAGATGGTGCTGGAGGGCGAGTTGTGGGCATGATTTCAGAATGAGAGGTTGTCTGGGAGCCGGGGCTGACCCATTCAGTTCGGAAAAAATGTCCTGGTACCCGTATGCCAGAGCTATACTTTTAGGAGCTCATGGTCACTGGGATTCCATCTGGAGAAGGCAGGACGGCAGCACCTAGCCTATCTGGGACCTCCAGCTGATATCGGTTCTGTTTGGGCCTGGAGCATTCTCCGGGAGCTGTGGTGCCCTCCAGCTGGTTTTCTTGTTTGTTGCTGTGTGGTAATTCTGTTATCTTACAGAAAACATTTTTTCTCCTAGTTATTGAGAAATACAAGTTTTCAGACAATAGAGAAAGAATATTTCTAAGTTTTATGATGACTAAGCCATAACTTCTTGAGAGTGAAATGAGAAAAGTGCACTGCTGATGACTCCAGACAGTAGTTCTGAGCATGCTGATATGGTCAGCATTTTCTGGTAGCCGAGAAAAACTGTTTAAAGTGTTTTCTTAGAAAGGTTTTTCCTATAGTTTGTTGCAGCAATCAACTGCCTTACACGTAGATGTTGTTTGACAAGAGGAATTGTCCAATAGAAATGAAAAGTAACTTATTGGGAGTCATTAGGAAAAAAGTCCATTTGACTTCTGCAGACAGTTTAAACAGATTGTTTGTAGGTATAGAAAGGTCCATTTGATAGGTGACTGGAGATATGTGTTTGAGCAACTTGACACTGTCAACATATTCTGGTGCACAAGAGAAATAATTTAGAGTCAGTGAATTCCATGGAAACCAGTGCGGACTGGAAGTTAGTTCCAAGAAGCAACTATGTTACATTTCAGATATTATGTGACACTTGGAAATCTTCAAGTGACCAAGAAACATAATAGTCGAAGTAGGTGTCTACAAGTCCATATAAATTTGATGGATGAATTTAGAGATAAATTCTGAGCAACTAAATTTGTTGATTATAGAAATAAATTCTGAGCCACTCAATTTAGTAGATGATTATAGAGACAAACTCTTTTTATTATTATTTTTCTTTATTTTTTGATAGACTGTAAGCAACTAATTCTGATGGATTGTTCTAGAGATAAATTCTGAGCAACTTGGTAAAACTTGATGGCTGAGAAAATAATTTCGAGTAGGTTGCCAAGTTTATCATCTCACACCAACGAAACAAGTCTAATCACAAGTCTATAGACTGTAGAAATGCTGCTGACCCTAAAAGAATCCAAATGGGATATAAAAGCCAGTCTTCAAATGGGACTAATTTAGGAGAAATCCATAAAAGAAGTAAGAAAGCACAATGGCCAATAACGGTTCCAGGAGAAGACCTGATGGGCATGACGCTGGGGTGGTAGCGCACGTGGGAGCATGTTAAGTTCCTCTCACCTGCCGAAGGATGGACAGTGTTGGACTGATTTAGCCGGGTTTTATTTTTCTTTTTAGTTCACACCTGGCGATGCAGAGAGGTTATTACTGGCTCATGAATTCAGAAATTACTCCAGATGGCGCTCGGAAGATCATATGGGATGCTGGGAATCCAACCTGTTTCGGCTGCATGGAAGGCAAGCACCCTACCCGCTGTGCTATCGCTCCAGCCCATAGCCAGGTTTTTTTGAAGTGCGTGTTGTTGATGGTACACAAACCCACGGCAGTGGTGAGATGAGGCTTGACAACTCTTTCCATGTTTTGTGGGAGGCATTTCTTTTTCTTCCCAAAGTGTCCATCAGTTTTCTCCTTCAGACAGTCATAAAGAAGACACTTGGGTAGTATATTGGGAGTTTACTATAGTCTCTAGTTTAGGCTTGCTGTGAGTGTAAAGAGAGATAGTTAGAACTGGATGCATCCGTTCTTTTCAGTCTAAGTCACACAGGTCAGTGAACTCTCTGCTCTTTTTTAAGCAGGGTGAGGAGTCACAGTATGGTCAGTTGATTCTAAGGTCAATGTATCATCCTTGACCAGGATGGTCTGGTCCGTGAAGTTGTCAGGACACAGAGCGATCCACTTAGTTATATTGACTTGACGGGAGAAGTGTTCTCCCGGCGGGGAAAAATGGTTCCACATTGTATACCCTCACACCAAATGAACGAGGCTATCTGCTATCCAGGCAGATAAGACTGTAGATATGTCCTGGAATATAAAATAAACCGAATGGGCTATAAAGCAGTTTTCAAATCCCACCAAACGAGCCAAGAGGTGTGAAGCCTGCTTCTCACCACTACCGTGATTTTGTGTACTAAGTAATGGTAGTAATAACAGTAAAGTAAAAACTTGTTGTTTTCTAAGGATAGGAGCTTCCAAAAATCTAGTTAATCAGTCCAGCACAGCCCCTCGTTTGGCAGGTGAGAGTCACTTCACATCACTTGCTACCATCTCAGGAATGCGCCCATCAGGTCTTTTCCTGGCACAGTTATTGCCCAGTGTGGTTTCTTACTTCTTTGACTTTTCCTCCCAATAATTCATGTTTGAGCAGTTAGAACAGTATGCTACTGGAACAAGGCAGAGCTGCAGATCATTGGATCAGGGTTGAATATCCTTACACACATCCTCACATATAGAATCGTCTAATCTTTGATAAGCAAGCATGAGATATGAAGTGGAGCAAGGAAAGCCTCTTCAATGAATGATGCTGGCAATTTTTTTTATGAATCGAGGGATATGCACAACAGAAAGAAATCACACTCCCAAATGTATTTGTACCTAGTGAGGGACCCACTAAATATGTAAAACCTACTAATAGGTTTTAAGGAGGACATTGCTAGCAACACAATAGTAGTTGGAGACTTCATTACCACCTTATCACCCCTCGATAGATCAACAAGAATAAAACTCACCAAGGAAACACTGTCTTTGAAGGAAGAAACAGAAGAGAGAGGGCTCATAGACTATGTAGGCTCTTACATTCCCAAAAGAGAGAATACACATTTTTTCCCAGTGAACACGGAACAGTTTTCACAAGAGCCCTTGTGCTGGGTCACAGAACATACCTCAACAGAATCAGGAAGATAGAAATTGTGTCAACTATCTTTTTCAGACCATAGTGCACTGAAGACAGAAGTTAATCATGCACAGAAGTGGAAAAGCAGATCAAACACCTGGAAATTGAACAGCTCAGTCTTGAACAACGAGTGGACATGAAGTGGTTAAGAAGGACATGAAGGAAGAAATCAAAAGATACCTGGAAACAAAGGAGGTTGAAGACACGAGTTACCAGAACCTGTGGGATGCAGCTAAAGCCGTTTTAAGGGGGAAACTTAAAGCTCTGCAAGTATTTCTCAGGAAGGAAGAAAGGGCTTATATAAATAGCTTGACTTCACAACTCAAGATCTTAGAAAAGGACCAACAGAAAGAGGCCAAGCCAGGCAGAAGGAAAGAAATAACAAAACTTGGAGCACAAATCAATGACATGGAAACCCAAGAAACAATCCGTAAGATCAATGAAACCAAGAGCTGGTTCTCTGAGAAAATAAACAAGATTGATAAACCACTAGCAAGACTCACAAAGAAAAAGAGAGCAAGAACCCTAATAAAACGAATCAGAAATGAAAAGGGAGATAACACAACAAAAACAAAAGATCATCAGAGATGACTTTGAAAGTCTGTATGGCACGAAGCAAGAGAACCTAGAAGAAATGGATAAATTCCTGGATTCCAATATTCTCCCAGGATTAAACAAGGGAGACTTGGAATACCTCAAGAAACCTATTAGTATCAAGGGAATTGAAACAGTGATCAAAAATCTTCTTTAAAAAAAAAACGGGGCTGGAGAGCTAGCACAACGGGTAGGGCATTTGCCTTGAATGCAGCCAGCCTGGGTTCGATTCCCAGAATCCCATATGGTCCCCTGAGCACCGCCAGGAATAACGCCTGAGTGCAGAGCCAGGAGTAACCCCTGTGCATCGCCAGGTGTGACTCAAAAAGCAAAAATAAATAGATAAATAAAAATAAAACAGAACAAAGCAAAACAAAAAAGTCTTCCTGAAAACAAAAGCCCAGGTCCAGATGGATTCACTAGTGAATTCTTCCAAACTTTTACAGAGGACCTGTTACCAGTTCTTCTCAAGCTTTTCCTGGAAATGGAAGAAACAGGAAATCTCCCAAACAGTTTCTATGAGGCACATGTCTCTCTAATAGCTAAAGCAAACAAAGATACCAGTAAAAAAGAAAACTAAAGGCCAATTTTCCTGATGAACATGGGTGCGAAGATCCTCAACAAAATATTAGCACATAGAATCCAACATCTCATCAATAAGATCATACACAACGACCAAGTGGGATTTATTCCGGGGATGCAAGAATGGTTTAATATTCGAAAATTAATCAACAGAATCCACCATGTCAACAAAAGAAAACATAAAAACCATATGGTCATATCAGTAGATGTGGAGAAAGCATTTGGCAAGATCCAACCCCCATTAAGGATGAAAACTCTCACCAAAATGGGTTTTGAAGGAACTTTCCTCAATAGAGTCAAAGCCATCTACCACAAACCTATGGCAAGCATAATCCTCAATGGGGAAAACTAAGAGCCTTTCCTCTAAGATCAGGGACAAGACAAGGATGGCCACTCTCACCAATCCTGTTCAATTTAGTGCTGGAAGTATTTGCAATTGTGGTTAGGCAAGAAAAAGACATTAAGGGCATCCATATAGGAAAGGAAGAAATCAAGCTCTCACAGATGATTTGATACTATATTAAGAGATCCCCAAAGCCTCCACCAAGAAACTCCTAGAGACAATAGACTTGTCCAATAAAGTTGCAGCTTATAAAATCAATACCCCAAAATCCATGGCTCTCCTATATGCAAATAATGAAACAGAGGAAAATGACATGAAAAAATCAATCCCATTCACAATTATGCCCCAGAAAGTCAAGTGCCTCGGAATCAAATTAACTTGGGAGGTAAAGGACCTGTACAAAGAAAACTATAAAATACTGCTTCATAAGATAAAATGGGCTGGAGCGATAGCACAGTGGGTAGGGCATATGCCTCGCAAGGGACCAACATGGCCGACACGAGTTCAATTCCTCCGCTCCTCTCGGAGAGCGTGGCAGTATCTAGCCCACATGGCAAAGCCTGGCAAGCTACCCGTGACGTATTCGATATGCCAAACACAGTAACAACAAGTCTCTTGATGGAGACATTACTGGGCCTGCTCGAGCAAATCGATGAACAACGGGAGGACAATGACAGTGACATGAAATAAAAGAGGACATGAGGAAATGGAAAGATATCACCTTTTCACGGATCAGGAGGATGAGGATTAACATGGTCAGAATTGCAATTGTCCCCAAAGCATTGTACAAATTCAATGTGATCCCAATAAAGATACCCATGAATTCTTCAAAGAAATGGAGCAAACACTCCTGATGTTCATATGGAACAATAAGTCTCCACGAATAACTAAAGCATTTCTTCAGACAAAGATAATGGGAGGAATCACACTCCCCAATCTTAAACTCTACTACAAAGTGGTTATAATTAAAATGGCATGGTACTGGAACAAAGGCAGAACCGCAGACCAATGGAACAAGGTTTAATATCCTGACCCCCCCAAATATATAATCATCTAATTTTTTAAAAAAAATTTTATGAGTGAGACATCACGAGGTACAGTTGTAGACTTACAAATTTTTGTGCTTGGGTTTCAATTATACAATGATCAAATACCCATCCCTCCACCAGTTCCCATTTCCCACCACCACGGATCCCAGGACCCCTCCCACCCCCCACCCCCCAATCCCACCCTACCTCTGTGGCAGGGCATTCCCTTTTGTTCTCTCTCTTATTGCGTGTTGTGGTTTGCAAAAAAGGCGATGGGTGACAATCATGTTTGGTCTATGGTCTACTTTCAGCATGCTTCTCTCATCCTGGGAGGATCCTCTCAACACCCTTTTATAATCATCTAATCTTTGATAAGGGAGCAAGAAATGGGAGTTGGAGCAAGGAAAGCCTCTTTAACAAATGGTGCTGGCAAAACTGGATGGCCCCATGCAAAAAAATTGGCTCAGACCTCTACCTATCACCATGCACAAAAGTCAGATCCAAATGGATTAAAGACCTCAACATCAGACCAGAATCCATAAGGTACATTGAAGACAAGGTCGGCAAAACCCTCCAAGACATTAAAGCTAAAGGTATCTTCAAAGATGACACACTGCTAGGCAAGCAGGTGGAAACAGAGATAAACAGATGGAACTATCTTAAACTAAGAAACTTCTGCACCCCAAAGAAAAAGTGACCAAAATACAAATACAGTCTACATAATGGAAAAGTATATTCCCGCAATACCCATCCAATAAGGGGTTGATATCAAGAATCTACAAGTCACTGGTTGAATTTCACAAGAAAAAATCCTCTAACCCCATCAAAAAATGAGGTGATGAAATGAAAAGAAATATACTCAAAGTAGAAATCTGAATGGCTAAAAGGCACATGAGAAAATGCTCTACATCACTATTCATCAGAGAGATGCAGATCAAAACCACAATGAAATATCACCTCACACGACAGAGACAGGCCCACATCCAAAAAAACAAAAGCAACAGGTGCTGGCGCGGATGTGGCAAGAAAGGGACCCTCCTTCACTGCTGGTGGGAATGTAGATTGGTTCAGTCCTTTTGGAAAACAGTATGGATGATTCTCCAAAAATTAGAAATTGAGTTCCCATTTGACCCAGCAAAATCACTCCTGGGAATATATCCCAGAGAGGCAAAAAAGTATAGTCGAAGTGACATCTGCACTTGTTTGTTCATTGCAGCATTCTTTACAATACCAGAACCTGGGAAAAACCTGAGTGCCCGAGAGGAGATACTGGTTAAAGAAACTTTGGTACATCTACACAATGGAGTCCTATGTAGCTGTTAGAAAAGATGAAGTCATGAAATTTACATAGAAGTGGTACTACATGGAAAGTATCATGCTAAGCGAAATGAGTCAGAAAGAGAGGGATAGACATAGAAAGATTGCATTCATCTGGGGGATATAAAGTAACAAAATATGAGATTAATACCCAAGAATAGCTGAGATCAGCACCAGGAGAATTACTCCATAGCTTAGAGGCCAGCCGGGCATTCTAGGGGAAAGGGCAGCTCAGATAGAGAAGGGAGCACCAAATAAAGGGTGTTTGGAGGATCCTCCCAGGAGGGGAGATGCATGTCGAAAGTAGACTATGCACTGAACATGTTTGCCTCTCAATGCCTCTTTTGCAGACCACAACAAGCAAAAGGAGAGAGAGAGAACACAAGGGATTGCCCTGCCACAGAGGCAGGGGGGAATGGGGGGGATGGGGGTGGGAGGGATATTATCCATGGTGGTGGAAAATGGGCACTGGTGGAGGAATGGGTATTTGATCATTTTATAATTCAAACCCAAGCACAAAAAATTGTAAATCTACAATATATATATATATATATAATGCCCAACCAAAAAAAATAAAATAAAATAAAAAAAGAAATGGACTCGCATGGCAGACCTGTGTTGGATTTTGAAAATCGCCTCAACTGGCGGAGGGGTTTGTTCTTAGGCAGTCCCACCAGGCCTGTAACATCTCTCTCTAAGCATTGCTTTTCTGCATTTCCGGGTGACTTTTGGTTCAAACAGTCTCTCTGTGGTGGTGAAAGGGCTGAGTCACAGCTATGGCAGCAGAACTTTTTTTGATACAGTTCCTTCCAAGAGGGCCACTTTATCCTCAGGCTGTTTAGAGTGGGCTCGGAGAAGCTCCGCTGCTGCCTCATAGGGCTTGGAGCCCCTGGTGTGGTGGGCTCTGAAGGCTGGGCCCCCCGAATGCCTTCGGGGAGGTTGTGGTGTGTTTCAGGGACTGGTTCCGAGCACAGGCTCAGTCTGCTTGACAAAGATCTGACTAGGGTTTCCCCTGAGGAATCCCTGGCGTGATCACCATGATGTGCGTTGGCAAAGGGCACGGCATGAGCCGCTGCGGAGGCCACCCGCGATTCCTGGGGAACGCTCTCCTTGAGACAGAGTTCTGTGGAGAGTGTGGGCTCCGAGGACTGCCCCTGACATCTGGCACCGTTTGGACTTTTCATTTTGAATTTTCCCGATGGGAGCTTAGAGTGGCTCTCCAGGGGAGGGTTTGAGAGTAAGACAGGATCACCATCAGGGGTGTCCTCTTCTCCATGATACCATGGCATAAGATATGGGTGTTCATTTTCCACACTATCATAGGACTTTTGCAAACAAGCTGTGGGAAAAAAATATCCAAGTTATTGTTAGTATTTTCTTACCACAAACACAGTGCATGTGCCTTAAAAACAGACATCTTCCATGGAATTTTCTTGTCATTTGCCTCCTACTCTCAAGGAGGATAGGTTCTGTCACAATCTTCCCAAATGTTAGTGTAGGAAAAGAACTTCTCAAGCACATGCTACATACATCCTTGTCATGAGGACATACCAAAATAACAAGAAATGGTAAAGATAAGTAAGGACTTGATGTCTGGTATACACCAACGTCTTGAACTGGGTTCAGATTTTTAACATGGATCGCTGGTGGGGACTTACAACTCTAGGCTCAGAAAACTGTTTTCTAACAACTACTATTTCTCTTTTGTATGTCTTTTGTATACACACACACACACACACACACACACACACACACCCCCATACACACCCATTCGGTTTTTGGGCCATACCGAGCAGTGTTCAGTGATCACTCCTGGCAGGCTCAGGGACCCAAAGGGGTTCCAAGAATTGAACCCAGGTCGTCCACGTGCAAGGCAAGTGCCTTACCTGTTGTACTACTGCTTCAGTCCCCATTAGTTAGATTTCTCTGTATTTTCTTGGTGCAGCTATGGCAGCTTGAAGACCATAGAACTAGTCATTGATAGAACAGGACTTCATATTCCAAACCTCCTTCCCCACAACAGCAATGATTTTTGTCTATTTTATGAATACCATCCCACCGTGTCCTTTTTTTGTAGAAGCCAAGCAGTGCTGGCCTGCCGTCTGAGAAACCAGACATTTCAAAATCAGGGTTATCAGCGTGCGAGCCCAAAGAGCAATCCCAGGTATCCTTTGAGCCTGAAAAGTCGTCTCTATTGGAGAGGTACTTGAAGGACTAGAAAAGGTGATCAGGGTGAGAGAAAACTTGCTGCTCAGCCCCTTTTAGCTGTGCTGGGGTGAGGAAGGCATTGCCAGGAATCCAACTCAGGGCCTCCAACATGCAAGCACCACTCAGTCATGGACACCAGCCATGATACTATTTTTTTAGTTTCAAGGACTCTATGCCAGGAATCACACAGCCAAAGACAAGCCTTACTTTGCCACTGGGACATTGACTACAACTTCAACCATAGCAACGTAAACACATTTGGTCCTAGTGTAACTTTATTTGAATAGAGGCTAAAATGACTCTAGTATCTCATGTTGCTGATGAGTTACTTGGATTCTGGGACCTCACCAAGTGAATCTGTGGACGTCCCCATGCCCTGACCTTTGCTGACAAGAAAGACCTGCCTTCTAAGAAATACCCCCTGTTCCAGTCAAGTGTCCATGTTCTCCCACCCCCCAACCCCCTAGAGATCTTGTTTCTTTACAATACCTGGAATATTCTTTTTCCTATCATATGGTTTCGAAACTTCTCCAAAGAGGCAAATGATTACCTCTCCAAAAATTTGGAAACAATTCTCTATCATGAATTGAATGAGTTTGGACATCTGTTCAAAAAGGACAAAAAAGGAAGCACCTGTTTTTATACAGCCTTTCTTCGAGTCACCTGTAATACGTGAATCCTAAGAGAAATGTCTGCTTTCAAAGTCACAAAACACAAGGCATTTTTGGGGATGGAGGGTGTAGGACTTGGGCCACACCAGGCGGTATCTGGGCAACCATAGGAAGTGCTAGGTGTGGGGTTTGCCACATGCAAGTCAAGTGTCTTAACTCTCCATCTGAGTATGTTATTTGGCGTATACATTAAAGAATCACTATTTGTGACCTGGATTTCATGCTAACACTTTTCTGCCAATGGCTCTGACTTTAAAATGAGGACTGTTTTCAGTATCCTCTGTGTAGAGTATTTGAAGCGACAAAATCATACATCATGAAAATTGGTAAAGCATTCTTTGATAAGTATTGATGACGTGTGTGAGTGTGGGCAGAGGCTGTGCTCATGGGGCCTCTTAAGGAGGAGGGAGTTTGTCTTCTGTCTCACAGCCTCTGCCAGTGAAGTTCATTCCCTTGAATTCCCTGATGTGGGAGGAGGTAAAGTTTCACCTGGGGCAGCAGCCCCTATGGAGATGGATACTGGAATCTTTGGTTTGTTGCCCCAGTGTCTGAGACAGTGGAACAGGAAGAATGGTGGAAGCAAGAACACTGTACATGAGTGTGGCTCCCAGTCACTAGAATATGAGTTTGAGATTACCATTACTTCAGATTTTTAGATTTGGCAATGGTGGACACTGCAAATCATTTTTCTAAGAGCATATACAGATATATATATATATATTTTCTGTACATAATGGGCTGAGAATTGAACCGTGACCTGTCCCACTTCAAAGTTCTTCTTCCCTTCATATAAGTCAGTTGCTTTCTCATCACTTGAAGACATAAGGACTTGCCTTCTTCAAGGGAAATGAGAAGTGACCCAATTGGGAGTACTTCTCTGTTGAATATGTTGATGCTGGCGTGTACTATCAGTGTTTCACACTTGAATGTGGCTTAACACAAATTACGGTACTGCCATCCATGTGTGAATAGATGAACAGGCTAGGATAACATGTTCAATGTAGTCTGTAAGGTATGTTATGTTACTTAAAGAAGACACCAGAACTACCCCAAATGCTATAGGAAATAAAACTCAGTTCCCTGGGGCATCAAAAGAAAAAAGAAATGCCATTACCTTTTCGTAAATCTCTGTTTCCACCTTCGGGGTATCTCTTGGTGGCCCCAAGATGCTAGGGGCTATGCATATAGCTAAGTTGAGAGCGTTCATCTTATTTAAAGAGGAATTTTGCTCAATGCAGTGTAGCACTCCAAAAAGATACCTCAGGACAGTGATGTTGTCTCTTGGAAGATGCTGTAAGAGTCTAAAGAAAGAATAAGGCACTTTAGAGAAGACATTTCATAGAAAGCTTGTATAGAGTAGGCACTTTTTCTGTCCATAGGGAACCAAAGAAAGTAAGAGCACAGTCAGATATGCAGAGTTTTAGTGAGTGTGATGGTGTGCAGAGTGAGCACTGCCTGTAGAGAGGTCAAATGAATAGGGCATTGGGTCTAGAAAGATGTAAAAGTGGTACTGAATGGTTTGTAAAACAGCGCTGCCTAAAATATTTGCCTGAAACCCAGAGACATTTCCGAACACTCTCAAGCTAACTATCCCACACACTTTCTGAGGAAATTAAACAACTAATGTGTTTTTTTTTTGGCGGGAGTGGGGTAGTGCACCTGATGTTACTCAGCGATTCCTCGTAGCTCTTCATTCAGGAATCACTCTGGCAGGCTTGTGGGATCAAATGGGGTGGCGGGGATTGAACCCGGGTTGGCCACGTGCAAGTGTCCTACTGGCTTTACTAATACTCCAGCTCCCAACATGCTCCTTGAAATATCAAGTTGCTCCAGCAATGCAGAAATGCCAGTGTATCTTTTGGTGTCCCAAGCACTTGGCCTCAGCTGTGTGCTTGGGACACATCCTTGCTCCATCCAGAGCTTAGCATTCTCCTTCACTCTCACACTATGTTTCCCACTGTCTGGACTGCAGCTCATAAGGGATTTCAAACAATTAGTCACTAAAAATGATTTTAACTGTTACCCAGAGAAACAGAGACATTATTGATAATCTTGAAAGTTTGTTATTTTTAGCCAGAATCTGCAGCCAGTGGGAAAATCAGGTGGGTGGTGCTGCGCCAAATGAAGCAGAGGCACTTAGGCTCAGTGCAGTGGTCTAATGGGTAGAGTCTGTAGGGAAAGGGTATAAAGGACACGGACGAGGAATCTAAAGATTGCTGAGGAAGTTCAGTAAGAAGGCAGCTATTGTCTAGGGTACTCTCTTTTGGTTCTCTGACTTTCAGGTCATCAGTCTTTGAACTATTTGAGGTTGTAGGATAAGATCTTTAAGACAAGCAACAAAGCATATAATCTGATGTTCATTCTGTCTGAACATCCCACAAAATCATAATGAAAGTAATAACCTCTTTGTTCCATGGCCTTGATTTCTGACCCTCTTAGGAGCTAGACCTCTTTTGTTAATAGAAGAACATAGTTTATCAACAGCAGTCTAGATAATTCACAAGTTCAAGGTTACTCCAGAAGGGCTTTAGGGCGGTTTTCTTCAAACAATTTTATGGACATGGAGAGTATCACATCAAATGAGTCAGAAAGAGAGTGACAGACATAGAATGACTGCACTCAGTTGTAGAATATAAAGTAAAATAATCGGAGACCAACACCTAAGGAGAGTAGAGATAGGAGCCAAGGGGATCTCTGCGGGGAAGGCTTTTGAAGCTGTTCTCATGTGCTGAGGGAAGGCAGCTGGATAGAGAAGGGACCACTAAATCAATGATGGTTGGAGGGCTTGCTTGGGATGGTAGATGCGTGCTGAAAGTAGACCATCGCCCAAACATGATGGTCACCTGGTACTTGTATTGCAAAGAACAATACCCAGAAAGAGAGAGAAAGAGAGAATATGCCTGCCTCAGAGTTGGGGAGAGGGGAGCAAAAGGGTAGGTGTGGTCGGAGGGATCCTGGAAACATTGGTGATGGAGAATGGGCACAGGTGGAGGGATGTGTATTCAAGAATTGTATAACCAATAAGTAATCATGCAAGTTTGTAAGTCTGTAATTGTATCTCACTTTGATTCATTCAAATGAAACAAACTTTTTTAAATGTTATTCCAGAAAGGACTACTAAACTAGCGTTTGCAAAAATAAGTGATTGCATTTTCACAGGTGAAGGAAGTGTTGCTTTTTATTAGGGTAGACATATCTTTCTTTCTTTTTTTTTCTTTTGATTTTTGGGTCAGACCAACAATGCTTAGGGGTTACTCCTGGCTCTGCATTCAGGAATTACTCCTAGCAGTGCTTGGGTGACCATATGGGATGTGAAGAGTTGAACCCAGGTCAGCCATGTGCAAGCCAAATGCCCTACCCACTGTGCTATCGCTCCAGTCCCTAGACATATCTTTCTTATTCTCTCATAATACAGAAAATGTTTAGGGTCAGGGGTGCAGAGTTCTGCTAGGAACTTCCCTTTGCAGCAGAACCATGTGTTCTCTGTGATTAAGATGGAGAGACTTTGCAACTCCCCTCTCCCTTGACTCTTAATAGTGAGCAGCCTTCTGCAGTGCCTCTCCAAGAAGATCCCACCCCTAGTTATGTCTTTTCTGGCATTGATGAGACAGTACTATAATTCCTAGTTTATCTGCTCAGACTTTAGAGTTCCTTGAGAGAAGAATCCAGATGTTGAGTTAGACATTTAAGGAGTTGTTTGGTGAAATACTTAACAAAATTAAGACCGCCAATGATAAGATTTGGTCTAGAGCATTAGCTCTGGATGTTATTGGTTTCAGTTCTTATCAGATTCTTAGAAAGGTAAAGAATTCCATGTGGTAGAATTACGTCTGAAATACCAATGACGGCAGCTAATCTACTCTCCTGGTTTGTTCTGTTTTTTTTGGGTCACATCCAATGGTGTTTGAGGATGCCAAATGGAATGGCAGGGATGGAACCTGGATCAGCTGTGTGCAAGGCAAGCTCCCTCCTGTTCCACTATCTTTCTTGCGCCTACTATTTCAAATGTGTTTTTTTTTATTTTTGCTTTTTCTTTGGGGGGGTGTCACACCCGGCAATGCACAGGGGTCATTCCTGACTCTCCACTCAGGAATTACTCCTGGCGGTGCTCAGGGGACCATATGGGATGATGGGAATCGAACTCAGGTCAGCTGCGTGCAAGGCAAACGCCCTACCTGCTGTGCTATTGCTCCAGCCCCCTCAAATGTGCTTTTAATAGTCATCATTACTTTCCTAGGCAAGTTATACATTTCAGAAAGATTTTGAGACATGACAAAACTAGCGCACTTACAACTGGATAGTACGGATACGCTCTTCAGGATTCGCTTCATCCATTATCGAAAGCCAAATTTCAAACATGTTTGATGACAATAGACTACCTGGAATACTCCTCAAAAAATCCTTATATAGAAGAAATTGAAATATTTAAGTCATTATTCAGGCTCCTAAGTATGGGGCAAAGAAGAAAAGCTTTGGGTGGGAAGATTCGTTAAATTTCTTTCTCCCTTCTCCGGGAAACAGAGTTCTTGGTCAACTCTGCACTAACATTCACTTTTACGAACACATGCTTTAGTTTAACTTTGACTCTCTTGTACCCCAAAACTAGAGGAGTCACTGAAGACTGAAGTCTATTGAAACTTCCACCTCCTTTTGTGTGCATGTAGCAATGTATACAACGGGCTAGTCTGGCCGTAAGTAAGCAGACAGCACCTTCCCTTGCCCTGTGGCTTACCCCCACCCCCATCCCGCCCACACACACAACTTTAGACCAGTAGCTCAGAGAAATAGATGCACTAACATGGTCTTTCTGAGGTTAGGCATGTGGTAACCAGCCCGCTACTTATTGTACTCCTATTTCCTCAGATGGGACAGGCACTAGCTGTGGTGCGAAGGCTAGTCTAGTGAAGAATACTAACTCCCTGCTACTTCCTATTCTTGGGGGAGACACTCCAGTTTCTCCCAGTGTTCTCCACATAAGTGCTCTCATAGATTTGGGGGAGAAATCATTCCAGGCTCTAAATAGATGCGGTTGATGGAAGCAGAGTATGACACCAGCAAAAGGTTATCCCAATCAACAGTCTTCATCAAGTTGAGCTTGCAAAGCTTGATCTCCAATCCTGGTCTCCAACACTGCCTGAGAAGTAGGCTGCCTTTTTGTAAGTTGATACAAGAGAAAGATAGATGCGACTCTAGACGTGGCAGTTTCAACTCTTGCTGAGAAACCAAATTATTGATTTTACTTACCTGAGCACAGGCAACTCAAAATTTATTATTTAGATGCCATGTTTGCAGGGCTAATGTTTGAGCTGGGGTGCCTGTTAGTTTAATGAGCAGATACCAGAGCAATGATGGACTATTTTGAAAGTAAATAATGGTTTATTTATTTCTTTACTCCTCTCATATAGAGTAGGGGTCATTATGGGTCTGCTGCAATTTGTCATATAGTCAAATAGATATGAAGGACATATGGGAAGTTTAGCTAATTGTAGCTGAGATCTTATGGTCATTAGAAAGCCTCTTTGGGTTCGGAGGACTGGTCAGTTGTTCGAACTTGCCACAAGTGTGTGTGGGGCTGAGGGTAGGTAAGAGAGAGAAGTGACTGCTATGACAATAATAACCGGTAATGTAATGATCACTCTGGACAAGATCTGAGGATTAAAAGTAGGTAAGAAATATTCTTGATAACTTTTCAGTATGAATATTGCAAACCACAATGCCCAAAAGGATAGAGGGTGAGAGAGAGAGAGAGAGAGAGAGTGAGTTCAGAAAAGCACCTGCCAAAGAGGCAGCAAGGGGAGGGGGTAAGGGGTGTTGGGCAGGAACCTGGGGACTCTGGTGCTGGAAATGTACACTGCTGGAGGGATGGGTGTTGGAATATTGTATGACTGGAATTCAATTATGAACGGCTCTGTAATGCTCCAAAAATGAAAAAAAACTTAAAAACTTTAAAAAATAAACTGGAAGCTAGAATGTATTTATGACTGTTACAAAAACCCCTTGATGTCATGTTACCTATTAATAAATTGATTTCACAAGTAGGAACATGACTGACTCGGTCCTTTTTCTGATCGATTCTAACTTCTGGTTAGAATCAAGTTAGAATCTGGTTAGAAACCAAGATGTTTCTGGTAACTGCATGCAAACAGATAGCTGGGACTCACTTGAACAGACTTTCTACTATACTGATAGTTTTTTATTTTATTTTTGCACAAATCACTTGCAGTTAAACTCTTCTTAAGTTTTGTTGTGTATAACCTTAGGATTTTGTACAAAATTTAAGAATTCACATTCTAAACCTGGTGAAGAACAGTAAAATTAATTTTCAAGACATGTGGTTTAAATTCCTTAAAGATGAGAGAAAATCTGACATCTCAAAACAGAAAAAAAACCTTACAGTATCACAGCTGGGTAAGCACAGCATGTATACCTTGGATTATATTTAGGATTGACAAGTCATCATATACTCTGGCCAAACCAGATGAGAGAACCTAATACCAATCTTCAGTTCTTTTGAGAGGTGCTTCATTGCAAACCTCTACTTCAGAGTTGTCAAGGAGCAGAGCCGGCTCACTTCCTATTCCTAAATTGCACTCGCTAGTGGTGGGCAGAGTGTGCCATTTCACCATACTTCCTGAGTTGGATGTTTGTTCCAGGACCTTTCTCTCTCCTGGCTCTGGTGCATTCCAACCCTGCTGGGAGGTGGGAAGGTAAAACAGGTCTACAGAAGCTCCTGCTGAGTTCAAACCTAAAAGTTCAAAACTGCTAAAAGATGGCTCTGACTCTGCATTTTTTATCTCTAGCTCAACTGTGGATCAAACTCTGGTACCCTAAGTCTAAGTGCGAGGAACGCCAACAAGGCCGACGTTGGGAGTTCTTTGAGAAAGGCAGTCCAGATTCTGTGGTTCTTCCTTCTCAACCTTTGCCTCTATTAGAAGGGATGTTAGCAGGCTAGAGAGGATGCTGTGTATGCAGGAGCCTCAGTTTCAATCACTGGCACCACAGGATTGTCCTGCATGGGATGGCATTAGTGGGGCGCAGCAAGAACAGTAAAGGCTCAAAAGAGTGGAGTTTTCAGTGGCTCCCCAACCCCAGCCCACCCCACTCACCCAAGCAATATCTCTTCCTTAGGCAAATGCTTCTTGTGGCAAACTTTAGTTTTCAAGTTTAGTGAGCTTCCTTTAGAAAATCTTGCCAGTGTTAAGAAGGTAGGAAGACTGTATGAAAGTTATTGTATTAGGATGTTTGTTTTGAGAATCATGCTATGAATACTTCTGTTATAGGCTTTTGGGCTGTGTGCAAGGCAAATGCTTTCCCTGCTGTGTTCGCTCTTAGACTTCCTGGTGGCTTTAAAAAAAACTCAATGCTGACCTGATAAAGTATGATTTCTTTCTTTCTTTTTTCTTTTTGGTTTTGGGCCACATGCAGCCTTGCCCAGGGCTTACACTTGACAGGACTTGGGGGACCAGCTAAACGTGCTTGGGATTGAATCCTGCTACGCTGTGTGTACGACAAGTGCCCTAACAGTTGTATTATCTCTCTAGCTCCTGATGTTTATCTAAGAACCATTCAGGCTTACAGTTTATTCTGAGCATGTTACGCGAGGGAATCCCATTGTATTTCTCCTGAGCAACACAGGACAGAGTGGATTAAGGGAGAACCTTTCGTACCTGGAAAACGGAGGCCACTACAAAAAGTGGCTCGCAATAAATCTGTACATCAGTGCCGGCATTTAATTTTTCTTTTAATTCTCTGCATGCCTTCACACTTGCGGATTGACGAAATATGCCTTCTGTCAAGGGCCCCCTCTCATAAAGGAGCCATAGTATGTTCTGTAGGGAGGAAAAGCAGAATGGTGCTTCATATCGGGGCATCACTAGGGAATTGCCAGGAAGACGAAAGCCTGTTGGAGTACACGGAGCTTAGGTTTATCAGGTTGCACCCATCACAGTGCTCCTGAGTCACTCCCATTACTTTGTCTGTCTGTAACCTCTTCTATGCTCTCTTCCCCAACCAATTTGTAAGGTCTCATCCTGCTTAGACACTGAAGCTGTACTGTAAGTTAATATTTCCTTTCTCCTCTCCTTATGTCTTTTGAGCAGTTTACTTTAATGCAATGTCCTTTTGTATAGATTCAGGAAGACAATTAATTAATATGCTCTGAACTTAGGAATTGATTGGCTTTGAATATTATTCACTCCTGGGCATCTGCCTTCTCAACTTAAGCCTCAGTTGCCCTCACTTCCTAGCACCCCAAGGGCAGGGTCCCGACGTGGGACTGGATGGAACCAGGGCAAGTCGGTAAGTTATGTGCTACCCTGGCATCACGATGGGCCAGGCCAAGGTGCCACGATTCTTAACTATAAGTTAAGAGGTTGATCATAGGCAAATGATGTCATGATCCAAAAGTAATGACGAGACTAGGGCCCTGCTGCTAGGAATAGGAAAGATATCTGGCCTGAGCACTGCAGTCTGAGATCGAGATGGCCCTAGGAGAGCAATTCTATAAGCTCAAAGTATTTCTTACTGTGTCCATACAAAATGATTAATATTATGTATGCTTATATGTTGGTTGGACAAGGAGAGGAGAAACACGTCCTAGAAGCAATTTTCCTGTGTGTCCTGACTAGCTTGGATGAGACTGCTTTCTCCCCTTCAAACTGCCTTCAGTGAATGATTTCAGTATATTGAGGTAGTTTCTCTTATCTCACAGGAACCTAGCTGGCCTTAGGTATACAGATCCCAGGTGCTAAGCCAGGCCTGGTCTTTGGGATGTAGATGCCTGGCTCCAGGCTGGTTGATTTTGGAGATGTAGATTCCAAGCTCTAGCAGACTGGTCTTTGTTGTGCTAATCTAAGTGCTTATAGCTTATAAAAAGGTGAGGCCAGGATTACTGGCCAGCAGATGTAAAGAAACAATGTATGTTTTGCCTCAGTGTTCTTTCTGTAACTCCTTTTGATGACATCATTATATTGCACCCTTTAGAGGTACTATGATCTATATAAGGGAGATTTCAGGGCTCTCTGCGGGGGGGGGGGGGGGACACGTGCACCAGAGAACCTGGGAAGATGGGGCTGAGGAAAGAAGCGGAGAGAACAAGTGTGCACATGCTTGAGGATTCCTGAGGCCTCCGTGACATACATCTCTTCCATGTAATAAATCGCTGCTAAGACCAACCAGCCTGGCCCTCGTTTCCTTCCTTCGCCTGACCATCGCCTTCGACCTCCCTGGAGTGGGGAAGCGGCCTGACCGCCGGCCTTTTTCTTTTTTGTGTGTTTACACAACTAGGGAACTGCCAGGAGGACGAAAGCCCATGTGTTTTCTGGTGGTTCATCATTCTATATATTCATGCTATTATAGTCAACATCCCACCAAGACATTTTACTACAGACGCTTGTTTTAAATGTCATCTGTTTGTTCGGCGAACCAATAGTCAAATTTCTCTGCTAACCTTTCTCCTCCTCAGTATTTTCCTGTTCCTTTCTAACACAGACTTCCCCATTCTCCTCCCTGATTCCAAATATAAAAATATTTCTGCCAAATTTCTCCACTTGCTTTTCTTTTTTCCGTTTCATATGTCATTCCACTTGTGTCGTGCCTGCTCGAGCAAATCGATGAACAATGGGAGGACAGTGCCACAGTGCCACAGACAGTGTGTGTTTACTTCCTGCTGCAAAAAACTCAACACTCTCCTCTGGTGGAAGCTTTCTCTACTACATTCCCTCGGAATACGGTTTGAATTTCTCTTTCCTGCTCTGTCCTCTGCTTGAAGGAAGAGACAAGCACCCATGGGACTCTGGAACCTAGTTATAGCAATACCTGATACTAGAACCCCAGCATTGTAATCTAAAGTAGGAAGAGAACTACTCCCTAAATTTGTGCTAAAAAGTGGCTCGACTAGTATTTCCTACGTTGCAATGGCACATACCATATTCATGTAAGGAGGAAACTCATGAACTGGAGCCTATCTTCTGAGCCACTCCATTGATGAATGGTAACCAAATGTGCCAAGAATCGAAATACTTATAAAACCCATGAAAGAGTCTTCTCCAAACTATTCTCTGCTTCTAATGTGAAACTGGCTTTCAGAATACTTTTTGAGTTCAAGGAACAGGGTGTGGAGATGTTGTGGATTCTCTATCTAAAAGGCAAATTCTAATTGATCTGAGCAGGCTTATATGATGTTTACTAACACTAGTAGACCAGATGATCAAAACCTTTCTAGAATTCTGATAGAGTTCAATTGGGTTTTGTATCCTTTAAGTTACTGATGATGATACTGGCAGGCATGTGGTTATCTATCGTCCTTCTATTTGGGAAGAGTTTTCCATCAAAGCTCTCCTTTGACAGACTTCCCCTTCTTGTTTTTTTTTTTTTTTAAATATCGGAGTAGGACTATTTACTCAGCCATTGATTAAGCTGATTGAATTGGGCATGAAGTCCACATTACTTTTTTTGCATTCAGAATGTTTATTTTATTTTATTATTTTATTTTTTTCTCCCTTTTTATTGATTCACCATGAGATAGTTACAAAACTTTCATGTTTGAACTTTGGTAATACAATCATCAAACACCCATCCTTTCACCAGTGCACATTTTTTCACCACCAAAATATCCTATATTCCCCTACCCCCTTCCCCAGCCAATGTGGCAGACAATTTCCTCCACTCTCTCTCTCTCTCTCTAATTTGGTTACATTCAATATTTTGACACCAGTCCCACCACCACTGAAACCTGCCGAAAAGGCAATGCTAGACAATTTGTTTTGTATTGCTTGTTATGAATAGAAAATAATGTCCAGGAAAATCTGTCTTGTTCGCTCCTGGGAGCTTTAGTTTATGGCCACTGTGTCTTGGCCATTGATGAGATTCCATGGCGCCTGGGGCAGTTAGTGTTACAGGACAAAACAGAACTCACAAGAATCGGTGTTGGTAAGTTGCCATTTTCGCAGATGTTTGGCAAAGAGATACCAAACAGTTTTCCTGTCGTAGAATCTGATCCATCATCCAACTGTGTGTTAGGCCTTCTCCAAAATGACCAGTTTAGAACAGATCTTTGTCGCAGAACATTTCTGTGGCCTGAGTTTAGGGAAGAAGATCAGTACGAGTTAGTTGAATTGACTTCACTTCATTGACACTTTCTATTCCAGGTGATGTTCAAAGAGAAAAAATGTTCTATACAAGTCTTTGTTTGCTAGCCTTTTCATCACTGAAACTAAAGTTTGGGTATTTCCCTATTTTGGAGAAATCAACCAAGTGTAGAGTTTTGGCACTGCATTTCTCAAAGTAAAGGACAGGCTTCCTTAGGTAACAGAAACAGTTGAATCCATCAAAAAAGAGATGCCAAGGTCAGCGCAAACATGCAGGGGAAGAACTTCATCACAAATGTCACGACCTAACGAAGTAGGTCAGTTCCTGTTGATCCCTGAGGCTCACACAGAGGAGTCAATGTGAACCTCAAACTGGGAATTCAATTTAGGTTAGAATCTCAAGAGCTACATTAGATCATTCCATTCCAGGTAGCTCTCAGCTCAATTCCAGATTTGTCTGGGAAAAAAAAAAAAAACACCTCAGGGTTCTGATCCAAAAAGAGTCACTTTAAAATAAAAGTGACTTCAGCCCAGTTAAAAGATATGTTCTGATGGTTCAGCCCATTCAGAATTTTAGAATTCTTAGAACAACATCTCAAACTCACATCACTGATAAATAAGGAGGAGCACACCACATTGGATGGGATGGAAAGTACAAGGCAACCTATGCTTATGAACAAGATATCATGACTTAAGGCTTAACCTGTAAGAGCATGTTAGTAACCATTTCTACAAGGGCCTAAGGGCTCCATGATGAGCTACAATAATCTTCACATACTTTCTTCTACAGGAACATCTTTTGACCGTTTGTAGCAAATTATTGATAACAAGCCATAGAAAATCAATAACTCAGGCTCTGATCTAGGGGCAGGCTTGAGGGGTGGTTGGGACAATTGGAAAGAATGGTGGTGGGAAGGTACAATAGTGGTGGGATCGGTGTTAGAATATGTAATGTAACAAATTATCCCAAACCACTTTATTGAAAAGTAAATTAAAGACATAAATAAAGTCCAATACAACTCTCCCTACTTAAGTCACAGATAAAAATGTTGAGTATTCAGTCTTTTGTTTTTGCCAGTTCAACTGTTGGTCAGTCTGTCTAGTTCATTTTATATATTCAAATAACTTCTCCTATCTGTCTTGCTGCCAGATACTAAATAAAGCTGTCTTGCTTTTAAAACTGTGACTGATGTGACTGAAAGTTTTCACAAAGTCTTGACTACTTCCTTGAAGTGGGGAAAAGAGTATTGTTTGTGGTAATTTATGTATTCAACCACCTGTGAGACAAGGTTTCTCAGAATAAATCTCAGTTGGAAAAAAAGCAAATGAAATATGGATGGTCTCAGCAGAGTTCCTGAGACATTTCCTAATATGCATATCTGTCTATTTGTATGTATCATTTGGCATGTGATGTTCAAGTTTCCTGAAAAGCACTGTTACCTCAAATTTTTTAGAGGCTGGAGAGATCGTACAGCAGGTAGGGCTTTTGTCTTGCACACACATGGCCAACCCACATTCAGTACCTGAGGGCAGAGTCAGGAGTGGCCAAAAGAAATCAGGAAAATAGGGTGAGGGTGTGTGCAGTAGATATATAAGAGAGTTACTTCTGGGTCCCTCAGTCGGTTCACATTGACAAAAGACAACCATGGAAATTCAGCATGGACTTTTCACTATCCCAATGATTCTTTTGTTTTTATTGCAAATACAGACACCTGGTTTGTATTCATAACAGGAAAATTAAACCAGATCAATCTCCTTTTCAGACTAAAGACTTCAAAGCTCACACTTGGGACCCCCTCCATTTAATGTCACTTTATCATCTAGAGTTCTTTTTCTTGATGGCATAGGTAGGAGATGGCTATGTTTCTAGGGAATGCATGTTAGATGAATGGACCCAAAAGAGAGTTCTATGGAAATCATCTGACCCAGAATGCAGGTAGGGGATGACCCTCTCAAACTACCTTTTGTGAAGATGGGACTATTTTGAGAAACACACAGTGCAATGTCTCATGCTAGAAAGAAGGCACTGCACACCTGTATCGCTCAATGGAGCCTCCAACGCTGTAATGTGCCTACAGTTTAAGAGCAATGAATAATGTAGAAAGACAAGAATTTCCGTAATGACCACCTCCTAAAACTGTCTTTGCTTTAGGAAAATTCAACAACCATCTCATCCGACTGCAAGTGTGGATCTCGGTACTGTTTTCAGGAACGAAACCTTTGGCATCAAAACGCAGCAGGACTGTGCAGAGGAGCAGCTACTCACCATTTCTGGTCAATGCAGGAGTCCTGGGGGTGGGTTTCAAAATAAACTGGCATCTTGACCTTGGACGAAGGTGTGCTCTTGTGAAGAGTGGTGGCTGGATGAAAGTTATGTCCTCAGTCGTCGGTACCACGATGCCAAGGTTGCTTCTGACATGGCTCATTTGGATATTGTACGGTATCTCATGACCTACACAGAGAAAAACCACAATGGAGACTTACGGCTGAGTGGTCCTGGCGCTGGTGCTGCACACTGCAACGGGCTAGGATCTATTCCTGGCCCTCGGTCTACCCACAGAGGGACTCCGCCAAAGCCGTTTTAAGTGGGCAAGGGAAAGAAGGGCAAAGAAAGAGACAATGTTGCTTGGAATGCACGTTTCCTGTGTTGGCATAGAAATACAGTATTTCCAGGCAGTCCTGTTTCTCCTTTGATGTTAAGCTATACCAACTCTTCAGAAAATTCTTGGGATCTCTCGATCTCCAATCTATGATTTAGTAGACCTTACCTACTTACCATGTGGGGGTCAAACTAGCAAACCTTAATAGGTAGCCTAATCTTATAAGGAAAAAGAATTCAAGAACTGTATAGGAAAGACAAATGTGTAGGCGAAATTAAATAATACATACTGCTGACAGATTTTTTTTTTTTAAAGTTTGGTAAACTAGTTCTGCTTTTGAGAATTGAAGAGAAAAATCCACACTATTCTTCCCAACTCTACTATTAGGTACTTGTGACTGCCACTCTGGAAATGCTTAATATTTAGTAGTTAAACTTTCTGGCCAATTCTGGCTCTCAGAAGTTAGGAAAACATATCCATCTTATCAAATTTTCAGAAACTCACCTACTAGAAGATATGGTGCTGCCAGTTTTCCAGTTTGAATCCACAATTGATAATCCCTTTCAGTGCCCTTGGAGACAAAATAGAAACCCCTCCTATTGCTAAATGAATAAAGCTATTTATATGCTTCCTACACACACACACACACACACACACACACACACACAGAGGACAGTGTATTAATGCCAGTTAGGTTCCTGAGGAGGACTGAAGGGGGTTAAAGATTTTGCCTTTGTAAAGCGAACAGCACTGATTTCTACAACCTTTATGCAGTGCTTTTGTTAGGACCCAGGGTCTATTTTCATTTTACCCTTAGTGATGACTAGGGGTGCATGACCTGCAATATCATCAGGACCTCTCTACTCCCAGTAGCAGACGAAAAAACCCACGACATCACATACATTTTTCAATAAAGAAATGCCTTGGTTTTCTAAAGAGGTCATTTGTAGTGCCCTCACTTGTCTGTCCCTGTCTAGTTGTGTCTGAGAATATTGGATTTCATCTCCAACAAGCCCCTGCAAACACAAGCTCTTATCCATGGAGCCTCAGACATGCTATGTTTGTGTAGAGACCTGAATATGTTAGATGCTGCTGAGTAGCCTCAGCTGCTTCTTAGCAGATGGAGAATGACCATGAAGCTCTGAGAAAAAAGATATCTGGCACAATGTCTACACTCGTTTCATTTGGGACAAATCCCCTCTTGAGCGCAGAAAGGGCAAACCTTCTATATAGAGAAAAGGCTCAGTCCTGATAATAACTGAAACTATTCACTAACAGAATTATAATACAACAATATTCAAACTCAGAAATGAAAGGTATAAATTTAAGCCAACTTGGCTGTATCCTCTGATAGGATCAAGCAAACAGTATCTTCAGTGACATTTGAACAGACAGGTAGTACTGAATATCCTTACCTTTCCCTTTGATGAAAAGATAGAAGATATTGGTTATGGAGAATTCCATCCTTTCCACCTCCCAATATATAATTTTTGCTTCTATCTATCCCCCCCCCAAATTATTACTGCAAATAAGAAGAACAGCTAATCAACCCCTTTGTTATCTTGTAGTGTTTGAAAACAAGAATGCCTAAGAACAGTAGAACCAAATAGCCTAAATTTCAAATGAATTTTAAAGCAATATTCATCAATCTTCTGAATTACATGTAGTAGGATGTTTCTAACGTCAAAGATTGATAACTGTGAAAATGAAAGCAAAATTAAGAACATGAGAATAGTTGAATCTCCCTTGTTTCCTCTTAAATCATTCACGTGCTTCCAACCTGTAATTATGATCTGTCTAATAATCAAAGCAGAGGGGCCAGAGAGATAGCACAGTGGTTTAGATGCTTGCCCAGATGCTCAGGTCATATTGCTACATTTTGTACACATGAAACATATTCATATTCAATGTAATAAATGAAATGTCCCATTCCAAATTTTGTTTGTCCCCTCCTTCTTCATTTGTTCTACAAGAAAACTTCAGGTGAGGGTCTATTAAACATGTAACAACACTGTCTAGGCACTTAGAAAGATACTCACTCAAGAACTAGTGGTGGAGCAGTGCTGTCTTTTATTTGCATCCTTCTGAAAGTCACTGCCTCTAACATAAGGATCAACTCTGTGGTGGCATTTCTATACTTGTAGGTTGGAGATGACTATTTTCCCAGCTCTTTCCTGTCACCCATCCTCAAACATTCCAATCTTTTCCAGTAATCAACAAAACAACCCCAAGAAACAAGAAACAAAAAACGCCACAGGGGAATATGTGGTGTGTATACTAATGCTCCTTAAATTCACCACAGGAAGCTTTTCTTTTGCATTTAGTAATTCATGATAGGCATCAGCCATTTCACCCGCTGCAGCGAGTGACTCCAGTAGCTATCTGGTCCTTACAGCTCTACTACACAGCAAATCCAGAAACATCCCCTTGATTGAGTAGGTGAGTGAGAACAACCAGAGGAGGAGACTGGGAAAGAATTCGGCAAGTATTGAACAAGTAGCAAGGGAGACAGGAGGTTGAAACTAGACTGAAAACCTAACCTGTATCAATGCACCTAACCGTGCATGTTTATAGCATATACAATATCAATATATTATCACTCAAATAATAGATAGCTTAATCTCTTTTTGATTTGCACATAATCCCAATGAGAGAATATTAAACAATCTTAAGGTAATATTAAAAGCTTCATGTCCCTTTTTCTTTATCTTGAGGGATATTACTTGCATCTCTAGTAAGTCTTCTTGAAGAGATGATCTTAACAAGAATCTACGGTGTCAAAGTTTGTTCTTAATTCAAAGTACCTAGCAGAGAAACTTACTATTAATCCTAATTCTGAGAGGGAGGTCTTGATGACGTCGATGACATTCTCAGAGTTCTTAACATTCAAAATTTTGAACTACAGAAAAAAAAAAACAGGAAAAGAACTATAAAGACGTTGTCACAGATGAACAAATCATTGCCAAGTGATTATTCAAAGGCATATGTTGACTTCAGTTGCTGGTAAAACAGGTAAACAGAAAACAAATTTTTCTACAAATTATTTTTTGCCCATTGACTATGATACACTATAATACAGTATCAATATGGCTAACCCAATAAGGCTCTAAGAAGCAGAAAACTATTATTTTCAGAGGGAGTGTCTGGAACACACTCTCCCGGCACCACAGGGACATTGGTACTCTGCATCATTACTGTATTTGTATTTACATAGTGCAGTGTGTAATTTAAGAACAAAACAAACAAAAAAAAAACCCCTGTATTCTCAGTACTATTCCCACCGGGTGTTGGTTCTACACCTGGTAGAAATTCAGCTTAGGTAAGATAAGAATAACAACTGGCTACAAAGACCTTCAGGTTAGAACTTTTAGGTCTCACTGGTTTTTGTTTTTAGGCACTTTCTACATATCTGGCACTGTTGGCTACTGAAAATTTCATATTTGAATTTCTTACGGAGGGGGGCATCTCAAAATCTCAGGTCTAGCAATTGAGAAGAAACTTTTAGAGACTTAAGAATCATTCCAAACGATGTCACCGAGCACAGACAAATAGTCTATGCTAAACTGTATTGAGAAATTAGGAGATTAGGATATTTATAGAGATGACTCAATTATAAAACATTGACTTTTACAATGTTTATATCATAAAAATCTATCATTTTTCTCATAAAAATTTTATCATAAAAATCTATCCTATGCCGTAGCTTTCTTGTCTATGAGAAACAATTTTTTTTTAATCGCAGCCAAAGCTGGCAGGCTTGTGTGGCCATAAAGTGCTAGGAATCAAATGCAGGGCTTTCTAAATGCTCAGTGTTTAAAGATAATTGTAAGATAAATGAGCAATTAGGGCCTTGTCCCTGCTGGTAGAAAGGAAGCAAACAGGCAGCATCAATGGAAACAAAGTATAAGAGCCAAAAGAATAAAAGAGCCTTTAGGCTAAGTGAAATCTACTCATGATTCTTCACTTTCCCATCACTGATTAAGAGAAGAGAGCACCAAATAAAGGATGTTGTGAGGACCCTCCCAGGGTGGGAGAAGCATGCTAAAAGTAGTCTATAAACCAAACATGATTGCCACTCAATGCCTCTCTTGCAAAACACAGTACCCAAAAGAAGAGAGAGAGAACAAGGGGGAATGACCTGCCACAGAGGCAGGGTGGAACGGGGTTTAAGGGGTGGGGGGATTCTGGGACCCGTGGTGGTGGATGATGGGCACTGGTGGAGGGATGGGTACTTGATCATTGTATAACTGAAACCCAAGCACAAAATTTGTAAGTCTATAACTGTACCTCATGGTGTTTCACTAATAAAAAAAGGGAAAAAAAAAGAAAAAAATATTTCTCTAGAAGCCAATTACGTGCTATGATATATTGTCTTTGGAGATGACTGAATTCAAATGCTTTTAGCCTTAAGACAGACTCTTATTTTCTCAGTACCCAACAGAGGACTAAACTTACCTAACTAACCAGTGCTTGTTTTCCCAGAATGGCAAAGTCGAGTTCTAAGTTGGACTCAACTTGAGCTTTCATTTCATGAGATGCTTCCACCTTTTTAAAGTCTGAAAACCATGTCAAGGAAACCCTCCTATATTCTCTCAATTCTATCCCCTAATTCTAGTTATCACTGACAAAGTGCCTGGTTTCTTTCTTTTTATTTTTGCAGTGCGGGCCTCTGGAACCCAGAGGCTTACACATTCTGACTCCCGGTCCATATCCCTGCCCCCCTGGAATCTCATGATTTCTAAAGTAATGTCTTTCTTAACACTGAGCACATAGATTCAAATGAGTAACTAGAAGCTGTGGATTTTTCCCAGCATGGCTTTCCTGTAGATAAAACAAAGGAAATTTTAGCAGTGGACAGAGCTCTTTGGTCAGTAAGTTAAACTAAGGAGAAAATCTCTATTCTTTTCCATCCAGTAGAAGCCAGTTGTCAGACTGAAAACCTACAGGCCAGGAGGAATAAAGCTCCTTTTGCATGCATTCCTGCTTTATGGGAATGACGACTTCTGGAAGCACGAATCCTTGAATGAAAACTCTCACCAAGAATCAACTCAGATGTGTGTTAGTTCTTGCATTCAATTCACCAGGTACCAATGGTACAGTCAACCAGACCACATTTCTTGTCTTCCAAAATAAGAGTGGGACATTCATCCTCCCCCCACCCCCAAAGCAACCATTTTCCACACACTGCAAAAGGTAGATAGGCTTGGTGGGTGGGCACGGACACATGGTGGAGGCTACAGTGTTAGAATGTTTTCTGTATGAAACTCTGACATTAGCAATGTCTTAAATTGCGGTGCCTGAGAGGAAAAAAATGGAAGTATTCAAAAAGTGCAAGAACTCTGACTGGTCTCCAATGACTGAATGTAACAGCAGCCACAGAAATGGAATGAAAATCTACAGAAAAATGTGCTTTCTTGGTGTGAGTTTTTGCTTGCTACAGGACAGACCTCTGTTGTCTCTTGCCATAAACATTTGAGTATTTCTCATAAGCAGTGCTGCCAAATATTTAAGCCTGAAAGTGGCATAACTACTCCTTTGGGCTAAAACTTAACTGTTTTAATCTATTTTCACACCAAACTATTCTATATGACTTGGAGATGTGTTATTACAGCCTTTATATCAAGAAAATATTCCTAATCTTTCATTACGCGTCCTGTTCATAACCCCTGGGCACTTGTACTATATTTCAGTTCTTAAATCACCCATAATATCTGAGGATGAAAGTCTAAAATTATATTTGGTCATTGTGACGTAGCAGCACGCTAATCCCTTAAAAATGTCGTCTGTCCCACTCCATCTATTTTTAAATAATGAATAAACCAAGATTTTAAAAACGAATAAACAAACTAACAAACAAAAACACCCCAAACCGGAAAACCAACCAGTTCAAAAAATCTCGAACTTAAGCTTGGACAAGTTGGAAAAAAATTGTGCAAATGGCCATATTCCAACTGCTGCAACTGCTTTCCCAAGGATCCAGGGAAATGTGAGTGCCAGAGGGGGGAAAAGGATATCTGACAAGCAATATTCTTTCCTCATGGCAATATGAAATTCTGTGCTTACCAGGACTTTTGCTTCCTTCATTTGCTCTACAGTGTACATTTCCTATAGACAGTGACACCCTTCTCCTCAGGAAGCTCATTTTCCCACAATACTAGTTCTGGATGCCCAGCCTGCCATAGTGCATACACTGCCTGTCTCTCTTTAGATCGTTATGGCCCTTGGAATTGCGTTTCCTGGCTTAGAAAACACTTACTTTTGCGCAGTTATCAATATTCTTGGTGATTAACTTCAATGAAAGAACCTTCGGAAAATCTTTTTCCTTTTCAATGTCGATATATCTAATCAAATTCAACACGGAGTCAGTTTTCTTCTAATAATTTATTATCAGTTTATCTATTTGACTACTGTTTTCAGTATATGTATTTACTATTAAAAACTCACGGTAAGGTTCAGCAAAGTCAGATGACATTACGGGCTGAGAGAATTTTTGATAATTCTTAGGGCATCGGACATGGGAACAAAACAAGAGCAGGAGATCCGTTCATTCAAGTGAAATCTGAGAAGCATAATCATGTGAAGGCAGCTCCAGGTGATGGTTTCTCCTTCCTGTCTGCCTATCTTTTTCAGAAGCCCAGAATCTGGCTTATAAAGACAGGTGAGCCATACAATACTTGACAAGACAGAACCAAAACAATGGCCTTTTCCTTCTTGACTGGAGTCTAAATCTCAATTCTCCCAAGATAACTGGAAAGGGAGAGAGGGGAGGAGGAGCAAGGAGCTATGGGCCGAAGACATAAAAAGAATCCTTTGAGTCTGTCTGCTCCAAGGTACAGAGCATTCTTTCTTTTTGAGGTACTCAGCAGGAAACTTTCCATATTTGGAAAAGAAACTTTAACACAAGCTTTTGCAGAAAAGTTTCGCTCCAAGAGGAGGTTGGAAGTATGGAAATGGATGGCAGAGAGTACTATTTATGTCTAAAATGATCTAAGCAAACTTCAGTGTTCTCATCCCTAGAAAGTAAGACATTGGAGCTGGAGAGAGCACAGCGGGTAGGGCGTTTGCCTTGCATGCGTCCGACCCGGGTTCGATTCTCCGCATCCCATATAGTCCCCCAAGCACCGCCAGGAGTCATTCCGGAGTGCAAAGCCAGGAGAAATCCTGAGCATCGCAGGGTGTGACCCAAAAAGCAAAAAATAAACAAATAAAAAATAAATAAAAATAAGAAAGTAAGACATCCATGGAACATGAGAACATTATTTACACTAAGTAGTAGTCTACAGACTCCACCGCTCATTTGGAGGACAAATGAAACATTTTTAGGAAGGAAAGGGGAAACATTTTGGATGGATCTCTGTAGAAAATAATTCAATGATTTAACTATCACTTAAAGATTAAAATGTCTACTGTAAAATACCTTTGCAACATGATAAGCCAAATTTCCTTCTCATCTGCAGATCTGTAATCAATGAAAATGGGATAGAACAGTTAATCCCCTATTGAATTTGAAAATAAAAAGAATTCAAATGAAACGATAAACTCCTTCTACAAACCTATACTGAAGATTATCAATGGAGATGTGCTATTAACAGTTTGAAGCTCCTTATGGACTGTGTCCTATTGCCATCTTGGTCTCAGTCTGGAGAAGTTTCCTCTCAGGAAAAATTTTTCAGTCCTGTTTTTCCACCCCTCTTAGGAAGATTCAAGACAGGCCCACTTTGTGTGTGGGGGGGGGGGGCGGGGGCGATCACAACCGGCACTGCACAGGAGTTACTCCTGGCTCTGCACTCAGGAGTCACTCCCGGAGGTGCTTGGGGAACCATATGGGATGCTGGGAATCGAACCCGTTTGGTTGCGTGGCAAGGCAAACGCCCTACCCGCTGTGCTATTGCTCCAGCCCCCAGGCCCACTTTTTTGACTTAGCTGCTCTTTGACAAGTGGCATTGTCCCAATGGGAAATAGCTCTAATAGTGGAGTAAGAATTTGATTTGTCATTTAAAAATTTTGCAAACTTTATGATCATGGTGAGAATGGCATAATAACGTGAAGCCTCATGCCGCTAGCTGTCAAACTGGTCACTTAGTTCAGTGTTTGGTAGCATCAAGTGCCAAATAAAATGTATGCTTCAGAGCTGGAGCGATAGCACAGCAGGTAGGGCATGCCTTGCATGCAGCCAACATGGCCGACCCAGGTTCGATTTCCAGCATCCCATATGGTCCCCGGGCACCGCCAGTAGTCATTCCTGAGTGCATGAGCCAGGAGTAACCCCTGAGTATCGCTGGGGTAACCCCTGAGTATCGCCGGGTGTGACCCAAAAAGCAAAAAAAAAAAAAAAAAAGAAAAGGTACGCTTCACTGAAACTTCGAAAGATGAAAGCAGGTTGGAAAGACAGTTCAGAGGTTCATGATTGCCTTAGCAAGGCCCTCGGTTCAGTTTCCTGGCACCACATGTCATCTGTGACCACGGCCTGGTGGGTCAGCCCTGGTGTCTCCCAGAACTGCTGGGGCTGAGCACCCAGTCACTTGGCCGTCTGGCTGAGTATCACTGCGAGCAGCCCCTGGCTCACCTCCCCAAATAAAACCTGTGTGAAACTTGGCCCACTGAGGGGCAAGTAAATTGGATCTGAAATCTATTGTTAGAAAAACAAACTGATTTTTCATATAAAAAATCTGTGATTTAATTACACTCAAAGGAGACAATCTTCATCTGAATCATCTGGTTAAGTTCAATGAAAACTAAAATCACTATTGTTTTTTTTTTCCTGAAGTCACTGTTACTTCCTTTGATTTTTCTTGGTGCAAAGTGGAGGGAATGGGACACCCAGCAGTGTCAGTGGATCATGCAGTGCTGGGGTCTGAACGTAGTCATATGTTGAAGTGTCTAAGGAACAAAGATCCCCCCAAGAAAAGGTTCTCTCAGATATTAGGAGAGGCTGCTTCCTAGGTACCAAAGATGTATATGTGCATATTTTTATCAGCATATACCTGCACCCATGTGTGGCCAGTGTCCAGAGTAACTGGGAAGAAACAACTGGGCGCAGAAGGAGATATTGTCAGCCACAGACTAGATAGACTAGTTGTCAGAAAATTTTGATATACTTTGAAGACATTACCAACTTATTCATCTTCCCCTCGTCCTCCTCCGCTCCCTCCTCCTCCACCACCTACTCCCTCTCCTCCTCCTGCTGTACTTCCTCCTCCTCCTTCTCCTCATGCTCCTCCTTCTCTTCTGAGAGTAGTTAGGGGGCCATATGCAATACTTTGATCTACTGGGGTATATCCAAGGTAAGCACCTTAATTCCTGTACTAGTTCTACAGCCCCAATCCCCAACTTCTCTGTCATTCTACCCCAAGGGAAACAAGTGCCCCGGTAAAAAAGAGAATTAGAAATTTACCAGTTTGGCAAACTGAAGGCTCAAAGTCAATTTTAATCTGATCTACAAGAACAGGTTTTTCTTGTGTTACTGAGTGTGTGGAATAAAGGTCTTATTAGGTATTGAAATATTTCTGATGAGTTTTGTAGATATATCATTTCATGTATTTCCTATATCTCTCAAACAGTGCTCCCGTTTTTACTATCCTTCTCTATGAAGCAAGTGCAGTGCCTTTTTCCTTGTAGGCACAGGTCTCAGGTTTGTGAATCAAGAGGACAAGTGGTGAGAGCCATCAGAACTACCTTGAAAGCCTTTTCTAAAGAGGAGATATCTTTTATCTCTATCCCAAGTCTAAGTCCATATTGATCGTTTACTCCTTGCCAAATTAGATTCAACGGAGAGGAAATTCCTCATCCATATGTCAGTTTTTTTCCAACTTTGTTAGTCATCATTAGTCTTTTCTGATTTGTTTCTTTATATTTGGACAATAGAGTGCCACTAGTTGGAGAGGCTGCTTCTTCAGCTGTCAGCCAGATTCCCCCATCCCATTTCTGATGTTCTTCACCTTTTCGTGTGCACTCAAGTTTTCCCTCTGGGATTTCACTTCCGGAAGAAAAGTTTCATCAGTATTTTTTTTTTTGTCAAATAGGTTTAATGATAAAAAGTTCTTGCAGCTTTAGAAAAATATTCTACTATCCGGTTTTGAAGGTTATTTTTCCTGGCTGTGGTATTACAGGGTGAAAGATTTTTCTTTCAGTACTCTAGAGAGGGCATTCCACAGTATTCTGATGGCCACAGATTCTGATGACAAGTTCATTGTGATGGGAATGAGTGTTCCTTTCCATGGAGTACGTTTTTTTTGGTCATATTTGATCTAAAGCAGTGTGTCAAATGTTTACTCTCCTTTTAGGAGTTCACAGAGCTAACTGAAACAACCTGGTTAAGTTCTACCAAAATTGGGAGGGTTTTAACCATTATTTCTTCAAATGTTTATTGCCTCCTATCCTTCCTCTCATCTTTCAGGAGTTTGAACCAGAAGTCTATTATGTCTTTTGGCAGTTTCCAACAAGTATCTGTTACTTAAATTTCTTTCTATTATTAGGCACTTTGTTTTGATGTTATCTTTAAATTCAGTGGGTATTTCCTCTTTTATTTTCATTCTACACTCAGCCTACACAGATGACTTTTTCCTTTTTAAAATGATAGAGTACATATTATTTATTTATTTATTCATTTATATTATCAGATGAAAGAGGTTTTAAATACACAGAACTCAAAACATATTGTAAAGGACCCAAGGATTAGGAGTCCAACCACAAAAAACTAAGACATTGTAGTTTCAACTCTGAAAATCTCATTTGGATCTTTGAAATAAATGTTTTCTACTTTTGCTGAGATTTCTAATCTTTAAATTCATTTCATTTGGCTTTCACCAACGGAGCTACTAGCAATAACAACTGCTATCAACCTTTCTCACCTTGGCAGGCAGCAGTCTAGTTCTTTGACTTTTGTTTCCAAGGACTGTGAGTGTACCTTGTGAGGACAATGTCTAGTATATAGATAATTTTTTGGAGCTACCCTTTCCCTACTCTCCCTTGAAAGATTCCCCCCTCACATCCCAGTGGTGGCAGTGAACCTCTCTGCATTATGGTTCTTCCGTCCAGATGAGACTGGGTTTTTGTCAAGAATAGCCCCTGAGCTCCTTCAGTATGGCCCAAGATGCCGTACCTGAAGAAAAATGTAGTATGCATATAACAAACACTAAAACAAATGCTGGAATGAGTTGGGGTGTGCAACTGATCAAGAACACAGGCTTGAATTTGCATTGACTTATGAACCACAACCCTCATTCAGCACATTCAACATGAAAGCAGCAAGACTTTCTATACATCAATTCTCCAAGCCCATCCCAGCATTGGAATGAGTCCTGTAAATGTAACCTTGATTCCCTGAAAGAACCTTGCTTTTGATATTCACATCTTCCTAGTTCCCAAAGAAGAACATGATAGACAGTTTGGGTAACCCATTATTTTGTAGCATTACTTTTGTTCCTGTTACGAAAGCTGACTTCTAGTCCATTGAGCAGTACAGTTTGTCCAGTCTAATTATTTTTTAAGATGCTTCAGTGAAGTTCTATCTCAGTTCATTGAAAAGATCAACTTGAAAGTTCCACATCCAAAACTCAAGGGAAGGACATGCTGGTGGGAAAGTGCCAGGTTTGTGACCACTTGTGTCCTCTTATAAAGTCACTGGTGAAGACAAATGACTCCAAGAGTTCCCCGTATTCTCCCCTGAATTCACATTGTAAGAACTCTTTAGGAGAATCAAAGGAATACAAGTATTCTATGAGAGTGTGTCAAAAGAGTTGTTCCAGGTTACATGCACTATCAGAATGAAGTGCTTTATAGAATGAGGCTTTTCAAAGGGACCAGTATGGCAAGAATAGCTGGAAATGAGCAGGCTGGACAAGAACTGAGTGCTCAAAGTAGGTAACAGGATATACCTGATACCTGATAACAGGATACACCTGTCAGTATGTGTGTTGTAATCCACAATGTCCAAAGGAGAGAGGGAGGGAGAGACAGGGAGAGAGGGAGGAAGGGAAAGAGAAGGAAAGAGAAAGGGGGACAGGGAAAGAGAGAGGGATGGAGAGAGGCCTGCCTCTATGGGGTGGGGTGGGTGGGAGGTGTTGGGAGGGAAACTGGGGACACTGGTGCTGGGACCAGTGTACACTATGGAGGGATGGGTCTGTATGGAGACCCACTGTGGAGGGTTGCTGTATGACTACAACTCAATCATGAACAACTTTGTAAGGGTCTATCTCATAGTGATTCAATTAAAATATCTTTGAAAAAATAAATTTGCTTCTAGTCTATCCTCAAAATGGTCTGAAAAATGGACATTCCTAGGAGCTAAGAACGGAAACACAGGGGAAACTACAGTTCTTACCTAAATGTTGCCACGAAGTTTACTATGGGCCATCCTAACACAAATGTTTTATCAGAATGACAGTTTCTCTTCTCAACTTCTTCGGTACATGTTGATATCCACAGATCAGACAGTCTTACTTTGTATTTAATTTGATAAGTGTTATTGTACCTGAAAAGATAAAACCAAATAGGACTTCCTGTTATGTGATTTCTTCAATGTGATGAGAGTTTCTGTACTTGTGATAAGAGCGTAGTTTCCAGATGTTAGGGGCAAACCAAAACCTTATCCTTATTTTCATTAGCATGAAGTAAAAGGTAAAGGTAAAGGCCCTCCCGTTGATCGTTGATTTGCTCGAGCGGGCCCAGTAACGTCTCCATTGGAGACTTTGTTGTTACTGTGTCTGGCATATCGAATACTCTCGGTAGCTTGCCGGGCTCTCCGAGAGGGGCGGAGGAATCGAACTTGGGTCGGCCATGTTGGCTGCTTGTAAGGCGAACGCCCTACCTGCTGTGCTACCGCTCCAGCATGAAGTAAGCACAGTAAATTTTAACATAGGCCAAATGTAATCCTTGAAATAGTTGATGCATCAGCCCACATGCTTGCACATTATGGTAGAGAAATGATGTAACATGGCAATTTGATTTTTCTAGATATTGAACAATATATTTGGATCAAAAACAGTTTTGAAAGTATGATTTGAAAGGAAATCAGTTTATTTTTAACATTCTTACATTTCAAGATGATTAAGTAGGTGAAAAACATATTTAAAGTCCCTTTTTTGGGGGGTACGGTGCCGCCAGCAGGTCAACCTGTAAATGTCTGGCAAGTGCATGATGGTGCCTGATGGTGCCTTCCTTTAGGCTTCCAGATACCCCAAAACTGCTGTTGTGCCTTTGGCCAGACCCCAACAACCTGGGGCCAAGTTTACCAAGAAATTCAACGGCCAAAAGTTAGGTATGTGGGAGACATACCCACAAACCACCTCATTTATTGGCCTTATTTTAGAGGCCCATAAATCTCAAACGAGATCCAAAGAGGCAATTAGGGCCTGTAGCGCAGAGGTAGGCAGGAACCTGTGCCACACTCAAGGCCCCTCTCCAAGAGCTCAGGCCGAGCCTCACGCATGAGTGAAGTCCTACAGAACCCAGGTAATGGGGAACTTTGTGACCTTGGTCTCTGGGCTCAGAGGGAACAGGAGCAGAGATCCTCTGCCCGGTTGCCCCAGTCTCAGGCCACCAAGGAGTCACAACCATAAGCCACCTCCTGCCGGTGCCAGATAATCTCATCACCGGCCACCGTCCAGATCACATGGCTGCTTCTCCCTAAAGGGAGCATGACATGCGCCCCCGATAACCATGCCACAGGACTCTGCACCAGGCTGTTTTCCATTCAGGGTCCCCCAGAGGGGGCGCGGGTGGAAGCCCTCCCTGCCCCACGAGACCCAGCTCTGGCAGCCAAAAACTTCCACAACCTATCCGACGCCATGCTCAAGGCTGCTCCCCACATGCTCAGGCGAACCTCACATATGACTAAATATATCCCTGGACTGTGCCACCATGAAAGCGGCCACAAAGCAAATTATAAAACACTCCCTACCCATTTTCCATAATTACCACACCACAGTCGATGGGATTCAGATAGTTGGCAGCAAATAATAGAGTGAAAAAAATATATCCACAGATCAGACAATCTGCATATATACATATTTTCAGAGATGTATACCAAAGCTCACACCACCCAAACTTTTACAATATATTAATGTTAATAATATCCTAAGAATATCTTAATGGCTCCTGCCAAAATAAAACAATCTTCACACTGTTTCCTATATGAGCACTTTTTTGTAAGCATGTTCAGCAGTTCTTCATAACAGACAATACAAAATATATTACTTCAGTTATGTTTTGTGACAGGGATTGGGGTTTGGGACGGAAACATCCCGAATTTGGTGGAGGGAAGGTGGAATGGTGGTGGGATTGGTGCTTGAAAATTGAATGTAATCAAACATTGTGAACTAACTTGTACAATTAAAAAAATTTTTTTAATAAAGAAGTAATGTGGAATTCATGCCCAATTCAGTGACCTTAACCAATGGCTGGATAAATAGCAGTGCTCCTACATTATAAAAATTAAATAAATAAAATTGAAAAATCATGTTTCTTTTTGGAGATTTGGTTCACATGGTGTTCTCTTCTATTTTGGCTATAATGAAAAACAAAAACTCACAGAGCATAAAAGCAGAGCCCAAGATGAAAGTGAAAGAGAAAAGAAGTCAGAAAGAATTAGATTGAAGTAGAGTCACCACAAGGAATCGTCTCCGGGGGCTGAGAAAATGATCTACTTTAGGTCAGCAATGGAAGAGATTTCTAACAATATCTACGTCATCTTCCCCAACTCCAACTCCTTAGGACCACGGTCGTCAAACCTCCTTGTCAGGTCACCAAATTCGCTATGTCAGGAACACTCCTAAAGTAATTGAAACTTAAACAGGCAGGAGGAGAGAATGCCCAGAGAAATGTGACTTCCTATCGCTCAGAACCAGTGTAATGGTAATGCTGTTTTATAATATGAACAACAGTTTAGTGGTAATGCTGTTTTATAATATGAACTACATTGTGCATTCTACTTACTTGATTTTGGCGATAATAAGTATATCCTCATAGAGAAATAAATGGCGGTCCTGTTTCTGGATGCCTCTCTTCAATTCAACAGGACTACTCAGCAGTAATTCTCTCTGAGTGGTCAAGGTGGGTGAACAACCATAAGGTTCATCATGGAAAGTAGCACCCTGCCTGTAATTATCAAGCACCACAATCTTTAGTCAATCAATTAAATGGGTTTCAACAAAATCACAGTTTCTAGTGGCTATATTCAAGGGTCTTTATGTTTTCCAGTACAATGGTTCAGTGCACTAAATATTTCTAGTCAACTGCCACACAGAAGTTTTGAATAGTTCATTAGAAAAAAAATTCAAACAGAGCAAAGTTTAAATTTTATAAGACATGTATAGTCCAATTTAAATTCAACCACTCCAATGTTTTATCTTAGGTGTACAATGAGTTTCAACATATGCATTCACCTTTGAAGTCAGAACCCGGTCAGTACACAGAATGGCATATAGTCACTGCCAACATGTTCTCAGGTGTTACCTAAACTCTCTTGGGCTGGTGCGATAGCGCAGCGGCTAGGGCGTTTGCCTTGCACACAACCAACTGGGTTCGATCCTTCTGTCCATCTCAGAGAGCTCAGAAAGCGACCGAGAGTATCCTGCCCACACAGCAGAGCCTGGCAAGCTACCTGTGGGGTATTTGATATGCCAAACACAGTAACAACAAGTCTCACAATGGAGACGTTACTGGTGCCCACTCGAGCAAATCCATGAACAACGGGAGAAAAGTGCTTCAGTTCTACCTAAATCATTGAAGACGGATTGCTCCTGAGTTCTTTTTCTGGGTTCTCTTTTCAATGCAGGTGGAGATGTATTGGCTCAAAAGTCTTCTACTGCCAAACACAAATCTTTAGAGATTTTTTAAAATTGCCCAAACAAGCAGATCTTACCTGGTCTGCATATTCTATGTAACTACAACCAGCTTTGAGAACCACTGCCAATGGTTGTATCTATGGAGTATATGGTCTAGAGATCAAATTTGAAGCGAATTTTTTTTAAATGACCAGTATCAAAGGGAAAAAAATGTTACCACATCGTCAATTACACATTTCATATGTATACACTCAGGCTATGTTAAAGGATAAGGTGGTTAGATGATATACCTACTAAGAGTTAATATATCGAACTTTTAGAGAAGGTAGATGATCTTACCATTTCAAGCAACAGAATGAGGAACAGCAAGAAGAACCTTCTGAAATGGTTTAAAAAAACACAAAGTTCAATTATTTCTTGATATGAAAATTAATGCTTAAATATATGAAAAGTTTAGTGTTCTTCGAACTATAAGAAGTATATAAACTCTAGATAGGGCAATCTAAGAAAGAAAATTCCCTTTTGATATATGTCCCACGTGCAGGACATACCGTGATTTATTAGAAGGGATTCCTGTGTCTTATTTGCTGTCTAGCATCCCGGTTTGCTTTTTCCTCTTTCCCACAATGGGTGGAGATATTCAAATGTCTCAGTCTATTCGATTTCTTCTAGAGTAGTGGTTTTCAACCATTAATCCACAAGCTGGTGCTGGTCTATGAAAATGTTACTGCTGCTTAACACCTGGCTTTCATTTTATATTAGATGTAAAAACTAGTACAGGGAATAGTCACGGTCACGGTCCTCCCGTTGTTCATCAATTTGCTCGAGCGGGCCCAGTAACGTCTCCATCATGAGACTTGTTGTTATTGGGTTTGGCATATAGAATACCTCACGGGGAGCTTGCCTGGCTCTCTGAGAGGGGCAGAGGAATGGAACCTGGCTCTACGGAGCCCGCTGCATGCAAGGCCAACGCCTTCCCGCTGTGCTTCAGTACTGGACAGGTCTGTCCCCGCTCCTCCCCCTCCTGGAATACTGCCTGCAGGCGGCCTCCCTGCCGCCCCCTCCCCCACCGATGGGGGTGGGGAAGAAATATAAAAGCGGCCAGGAGGGGGCAAAAAGGTGCAGGAAGGGGGAGGGGGAAGGGCTGCAGGAAGAACTAGAAAAAAAAAGGCTCAGGAAGGAAAGGGGGAAGGGGAGCGCCAGTTGTTGGCAGTCGCTCGAAAGACAGGGTCACCGGCCGGCCGGCCTGGAGATCCGAGTGCCAGAGGGACTGACAGACCCGACCGGACCCAGGCGAGGCGAGGCGAGGTCTGCGCAGGGATGGACCTCGAGCGGGAGGAGAGCACATGCGAAAGTGATGCCGATATAGAATGGGATCCAGGGAGGAAGAGGGAGAGGGGGAGGGAGAGAGGGAGAGAGGAAAGAGGGGGAGGAGAGAGAGAGAGAGACGGGATTTCGGTGTTCAGTGGTGGTAGTGGTGGTGGAGGAAAATGGGCACTGGTGCACTGGTTGTAGGACTGAGATTTCAACCCGAAAGCTTTGTAACTGTTTCTCACGGTGATTCAAGAAGTAAATTGATATTTTAAAATAAAAAGATCCGGGTGGCTCAACTGGTCGACCTCGGGACGCAGCGGGGCCGGAGTCCCGGGTGGGGGCGCGGATGGGACGGATGGTGAGAGTTGCTGGAGTGGGGGGCGTGGGGGGGGACGGGAAGGGTGGTGGAGGATGGGAGGGGACTTTGCGAAGGGTGGTGGTGTGAAGAGGGGAGGGAGATAGCATAGCAGTAGGGTGTTTGCCTTGCACGCAGCCAACTACAGGGAATAGTACTATAAAAAAAGAGTTTTTATTTTTGCCTTAGTGGTCATGAAGGAATTCTATTTTCACCTGCCTGGAGGCGTCAAACACTCGAAAATCACTATGAATCATTTTGATTTGACATCTATATTTACATTTATGGATTATTTCAGTGACATAAAACATGACCTTTTGGGGAAAGCAGGGATGGCTGGCCGGAAATTGCTAACTTTAGGAAGAGAGTGAACTAAGTTTCACTCCTTGGAATTTGTTTACACAATATAGTTTTGGCACTAAAACCTGTCATGCCTTGGCTTTCCATAGGTGACTGGAGGGAAGCTGGGACTTATTTCCCTATGTCATTCAGGAACCATGCCCCATTTAGTGCCTTACCACCCGACTTTCCTGCATTTGATTTACCCATCCTCATCACAAAGGCAACTGAGAGACAGGCAAGAAAATTCACAACAGATCTCTCCTCTGAAACCATAGGAGAAGGGAGTGACATATTCAAAGCATTGAATGACTCTCCAGTCTAGAGCCTTCTATCTTGCAAAACTGTCAGACTTGAGGGAGGGATAAATACATTTTCAGACAATCAAGAGCTGGCAATATAAGCAGCATCTAACTACAAAAATACAGGTTACAGAAGATGCCGCCACGCAGGAGAACCAGGGAGAAAGGCGTGGCTTTTTAGAATCATAAAACCTCTCAAATGGCAATACTGAAGAAATATAAAAACAGAACAGACCAATTCCAAGCAAGGAAATTAAAACGGTCATTCCAAATCTCCCCAGGAGGAGACTCGTCTAGATAGGTTCATGGGTAAGTTCTAGCATACCTTTCAAAAAGATTGAATACTTAATATTCCTCAAACTTCTCAAATGTGAAATAAAGAGGACTAGGCAAATCTCTAGGAAAGCAAAATTACATGGATACTGAAAGCAGATAGAAATATGACCTGAAAAATTTTCAGATGAATATCACAATTGATCATCAATTTAAAAATCCATAACAAATCTTAGCAAACTGAATTCAACAACATACCAGTTGTAAGTACCAATACACCACAATTAACTGGGTCTCATGTAAGGAATGAAAAGAGTGTTCAATGGAAGCAAAGTAATGTCATATGCAATAAAATAAATTTTTTAACAATTTCCATTGATTATATGATATTGTGTATAACATTGATTGTATTGTTTGATACAGAGACATCTGTATGATTATACTACTGGATAAAAAAGCTTTTGATGAATCCAACACCCACTCATGATAAAAATCCTCAACACAGCAGGCATAGAAGCAAACTTCCTTAAGATAGTAACAACCATTGACAATAAACTACAGCCAGTATTTCACACAATGGTGAAAACCTAAAAGGCTTCCCTCTGACATCATACACAATGCAAGGATGCCACTTTCTCCACTGTTATTCAACATAGTATTGAAAGCCCCAGTAGTATTTAAGCTAGCAAAAAAAAATCAAAGAGATCCACCTGGAAGTCTAATTATCACTCTTTTCAGATGACATGGAAATATGCATAGAGGATCAATTTTTAACAGCTTTGTGAGTCATGGTGCCAAAGTAGAAGAATGCCATGCCTTTGCACAGATTTTATATTAAGTCAGCACAGCATTCACCATGTATCAAATGTATGCTCACTTCAAATAAGGGTAAATAACATTGACATGGACTTCCTTTTACAAAAGGGATACATAGCTTGAAGAAAATCACCTGAGTCCTTTGGAGATACAAACTACTAAGTTAAAATGTCATTTCACAGTTAGAAATAAATGGAACGAATAGCCAGTCAGTTCCTATACATTACAAAAGATTAAAAATGAAATGTGTACTGAAATAGGATGGAGCCCCAGTAGATTACATGACCATTTCAGAATATATTTAACTGATTTAGCTTATTCACTTCACATTTTTACAAATTTACTGACAGACTTAACCATAGTTAAAGGAAACAATTTATGATATTCATTGATAATCCAACTTTACCATCCACTGTGATGTTAGAGTCATGTTGTTCTTCTTGCCTGAAATTTATAAAAGTGCCTTAGGATCATGCATAACTATCAGATCTTAACATGCATTATAAGAAAAGATTTGTGTGAAACCAATCTGTAGAGCAGCATTAAAATGACTTTTCCTCCTATCTTTTGATTGCTCCTTCCAGAATGGGTCTTTTTTAGGTTTGGGGGCCACAGGTACACTCGACCTTTGGGCTATCCTATCTAATTTCTTTACAAATAAACTTCTTTTTTGTTCAGCGCTTGATAGGTGATGCTAAAGGACAACTCCCACCTCCCAGGGACTACTCTTAGAGGCTGCTCTTCCTGGTGCTTGGGGACAATGGGGTGCTGTGCTGGAGTTTGATCCCGAGCCTCCTGTATGCAAAAATGTGCTCAGTCCACTGAGCTCTCTCCAGCCCCTCTCTAAAGAAATTTTATCAAAAAGTGGGACCTATGTGTTTGTATCCAATGTGATAGAACATTCACTTCTGAATCAATTTCAAAGTAACTGATCACAAATATCACCTGGAAGGCCTTACAACTCATCTAAAGAAGAGGCCTTATCTTTTGCAAACCACAACACCCTATAGGAGAGAGAGAACAAAAGTGAATGAATGCCCTGGTGGGGGGTGGGAGGGATACTGGGATCCGTGGTGGTGGGAAATGAGCACTGGTGGAAGGATGGATCATTTTATAATTGAAACCCAAGCACAAAAATTTGTAAGTCTACAACTGTACCTCATGGTGTCTCACTAATAAAAATTAAAAAGAAAAAAAAAAGAAGAGGCCTTATTAGACAACTTCATGAGTCCTATTTTCTAATAGCAGGTGAAGAGTTCAGGTGCTGAAATGTTCAGGAAACATACATGAAATAACATGGCTAGTAACCAGTGTTGATTCAAAGCTTCCACTTACTGGACACCAGGATTTTCCTCGACACCAGGATGTTCCTCCACATTAGGTTGTTCCTGAACACCAGGATGTTCCTCCACATTAGGTTGTTCCTGAACACCAGGATGTTCCTCCACATTAGGTTGTTCCTGAACACCAGGATGTTCCTCCACATTAGGTTGTTCCTGAACACCAGGATGTTCCTCCACATTAGGTTGTTCCTGAACACCAGGCTGTTCCTCGGGTGTCCCACCAATATTGAGAGATGCTGCAGTATCAGGTGTCTCTGGCATTTTTCCGTCCTGTTGAGAGGGAAAAAACCCATCAAAATAAAGGTTTTCAAACTGTTTTGACTTTGGAGGTCATACCTGGCGGTGCTAAGGAGTTACACCTGGCTCTGCACTCAGGAACTAGTCCTGGAGGTGCTCCAGGAAACCTATGAAATGCTGGGTATCGAACCCAGTGTGGGCATGTGCAAGGCTAATGTGCTAGTTGCTGTACCATCATCAGGTCCCCAGCTCCACAACTTTTGTGTTACCTTTGAAGGAGCTTATGATCCCATTATGTAGATGAAACAGTGACATCTGAAACAGTGTCACTATAAAGAGGTAATAGTTGTTTAGGGTCAGAGAGCAAGGAATTGTATGTGGAGTACACTAGGACGGGCCCAATAGCATAGCGGTAGGCCCGGGTTCGATTCCTTCGTCCCTCTCGGATAGCCCAGCAAATTACTCAGAGTATCCTGCCCGAACAGCAGAGCCTGTCAAGCTCGCTGTGGCGTATTCAATATGCCAAAAATAGTAACAGCAGTCTCACGATGGAGATGTTACTGGTGCCCGCTCGAGCAAAGCGGTGAACAACTGGAGGACAGTGCTCCAGTGCTACATTCCATGAACCAAACATCATCATAACAGTTGTCAGCTGATATAAAACTTGTTTGGACCCCTGTTGGAGCAGGGGCAGGAACAATTCCCTCTGAGTCATAGATTCCTCAGGGCAGGCTCTATACTACTTCACAGGCTTGAGAGGCTGCAATCCCGGCTTCCAGGAAGGACAGAATTTGAAGAAATCAAGTCAAGGAGGAAGAGAGTTAAAAGATGGAGACTGTATTCTTAAGGGATTTAAGGGACCTTTAAGTGTACATATGTTTATATTGGGAAATCCCACCTTCTCTGACATTATTCTTCCTTCCTTTTTATTTTGGCTTTAATGGAATCACTGTTCATAGTGCTGTACAGAATATTAACATTAGTGATAAATGTATTTCCTTCCGATGAAGTTATCCAAAGAATTAGTCTGTAAATTGAGGGCTTTTTCTATTATCAAAATTTTAATTGAGGCACCATGATTTACAAAGCTTTCTATATTAGGGTGTCGGGCATCCAATATCCCAACACCAATTCTACCACCAGTGTCATCTTCCCTTCTCCAGGTTCCCACAACCCCTTCCTCAGGCATGCATCCATTACAGACACGTTTAAGTTTGATCCCAATTTGGTTTCCAAGCCAATCAAACCATTGGCTCTGTGGTTTACATACAGGCAAACACCTCACCTCAACGCTGCTGATGTTCCCATGGCCTCTAAGTTACCCACGGACTGCCTTTTCTTACTCCTGGCTCTGTACTCTGGGGGCCATGTGATGCAAATTATCGAACCCCGCTCAGCTGCATGCAAGGCAAATGACTTCCATGTACTATCTCTCCTATTGAATATTTCTAAAGTCAAGTTTTTAAAATAAAATTACAGTGGGGAGAAAAGGTAACCGAACTTAAAAAAAAAAGATACGATCCCATAGTAGGCAAAACCATCCATTGCATTAGGGTTTAGGTAAATTCTTGATAACACATCATTTAACTACTCCTCAGGAAAAGAAACAGAAATTTGAGGTGAGCTAAAAACTAATGAAATACAAAGCATAATCTATTTACTCCTTTGCTGCCACATGGGAACAAGGAGGAGGAAACTGGAAGAAGCGGTAAGAGAGAATCATGATTCCATTTACAAACTGCTGCTGTTCTACTAAGCAGTCATTTCTACCAGAAAAGAATACTTTAATAGCTGTTTTACCAGATGTCTCCTGAACAACAGAATTCCGTTTCAGAGACAAAACATCTATTCTGCCAAAGAGTAAATGAACAGAGCTCCCCATGAAAGATGAAACTCAAACTGTTTTCTTTTATACTTCAGCAACAACTCCATATGATGGTAATAAAGCCAGCTAATCGACAAAGTCTATTCCAACCAGTTGAACTCTATCTTTCAAAAGAGACTCACTCCCTGTGTCCAGTGCTTACTTGATTTATGATGCCTGTGTGATAGCGCTTTCTATTATGTAGCTTTTAGGCCTTCTTCTTAGAGAGCAGACATCAGTCCTTTAGAGACTTTTTCTCCCTTCCTTAGAAACAGTTCATTTAATAAACCATTTGTTAGTAGCCCTATCATTGCCTTGTACCCCCAGTGCCTGGCACAGACTTATCTATTCGATGTAGGGAGGTTTCCTGTGGATTTTAAATGTCACTTATGAATGCCTACCGAAATGTGGCAAATGCCCGCAAAATCTAATACCATTTGAGTCAAGACTGCATTGATAGACGCAACAAGTGGGTGCCTGGCTTTATATAAAATATGACTTGGCAAGAAAAGTATTAAGACATGCAACAACATGGGTGCATGATTATTTCTACAAAACTTCCAGAAGACATAAACCGACAGAAACTCAAGAGCAGGGTAGCATGTGCCTAGAGTTGGGGTTGGGCAGGGAAGGGAACCGAGATGATGGTCGAGAGTACGGTGTTGCCTTCTGGGATAATGACAATGTTCTGAAATTGCTATCATGGAGGCATGTTTATGTGTAGAGACTAAAGCCAACAGCCTGTATATTTGATACCCACGAATATTATGTCCTAGGAACTTTATCTCAGTCGAGCTCTTCAGACGAAATAAAGAACTAAATTACTAAACCACCAGGCTGTCTCACCAAACTGGTTCATGGCTGGAAGTGATCATTTTCTTTCTCCTTCTAACAATCAACTGATAATGGAAATGGTTTCTTTGCATTTTTTTCTAACATATTTCTGTACCAAATGGTTCAGCAGCTCTCAGTCTGAAACCCTCAAAAATGGGAGGCACATGCCTACCTGTCTAATTCAGCATTTCCAAGAGCAGATCCTCAAGATTTGGGTATCCACTTCCTGCATCTGAGAGTTGAAGGTGGTAACCAGGACACTTGGATCGGAATAGGAAGTTGTAAACAGGTGACCAAAGCAGAAAAGTTTCTTTCTTTTATTTCCTAGCATTCTGAAAACATGCTTGCCATAAATCCCTGGAAGGAGTCTCTCATTGGAATTTTTTAACTTCATGTTAATCACGAGACACTAATTGGAAAACCTGTCAGTGGCTCTGATGGTGGTGATTCTGGTTCTCATAGAGGTGAAAGGGAAAGAAACCTGTATCAAAAGTGGAGTATGGAAGTTGCAAGTCATATGATCTACAAATTGTTCAGTGTTTTATTCCAGTCCCATTTGAGTCACAAGGTGCTAAAGTCACTTTGAAAAAAAAATCTTTTGAAAGTTACTTTCAGATGCTTAAAATGATCATAGAATTGAAACGAAGACTTGGAGAAAAGTCTTGAAAGAAGTTTCAAGGATAAGGAAACTGTTGAATTTACAAATTCACTTCTTCAAACTGACTCCACCCACTGTGACTAAGAAACTCTTTCTTGTCTCCCTACACTCCTGAAGCGTATCTATGTGGGCACATACTCAAGCCACTGAATCTTAAAGACACTGTCTTCGCAAGGGAATGAGAAAATTCTTTGCAACTTTGTGTCATGCTTTATGGTTCTATCATCACAAGGAGGGTTTTGGTTGCTAGATGAGCAGATATTTCTGCTATAGTCAGTTGTTCTATCGTAAGGAGGATCTACTCACTCAGAATCATGTCATTCAGAAGTGGTTTGGGCCATTGATTCAAGCAAATATCTTCAGATGACTAAAGAATATGTTATTTTCTGAGGTTCAGAAATATATTTACATTTGACAAGCTTCCCTTTTCCCATGAGACAACAACTTAGAATCACAACAATAAACACAGGAATCTATATAATATTAGAGAAGTGTGGGCACCAGGCCAGATGACTCATGTCCCGAATTCGGAACTCTGGTTCTCCAGCTTGACTCCTCCAAATCCTTTCATTTCAGTAAAATGAAAAGTGTTCAACCTATAAGAAGGAATCCAATAAAGTGCCATCATGACACAAGTCCTTGGATACAGAAAGCACCTTGCTAGTGTAACAGCAGAGTAATGCTTTAGAAAGAAGAACATAACCTCTGGGTATGAATCAAGGAGGCAAGAATGTGCCTTAAGATTCTTTGTGCCTCTGCCTCCACCTACCAAACATGCTTCCGGAGAGTGTTGGACTCTGGAGAGTGTTGGAGCCATCCAGTTGATTGAACTTGTACTTTGGTGAGTTTGTCTGGTCACGATTCTCTTTGGACATTGACTTGAAGTAGGCAAGGTGAGGCCCCACAGATTCGTCCTTCATAATCCTCACACCATTTTTGAACTTTACTATGTTTTCCACATTGCTGCCCACATAGTTGGTATTTGCACACTATATACTCTCTGGCTCCCCAGTTGTATCCAGCTGCCTGCTGGACAAAGTGCTGACTCACCTAATGGTCCAGTAGCTCAGACTCAAGAGTCCTACCTCATTTCTCAAGTATGTGTGTGTGTGGGGGGGAGGGGGTTAAGGGGTGGCGGTGGGCAGATGATGATCAACCCTCAAATCGTGATGGTAAAAGAATTTTCCCCAAATAGTGTATGAAATGAGAATGCAAAAGAGCTTAGGTTTATCCAACTTCTCCTAGGGGCTAGAAAGAAGCTGATACTCCTGGTGTACAAGGAGGAACAGAATAGAAAAACACTCTCTGAGGTGCAAATAGGGCCCAAAGAAACAGGGAAAGCCAAAGAGTAAGCTTCTGGGTTTCTGAAACGTAAGCAGATGTGAGCATACACATATTCCATATTTAGAATCCACTTTTCTAAGTGACCAGACATTCACCAACAGGGTTTACTTTTCAGTCATGCCACATGCCAGTGTCTATTGAAATTAGGTCAGGGCTGCTAAGTGCAGCACTGATATACCAGCCCTGATGGGGCTGTTTCTGCTGCCCATTGGAAGTTTCTCGTCTAAACTTCTCCTGAATACGGAAAATGAGACCGCAACAAAATGATCCAATGATCTGAGTTATATTGCCTTCAGGCCCCTTCACTGGCCACTGACAAAGGCAGTTTCCTCACCCCCTTTCCTGTCTCCCACACTGAGGCTGAGTCTTGAGGTAAGAAACCAAGGCTGGACATCAGCCCTATCCTAGGTAGCCTCAGGTGCCATGACCAAGCTGAGCTGTCATCCTGCAGGCTTCTAGTTTGTGTGGGACATGCAGCTCCCCTGCGATCAACTCCACTGAGACACTCAAACTAACAACCAGACAAAACTTACCCTCCACGTAATTTTTCAGGGAGTCTCAGTGTGGAGTATAATAGCAAACTAACAGAGAAAGGCTGTTAGACATTTGTTCGTCAGGGTCTAGAGGCAGGGAAATCCCAGGACAAGGTGCTGGAGGATGCAGTTCTTGGTGAGGGCTCTTCTTGGTTCCCAGGAAGGTGTCATCCTGGGTACCTTCAAGAGCTGACAGAGTGCGAAGCCAGCCTTTTGCTGAAACATCAATACCATCACAAGAATGCCACTGTCACATCTCATCTCACTAAAATCTCTCCCCAAACCATTCCATCTGCAAATACCACTACAATGGGAATCAGAGCTTCACTCTACAACCAGGTTTATGCCAAATGTTCTCCTCAGAGAACTATGCACAGTAAGAAAATGTGCACTCAAGTCACTGCATACTCATCAAGTGTATGTACACAGAAGTGTGTATATAGGTATAACATATGGAATGCATTGTTTTAGACAAATACATACATATATGTCTACAGACTTAAACACATGTCTGTCTATATATATATGGATATGCGGATATGACACACATAAAAGTGTATATATAAAAAGATATGTAATTATATTTTACAGATGATAGATATTTTATAACAAATAAATTATACACATAGAATTTATTATGTTTTATTATGAAATGTAATATTTGCATATATATAATATATAGACACATAATGTACACATTTCTATTATTTATTTATATATTAATTATATATAAACATACATATTTTATATATATTTAAATGACATAATATTCTAAATGTTCATATTTACTTATACATTGAAATATAAATAATATATTATATTTTACATAAGAATATTTATACCATATAATAATTACATATTCTATATTTCAAATAAATCTATAAATACACACTTATTTGTGTATATGTAAACATATATGACATTTCTGTTTCTTTTTCTGACAGTAGTCTATTAAAGTTTAAGAGGCAGTAAGGTGAAACTGAGAGTTTTCAATTGCTGATACTTTCTAGGAAGATAAAGTTTTTATCTTCTGTATTTTGTTAAGTTGCAGCTGGGTCTGTGTGGCACAGGATGTCTGAACTTGGGAAAGAGCAACCACCACATCCTGAATGACAGCTAGAAAGGAAATGACTCAAGTGGAAGGTTAACTTTCCTGCAAGTATCCCCTTCTGTGCCTTCTCCTGAATCTCACCTTTGGTCTTGCAGACTTTTCTTCAAGTCACAACACAGGAGACACAGCAGATGTTAATCAGTGATAAAACTGTATCTCAGCAGGCTTCACTTCAGAACCAAAAGCACAACTGTGCTATACAGGTAGCTGTGACTTGAGTCTTTACAATCTGAGACATATAATTGTCCCCCCCGCAACCCACAAAAACTCGGAGAAAGGAAGTTTCTAAATTGGCATTTCTAAAAGACAACTGTGCTGAATATGAATGAGAGCCATCACATTTAATCAAAAAATTATTGTTCTTATATGAATTTTAGAGCCACCAACTGATAGTTCAATTGCTATGTTTCTTTTATTTATTTATTTTGCTTTTTGGGTCACACCCGGTGATACTCAGGAATTACTCCTGGCTCATGAACTCAGAAATTACTCCTGGCAGTGTTCAGGGGACTATATGGGATGCTGGGAATCGAACCCGTGTCGGCCATGTTGGCTGCGTGTAGGGCAAACATCCTGCCTGCTGTGCTATCGCTCCAGCCCCCCTCAATTGCTATGTTTCAATGAAATGTTGCGTTCACATTTTAAGTAAAAAAATAACTATGAAACGTTAATTTCCCCCTTACACTGAAGTCATGTAATCAAATGTTGACTGAATTGAGAGTGTTTCCAGTGGGTTCCACTGAGTTTCAGAGGATGGTTTTCTATGAGGAACTCACCTGTGGTGTAGGACCACCCACACAGAATTTGGGAAACTAGTCCTATGAGTCTGGAAACTAGCGCAAGCCTTCCAGCAACAAGCACTGCATTAAGCATAAGAAAGCAGGTCTGACTGAAAACGTCCTCAAATGCATGTGCCTTAGAAAAAATGTTGAAACTGACTGATACCCAGGGATAGGTTGGAAGGCCATGGAACAATGATTGTGTTTGCCCACAGGCTTCATGGTTCTTAGGCCTGAGCAACTTTCACCGAATTACACCTCTCCCTCAGCAGAGGTGAGATCTTGGCATTCCTATGGGTCTGGTTTGTGGGAGAATCCAGATAGGCACTGTTTACCGAATAAACATCAATTCAGTGTGGCATGTGGGGGATCAAGTCTCTGCATCCAAGGAAGGAAACTAGCTCTCTGGAGTCAAACCTCTCCAATGTGCTTTTCTCAGATGGTTACATCCAAAATTCAGAATCGTCTCTCTTGATATCTTATGTTTCGTAGCAAAATCAGCTCTAGTTAGGTTAGGAAAAGAAATGAAGTTGAGAAATCTGGGTTCAGACTCGGGCTCTGCTGTTCACCCCACACTGGCTCATTTCCTTCCGGTGTAAGAGCACGTTCTTGCCTATACCACATGGAACAGGTTTGTATTGTCCACATTCACTTCAAGAACTTTTCGGATTTCCTTTACCAAGATCATGGTGAATAAACTCATCTTTATTTGACCCATTTTGTAACCTTGTAACATTTGGTATTTCTTAAGAATGACTGCTTTAATTAGTAGTCTTATGGACTGATGTTCATAGGCTGGATATTCATAGTCTTATGGACTGATGTTCATAGTCTTATGGACTGATGTTCATGGGCTGGAGCGATAGCACAGCGGTAGGGCGTTTGCCTTGCACGCAGCCAACATGGCCGACCCGAGTTTGATTCCTCCGCCCCTCTCGGAGAGCCCGGCAAGCTCCCCAGAGTATCTTGTTTGTACGGCAGAGCCTGGCAAGCTCCTCATGACGTATTCGATATGTCAGACACAGTAACAACAAAGTCTCCAATGGAGACGTTACTGGGCCCGCTCGAGCAAATCGATGATCAACGGGAGGGCCTTTTTACCTTGACTTACTGATGTTCAGAATACCTCAAATTCACATGCTTTCATTTCATGCTCACAGAGCTTTCATTTCCCATTGGATGGCAGTATGAAGATATGGACCCTTTGAGAAAGCGTTAGCATTAGCTTGGCATAAGGCACTCTGAAGAGTTGGATCCTCTGAGGAGACCAGTGGCCTCATCAAAAGAGCCCAATGATATCTCTCTTACCACCACCTCCATCTTCCTCTCCACTCTGCTTTCACCCATACTCTCTTCTATGGAAGAGAACAGCAAGAGGATGGCTCGAACTAGAAATTAGCTGGAATTCCAACCATACTTTTTCACCATCACTAGAACTAAGAGAAAAAATTGTTGCTAAAGTCACTCAACTTTTGGTGTTTTCGTCATGGTAAGGGAAGCTAAATTAAACAGTATTCAACGGATAATCAGGTAAATGTTCTTATACTCAACAAATGGAAATTCCTTTGTACTGTTTTATATCTACTTACACTTAGCAAGATCTACTTTATACAAAGTTTTCTTATAATTTATTCCTTCCTATCACTTTTGATATGTATCATCTACGGATTATGACCCCATTTTACAGGGAGGGAACCAATCAGAAGTTCAGAAGTCAGTGAACGGAGGAGTTTCTAGGAATGTGAACTACATTGGAGGCATGGGCAATGCCACTGGACAAGTAGACAGGATGGTTTTCATACAATTAGTGTTTGACTGAATGATTCTTGAAGTTCTATAGAATTACCTTGTCATAGAAGAAAAGATGTGATTGTGGTCAATGTAGCTTTTCAGTGCACTTTGTTCTGCACTGTATTTTAGTTTAGTATTTGACAACAGAAGACACTGTGACCAAAGGTTCTTTTCAGGATTACAGAGTAACAGAGCTAACATTGAAATCCAAATAAACTAATCGATTAGAGTGGTCTGGCCAGTACACCTCTGGTGGAAATCATTCATTAAGAAATACATTTTGGGGGCTAGAGAGGTTAGGTACTTGCCTCACATGTGGCCCTCTTCGATCCCTGGCACCACAGAGGGTGCCCAGAACACTGCCAGGAGTTATCCCTGAGCACAGAGTCCGGAGTATGCCCTGGGAGCTACAAGGTGTGGCCCCCAAAGACATCATACATCATTTCCCAAAATACTTGTAGATATATGAAACCCAAAGAAGTTATAAAACACAATTTACCCTTACTAATGGACTAATAGTTTATTTGGCTGCAACTGGCAATGTAAACAATGATGACACAAGGCTTAGTGCTGAGTAATTACCATTCTAACTCTTGTAGAGTTTTTTCCAAGTATATGTCATGACTCAATACAACCCCATACCCAAAAGTAAAGCTCTTACAGGAAAGCTGGCTCCAAGGCCTATTCTTCATGCTTTGCATGCTGGGGACCTGAGTAGGTATTGACACCACATGAGTCCCAGAGTGCCACCACCCCCAATACTCCCTTCTCACTCCCTCTCTACGCGTACCAAACAGGAAGTACTCACTGAGTATCTCTAGATGGGACCCAAAATAAAATTAAAAAACGTATGACGAAACATTAAAGGAGACCAAGTCTGTTGAGTATTTGGGATACAGGGAGATTGTGAACCATAGTCATGTGATTTGTTTGGAAATAATCCCACAGCTAGACATGGGACTATGGGGGGTGTGTGATTCAACAGGTATGCCCATTCATACTAAAAACCAAGATACCTTCGTTGGAAAAACATTGTGAAAAGCAAAAGTTCTAGAACCTCACTCTCATAAACCCCAAGTGGGTAATAAAGTGTAGGAAGACCAGTTCACAGAACCTACTTCCTCTTTTCAAAAGGAAAAGACTGAAATGGTCAAGTGAAAATCCATTAGGGTGATGGGTAGGGCAAAGGGTGGAATCTCAGGACAATGGTTGTGATGACTACAAAGAATCTGGGGGGAGGGCAAAGAGTAACCCTTGATTTACTGTTTAAGTACCAATTGAGAAATGATCAAGCTCTTAGATGCTTTTCCTTTTGCTAGAATGCTGAATTACCCAGTGAAACAAGGAGACACATCTTGGATTCAAATTCTCTCTCTCTCTCTCTCTCTCTCTCTCTCTCTCTCTCTCTCTTTTTCTCTTAGTGATCTCCCTCTACCCCATCTCCCTCTCCCTCCCTTTCTCCCTGACAAGTGACCAGGAAGGACCCTAGGTGCTTTCAATATATACTGGAGTCCATTCCTCACCCACTTCACCTATGCTCACAGTGGGCTCTGGGGCAAGGTCGAGGTCCAAGGTCAGGAGTCAGTGAACACCTTCCCACTCGCCTCCACTCGCACTCCCCTACAACTGACCTCTCACCCTTGCACACTCCCGGTGGCAACCTGGTACAGACTTACAGAAAGAGGCAGTGGGGGTCACTCCTTAGGGCTGGGGCGCTAAGGTCCCGCGGGAAGAAACAGACCCCCTCCTCCCCCTGTTCCACACTGATTTCAATTTGTTTCTGCAGAAACCAGGAGGGCATTGGCAGGACACACAAATCAAAAGGCTTTTTAATTAAAAAAAAAATAGAATAAAAGAAAAGGGCGGGGAGCAACTGTGACTACATCTTGGGGGTGAGGAGGGGCAGAGCAGAGAGAGCCACATCCCCTGGGCCCGCCCACAACCCCGAGCACTTGTTCGGGCAACAGGATCTGCTGGTGGGCATCGGCGCTGCGAAGTGGCCCAGCCACAAGCTGCTGGCCGCCTGCTGTGACAGGCCACCCATGCCCACCTCGACAGCCCCGCCCCGGCCCCAACTGGACCTGCCCGCAGCCCCCATACTCCCGGACCTTCGACCCCCACCGCCTCCCCCAGGATTCTGCAATAGGCGAGGGGACCCGGTGGTCTCCTACCGTCCTCTGCGGCCCCTGTCGCTGGCCAATGGCCTGGGCCACCACCACGGGGACCCGCGCCCAAGGGCGCCGAGCGCCGGGGGGTCCCCAATGGGGGGCCCCCCGGCCGAGCACGGGTGCCCGGGCGGACGGAGGGAGGAGCCGAGCGGGCTGGGCGGAAGATCAGAAAAGACCCGGTCACAGTCGGTAGCAGCAGCTGCGTCGAGCGGCGGCGAGGACAATGGGGACCGAGCGACCCGGAGAGGGCGGCGCGGCGGGGCGTGAGGGTGGGAAATGAGGGAACGTTCGGGGCTCGCGCCGCGGCCGGCCGAACTCCGGGGATTTAAACCCCGCAGCCGCAGGCGCGCGCAGGGCACGAGCCGCCCCCTCCCCCCGCGGCCCGTGCTCCGCGTCCTCCTGCCCTGGGGGCCTCGGGCGGGCCCAGATGCTCCCCGCGTTCCCGCCAGGCTCTCCTGCCACGGGCACAATGCGGCCAGGCTAGAGGCTCGCGACGCAGCGCGGTCTCCGAGCGGCCCAGGCGCTCTGATCCACTGGCGTCCGGGCGCAGGGGTTGGAGCAGCGGGCCCGCGGCTCGCCTCCCGTCGGTGCAATGCTCTGGCCTTTAAAGGTCAGCAGGAAGGCGGGAGGGGCAGGCCTGGCTGGGACCTTGGGCTGGCGCTCCCCACCTCCCGCATCTCGCGCTGGTGGCGCAATCGGTGTCCCGCGCGCCTGTGCGGCCTACGTCACGGGCGTTGACCGCCGACCGCTGGCGATGGCTCCTTGGAGACCGCCCGGAGCCTGAGCGCCACCTCCGAGGCCCTGGGCTGCGACCGCCATGCCAGGCTGCTGCTCCTTGGCCCGCGCGTGGGGCCCAGCTGGACGCTGAGCGTGTGTGGGGGCGCTCGGAGCAGGTGAGGGGCGGGCGTGGGGGGGTCCCTGCCAGCACGTGGGAACCAGCTGGACGCTGAGCGTGTGGGCGGGCGCCCGGAGCAGGTAAGGCGCGGAAGAAAGAAAAAAGAACGAAAGAAAGAAAAAAGGGAATGAGGGAAGGATGGAGGGAGGGAGGTAAGGAAGGAAGAAAAAAGGATGAAGGAAGGAAGGAAGGACCTAACACTCAGACCCTCCTATGAAATGCGCGCCCTGAAAGGGCAGAATGCAGATTCCATAGCATGCTGTTGCTGCCACCTACAGGCCATATGTAAAAGGTCAGAATGCTGCTTGAGAGGATAGTGTTAAGGTGAGCTATTTAAGAGACCATTTCTTTTCTCGTTCCTTATGCTAAGTGATATAAGCCGGAGAGAAAAGGATAAACATCATATGACTCTTAAGTGTGTAAGATATTGCAAGTAAACACAGATGAACTAATGAAACAAAATCAGCTTTAGGACTCTGAGTAAAGTAGAGGCCCTCCCGTTGATCATCGATTTGCTCGAGTGGGCCCAGTAACGTCTCCATTGGAGACTTTGCTGTTACTGTGTCTGGCATATCGAATACTCTCGGTAGCTTGCCTGGCTCTCCGAGAGGGGCGGAGGAATCGAACTCGGGTCGGCCATGTTGGCTGCGTGCAAGGCAGACGCCCTACCCGCTGTGCTACCGCTCCAGCCCTAAAAAAAGGCTTTTTAATAAAAGGTTTTTGAAAAAAGAAAGAAAATGAAAGAAAAGGGCAGGAAGCAACTGTGACTACGTCTTGTGGGTGTGGACTGGGCAGGGCAGAGATAGCAACATCCCCCCCCCCCACAACCACAAGCACTTGCTAGCGCCACTGGAGCCGCTGGTCGATGGCGCCGCCACATGGCCAGCCCACAAGCTGCTGGCGGGCTGCTGTGACAGGCCACACACGCCCACCTCGACAGCCCTGCCCCGCCCCGCCCCCAAGGGTCCTTGCCTGCAGCCTCCCGCATCCCCAGACCTAGACCCTGGCTGCCTCCCCCAGGATTCTGCAGCATAGGCGGGGGGATCCGGTGGTCGCCTCCCGTCCTCTGTGGGCCCTGTCGCTGGCCTGGGCCACCACCGCGGGGACCCGCGCCCAGGGGCGCCGGGGGGGGGGTCCCGAAGTCCCCCCCCGCCCCCCCCCACACCCCCGGTCGAACTCCCGGCGCCCGGGCGGACTAATGGAGGAGCCGAGCGGGCTGGGAGAAAGAGCAGAGAAGACGCGGTCGGCAGCAGCTGCGTCAGGCAGCAGCGAGGACAGCGGGGACCGAGCGACCCGGAGAGGGCGGCGCGGCGGGGCGTGAGGGTGGGGAAGGAGGGAACGTTCGGGAATGTTCGGGGGTCGCGGAGAGGCAGAACTCCGCGGATTTAAAGCTCTCAGGGGCTGGTTAGCAAGAGCTCAAGCCCCTCCTCACTCCCTCCCCCCCAGGGGGCCTCGGGCAGCCCCGCCAGGGTCTCCTGCTGCAGGCACATCTCGGCCAGGCCAGAGGCTCGTCGCCCCTAGCAGTCAGGCGTAGGGGTCGAAGCAGCAGGCCAGGCTCGCCTCCCCTCGGGGCAACAGACACACACCACACACAAAGGGAGCTCTTGGGGATGTATTCTACCTTGGGCTGCTGTAGACACAGAGACAGAAGAAAGCATATACAAAGGCAGTTGCTACCTTGGAAAAGGGGTGGCACTATGTTTACAATCCTTCGCCCTGACTTTCTGTGGCTATAAAGCTTTCCTCTATCCCAACCCCCATTCTTTTGGTTGGTTTTCAGTGTTCAGGGGTCACTCCTCGTGATCCTCAGAGGACCAAATACAGGTGCTGGGGGTCCAAGTACGAACCCTCCACGTGCAAGGAAAGCATCTTGCCCTGTACTAGCTCTTGGGCCCACATCCATCTTAAAGAGTTTCCAACTTATACTTCAGAGCAAAGCGTCAGATTGCTTCAGCCTGAGCCTAGCTGCCCTAAGTGAGTAGCTCTCAGATACTTTTCACTTCTCTGAAGCTGATCTATCCAAATATGGGCAACCTAAAGGAGGCAACATCTCTAATAGCACGGGAACACAGAGCCTTGAAGCATCCTCTTCAGCCTGCTACTTAGAACTGAACTGGCAAAAACCACTGTCCAGATTGGTTGTGTATTTGAGGAGCTTTAGTGATGGGAAATCTTTGCTTTTTGGTTCTCTGGGCGGAGCAGGCTGGCACTTCAGCTGAGCCCAAGTCCCTTTCTCTCTGGCTTCCTTCTTTTTGGGACAATTTTCCTTCCCGTTAGAGACAGTTGGCTAGTCTCTTCGAGTGCTCAATATGCTCACGAGGAACAGTCATTCTCTTGGCAAGAATCTTGTGCCTGACTTGTTGGTTTATGACAATCTTAGCACAAAATATACTTAGCAGAAAATATAAAATATCCAAAAGGTTAGAGAGCCAGAGAGGGCGAGAGAGAGAGAGAGAGAGAGAGAGAGAGAGAGAGAGAGAGAGAGAGAGTTCAGAAAAGCACCTACCAAAGAGGCAGCAAGGGGAGGGGGTAAGGGGTGTTGGGCAGGAACCTGGGGACTCTGGTGCTGGAAATGTACACTGCTGGAGGGATGGGTGCTAGAATATTGTATGACTGGAATTCAATTATGAACGGCTCTGTAATGCTCCAAAAATGAAAAAACTTAAAAATTTTAAAAAATAAACTGGAAGCTAGAATGTTTTTATGACTGTTACAAAAACCCCTTGATGTCATGTTACCTATTAATAAATTGATTTCACATGTAGGAACATGACTGACTCGGTCCTTTTTCTGATCGATTCTAACTTCTGGTTAGAATCAAGTTAGAATCTGGTTAGAAACCAAGATGTTTCTGGTAACTGCATGCAAACAGATAGCTGGGACTCACTTGAACAGACTTTGCACTATACTGATAGTTTTTTATTTTATTTTTGCACAAATCACTTGCAGTTAAACTCTTCTTAAGTTTTGTTGTGTATAACCTTAGGATTTTGTACAAAATTTAAGAATTCACATTCTAAACCTGGTGAAGAACAGTAAAATTAACTTTCAAGACATGTGGTTTAAATTCCTTAAAGATGAGAGAAAATCTGACATCTCAAAACAGAAAAAAAACCTTACAGTATCACAGCTGGGTAAGCACAGCATGTATACCTTGGATTATATTTAGGATTGACAAGTCATCATATACTCTGGCCAAACCAGATGAGAAAACCTAATACCAATCTTCAGTTCTTTTGAGAGGTGCTTCATTGCAAACCTCTACTTCAGAGTTGTCAAGGAGCAGAGCCGGCTCACTTCCTATTCCTAAATTGCACTCACTAGGGATGGGCAGAGTGTGCCATTTCACCATACTTCCTGAGTTGGATATGTTTATTCCAGGACCTTTCTCTCTCCTGGCTCTGGTGCATTCCAACCCTGCTGGGAGGTGGGAACGTAAAGCAGGTCTACAGAAGCTCCTGCTGAGTTCAAATCTAAAAGTTCAAAACTGCTAAAAGATGCCTCTGATTCTGCATTTTTCATCTCTAGCTCAACTGTGGATCAAACTCTGGTACCCTAAGTCTAAGTGCGAGGAACGCCAACAAGGCCGACGTTGGGAGTTCTTTGAGAAAGGCAGTCCAGATTCTGTGGTTCTTCCTTCCCAACCTTTGCCTCTATTAGAAGGGATGTTAGCAGGCTAGAGAGGATGCTGTGTACGCAGGAGCCTCAGTTTCAATCACTGGCACCACAGGATTGTCCTGCATGGGATGGCATTAATGGGGCGCAGCAAGAATCGTAAAGGTTCAAAAGAGTGGAGTTTTCAGTGGCTCCCCAACCCCAGCCCACCCCACTCACCCAAGCAATATCTCTTCCTTAGGCAAATGCTTCTTGTGGCAAACTTTAGTTTTCAAGTTTAATGAGCTTCCTTTAGAAAATCTTGCCAGCGTTAAGAAGGTAGGTAGACTGCGTGAAAGTTTTTGTATCAGGATGTTTGCTTTGAGAATCATGCTATGCATACTTCTGTTATAGGCTTTTGGGCTGTGTGCAAGGCAAATGCTTTCCCTGCTGTGTTCTCTCTTAGACTTCCTGGTGGCTTTAAAAAAACTCAATGCTGACCTGATAAAGTGTGATTTCTTTCTTTTTTTCTTTTTTCTTTTTGGTTTTGGGCCACATGCAGCCTTGCCCAGGGCTTACACTTGACAGGACGTGGGAGACCATCTAAATGTGATTGGGATTGAATCCTCCTAGGCTGAGTGTAAGGCAAGTGCCCTAATAGTTGTATTATCTCTCTAGCTCCTGATGTTTTTCTAGAACCCTTCAGGCTTACAGTTTATTCTGACATTGTTACGCGAGGGAATCCCATTGTATTTCTCCTGAGCAACACAGAACATAGTGAATTAAGGGAGAACCTTTCGTACCTGGAAAACGGAGGCCACCACAAAAAGTGGCTCGCCATAAATCTGTACATCAGTGCCGGCATTTAATTTTTCTTTTAATTCCCTGTACGCCTTCACACTTGCGGATTGATGAAATATGCCTTCTGTCAAGGGCCCCCTCTCATAAAGGAGCCGTAGTATGTTCTGTAGGGAGGAAAAGCAGAATGGTGCTTCATATCGGGGCATCACTAGGGAACTGCCAGGTGGACGAAAGCCCATGTGTTTTCTGGTAGTTCATCATTCTATATATTCATGCTATTATAGTCAACATCCCACCAAGACATTTTACTACAGACGCTTGTTTTAAGTGTCATCTGTTTGTTCGGCGAACCAATAGTCACTTAAAAGCCAAATTTCTCTGCTAACTTTTCTCCTCCTCAGTATTTTCCTGTTCCTTTCTAACACAGACTTCCCCATTCTCCTCCCTGATTCCAAATATAAAAATATTTCTGCCAAATTTCTCCACTTGCTTTTCTTTTTTCTGTTTCATATTTCATTCCACTTGTGCCGTGCCTGCTCGAGCAAATCGATGAACAATGGGAGGACAGTGCCACAGTGCCACAGACAGTGTGTGTTTACTTCCTGCTGCAAAAAGCTCAACACTCTCCTCTGGTGGAAGCTTTCTCTACTTCATTCCCTCGGAATACCGTTTGTATTTCTCTTTCCTGCTCTGTCCTCTGCTTGAAGGAAGAGACAAGCACCCATGGGACTCTGGAACCTAGTTATGGCAATACCTGATACTGGAACCCCAGCATTGTAATCTAAAGTAGGACGAGAACTACTCCCTAAATCTGTGCTAAAAAGTGGCTCGACTAGTGTTTCATACATTGCAATGGCACATACCATATTCATCTAAGGAGGAAACTCAAGTACTGGAGCCTATCTTCTGAGCTACTCTATTGATGAATGGTAACCAATTGTGCCAAGAATCAAAATACTTATAAAGCCCATGAAAGAGTCTTCTCCAAACTAGTCTCTGCTTCTAACGTGAAACTGACTTTCAGAATACTTTTTGAGTTCAAGGAACAGGGTGTGGAGAAGTTGTGGACTCTCTATTTAAAAGCAAATTCTAATTGATCTGAGCAGGCTTATGTGATGTTTCCTAACACTAGTAGACTAGATGACCAAAACCTTTCTAGAATTCTGCTAGAGGTCAATTGAGTTTTGTATCCTTTAAGTTACTGATGATGATATTGGCAGGCATGTGGTTATCTATTGTCCTTCTATTTGGGAAGAGTCTTCCATCAAAGCTACGTTAGATCATTCCAGGTAGCTCTCAGCTCAATTCCAGATTTGTTTGAAGAAAAAAAAAAAAACTCAGGGTTCTGATCCAAAAAGAGTCACTTTAAAATAAAAGTGATTTCAGTCCAATTAGAATATGTTCTGGTGGATCAGCCCATTCAAAATTTTAGAATTCTTAGAGCAACCTCTCAAACTCACATCACTGATAAATAAGGAGGAGCACACCACATTGGATGGGATGGAAAGTACAAGGCAACCAATCTTTATGAACAAGATATCATGACTTAAGACTTAACCTGTAACAGCATGTTAATAATCTCTTCTACAAGGGCCTAAGGGCTCCATGATGAGCTATGATAATCTTCACACACTTTCTTCTACAGGAACATCTTTTGACTGTTTGTAGAAAATTATTGATAACAAGCCATAGAAAATCAATAACTCAGGCTCTGATCTAGGGGCAGGCTTCAGGGGTGGTTGGAAGAATTGGAAAGAATGGTGGTGGGAAGGTACAATAGCAGTGGGATCGTTGTTAGAATATGTAATGTAACAAATTATCCCAAACAACTTTATTGAAAAGTAAATTGAAAACATAAAAAAGTCCACTACAACTCTCCCTTCTTAAGTCACAGAAAAAAATGTTGAGTAATCAGCCTTTTGTTTTTGCCAATTCAACTGTTGGTCAGTCTGTCTAGTTCATTTTATATATTCAAATAACATCTGTCTTGCTGCTAGATACTAAATAAAGCTGTCTTGCTTTTAAAACTGTGACTGACGTGACTGAAAGTTTTCACAAAGTCTTGACTACTTCCTTGAAGTGGGGAAAAGAGTATTGTTTGTGGTAATTTATGTATTCAACCACCTGTGAGACAAGATTTCTCAGAATAAATCTCAGTTGGAAAAAAAGCAAATGAAATATGGATGGTCTCAGCAGAGTTCCTGAGACATTTCCTAATATGCATATCTGTCTATTTGTATGTATCATTTGGCATGTGATGTTCAAGTTTCCTGAAAAGCACTGTTACCTCAAATTTTTTAGAGGCTGGAGAGATCGTACAGCAGGTAGGGCTTTTGTCTTGCACACACATGGCCAACCCACATTCAGTACCTGAGGGCAGAGTCAGGAGTGGCCAAAAGAAATCAGGAAAATAGGGTGAGGGTGTGTGCAGTAGATATATAAGAGAGTTACTTCTGGGTCCCTCAGTCGGTTCACATTGACAAAAGACAACCATGGAAATTCAGCATGGACTTTTCACTATCCCAATGATTCTTTTGTTTTTATTGCAAATACAGACACCTGGTTTGTATTCATAACAGGAAAATTAAACCAGATCAATCTCCTTTTCAGACTAAAGACTTCAAAGCTCACACTTGGGACCCCCTCCATTTAATGTCACTTTATCATCTAGAGTTCTTTTTCTTGATGGCATAGGTAGGAGATGGCTATGTTTCTAGGGAATGCATGTTAGATGAATGGACCCAAAAGAGAGTTCTATGGAAATCATCTGACCCAGGATGCAGGTAGGGGATGACCCTTCCAAACTACCTCTTTTGAATATGGGACTATTTTGAGAAACACACAGTACAATGTCCCATGGTAGAAAGGCATTGCACACCTGCATCGCTCAATGGAGCCTCCAACGCCGTAATGTGCCTACAGTTTAAGAGCAATGAATAATGTAGAAAGACAAGAATTTCCGTAATGACCACCTCCTAAAATGGTCTTTGCTTTAGGATAATTCAAAAACCACCTCATCCGACTGCAAGTGTGGATCTCGGTACTGTTTTCAGGAACGAAACCTTTGGCATCAAAACGCAGCAGGACTGTGCAGAGGAGCAGCTACTCACCATTTTTGGTCAATGCAGGAGTCCTGGGGGTGGGTTTCAGAATAAACTGGCATCTTGACCTTGGATGAAGGTGTGCTCTTGTTAAGAGTGGTGGCTGGATGAAAGCTATGTCCTCAGTCGTCGGTACCACGATGCCAAGGTTGCTTCTGACATGGCTCATTTGGATATTGTATGGTATCTCGTGACCTACACAGAGAAAAACCACAATGGAGACTTAAGGCTGAGTGGTCCTGGCGCTGGTGCTGCACACTGCAACGGGATAGGATCTATTCCTAGCCCTCTGTCTACCCATCCCTAGGTCTACTCACAGAGGGACTCCGCCAAAGCCATTTTAAGTGGGCAAGGGAAAGAAGGGCAAAGAGAAAGACAATGTTGCTTGGAATGCACGTTTCCTGTGTTGGCATAGAAATACAGTATTTCCAGGCAGTCCTGTTTCTCCTTTGATGTTAAGCTATATCAACTCTTCAGAAAATTCTTGGGATCTCTCGATCTCCAATCTATGATTTAGTAGACCTTACCTACTTACAATGTGGGGGTCAAACTAGCAAACCTTAATGGGTAGCCTAATCTTATAAGGAAAAAGAATTCAAGATCTGTATAGGAAAGACAAATGTGTAGGCGAAAGTAAATAATACATACTGCTGACAGATTTTTTTTTAAAAGTTTGGTAAACTAGTTCTGCTTTTGGGAATTGAAGAGAAAAATCCACACTATTCTTCCCAACTCTACTATTAGGTACTTGAGACTGCCACTATGGAAATGCTTAATACTTAGTATTTATGCTTCATATTTAGTAGTTAAACTTTCTGGCCAATTCTGGCTCTCAGGAGTTAGGAAAACATATCCATCTTATCAAATTTTCAGAAACTTACCTACTAGAAGATATGGTGCTGCCAGTTTTCCAGTATGAATCCACAATTGATAATCCCTTTCAGTGCCCTTGGAGACAAAATAGAAATCCCTCCTATTGCTAAATGAATAAAGCTATTTCTATGCTTCCTACACACACACAAACACACACACACACAGAGGACAGGGTATTAATGCCAATCAGGTTCCTGAGGGGGATTGTAGGGGGTTAAATTTTTTGCCTTTGTAAAGCCAACAGCACTGATTTCTACAACCTTTCTGCAGTCCTTTTGATAGGACCCAGGGTCTATTTTCATTTTCCCCTTAGTGATGACTAGGGGTGCAAGACCTGCAATATCATCAGGACCTCTCTACTCCCAGTAGCAGACGAAAAAACCCACGACATCACATACAGTTTTCAATAAAGAAATGCCTTGGTTTTCTAAAGAGCTCATTTGAAGTGCCCTCACTCATCTCTCCCTGTCTAGTTGTGTCTGAGAATATTGGATTTCATCTCCAACAAGCCCCTGCAAACACAAGCTGTTATCCAGGGAGCCTCAGACATGCTATGTTTGTGTAGAGACCTGAATATGTTAGATGCTGCTGAGTAGCCTCAGCTGCTTCTTAGCAGATGGAGAATGACCATGAAGCTCTGAGAAAAAAGATATCTGGCACAACGTCTACACTCGTTTCATTTGGGACAAATCCCCTCTTGAGGCCAGAAAGGGGAAACGTTCTATCTAGAGAAAAGTCTCAGTCCTGATAAAAACTGAAACTGTTCACCAACAGAATTATAATACAACAACATTCAAACTCAGAAATGAAAGGTATAAATTTAAGCCAACTTGGCTGTATCCTCTGATAGGATCAAGCAAACAATATCTTCAGTGACATTTGAACAGACAGGTAGTACTGAATATCCTTACTTTTCCCTTTGATGAAAAGATAGATAGTCCTTTGATGAAAAGATAGTCCTTTTGATGAAAAGATAGTCCTTTTCTTTTATTCATTTTTTAAAAAAATTTTTATTAAAAACCCTTTTGAGCTGTGTGTTGTAGCAATGCCCTCCTGGCTTCTGCGGAAAAAAATTGAAATCAGTGGGGAGTTGGGGGGCGGGGGGAGGGGGATTGTTTCTTCCCGCGGAACCTTAGCGCCCCCGCCCTAAGGAGTGACCCCGACTGCCTTTTTCTTTAAGTCTGTCCCTGGGTTGCCACCTGGACCTTGCAATGGTGAGAGGTCAGTAGCAGGGGAGTGCGAGTGGAGGCGAGCGCGAGTACGTGCTTGTCACTGTGTCATGTCACCATATCACTCTGCTCCCACCTGGGGACAGTGCGACACATGATACATCACCATTGTTTGCAGCTTCTGTAGTGCCCAAGGATCAGCAGGAGGCTCCGTAGAAACCCCTGGAAAAGAAGTCATAGCCGTGAACACCAGAGAGGAGCACAACCCAAAGCCGTCACCGGAAGTCCCCGCACTGAAGCTGGAAAGGCCCTGACCACCCCGAGGTACGTCTCAGAGTTGCCAGATGCTCCTTCCTCTCCAGGGGACATAAAAGTGGGTTGTGATCTAAGCTGCCCATCACTTTCAGGGAAGGAAAAGCAAGCAGCTGACCTGCTGTCCTTTTTCTTTAACTGAAAATTTTATACTATTTGAACAGACATATCTAGCCGAATTGATGAAAACTAAGTGTGGGAGCCGGAAAACAGAACACAGGGAAAGAGGGAAAGAGGGCACTGGCCTTGCGCACAGCTATCCTGGTTTGATTTCCTGCATCCATAGGGCCCCCACAGCCCACCAAGAGATTCCCGAATGCAGACTGTGAAGGAAGCCCAGACTCTTACTACTGTTTGATGGGGTCCCAGAACAAAACAAGAACACGCTCAAGAAATGTGAGTTGGGTACTTAGTAGAAATAAGAACCTCTACCATCACAACTTTCTGGAATTTAATCAGAGTAAAAGCTTTTTTTTGATGGCAACAGAGATAGCACAGATCATTTGGTGGCTGCCTGGCACACACTTCAACCAAGTTTCAATCCCCATCAGACCAAAGGGTCCCCACATCTTCATGGGGGATCAATGAGCAGAGTCACAAGTAACCCATTAGCATTACCAGGAGTGGCCAACAACAAAAAATAAAGTAATAAATTTAGAGGCTGGAGCTAAGTCTCATAGCTAATAAGCCTCACACATGGCTGACCTGGGTCAGTCCCCAGCACCAACTGGGTATTTGAAGCAGCAACCACAGGGTATGACCCAGAAGCCAAAGGATAAAAAGAAGAACTTGTATATTAGTCAAAGCCCACCAGGCAACTTTGTCGGGTCAGGGTTTGGTTTGGGGGACAGCAGGGAAAGAACTGTTGGCAGTGCTAGGGGACTCTGCTTTCCCGGGATTGGACTGTGGCAGGCTGCTTCCAATGGCCAGGGCCTGCACTCCTGGCCTATCTCTGACCCTAGAAATTCAAATTCTAGATAAATCCTGTGTACCTTGTGATAACGACACAGACTGACTATTCGGGAGGAGGTCTTTGTCTTATCTTAGAAGGGTACCCTGGGAAGGAAGGGCTTTCCTATGTTCATTGTGCTACCTCACCTGGGTGAAGCTGCTACCAGGAATGCTTGCAGGGTGGGCAGGAGACTTAGGCTGCAAGATGGAGGGAGGAGAGACCACCATAGGGGACAGAAGAAGACAAGATTGAGGGGCAGGGTGAGATTGGAATGGGGAGTGTAGTGAGGCTGAAACAGTTGAGTGTGCAGAATGGAATAAGTGGCAAATGGTCTCCAACCAGCCTGGCAAGCCTGTTCCCTCCTTCATGCATCTACTCAACCACACTCATTTATTTTATAACATAAATAACTCACTTGCTCATACACTTCTCTTCCCTGGCCTCAGAGCTCCACCTTCCAGCCAGATCATGACCGGTTTCTCCCCCAGAAAGTCCTAAACCCCACCGACACATCTTCATGAGCCTGCATCTAGCACTCACTCCTGTTGTGCAGTAATTTATCTGAAACAGTGCAAAAAGTTTGCTGTACAGGAAAATTAACCCAATATCCAGGATGTTTACTATACACCAGAATGTGAGCTGTGTCTCAAAGTTGTAGCAGCAGGAGTGATTCTACTTTTTAAAGATGAATATGATACCTTGTGGCCAAGGTGGTGATATAGGAAAAAAGATATAGGTGATATTGCCTTGCACGTGGCTGACCCAGGTTCGATACCTGAGCACCCCAGATGGGCTCCTGACCTTGGAATAAATGATCCCTAAGCTAAGAGCCAAGAGTTAGACATAAACGCTTTAGGTTGTGGACCACAAATACTGCAACAACAAAAGGTAACTAACAAAGTAAACAAAACCAAAAATAAATTCATCTGCAAAGACAAATTCTACAGAGAAACACTTAAAGTATTGAACACTGTGTGCTAAATCACATTTTTGGACTTATCCTGAATACTTATTCTTTTTCTCTGCTCTCACATCCGGTGTGTGTCTATGTGTCTGTGTTAGTCGACGACTAACGGGAAGTTAAATGATTAAGTGATTAAGTGATCTCTCCAGTATGCATTTTCATATGCCTAGTGAAGGCTGAGGAATGAATAAGACCTTCCCACATTCACTACATATATAAGGCTTCTCTGAGTACAAAATCTCATACTAGTCTTAAGGACTAAGGGTAGAGTGAAGGCCTTCCCAAATGACAGACATTGATGAACTTTTTCTCCACTATTTAGTAAGGCCCCCAGATTAAGAGAAGACATTCCCACATTCCATACAAAAAAAAGGGTTTCTCTGGGGCTGTAGCAATAGCAAATCAGGTAGGGTGCTTGCCTTGTATGTGGGCAACCCGGGTTCGATTCCCAGCATGTCATATGGTCACCTGAGCACTGCCAGGGATAATTCCTGAGTGCAGATCTAGGAGCAACCCCTGTGCATTGCCGGGTGTGACCCAAAACGCAAAAAAAAAATGAGGTTTCTTTCCAGTATGTATTTTCGTATGACTACAAAGACTTGAAGAAAGAGCAAACACTTTCCCACATGCCTGACATACAAAAGATTTCTCTACAGTATGGAATATCCTATACTGGTAAAGGTTGATGGTGTGAATGAAGCCCTTCCCACACTCCTGACATATATAATGCTTCTCTCCAGAAAAATTTTTCCTGTGCACAGTAAGGCTGACAATAGAGAATTCTCACATATACAGGGCCTTTTTCCAGGAGGAATTTCCCTGTGATTCAAAAGGTTTGAGCAACTAACAAAGGCTTCATCCCAGAACGTCCTGACCCCACAGAAATGAATGCCCAGATTAGTTAGAAGGAAAGGACACAGGTCAACACCCTTGTGATCCTAATAAAAACCTCAAAAATACGGAAAAGGAATGAACAAAATATCCATTTTCCTTATATCCAGATTGGTGCCTATCCAGAGTTATAATACCAAGGTTTAAGAGACATATTGAGTCATGCTGAAGACACCCAAGGATCATTAGAAGAAAATCCACACAGTGAAATAGTGCACCGTCTGACAGGGTGAGGCCCAAAATGACGAACTTCTTGGACGCAGAGTGATAATACAGCAGGGAGGGTGTTTTCCTTGCACGTTGCTGACCCGGGTTCACTCCTAGGTATGCCATATGGTCCCCTGAGAAACACAAGACGTAATTCCTAAGGACAGAGGCAGGAACAATCAATGAGCATAGCCAGAAATAACGCAAAATACCCAAAAGGAAAAATAGAAAAGAAAATGAACCTGTGACCACTGTGACAGTACAGCATGGCAGGCACACAACACACCTGATACACAAATATGGATTACATCCCTGTATCCTATATCGTTCCGGAGCACTGTAGGGAGAAATTCCTAAATATTCACGAATGTTCTGAGTACTACCAGGTGTAGTTCCCAAATCAAATAGAAATAAAACAACGAAATAATAAATGAAGTTGAAGTGCTGGTGCAGTACTACAGTGAGAAAGGCACCAGACTCAGACAGCAACCTCATGGGCCCCTGAGCACTGGCAGGTGTGATCCTTCAGGACAGAGCCAAGAGAAATGTGGATGCAGCCCCCCAATCAAACCCAAAAATGAACACACTCCAGTGAAGGGTACCATAGTAATTCGGCAATAGAAGGAAACTGTTGAGAGGAATCTGAGCGACCATACGGGGCAGAGGACGGAGGGCGCTTGCTTTGCATGTGTCCAACTGGAGTCTATCTGCTGAATTCCATTTGGAGTCCAGAGTCCACCAAAAGTGTTCCCTGAGTACAGAGCCCGGAGTACAAGTCCTGCGTATCTCCAGGTGTGGCCCAATAACAAATAACAAAAATAGGGTAAAAATAGAGGACCAAGAGAAACAGCAGTTCCCACTGTTGTCATACATTTTGGCCAAAAGAATCCAGTCTCTTCTGAACTCGCAGGTGCCTCTCTGGATTCCTGGCAAGTTAAACCCACAGGGCCCTCAGAAACAGCCTGCAGGTGCTGGCAGGTCTCCAGCATCATGTTCCTGTAGAGCTTCCTCTGAGAGGCGGCCGTTCAGGTACGTCCACTCAGGGACAGTGAGTGGGGCAGGCGATCCCCACCATACCATCTGCTCAAACAAGCCATGCCAGGCGCAATATCGAATACAGAACCATAAGTGACCCTGGAGAATCGCTGGGTGTTCCCCTCACATCACCTCACTTCACTTCACAAAACAAACCTGAACAAATCAGACTCTTATTCTGGCACATCAAAGGGCTCCCAAGACTTGGCAGGAGGGATCCTTGAGCACTGAGCTGCGAGTACAACTTCAGCATCTTGGGGTATAGCCCCAAAACCCAAATTCAACAAAAAAACACAGGGTCAAAAATGTTGTCAAACAGCAGAGCATTGGGCACTCCAATCAGTAGTGACAACCCAGGGCTCCTTCCAGAACCAAATCAGAGATGGATGACCCTGAAGTCTGTGTCCTCCTGTCACTGATTTCTGTCATCTTGTCACTCTCCTCCTACCTGGGGATGGTCTGCCAGGTGGGTCACTGCCATTGTCCCAAGCTTCTAATTCCCTAGAATAGCAGGGAGTTATGTCCAACGACCTGGAGGACAAATCAGAGCTGTGAGCATCAGAGAAGAGAACAGCCCAGGGCCTTAACAGGCCGGAAGTCCCTGTCCTGGCGACGAAAATGTCCTCACTGGCCTCGCCGTTAGAAACATGGTCACAGACCCACACACGGCAGACACTGTCATATGGTCCATCAACTTCAGGAGAGGGTTTGCACCCAGGGTACTCATGATGAAGATAAGGCAAGTAGGTGACTTCGGTCCATTCTCTGAAAATACTCTAATATCTAAACAGGAATCTAGTGCTACAGATGAAAATTAGGTCTGAGCAGTGACAGCACATCAGTTAGGGCATTTATTGTGCAAGTGGCTGTCTCTGCTTTGATCCCCAACATCTCATAGGTCTCCCTGAGCCCACCAGGAGTGATTCTTGAGCTCACATTCAGGACTAAGCCCATAGAACTGCTGACTGGTCCCAAAACACACAAATGTAAGAGAAAGTTGTGTTCAAATGAGAAAAAGAGACATCCAATTTCACAACTTTCTCGACTTTACCCAGAGTAAAAGCATTTTTATGATGGCCAAAAAATAGCACAGAGCACGGGGTGCTTGCCTGGCATTCAACCGACCCAGCTTCATTGCCCACAACACACAAGTTCCCAAGCCATGCACGAGGGGATCAGTGAACACAGAGTAAGGAGTAATTGCTGAGCAACGACTGACATAGCCTCCAACCCAAAATAGATGAATTTATAGACTAGAGCTACAGTCTGCTAGGGTGTTGGCCTACAGCTGACCTGGGTTCAATCCCTGGCACCCCACTGGGTGTCATACGCAAAAAATACAAAACAAAAGTGAAAAAAAATGTATTTTGTCAAAGCCCCCTCCAGCCAGTTTTGTAGGACAGATTTGGGTTTTAGGGCCACAAGTGGCAGAACTTTGGGATTATTCATGAGGGTGTTTGGGGGACCCTGCATTTTGACAGAGGTTGCCCCATGGCAGGCTGCTTACAAGGCGAGGACATGCACTCCTGGCCTACCTCTGACCCCAGCAATTCAAATTCTATATAAATCCTGTCAGCCTTGTGAAATGGACACAGATGGGCATGATGGGGGTGGGTGGGGTAGTACGCAGAGATGAGGTCCAGCCGGAAAAGGCCATGGCAGGGTGATGGTGCCTGGTGGATCCCAGTATGATGCCAGTAAGCATCACAGTCTGCAGTTCCAAAGAATTTTTAAAGGTTTGCAGGGGACAGAAAGAGAAACCAGTGGGCATGACACTTCTCATGCCTGTGGCTGACTTAACGTCACAACCTGAATTCCCAAGGTGTGATCTTGGAGTACTGCTGGGTCTGGCAGAAATCCCAAATCCCCTACCCTTCCTACACACAAATAAAAGCAAAGAGGCTGTTATGTGCCAACAGCAAAGGTTTGGAATCCAGCATTATATTCTCAAGAGTCAGTTCTTTACTTTGTCTTTGCTTGGGGGCCACACTAGGCAGGACTCAGAGCTTACAGGCAAGGCTTTAACAGACTATATGATTTTTCTCCCTTGGTATGTGATTTTGTGTAAGGAAAAGGAGAACAAATATTACACTTGGCCCAAAAGAAATCTTAATGGTGAAAAGTCTGTAATTTTTCTCAGAGCCTCCAACTACTTCCCTACAGACAGTGTTTTGCTGTGGAAGGGGAAAACTGACACCTGTTATGGTGGCAGAAATCAGCACAATCAGTGAGGCCCCAGGATCCTGGAATTGAAACAGTCTCAGCTTCCCAGAAATGGAACAATGTGCAACTAGCCAAACTGAACCCACCTGGGAAAGTTCCTGGGCCCTGCCAGGGGGCTCAATCAATCATTATGCCCCTAGTCAAAATGTCCCAGAAATTGTCTTTTGTTAACCCTAAAAGAATGAGCTTATGTAACCGTGAATGATTATGGAAAACAAATTTTTAACTACTGCCTCACCACTGTTAGCCTAGACACTTGCCAAAACAATTTTGTTTGGTAACTAGCTAAGTTTTTTTTTCTGAAACTATACAAAATTTACTGCTTAGGTAATCAAACCCTATATAAACTACTACCTGACATCGGTGTCCCTATCAAGAGGCCACTCTGTGCGTGAGATAGTTGGCGCCAGTATACTGGATTACAACTCCTACTGCTTTCGCATTATCAAGTTAGTGTCTCTTTCTGTCTCGTTATTTGGAAACCCATAGTTTCGGGCTTAATAGTTGAAATATTCCAGAATGTTCACATCCAAGAACTTACAATGAACATATCAACTGAGGGCAGGAGACAGCACACCAGGCTGGGGTGGATGTCAGTCAGCTGAAAGCCCGGGGGGGCCTTTCCTGGTACCCACTGTCCACCAGTACTGTGAGCAGAGAACAGGCTGCAGTCCTCCAGCACTGGCAGATGTAGCCCCAAATCCCACCTCATCTGCTCCCCTCGTAGTGAGATAGACCCGGGAAAAGGAGCTCAAACGGCGGATCATGTGGTTTAAGGTGGGGTACATGGAATCTCAAGGACATCTGGACAGAGGGGCAGAGTCCCTGACCATCGTCAAGTTTGTAGCAAAAAGAAAAACAAGAAAATAGGCAAGGAGCTGGAGTGATAGCACAGCAGATGGAGTGTTTGCCTTGCACGTGGCCAACCCGGGTTCAATTCCCAGTATCCCATATGGTCATCGAGCACCAAGAGGACTAATTTGTGAGTACAGAGCCAGGAGTAACCCCTGTGCATCGCTGGGTCTAATAAAAAAAAAAAAGCAAAAAAAAAAAAAAAACAGACAGGAAAGATATTCACAAAGCACAAAAAGATGTTCAAAGAATGCTCATTGTCATGACAAATTCTGGAGTGAGACTTTTTTCTGCGGGGGGCTTTGCGCCACACCTGGCTGTGTTCATTGGACCCTATGAAATGATGGGGATTGAAATCAGGCAAACTACATGCAAGGCAAGCGCCCTACTAGGTGTACCTGCACCTGGTCTGGGAGAGATGGTCAATGGGTAGGGCTCTGCTAAGAAACTTGGCAGATAAAAAAATATTATTTTCTGTAGAAAAATTAAATAGGGTAAGCAGAGACAGTACATAGGATGCTTTCCATTCTAGCTGCTAAATCACATTCAGTTCTCTAAAGCAGATAGGGTCCCCAAGCAGTGCCAGGAACAATGTTAAGATCAAATGCTAAACTTAGCACAGAGCACTGAGTGCTGTGAGTCAAAATTTACAATTCAAAATGACAATAATAAATCAAAATTTTTCTGTGCAAAGGGGCTGGAGACATAGTACAGCGGGAGAAGTGCTTCTCTTGAAAGCAGAAAAACCAGATTTGAATACTGGAATCCCATATTGTTCCCTGAGCACCATCAAGTGTAACCAAGTATACCAAGGTGTATACCCCACTAAAAAATAAATAAATAAATAAAACAGAATTAACTGAAATAAATTGATCAAGTCGAGGGAGCCAATGGTTCAGTCTAAGGAATGAAAGGTGGCCGGCAACAAGCTGTCCTGGACATAATCTCCAAATAATCCCCTGCCTCCACCTCCAAGCAGCCAAAATGGGAAAATCCTGCACTGTGTGCACTGTGATTGAAAACAGGGGTCCGGGGTGGGGTGGGGGGCAATCTTATACTATGTCTATAAATAGAAACCAGGTCTTTAAGAAGCTAAGTTGGAACTTTCGAGCTAAAATTTTCTTATGCCCATTGAAGTCACTGACATTAATAGCCCAGTATTTTCATCATTAAAAGAATGATTTAAAGTGCGTATTCACTAATTCTCATTTAACACACGCTCAAGAATTCAAATTTGAGCCCACTATTTCCTTAATTCCTTCTAAGAAATAACAATAATTTTAAAAGAAATTACTTTCTCATTTGTTCCATTATTTTGTTTCAGAAACTTTCCCAGCACACCTTTCCTCTCCAAGCTCATTTTCTTCCCTAACTCCATGCTTTTCTGACCACTCGGAGTTTCCTTTTCAGGTTCTGGGGTGATCACATCTGGCCGTGCTCCGGTTATCATATGTGGTCATGGGGTTCGAACCCAGGTTAGCTACATGCAAGGCCACTGTCCTCCTTACACAAAAAAAAAGCTTTCTTCAGAAAAATCTCCTCTGATCAATAGCACAGCGGGTAGGACATTTGACTTGCATGCAGCCGACCCAGGTTCGATTCCTCCACCATTCTTAGAGAACCCGGTAAGCTACTAAGAGTATCTCACCTGAAAAGCAAAGCCCGGCAAGTTACCAGTGACATATTTCATATGCCAAACACAGTAACAAGTGTCACAATGGAGATGTTACTGGGCCCGCTCGAGCAAATCAATGAACAATGGGAGGACAGTGACAGTGACTGTTTCCTAAAATTCAATTAATAAGTAAGATACAGCTTTCGTCAGGAGCACTCGGTGTGTCCTGGGTGAGGGGCCACCATTCCTGTACACTATCATCGAGTGACCCCACCACTCACTATGCAGAGACCACAGCAGTTTAGGGCACTCAGAGAGACCACAGGGTGGCTGGTGAAACAAAAGGACCTTAGGGACGCTCGCAGTCTCCCTGGGCACCCCAATACCTGCTCCTTCCCCGCGCCTCATCCTCAGCAACAATGGTGGCTGATTGTAACTGTTGCCCAGAGAGTGAAGCCACCTTGGGTGGAGGGCAGGGATGGAAAGACCTGCATTCTGTGAAGCCACCTGCATTTCTGGTCCTAGCCTTAAAGAGCCAGGCTCCAAGCATTCCTGACCACATATTTTTTGGTCACAGACACTGTCCTGTTTTTCATCGATTTGCTCGAGCGGGCCCAGTAACATCTCCATTGTGAGACTTGTTGTTACTGTGTTTGGCATATTGAACACGCCGCAGGTAGCTTGCCAGTCTTTGCTGCGCGGGAGAGGTACTCTCCGTGGCTTGCTGAGCTAGGACTGTAATTTATTTTCTGTTACTTCAGTCAGGTGACCAGGACATCTGGGGTTCACCAGGCCCAGGACAAATGGAGAGCGAGGGACTGAACAGATGGCACATGCAGCACAAAGTCTTTGTTTTCATGAAAACAATAAAATTCACTCAGATTCCATGCAAACAACCTCCAGTAGCAAGCCTCAGCATGATCTTATCCTGCCTGTTATTCCCAAGGATCAGCAGTAGACTCCAAAACAAAGACCTGGGATAGTAGTCATAGCTGTGAGCAGAGAGAGGATGAACCTCTAGCCCTGACCTGGAAAGCTCCTGCCTTGGACCGGGAAATGTCCTGCTGACAGGGACTCTGGGGTACCAGGGAAAGCTGGGAGACACTGTCAGATGCTCCGTACTCTCCAGAGGATGCAGAGCAGGCTGGGATTTGGGCTGTCTGTCAGGATAGGAGTGATGGGCTCACTGTACAGGGGAGGATATTGCAGCCCTGAGATTCGGGACTCCTTCCTGGATCCCAAGGAAGGTCCTTATGGGCCCAGCCAAGGGCTGCCTCCTAGGCCAGGAACCCCTCTGATCAAGCACCCCTGCGCTTCAGGGATGCCCACAGCAGCCACGGCCCCCAAAGTGGCTCTGTCAGGGAGTAGCCACAGGGAATAAGCATGAACAAACCTTTAGCCTCTTTCTGCTCACAAAATTACGAGTGTGTATCTGTGTGTGTGCGCGCTTTGATTTTTGGGTCAAAACAGGCAGTACTCAGGGCTTATATTAACTTGGCACTCAAGGATCATGCTTGGTGTGGCTTAGGGGACCGTTGGAATTACAGAAACTGAACCTGGGTTAGTCTTGTGCATGGTAAGAGCCCCCTACCTGCTGTAGTACCACTCTGGCTCTTTCTAAATAAATTTCTTTCTAATGCAGCAGGAGTGATCCCTAAACAAATATCTCTTCCTCCTCAAAAAGCCCAATTAGCTGGGATTTGTGCTTCAATATGAAATGTAATCAAATATAGTGAACTACCTTATAAAATAGAAAAAATAGAACATAAATCCTTGTTTAAGAAAACACCTTTACACACAACATTCACTCCAACAGCCAGGGTCACATGGTCAGGGTCAGGGAGGTGATGAAGAATTGAAAGATGTTTTCCAACCTAACTTACACTGTACTCCCGTTGTTCATCAATTTGCTCGAGCAGGCACCAATAACATCTCACAACAAATTGTGAGACTTCTTGTTACTGTTTTTGGTATATCAAATACATCACAGGAAGCCTGCTAGGCTGTGCCTTGGGGGCTAGATTCTCTTGGTAGCTTGCTGGGCTCTCTGAGAGGGGTGAAGGAATCAAACTAGGATCGGATGTGTGTAAGAAAATGCCCTACCTGCTGCAGAAATTCTTTATAAAAAAAAAGGCACCAAAATGCGGCTGGAGAGACACTTAAGAGAATATAGTGAATCCCTCTGTGAGACTGAACAAACCTCGGCCCCCCATATGAAACAGTGATCATTGATGGAAACAATTTCTGATGGTAGAGCATGGAATAATCTCTGGGGAACTACAAGTATGCCCACCCCACCAAAAAAAAATTAAAATAGTCAGAAAAGTGAATATTCATTTACAACTCCCAGCCACATGCTACGACCAGACCCCCAGGATTCCTTCTGAAGGTTGCCAATGAACACAATGAACTTCAACAGTGTCTCTCGCCATTGTGGGGCATGGAGCTGCCCCTGAAACTGACTGGATATGGATGGGGGAAGTGAAAAACAACCAAAATAGTGCCCCCAAAGCTGGAACAGCCCCATCAGTCACAGTACAGGAATTGGAGATGAGAGGTCCTCACATCTTGCCACTAATTGGCCTTCAGTGTCCCCCCTCCACAGTGAAGTATCTTTTTGTCTTTTAAACATGTGCCTGTAGGAGGACTGATCCACTTGACATCATGAAGAAGTAAAAGTGCACATGGAAGATTCCCTTCTGTGACATCATACATTATCAAGGAGACTTAAAGTGCCAGGTCTCAAGTGTAGACAGACCATTATGCCAGCCCAGGTGAATCGGTGCTGATGGGATGGGCTCGGATAACGGAGAGGAGAGGCGAATGCTTGAGGGGTCGAACACTGAATTCAGGGCAGAGAGTTAAGGCAGAGTCCCTTGAATACAAGGGTGGCATAAATCACATGGGGTAAGGAGCTGGTCACACACGGTAGACCTGGATTCCAACCACAATACCCCATAATGATCCTGAGTCTCCCAGGTTTGGATGCCTGAGTAGGGATCAGCTGGGTGTAGCTTTGTGGCTGTTTCTCTTTTCTAATCCCCCAAAACACAGGGCTATCCAAGCCAAGCCACAGGGGCTGGAGCGATAGTCCAAAGGGGAGGGTAATTTCCTTGCACGGCGCCGAACCCGGCTCAATCCCTGCCATCCCATATGTTCCTCAAGCACCACCAGGAGTATTTCCTTACAGTAGAAGCAGGAGTAAGCCATGAGCACTGCTGGGTGTGAAACAAAAAGAAAAAATAAGTCAGGCCAGAGTCAGAGCAAAGAATGCGACAGTGGTGAGCTGTGTGTTTTCAAAAGGCCGGCACCACTCTTACCTCTATTGCTCGATTAGGGACTGGGCCTCTTCCACCCAGATACCCCATCTTCCAGTGGCTAGACAGTTACACCCACCAACTGCCATGTAAGCCCATCACCGGCCAAAATCCAGAGACTATAAAACTAAGCTCCCGGAAGCATGGGGCCACGCAACCTCTTATTGTCAAGTTCTGGCTCTCAGAGAACCCGGTGGCAGGCGATCGAGAGTATCCTGTCCACGTATATACCTGACTGGGAACAGCTATAGATGTGATCAGAGGTTTCCCCAAAAGCCTCTATCCCTCTTGGAGAGCCCGGGAAGCTACCTAGAGTATCCTGCCCTCACGGGAGAGCCTGGCAAACTACCACGTACTCAATATGCCAAAAACAGTAACAAAGACGATCGCCATTTCCCTGACCGTGAAAGATCCCCCAATATGTCACCAGCCTACACTAGCACGTGACAGGGACGAATGGAGATGTTACAGGTGTCCGCTCGAGCAAACCCATGAACAATGGAATGATAGTGATAGTGATGTACATATAAAAACCTAGAGTATATTCCAACACTAAGAATGGAGGATAATGGGCAGTAAACCTTGGAGCCTTTTTTGGTCTTTAATCAAATCCGAATCCTTTTCATCATTCTGATGACTACTACATTGATGGGATATTGCTAATTCCAAATAAATACTTTATTTTTCTGATATTATTGAACTGATAGGTGGGATCCAGGAACGTGCACAACCTTCTGAGTAATCCTAGGTAAACGGAACAGCCTGATGGGATGGGGGAACCTGGGGAGTGCTGAGATCTGGGAAGCTTTGGGAACTGACCCATATTCCCAACATTTCTTAGATATTTGATTCCAGGGGCCCCTTCCAACCTTTCAAACGTCTTTCTATGAACAGTAAAGTTCATTTAAACTATGTACAGAAGGGACCAAACAGACAGGACAGCAGGTAGGAAATTTCTCTTGCATTACCTTTAACAGGGTCCCAGAGCAACACCAGGAGTAATCGCTGAGTATTTCTGGGTGTGACCCAAAAAGACGGTGATGCCCAGAACTTCAAACAGAGCAGCAAGTGAATGTGGGACCATGTGACAGAGCAGGCAAGGCTCTCCAGAGCAGAAAGGAGAAAGTAGGGAAAACACATGTCCTGGGACCTGAGTCACTATAGCGGTCAGGGCGAAAATGGGGCCAGCGCCCTCGGGGCACCTGTGATGTGAATCAGCTGGGAATCCAGAACAAAGAGCCAAGAAGGCCTGGGCACCTCCACTGTGGTACAAAAATAAACATGAAAGAAAACAAAGCAGCAGGATGGAGTAACAGAAGATAATGGCGGGATGGTGAACCCAAACTTCCCATATGGTCCCCCAACCACTGCCAGTTTCAATGCCAGAGTGCAGGGCCAAGAGTAATCCCAAGAATCACTGGATGTAGTCCTCCAAACAAAGCAAAGTATCCAGATGCCAGCTTTGACCCCAGCACCCGATATGCTCCCTGAGATCTGTCAGGAGTGATCCTTGAGAACTAAGGTATGAGTGCTCTTTAAGCTGGGCATGGTTCAAAAAGAAACACAACAAAACTGAAACAAACATGGCATCATACAGAGTCAGGCCCTCCAACAAGGAGGCACAATGCAGGATCCTTCCTGAAACAACTCAGAGACATTTGGCACAAGAAGACTAAGCGCTCCTTGATAAGTGAGAAGGTCACTGCATCACCTTATCTGGTCACTCTTCTCCTACCTATGGATGGTGTTTCTATTCACATGTCACTATCTTCTCCTACCTCTGTTTTTCCTGAGGATCAGAGACCTGGAGGAGAAGTCAGAGTGGTGAGCATTGGAGAGGAGCACAATCCCCAGCTCTGAGAAGCCACAGACTTGGGCAATGGCTCACAGACCCTCCTTGGGGATTACACCAGATGCTTCTGTCTCCCCAAGAGAAGCAAAATGGGTTGATATCTGTGCTGTCTTTCATGACACAAGCTCTGGGCTTGGCTACAAGGGAGAAAATTCAGCCCTACCTTGACCTGGGGCCTCGTCCCTGCGTCCCACAGAAGGTTCTCACAGCCACAGCCAGGGGCTGAATCAGAGGCCAGATCCCGTGCATTAGCTCCCCCTGCGCTGGCAAAAGGGCTGCCCCCCACAACCATAGCCGAGAATGGGGCAGCCCCTTTCCTCTAAAAAAAAACACACTTTCTACACACACACACACACACATGCACTTACCAACAAACTCACACACCCTTTACCCCCAGTACTCACCTCTATAAACAGGGGTCAAGGACAGGGATTTGCAACGTGATGTGAAGAAGCAGAAGTTCCTGTTCTGACAGACAGTAAAGCTAGTAGGGTGCGTTGTTTGCTGATAGCAGTCAATCCTCTGCATCCCCATGCATCCCTATGGCCCCCAGAGTACTCCAGGAAAAATATCTGAGCCCTGAGCCAGGAGTCAGAGTAAGATGTCATTGTATCTTCGCGCAAGAAGAGCCCCCCATCCCCCACACCAAATATAGCCCCCAAAGGAAACTAAAACAACAATCACCAATGGATCTACTGCTCGGGAAGGCCTCGTCCCACCAGGGAAGCCAATGAGAAAAGACGGGCAGGAACAGCGTCTCTTGGCTTTGGGCGAGCTGCGGCTCTGCCCCTCAAAGTGTATCTGGAGACTTTACAGCAGCAAGACTAGGGCCAAGGTTTCAACATACGTCAGTTGGGGGTCAGCACTGTGAAGACCGGCCCTCAGTAGTTCCCTCTTCCCAAAGGTCCACAGCCCTGCGTTCAGCCCCACACCTAACGACCGCTGTCCTATCGCAGACCTGGAGGCATAGTGGTACCAGAAGCCTCCCAGGATCAGTCATTCACACCCTCCTCCCCTGCACCCTGGAACAGTCCCAATGTACCCCCTGAAATATCTGCCCCACATCAGTAACTGTCTGGATATGAGGAAAGAAGTCAAAAACAAGCATGAAAGCGCACCCCCCCCACCCCCCGCCCAACCTGGTGGAGAGCCGCAGCTCAGTATGGAGATGGGAATCGCCAGGCACTCACAGGAGATCAGACCCGTTCTGCCACAAAATTGGCCTTCCGAATCCCGCTTCCTCACAGGGGCCCTAACTGTCCTTTACTCACGTGAACAATGACATTGACCCAATTTTCAGGAATAGAAGCACCAGGAAGGCCCCATTGTGATATCACTTCCATCCCCACAAGCAGCCTTTAAGAGCCCGGATCCAGAAGTGCAGAGAACCACTATGCCCACCCAGGTGAATCTGTGAGCAACAGGGATGGGCTCGCATAGAGGGGTGGAGAGGCAGCTGCCGGAGTGGCCGGTCACACAGTGGAGGGCTAGAAGGCAGTACGGAGAAGTCCCCTGGTTTTGTACTGGGCAAACAATGAGCCAATGCTCTCACACACAGTCCATTAGAATAAATGAACAGCGGGTTCATTCAAAGTCAAACAGGCAGATAGGGAGCAGGTGTGGCATGGAACAATGAGTTTCTTCGGGAAGTCATTAATCAAGACCGGGTGAAAGCAGTGACTCCCAAGCCAGCCCTGGAGATGCAGAGAGGAACTGGCCTAGCAGCAAGCCCAGAGAGTTGAAGAGACACTGCAACAGGAGCAAAGGCAGGTAAGAACATCAGAGAGCACTTTCAAGTCAATGTTCTATGCTTGACAACAGGCGAGCAGTGAACACTCATCTACAAGGAAAACCAAGGAGGCCGTTTCAGAAACGCAATTTCAACCCAGAGCATGAACCAGGAGGGAGAGTGCAGAAGCTTGACACTTGCATTGAAACTGGTCATCTGGAGTCCATCCCTGTACGCCAAATCATGGCCCAAGGAGCAACAGGAGTAACTGACAGGTATGTCCCTCCCCCCAGAAGTATAGTTCAATAAACAAATCCCATGATATCCAACATTCCTAAGAATAGAGGCATATATTTAACCAAAGGAACCAAAGCATACTGGTAAATTTGTAGCCCTACTAGGCTTTTCAGACAATCTCTAGCACCGGCCTCCCGTTGTTCATCTCCTGAATGGGCCCAGTAATATCTCCATTGTGAGACTTGTTGTGGCAGATCGATTATATCATGGGTAGCTTGCCAGGTTTTGCCCTGTGGGCGAGATACTCTCAGTAGCTCGCCGGGCTCTCCGACAATCGAAATCATTATCATCAGCCAGGTGAAAACATGATGGTTGGGATTTAACTCCTTCCAAAGGCAAGTTTTGTTTTGTCCTAACACTACTGAAATGAGGTGGGTGGGATCCTGGAATGTGACCCCCTTTATTAGTCAGTCATCAAAGCTGAATGCATGTTGAGATGGGGAAGCAGGGGGCTCTCCCATGTTCCTACCACCTGGAAAACAATTGAGTCAAGGCGCCCCTTCCACAATTTCAAAGTCCATTTCAATGGTCTCCAATCCTCACTATAAAGATCCTTGTCAGGATATTTTCACAAGTTAAAACTTTTTGTGAATATTAATCTTTAATGTAATGTAAAATTTAAAAAAATATAAATACAAGGAGTGTAGAAATGATACCGAAGACAAAGTACTTGCTTGCACATGGCTGACCTGGATTCTGAGCCCCATAAGTATATAAGTGACCCCCAGTCTGGATTCCTGAGCTAAGAACCAACAGTACAGCCTGAGTCCAGGGGGTGTGGCACCCCAAAACCTAGCACAGAAAGACTGGAAGAATAAAGGATTTCCTGATCTTCCACTTTGCAGTTTTCACTGCAGCTTTGTGATTCATCTCTGTCATAATTCTCTAAAACCAGGGCCTCTGGGCCAAGTTGGAGTGAGAGTAAACAATGACACAGTGATGAGCTGTGACAGTTCCACAGAGGGCCTATTTTTGTACCTGTTTTTATTTAGTCACCTTCCTCATGGCCTCCATCACAAAGACCCACTATGTACAAGCTAAACATACATGTGATGGAAAAATTCCAGGGCACTGGCATAGCTGTGGTGTGGGAGATACTCAGCAAGAAACTATCCTTACAGAAGTGACATCATAGGTAGCTCATCCTATGATACGAGGATGATTTCCTTCTTGGCTGTAGTTTTGTACCACCTATGACCACCCCCTGTCCAAAGGAATCTGGCTAAACCGATAGGGCCTGTTCTGACCTTATAGATGGTTAATAACGGATCAACTCATCCAGTATAAATTTTACAAAGTTTCCTAAAGCTTGAAGGTCCATGAAGCCCTGTTCACATTCATTACACACATAAAATTTTCTCTCCACTATTCATTCTCATATGCCTAGTAAGGCCTGAGGATTCAATAAAGACGTTCCCACATTATTTACTTATATAAGGCTTCTTTCCTGTATGAATTCTGCAATGAATACAAAGACTTGAGAAATCATAAGTGCGGGATGCTTTGCTACTGGAGATTAGGAAGCAAAAATTCTTGATGTAGAAAAAAACCAAAAAAGTTGCAATCAGTGACAGTGAAGCAGGCAGGGAACTTGTCTTGCATGCAGCCAACCCAGATCATTCCTCACATCCCATAAGGTCACTGAGTACCACCATCAGGAATTCCTGAGTTCAGAGCCAAAAGTAAACCCCAAGCATCTCCGGATGTGGTACACAAGGCAAACCAAAACAATAATGATGAAAAAGTTTCATTTAAAACCCCACCCTCCGGCAGGGAACAAACCACCATGTGGCCCCACCACATCATGGCAATCAATCAAAAGAGAGACTACAACTGGATCTGCTAGGGCAGGGGTCTTAGGCCCTGCCCCTTGAAGTGAATCTGAAGGTTTTACACATGTGATGCCTGAGCCAAAGGCACCGGATCAGGGAAGAGCGAAGTCCCATGCAGGGAGGGTCGGGACAGCCAGGTCCTGCTCTCTGCAAGTCCCGCAGGCCCTGCACTCAGGCCACCCCTCAGCCCCAAGCCCACCCGCCGCTGACAGATCGTGGAGCAAGAGGCAATGTTGGGCAAAGGGGAGCCTCACGATCACCCACTCACACTCAAACCCTGCACCCCCTAAAGCCTCTGGGTTCCCCTAAAGCATTCACCTTGCCTCAAGAATCAGCTGCTATCAGAAACAAGAGAAAAACAAGCATGAAAGGGCCCCCAAACTGGAACAGCCCACACCGCTCACAGTGTGGAGGCACCGGGAGCTCATGGACCACCACTCCCATCCTGACTAAAAAATCGGCCTTCGTAGTCCGCCTTCCACCCAGGGCCTCCATTTCCTTCCCTGTCCACGACACCAATGGTGGCCTAAAGCAGGCAACCACAACTGGAATAGAAAGGACATCTGAAGGTTGCCGGCCTGTGACGTCACTTCCACTTCTGCCAGGACCTGGAGCCTTAACGTGTCATGAACCAGAGGCAGAGACCCTTTTTGCCCATCCAGGTGAATCTGGCTGAAGGGCGGATAGACTGGAAAAAAGTGTCGAGAGGCAGATTCTGGGGTCACACATTGGGGGGCTGTAGATAAGGAGAAGAACCTTGATCTTCTACTGGTCAGTCAAACAATGACCCAATGCTTTCACACACAGTCCAACAAGGAAAAACGCAGCTGGGTTGATTCAAGGTAAAACAGGAAGGTTGGTACAAGTCATCGGATGTTGAGTTTCTTGAGGAACGAATCAAGATGGGGTGAAACCAGTGACGGCCAAGCCAGCCCAGGAGATGCAGAGGAACTGGCCAAGCAGCAGCCCAGAGAGCTGGACAGACACTGGAACAGGAGTAGAGGCTGGTAAGAACATCGGGAAACACTGTCCAGTCAATGCACTACCCCTTGGAAACACCAAACCAGTGGACCCTTGACTACAAGGAAAACTGCAGGAAGCAGTTTCAGAAGCACAATTTCAAAACCAGAGTAGGGGGCAAGAGGCTTGGGTGCTTGCCTTAAATGTGGTCAATCTGGGCTCAACCCTCAGAATTCCAAACGGTTCCCTGAACACCATCAAATTGTAAAGCCAGGAGTAGGCCCTGAGCACTGCCAGTTGTGCACCACCACCAATATCATATATTCCTACCCTGAGAATGGAGGTTAATGGGCAGTAAACCATATTGGTCACTTTGGAGCCTCGTATGACCAATAAGCAGATCAGAATCCTTTTGATCATTCTGGTGACTACTAGATTGATGGGACTTTGCTAATTCCAAATTCAACAATTACTTTTTTCTGAAGTATTATTGAACTGATTGGGGGGTATTCAGGAACATGACCATCCTTGTGAGTAATCACAGGTAAACAGAACGGCCTGCTGGAATATGGGGAGCTGGTCCATATTCCCAGCATTTGTAAGACATTTGATTCAAGGGCCCCTTCTACCCTTTCAAACGTCTTTCTACACTCAGTAACATTCATTTAAACTGTTTCCAATAGGGGTCAATGAGATAGGATGGCAGGTAGGACTTTTGTCTTGCACCATATTTAATAGGGTCCCAGAGCACCACCCCGAGTAATCCCTAAATTTTCTGGGTAAGAACCAAAAAGATAGGAAAAACAAAGTTTGAAACATTAAAAACAAACTGTCTTCATTGCACTCCATTAAAAAACCTTGCTGGGGCCATTTGCCTAAGATGACACTTTCAAAAATATCAATTCTTTATTCTTACACAATGCTAACCAGTACCTGAATACAAGGGAGGCAGAGATGACATGGAGGAAGGAGCTGGTCACACATGGTAGACCTGGAGTCCAACCACAGCAGCCCATAAGAATCCTGAGTCCCCCAGGTATGGATGCCTGAGCTGAGAGGCAGGAGTAGGGCTCAGCTGGGTGAAGTTCCAAAGAACATGAATCAGGAGTAGCTGAAGAACGAAGGTATGGCTGTTTCTCTGTCTTAATACCCCAAACCCAGAGCCTCCAATTTAAGCCACAGCAGTTGGAGCAATAGTCCAGAGGGAGGGCATTTACCTTGCACTGGGCCGACACTGGTTCAATCCCCGCCAACCCATATGCACCAAGAGGAGTAATTCCTGACTGGAGAAGCAGGAGTAACCCCTGAGCATCGCTGTATGTGAACCAAAACAAAAAAATAAGTCAGAACCAGAGCAAAGATTCAGAAAGTGGTGAGCCTTCACAGCCCTGAGCCTAGGGGATTTTTTTGCCTTTTTTATTCACATTCCTACTGACTTTCACAAGATACGAAAATCTGACATCACAGAAAGTTTGTTACACACCACCAGGATCATTTCTTTCCTGGCTGCACTTTTGTAGCACCTTATATCATGGTCCAAACAAAACAGGCTTTATCGAAGGGGCCGGTTTTGATATTTAAAACTGTTATTAGGGGACTGAATTATCAAATGTGAATTTTATGTTTCCTAAGACTACAAAGAAACACAAAGGCCTTCCCACATTCTTGACATACATGAGATTTCACTCCAGTGTGAACTGCTCTATGTGTAGTAAGGCCTGAGGGCAGACGGAAGGACTTCCCACAGTCCTTACAAACATGTCTCTCACCAGTGTGAATTCTAATATGACCAGTAAGGTTTGAGGCAAAAACATAGGCCTTCCCACATTCCTTACGAACATAAGGTTTCTCTCCAGTGTGATTTCTCATATGACTAGGAAGGCTTGAGGAATAACCAAAGGCCTTCCCACATACCTTACATACATAAGATTTCTCTCCATTGTGAGATTTCATATTCCGAGTAAGGGCTGAGGATAGAATGAAGGACTTTCCACATGCCTTACAAACATAAGGTTTCTCTCCAGTGTGAATTCTCATATGAACAGTTAGGTTTGAAGAAATAGCAAAGGCCTTCCCACATTTCTTACATAAGGATTCTGTTCAAAGTGAATTCTCGTATGATCAGTAAGGCATGAGGACACAGTGCAAGCCTTCCCAAATTCCTTACAAACATAAGGTTTCTCTCCAGTGTGAATTCTCACATGACGAGTAAGGCTGGAGGAATACCAAAGGCATTCCCACATTCCTTACACATATAAGGCTTTTCTTCAGTTTGAGTTTGCATATGCCCAGTGGGGGTCGAGGATCGAGTGAAGGCCTTTTCACATGCCTTATATTTATGAGGTTTCTCTCCACTGTGAATTTTCCTGTGTCTAAAAACGTGTGAGGAGTAAGCAGAGACCTTCCCACATTGCTCACACACATATGGTTCCTCTCCCGTATGAATTCTCCAAAGTTTTAATGGGTTAGAGGGTCGAGTGAAGGCATTTGCACAGTCCTTATGTGTATGGGGTTTCCTTCCTGTGTGGATGTTCATGTCAGCACATTTGGATGACGCTGGACTCAAGCCACGCCCTTGCTGCCGACACTCCTGGGGATTCTGTCCACTGTGGATTTCTAAGGGAACAAACATCACAGTCCTGGGAACACGAGGAAGCTCCCCCACATTGCTTACTCTTAGACAGGGTCAGTCCATGGTGACTTTGCTTATGGGCTTTCCGGTGTGAGGAACTCACTACAAATAGTGCTCCTCTCCCACATTCTAGGAACTGCTCCAGTATTGGAGTTTGTGTCTGTGGTCTGAGAACAACAGACTGTATGGACCTTTTCCCAGGGGAGGGCTTCTTCAGAGTGAGGTCGCTCTCTCCATTTGGATCACCCTCAGGGGCCATCCTACCTGTTTTGGCATCCCCATGGGGCTGAGGGCACAAATGCTCACTCGAGACATTTTCACTGCGCAGGATCAGAGACATTCCACTCAGGCTGGCTGCTTCCCTGTCAAAGAGCAGAGGATTCCAATTATCACCCTATGACTTTAGAGTCTCCATGGAAAAAGACATTCAGAACTGCAGGTTGGTTCCTAACATTTGCACCACACAAACGCAATTCCCGAAATGTGAATTGCATTACCAGGGAATAAACTAATGTTTCTGTAAGATGCACATGCAAAATTGATGAACGAGGGGGAATTAATTTGTTTAAATTTTTTTTTTCAACTCAATGAACAAATAACTCCCTCTGCGGAAAACTGATACACCAGTTTCAAGAGAAAATAAAAGACACCAAACCGTGGGTTCGGTTCTAGCTCAGCGAGGTGCCTGCGATGCATTTGTGAAGGCAACGATGCATCCCACACTGCTGAGACTGACCACAGGGGCCATTGAAAACATCTCACCACAGGTGGATTCCGTGCAGGATAAATGGCTTTTTCTGTTTTTGAGTTTGTTTTCATTTCTGGGCATGGGCACACCATACACTACCCAGGGATTACTCCCGGTGGGTCTCTGGGAACCATATGGAGCTCTGGGGATAGAGCAGTTTAAAGATCAGCTCTTTTCAATTATTACCATTTGCAGATACTTTCGATCAAATGAAAAAATCATGGCATTCCCGTGAAACATATTACAAATGTCTTCAGGTTTTGAGCAGTGCTGTCATCATTCAGTGAAGGTAAGGACTACCCCAAGCATTAGACTCTGGATTTTTCCTGGCCATGCCCAGCACCTTGAAAATAACGTGCTGGTCCACTGACCTTCTTCATTGGCATAATAATATTGACTCAAAATTTGCAAATATTACCAGCTCATTCATACTTGGTGACTGAGTTTCGAAATGAAATAGCTGAAAGGCCGAAGAAAACTATCATTGGCAAACCCCAGCCACCTGCAGATCTACCAGCCTGGGCTGATCCACGGAGGCAGCCAATGAAAAAGCCGGACGGCAACAGGGTCTCTAGGCTATGAATGGGCTTGAGGCTCTGCCCCTCGAAGTGAATCTGGAGATTCTACAGCAGGGAAACTGTGTCAGGTCCCAACCTGGGTCAGCTGGGAGGGTCCAGAGGGCCAAGGCCGAGCCCTCAGCAGAACCCAGACCTCAAAGCCCACAGCCACCGCACTCAGCCCTACACCCACTTGCGGCTGCCCCAACATGGACTTAAAGGGACAGTGGCCGAAGCGCCCCCATCATAACCCAGGAACGATCTGGATATTGGGGAATACAGGAAAATCAAGAACAAAAGCGCCCCACCCGAGGTGGTAGGGACTGCATCTCACAGTGCGGAGACTGGGAGGAGCCGGTACTCAAGGGAGGTCAGCCCTCCAGTAACAAGACAAAATCTGCCTTCACAGTCCTGCCCCCACACAGGTCCCTACTTTATCATTTACCCACGTGAACAAAGACTACCAGGAATAATTCCTGAGTTCTGAGCCAGATATTTCGTGTCTGTGTGTATGAGTGTGTGTGTGTGTCTCAGCCAGAACCAACAGTGTCAGGACTACTCTTGCTCTGCATTCAGGGATCTGTCCTGGAATGTCTGAGGCTTACAGGGATGCAGCTGATCAAATCTGTGTCAGCTGCATGCAAGGCAAACACCCTACTTGTTGTACCTTACCACTGGCACTTGCAAAGAAAATTTCTTCCCAGCAAGCCAGGAGTGACCCCCCTTGACTCCTTTTCAATCCGACTAGACACGAAAGTCGGCCTGGAACGTGGGGGATGTAGGTAGGCAGCCGGGGGCCATTCTCGAGATGTCCCCACGCCCCACCCCTGGTGAGGCCCCCGGGCTCCCAGGGTCCCTGGCGCAGAGCCAAAGCTGTAGTGGTCCAGCAAGGGCCATGAGACTTGCGGGCAAGCTGGGGCTCCCTCGGGCTCCGGCACGTTCCTCTCCGGTTGGCAGCCAGAGCGATGGGTTGGGGGGGAGGGCGAGGGTCTCGTGCCCCCGACCCCATGGGGCCGCCCTGGCCAGGGCCACCAGGACGCACAATGAGAAACAAACCTGAGAAGGAAACTCTTGCTCTTCTGGTGGTCCTGATTTCCGTTGTTCCTGACACTTTCCGAACGAACGACTTTCTCTCTCCAACCTTCCACCTTACTTGGCAGCCCACCTGCCCGGGACCGACGCCCCCTCCTCACGCGCCTCCAAAATAAAAAAAACTCCCCCCCCTCGATGCGATGCGCTAAAATAGAAATGAGTAGACAGACAAACCTTTCGAAAAGGCGGGCGCTGGGGGCGACCCTCGGTGGGGAAAGGGCAGAGGCTCAGGGCTGCTCCCAGAACGACCACTCACTCTCAGTCCGAGGCCAGCGAGGAAACTGGCCCTATCCGACGCCCCTGCGCCCTGGCCGCCCCCTTCCCGCCCCACCCCTGCTCCTCACCAGGCAACAAACAGGGTGGAGATTGCTCCGCCCACAAAGACCCCAGGGAAAGGCGGGGCTCTGTGACCTCACCAACACTTCTGGTCAGAGTCTTAAAGGGCCAGACACCACATAGGGTCGGGAAAGTTCATTGTTTCCCCATTTCTGATAATGATCCCAGGAGTCCCTCACAGGGAGCCAGATCTGCTACAACAGATTATTCTAGAAAGTTCCTGCAGGTTCTGGTCGGGTTCGAGACAGGTTCTTGACTTGCATGCAGCCATTCCAGGGATAAATCCAATGAGCACGGCACAGGGTTACACCTGAGCAGAAACCCAACAGGACCACAAAAAGCAACACTGGGTTGGAACAAAACTCCAGACGCCCCTCTCCGCCAATGCCATATCCCACATTCCCTGTTCTATGTTCTAGGGATGAGACGGAGACTGACAATGTCAGCGAGTGACTGACTCAGAGCTATGTGAGGGCGTAAGTGCCTGTACTACTGAAATGAGGTGGGTGGGATCCTGGAATGTGACCCCCTTTATTAGTCATCAAAGCTGAATGCATGTTGAGATGGGGAAGCAGGGGGCTCTCCCATGTTCCTACCACCTGGAAAACATTTGATTCAAGGGGCCCATTCCACAATTTCAAAGTCCATTTCAATGGTCTCCAAACCTCACTATGAAGATCCTTGTCAGGATATTTTCACAAGTTAAAACTTTTTGTGAATATTAATCTTTAACTTCACTTAATCACTTAACTTCCCGTTAGTCGTCGATTTGCTCGAGCGGGCGCCAGTAACGTCTCCATTTGTCCCTGTCGCGTGCTAGTGTAGCCCAATGGCATCTCTTCGCTCCGGGAACATGGAGGGCCTCAAACCGATCGTTCATGACCTTGACAAAGAAGTCTGACCATCTGGTAGGTGGGCGGCCACGCGGTCTCTTGACATCCCGTGGAATCCAATCAGTAACAGCTCTAGTCCAACGGTCGTCTTTAAATCTCATTACGTGACCAGCCCATCTGATTTTCGACACCTTGGCAAATGAGACAGCGTCCCTGATCCTTGATTGTCGACGGATGTCAGAACTCCGGATTCGTTCTCTCATTTGAGTGAAACGTGATATTCCAAGCATAGCTCTTTCTATTATTCTTTGGGAGACCTGAATGGCGTTCTCATCTTGTTTGCGTAGGGCCCAGGTCTCTGAGGCATATGTTAATGCAGGAAGAACAGTGGAATCAAAGAGATGTGCCCGGAGCCGGAGGTTCTTCGTCCTCTTAGCTATTTCTTCGACGTTCTTGAAGGCGTTCCAAGCCGCTCTCTTCCTCCTGCGCAGCTCGGGTGCCAGGTCATTTGTCATGTTGACCTCTCGACCTAGGTACACATAGCTGTTGCATTCGGAGATGGTCGTTCCATTGAGAGCGAATGGGGCGTCAGGAACAAGGCTATTTCTCATAAACATTGTCTTCGTAAGATTCAGCTGTAGTCCTACCTTTCCACACTCACGGTCAAAGTCGGCCAGCATTTGTGCCGCTTGGCTGATGTTTGGTGTTATTAAAACAATGTCATCAGCAAAGCGGAGGTGGTGTAGTTGCCGACCATCTATCTTCACTCCCATTCCTTCCCATTCCAGTCGTCGCATGATGTTCTCGAGGGTGGCACTGAAGAGTTTTGGTGAAATGGTATCACCCTGCCGCACCCCTCTCTTGACATCAACGATCACTTCTTTGTAGAATGGTGAGATCCTGGTAGTGAATCCGCAATACAGCTCACGGAGGATCCTGATGTATTGGGCTTGTATGCCCTGATTGGCTAGGGCTTCAATGACCGCTTCCGTCTCAACAGAATCAAAGGCCTTCTTTAAATCAATGAACGTTAAGCAGAGCGGCATCTTGAACTCCCGAGAAACCTCAATGAGTTTGGTTATCGTGTGGATATGGTCGATGGTGCTGAATCCTTTGCGGAACCCTGCTTGCTCACATGGTTGTCCTTCATCTAGTGTTCTGCCAATCCTATTCAGGATGACTCGAGTGAACAACTTGTAGATGACAGACAATAGGCAGATCGGGCGATAGTTGCCAATGTCATGGATGTCTCCCTTCTTGAACAGTAGTACGGTCCTGCTGGTTTTCCACTGAGATGGAACCTTGCATTCAGACAGGTAGCGAGTGAAGAGCCGAGCCAGTGTATTGATGAGTACTGACGGCAGGTTCTTCAGGTGTTCAGGTCTGACCTTGTCTGGGCCGGGTGCTGTTTGCTTCTTTACTGACGAAATGGCGTGTCGGATTTCGGAAGGGAGAACGTTGGGAACGACATACCCATCCTGTGGAATTTGGTATGTCGGCAAGTGGACATGGCTATCGAAGAGATTTGAGTAGAAGTCATGGATAATCTTCTCCATTGCCGTTCTGGAGGATGTGATGGATCCATCAGGACGTCGGAGGGCAGTCATCTTGGTCTTATAGTTGGCGAAGGACAGGCGGGCGTTACGAATACTTTTCCCGGCTTCTGCCGCATCTACCAGTACTTCTGCTCTTCTCTCTTTGAGGTCTTCCTTGATCGCATCTCTGCACTGCTTTGCAAGCTCGGACGTTAGCTTGCGGTTGCCTGAGGCATGCGCCAAACCACGCTGGCGAATTAGCTCAAGAGTTTTCGAAGATAGGCGACTTTTTGTGGCTATCTCTCTCTTGGCGTTCCTCGCACATTCATGGAGGTGCTGAACCAGTCGATCGTATTCCTCGTCAATGTTGTCAACAATGGCATCTTCCCATGTTGCCGCAATAGTACCAAATAGTACTACTTCCACTACCCAGCCGTCGCCACACTCCAGGACGCTTTCCGGAACCGCGCGGCAGCTCCGGCCGAGACCCACGCACAACTGAAGACCCACAGAACAAGGTAAGCGGAACTCTCTGAGACCTTGGACTCCAGGCTCGGCGGACCCAGGGACAGAGCTTCTCTGCTTGCTCCCACCACCACAGGTGACAAAGGGATTCTAATCAGGAGCCCCACCCTACCCTGCCCTGTCTGCTTCCATCAACCACCCAGGGATCGAATTGTGCACAGGAGACCCACCCTACCCAGATAAATACCCCACTGGCAGACTTCCACTCTCGACACTACTTCCACTACCCAGCCGTCGCCACACTCCAGGACGCTTTCCGGACCCGCGCGGCCGCAAGCGGCCGCGCGACACATCATAAGACACTAAATACCCGTCTTCTGGAATTGTCGTACCATATTTGATAGGGTTCAAATATGGTAACACCTACAAGGGTGATTAGAGGTCACCCCAAAAGCCTCTATACCTCTCGGAAAGACTGGCAAGCTACCGAGAGTATTCCGCCCACACGGAAGAGCCTGGCAAGCTATCCGCTGTGTATTCGATATGCCAAAACCAGTAACTACAACTGGTCTCATTCACCTGACCCTGAAGGCTTCACCGACATGGCAGCACTGAGAAGGATGAGAAAGGAGAGGCCGACAAAATCTCAAGGCCGACCTAGGCTGCCACAACGAAGGAAGACAAAAATGATCGTCTGTACTTTCAATGCACGTACGCTAGCATCAGATGCATCCATCGAGGATCTGATGGTACAAGCGCGAATGATCAAGTACGACATCATTGGTCTGACCGAGACAAGAAGACACGAATCTCACCATGCCGTTTTCGACACTGGAGAAGAATTGTTCCTCGGAACATGCGATAAAAGAGGTGTTGGAGGCGTCGGTGTCCTTATCAACACAAACTTGGCCAAGAGCATTGATTCATTCGAATGCCTAACAACCCGAATCGGACGTTTACATTTGAATAGATGTGGCTCACTGCCTGCAGTTTCTATCTTCGTTGTCTACGCACCAACATCTCATTATGATGAAAGAGAAATCGAGAAGTTCTACATGGAGCTAGAGAAGTTCTATAAAGAAGACCACACCTTCTACAAGATCATTGTGGGTGATTTTAATGCCAAGATAGGACCGAGAAGATCAGCTGAAGAACTTCACATCGGAACCCATGGCCTAGAATGGAACGAACAGGGTGAGAGACTGTCTGAGTTCATCATGTCGACCAAGACCATTCATGGTAACTCACAGTTCCAGAAGGCAGAATCTAAACGATGGACATGGGAGTCTCCCGGTGGACGATTCCACAATGAAATAGACCACATCATATTCAATCGACGGTTTTGCCTGACTGATGTCGCTGTTGTCCCAAAATTTCGAACGGGATCGGACCACCGTCTCCTTCATGCAAAATTCTACTTCACAGAGCGGGGAGAAAGGGCTGCAAAGTTCAAAAAGAGAACTCCCAGAACGACCACCAACTGGGAATCTTTAATGTAATGTAAAATTTTAAAAAATATGAATACAAGGAGTGTAGAAATGATACGGAAGACAAAGTACTTGCTTGCACATGGCTGACCTGGATTCTGAGCCCCATAAGGATATATGTGACCCCCAGTCTGGAATCCTGAGCTAAGAACCAACAGTAAAGCCTGAGTCCAGGGGGTGTGGCACCCCAAAATCTAGCACAGAAAGACTGGAAGAATAAAGGATTTCCTGGTCTTCTACTTTGCAGTTTTCACTGCAGCATTGTGATTCATCTCTGTCATAATTCTCTAAAACCAGGGCCTCTGGGCCAAGTTGCAGTGAGAGTAAACAATGACACAGTGATGAGCTGTGACAGTTCCACAGAGCGCCTATTTTTGTACCTGTTTTTATTTAGTCACCTTCCTCATGGCCTCCATCACAAAGAACCACTATGTACAAGTTAAACATACATGTGATGGAAAAATTCCAGGGCACTGGCATGGCTGCGGTGTGGGAGATACTCAGCAAGAAACTTTCCTTACAGAAGTGACATCATAGGTAGCTCTTCATATGATACGAGGATGATTTCCTTCTTGGCTGTAGTTTTGTACCACCTATGACCACCCCCTGTCCAAAGGAATCTGGCTAAAATGATAGGGCCTGTTCTGACCTTATAGATGGTTAATACGGGATCAACTCATCCAATACAAATTTTCAAAGTTTACTAAAGCTTGAAGGTCCATGAAGCCCTGTTCACATTCATTACATACATAAAATTTTCTCTCCACTATTCATTCTCATATGCCTAGTAAGGCCTGAGGATTCAATAAAGATGTCCCCACATTATTTACTTATATAATAAGGCTTCTTTCCTGTATGAATTCTGCAATGAATACAAAGACTTGAGAAATCATAAGTGCGGGGTGCTTTGCAACTGGACCTTAGGAAGCAAAAATTCTTGATGTAGACAAAAACCAAAAAAGTTGCAATCAGAGACAGTGAAGCAGGCAGGGAACTTGTCTTGCATGCAGCCAACCCAGATCATTCCTCACATCCCATATGGTCACTGAGTACCACCATCAGGAATTCCTGAGTTCAGAGCCAAAAGTAAACCCTAAGCATCTCCGGATGTGGTACACAAGGAAAACCAAAACAATAATAATGAAAAAGTTTCATTTAAAACCCCACCCTCCGGCAGGGAACAAACCACCATGTGGCCCCACCACATCACGGCAATCAATCAAAAGAGAGACTACACCTGGATCTGCTAGGCAGGGGTCTTAGGCCCTGCCCCTTGATGTGAATCTGAAGGTTTTACACATGTGATGCCAACGCCAAAGGCTCCGGATCAGGGCAGAGAGAAGTCCCGTGCAGGGAGGGTCGGGACAGCCAGGTCCTGCTCTCTGCAAGTCCCGCAGGCCCCGCACTCAGGCCACCCCTCAGCCCCAAGCCCACCCGCCGCTGACAGATCGTGGAGCAAGAGGCAATGGTGGGCAAAGGGGTGCCTCACGATCACCCACTCATGCTCGAACCCTGCACCCCCTAAAGCCTCTGGGTTCCCCTAAAGTATTCACCTTGCCTCAAGAACCAGCTGCTATCAGAAACAAGAGTAAAACAAGCATGAAAGGGCCCCCAAACTGGAACAGCCCACACCGCTCACAGTGTGGAGGCACAGGGAGCTCATGGACCACCACTCCCATCCTGATAAAAAAATCGGCCTTCGTAGTCCGCCTTCCACCCAGGGCCTCCATTTTCTTCCCTGCCCACGACACCAATGGTGGCCTAATGCAGGCAACCACAACTGGAATAGAAAGGACATCTGAAGGTTGCCAGCCTGTGACATCACTTCCACTTCTGCCAGGATCTATAGCCTTAAAGTGTCATGAACCAGAGGTAGAGACCCTTTTTGCCCACCCAGGTGAATCTGGCTGAAGGGCGGATAGACTGGAAAAAAGTGCCGAGAGGCAGATTCTGGGGTCACACAGTGGGGGTGCTGTAGATAAGGAGAAGAACTTTGATCTTCTACTGACCAGTCAAACAATGACCTAATGCTTTCACACACAGTCCAACAAGGAAATATGCAGCTGGGTAGATTCAAGGTAAAATAGGAAGGTTGGTACAACTCATCGGATGTTGAGTTTCCTGAGGAACGAATCAAGATGGGGTGAAACCAGTGACGGCCAAGCCAGCCCAGGAGATGCTGAGGAACTGGCCAAGCAGCATCCCAGAGAGCTGGACAGACACTGGAATAGGAGTAGAGGCTGGTAAGAACATCGGGGAGCACTGTCCAGTCAATGCACTACCCCTTGAAAACACCAAACCAGTGGACCACTGACTACAAGGAAAACTGCAGGAGGCAGTTTCGGAAGCACAATTTCAGAGTTCGATTCTTCCGCCCCTCTCAGAGAGCCCGGCAAGCTCCCGAGAGTATCTTGACCGCACGGCATAGCCTGGCAAACTCCCCGTGATGTATTCTATACGCCATACACAGTAACAACAAAGTCACCAACGCAGACGTTACTGGGCCCGCTCGAGCAAATCCATGAACAATGATGAGGACAGTGACAGTGATAGCAGAAAGCTGACACGCCATTCCAAGAGAAAAGAAAATAAGATTCCAGTCAGGGTTCAGTTCAAGCTCAGTGTGGAGCTCAGTGTGGAGCGCCTGATGCATGTTTTATTTTTTTGTAAACTCAATAAACAGACACGAGTGGAAATATCTCCCTTTGCAGAAAGCGTTAGAGAGAGAGCACCACGGTAGGGCGTTTGCCTTGCACGCAGCCAACATGGCCGACCTGAGTTCGATTCCTCCACCCCTCTCGGAGAGCCCGGCAAGCTACGGAGAGTATCTCGCCCGCACGGCGAAGCCTGGCAAGCTCCCCGTGATGTATTCGACATGCCACACACAATAACAACCAAGTCTCCAACGGGGGACCTTACTAGGCCAGCTCGAGCAAATCGATGAACCATGGGAGGACAGCGACAGTGATAGCAGAAAGCTGACACACCATTCCAAGAGAAAAGAAAATAGATTCCAGCCAGGGTTCAGTTCAAGCTCAGTGTGGAGCTAAGTGTGGAGCGCCTGATGCATGGAGTGAAGGCAACCCTGCATCCCTGCAGACACGACGAGCCACGGGGGCCATTGAAAATATCTCACCAAAATGGATGGCTCTCAGGATCGATCCTTTTTTTGGTCCTTTTATTTTGAAGTTTGTCTTCTTTAGAGACACACCAGGCAGTGCTCAGGGATCACTCTGGGAGGGTCTGTAGGGGAGCAAATGGATGCAAACCTTTCTCCTTCTCACTGCGCTGACACTAGTGCCCTCAAACTGGTTTTCTTTTTCAGTTTTGGCTTTTTGGGTCACACCTGGTGAAGCACAGGGGTTACTGCTGTCTCTGCACTGAGGAATTCCTCATGGTGGTCCTCAGGGGACCAAAAGGGACGCCAGGAATGAAACCCGGGCCGGTCGCGTAAAAACCAAGTCTACACCCACTGATCTATCGCTCCCCCCCCAAAGCCCAAACTAGTTGTTTTCAAACAATTACCAGTTTCAATCAAATGGAAGAAATAGAAATAAACATTTTGTTCAAAGGAAAAAATAGAAATTTCTTTCGGTTTTGAGCAGTGATTTCACCACCCAGTGAAGCTCAGGAAGGGCCTCTACGCCAAGCATTAGGCTCTCGATTTCCTCTCTGCAGTGCCCTGTCATCCACCATCAAAATCACATCCTTGATCCCCTGCCAGCAGAATATCTGTCCCCAACGTGCAAATTTTACCAGCCGACTCACACCCAGTGACTCCACTCTCAAATCAAATGGCTGCAATGCCAAAACCTGAATCTGCAGTTTGAGTTATGCAATGAAACGCAACAGATGACTACGAATTTGTGGAAAGGAAGGAATGAGGCAGTGTGTTCAGACTTGCGGGCAAGCTGGGGCTCCCTCGGGCTCCGACACGTTCCTCTCCGGTTGGGGGCCGGAGCGATGGCTTGGAGGGGAGGGCGAGGGTCTCGTGCCCCCGACCCCATGGGGCCGCCCGGGCCAGGGCTACCAGGACGCACAATGAAAAACAAACCTGAAAAGAAAACTCTCTCTCTTCTGGTCGTCCTGATTTCCGTTGTTCCTGACCCTTTCCGAACGACTTTTGCTCCCGAACCTTCCACTTCACTTGTCAGCCCACCTGCCAGGCACCACCGACCCCCCCATTCCTCACCCCCCCCTCCCCGCACGCGCCTCCTAAATAAAAACCTCCCTGGATGCGATGCGCTAAGATAGACGGAAGGGAGAGACAAACCTCTCGAAAAGGCGGGCGCTGGGGGCATCCCGGGCTGGGCAGGCGGCGGAGGCTCAGAGCTCCCAGATGGACCACTCAGCGGCCAGGCCAGCGAGGAAACTGGCCCTATGGGACGCCCCCACGCCCTGGCCGCCCCTTTCCCGCCCCACCCCCGCTCCTCACCAGGCAACAAACAGGGTGGAGATTGCTCCGCCCACAAAGACCCCAGGGAAAGGCGGGGCTCTGTGACCTCACCTACACTTCCGGTCAGGGTTTTAAAGGGCCAGACACCACATAGTCCCCACACAGCAACCTATAGGGCTTTTTACTACCTCTGGGCTGAGGAAACACTCCTGGCTGTGCCTACCTTTTACCTATAATAAATATCCTATCTTGGAGGACTGTGTGATGACACAGCAGGTATGAGCAGCTTGCAATTGCCTGACCAAGTCCTCTAGCCAGGCACCCGATTGTCGAGGGACCCCGACAGCTGTGATCCCTGAGGTCAGAGCAGGAGTAAGGCCTGAGTACTGTAGTGTGTGACCCCAAAATACAGCAATGACAAACAGTAAACTCTATCCAAATAGAGGGAAATAAATCCACGTACCCTGACAAATTGTAGCATAAAATAGTTCAAGAGTCAAACAGTGGGTCCTTAAAACCTATGCTGCAGGAGCACACTTCTATCTCTGCTGTCAGATATTCCGTGTGTGTGTGTCTGAGCCAGAACCAACAGTGTCAGGAGTACTCCTAGCTCTGCATTCAGGGATCTGTCCTGGAATGTCTGAGGTTTGCTGGGATGCAGCTGATCAAATCTGTGTTAGCTGCATGCAAGGCAAGCACCCTACTTGCTGCACCATACCTCTGGCCCTTTCAAAGTAAATTTCTTGCCAGCAAGCCAGGAGTGACCCCTGAGCAAAGTCCCCCCCCCCCCCAATGCGACAATAAGAACATCTTCCTTCAAGAGCAAGGAAAATTAAATCCTTGACCTGCTATACTCACCCCAAGAGCCAGTATCCAGGGATCGCCCAGTCAGGAAGAGATGAAGCATAGAGGATTTTTCATAACTGAAGATGAGTCTAAATTCCTCATCTGGAAAAAAACATCAGCGTTGGAATTAGACAGACAGTAAAGCAGGCAAGATGCTTGCCCTCCTCGCCCCAATCAAGCTTCAGCATCCCAGATCCCAGAGCACCGCCAGGAATGATTCCTGAGCACTGAGCCAGGAGTGAGCATCTTAGGGTATGTCCTCTCTCACTCCCCCCACAAAACATAAAAAAACCAACTAAAACAAACCCCCAAATTAAAATTTCATTGGCCTAAACCTCCCACCTGCGTGAACCACGCTTCCAAAAAGGCCCCTCCCCATCACAACCGCCAATGAATAGGACGGTCTGCAACAGAGTCTCTTGCCTTTAGGGGGCTGCAGCCCCGACCCTGAACATGAATCTGCAGATTCTATAGCATCTACGTCAAGGCTAAAGGCTTCAGGATTTGTACCGACAAGTCCCATGTTGGGAGTGTTGGCCACTCAAGCCCCTAGCCCTTGGGTGGGTTCCGCAACCCCAAGGCCTGTAGCCCCAGTGCTCAGCCCCATGCCAAAATGCAACAAGGGCACACTCAATCCCACAACCCCTGTACTGTGTACAGACCCCACTGCACCGCCCTAAGCTCCGCATCACTCTGAAGCCTCTACTGCACCCCAGGAACTGCCTAGATGTCAGGAATTCAGTGAGAAAGAAAGCACGAAAGCACCTCCCAGGTCCGAATGGTCCCGCTACTAACAATGTGGAGACTGAGAGTTCTGGGATGCTAACGGGAGGATGCTTGTGTCCTGCCACAAAACTGGCCTTCAGAGTACCCCTTCTACCAGGGGCCGCCACTTTTTACTGATCTTGTCCCTCATAAATAATGCACTAGGAAAGCCCCATATGTTCGGTGTTTTATTTTTTTGTAAACTCAATAAACAGACACGAGTGGAAATATCTCCCTTTGCAGAAAGCGTTAGAGAGAGAGCACCGCGGTAGGGCGTTTACCTTGCACACAGCCAACATGGCCGACCTGAGTTCGATTCCTCCACCCCTCTCGGAGAGCCCGGCAAGCTACGGAGAGTATCTCGCCCGCACGGCGAAGCCTGGCAAGCTCCCCGTGATGTATTCGACATGCCACACACAATAACAACCAAGTCTCCAACGGGGGACCTTACTAGGCCAGCTCGAGCAAATCGATGAACCATGGGAGGACAGCGACAGTGATAGCAGAAAGCTGACACACCATTCCAAGAGAAAAGAAAATAGATTCCAGTCAGGGTTCAGTTCAAGCTCAGTGTGGAGCTCAGTGTGGAGCGCCCGATGCATGGAGTGAAGGCAACCCTGCATCCCTGCAGACACGACGAGCCACGGGGGCCATTGAAAACATCTCACCAAAATGGATGGCTCTCAGGATCGATCCTTTTTTTGGTCCTTTTATTTTGAAGTTTGTCTTCTTTAGAGACACACCAGGCAGTGCTCAGGGATCACTCCTGGAGGGTCTGTAGGGGAGCAAATGGATGCAAACCTTTCTCCTTCTCACTGCGCTGACACTAGTGCCCTCAAACTGGTTTTCTTTTTCAGTTTTGGCTTTTTGGGTCACACCTGGTGAAGCACAGGGGTTACTGCTGTCTCTGCACTGAGGAATTCCTCATGGTGGTCCTCAGGGGACCAAAAGGGACGCCAGGAATAAAACCCGGGCCGGTCGCGTAAAAACCAAGTCTACACCCACTGATCTATCGCTCCCCCCCCAAAGCCCAAACTAGTTGTTTTCAAACAATTACCAGTTTCGATCAAATGGAAGAAATAGAAATAAACATTTTGTTCAAAGGAAAAATAGAAATTTCTTTCGGTTTTGAGCAGTGATTTCACCACCCAGTGAAGCTCAGGAAGGGCCTCTACGCCAAGCATTATGCTCTAGATTTCCTCTCTCCAGTGCCCTGTCATCCACCATCAAAATCACATCCTTGATCGCCTGCCAGCAGAATATCTGTCCCCAACGTGTAAATTTTACCAGCTGACTCACACCCAGTGACTCCACTCTCAAATCAAATGGCTGCAATGCCAAAACCTGAATCTGCAGTTTGAGTTATGCAATGAAACGCAACAGATGACTACGAATTTGTGGAAAGAAAGGAATGAGGCAGTGTGTTCAGACTTGCGGGCAAGCTGGGGCTCCCTCGGGCTCCGACACGTTCCTCTCCGGTTGGGGGCCGGAGCGATGGGTTGTGGGGGAGGGCGAGGTTCTCGTGCCCCCGACCCCATGGGGCCTCCCGGGCCAGGGCTACCAGGACACACAATGAAAAACAAACCTGAGAAGGAAACTCTTGCTCTTCTGGTCGTCCTTATTTCCTTTCTTCCTGACCCTTTCCGAAAGACTTTCGCACTCGAACCTTCCACGACACTTATCAGCCCACCTGCCCGGGACCACCGCCCCCGACCACGCGCCTCCAAATTAAAAAACTCCACTCCCCTCATGCACTAAAATAGAAATGTGTAGACAGACAAACCTCTCGAAAATGCGGGCGCTCGCGGCATTCCCGGCTGGGGAGCCGGCGGAGGCTCAGGGCTCCCAGATGGACCACTCCGAGCCTGGCCAGGGAGAAAACTGTCCCTATGGAATGCCCCCACGCCCTGGGCGGGGCGTACCCTTCCCGCCCCACCACTGTTCCTCACAAGCCAACAAACAGTGTTGAGATTCCTCTGCCCACAAAGACCCCATGGAAAGGCGGGGCTCTGTGACCTCACCTACACTTCAGGTCAGAGTTTTAAAGGGCCAGACACCACAGAGTCCTGACCAGGTGCTCTCAACTAGGGAAGGCTAATTGTTTCCCTATTTCAGGTCTTGGATCAGATAGTAGGACGTGGAGGGGGGTGGTGTCACCAGGTACCAGATGGATGGAGTGAACACATGGTCTATGGAGCTAAAGATTTTCTGTTTTCACTAGGGCAATGAAAGTCACAAAGATTTCCTGGCAAACACCCACCAGTAAGCGCCCCGCACCTGATCCCTAAACTTCACCACCAAAATAAAAACAATGCTGAGAAATCACTGGACGTTACTATTCAGATCTCATAATTTTTGGTGTTGATTTATCCATTGTTGGGGGGCACATTCTGTAGTGCTCAGCACTTTTGCCTGACTGCTCAGGGATCATCCACAGTGGGCAAGGGGAACCCTCCAGGGATCTAATCAAGGAACCTGGCTCAGGTACTTCCGAGCTGGACTATCCGAACATCCTCAGCAGAACCCACAAACCCAAGGCCTTAAATACTTCAAAAAAAAATAAATAAAAACACCTTTACCAACAGAACGCACCGTAAAATCCTGGGACACCTACTCAGGGAGAGATGAGAAGTCTGGGGGACTTTGCAACTTGATGTGAGAACAGAATTTCATGATGTACAAAAATCCCAACACTGGAATCTGACAGACAGTAAAGGGGTAGGGTGTTGCCTTGCTTCCACGGATCAACCCTTGATATCCGGAATGGAGCCAAGAGCACCGCCAGGAATAATTCCTGAGCCAGAGCCATGAGTAAACCCTGATGACCCAGATGCACGGATGGGCTACTCGCCCCCCCCCCCCAAATAAAAAACAACAAAAACTAGCCCAGAAAGTAAATTTTCATTTGTAAACCCAAACCACCTCTCATGACCACACTCTCAGGATGTCCCTGGACATCATGGTAACTGAGAAATACAGGACCGAAAGCAACAAGATCCCTTGTCCTTGGGGAGCTGCCTCCCTGCCTCTCAAAATAAATCTGCCTTCTATTTTTTGGTTGGAGGCCACACAGCTTAGGCGAATCGGTTATTCCTGCCACTGCACTTAGGAATCAGTCTTCGTGGTGCTCACAGGATGGAATCTGGGTTGCAACGTGGATAGACAAGGCTCAAAGTGCTTTGATATATATGTCCCTCACCCCAAGGCCAGCAGCCCCCTCGATCAGCTCTGCTCCCACCGGCTGGGGCCCATTTCGGACCTGGCGGTGATTGTGGCTGCAGAGCCCCCCACCAGGATCACACGGACCCCCAGGACCCATGCACCTCAGAACAACACCCACCATACTCCACAAAGTCCGGGTCCTCCTAAAGCCTCCGCTGCTCCTCAGGAACTGCCTGGATATTGGGGAACAAGTGAAAAACAAGCAGAAAAGTGGCCCTCAAGCTGGCGCGGCCCTACCACTCACAGTACTGAGATGGGGACGCGTGGGGCGCTCACGGGAGGCCTCATGTCCTCACAAAATTGGCCTTCACAGTCAGCTTTCCTCAAGAAAGCCTACTTTGTCCTTTACCCATGTGATCAATGACTGCTGGAACCCTTGTCGAGGATACCAGCAACTAGAGATCCTGAGTTCACTCTGAGTGCAGAGTTTGGAGTAAACCCAAGCTCTCAACCAAGGGCAAGGATGTCAAGCCCCACAAGTTTACATTGAGGTAAAAACAAAAGGGAAGATGGAGGGTTGCAGGCCGTACACAGGGTGGGGCTCTCTTCCTGCCCATGGTCAATCCAGGTTCGATCTCTGACAACCCCATATGCCCCCCATCAGCCAGGCATGATTCCGGAGTGCAGAGCCCAGGAAGAAACCCTGAGTACTGCTGGTTTGGCCCAAAACAAATTAAAAAAATAACTTTATAGAATCCAATGCAGGCTGGGCAATAATGCACAGGATTGGGGAACATGCGTCGCACGCAGAACCTCTGACCTGATGCTGGACACCACCTGGCCTCCCAAGATCACTTGCAGTGACCCAAGCACTGAGCACAACAGCGGCTGAGCTGTAAAACTCTAAGAAAGAAATGATCTTAGAGACTTGAATGACAGCACAGTGGACACGGCATTTGCCTTGCAGGCAAACCAATGGGGTCTGAATCCCAGCATTCAATATGGTCCTCGAGCACTGCCAGAAGTAATTCCTACGTGCAGAGCCAGGAGAAACCCCTGAACACCACTGAGTGTGACCCAAAAGCCAAAAACCTAAAGGAACACAATTTAAAAGCACTGTAGCACTGTCCTCCCATTGTTCATCGATTTTCTCGACCGGGCACTAGTAACATCTCCACTGTAAGACTTCTTATTACTGTTTTTGGCATACTGACTACATCACTGGTAGATTGCCAGGGGTTTACATGCGGGTGGTATACTCTTGGTGGCTAGCCGGGCTTTCCCAGATGGGCAGAGGAATCGAACCCAGGTCGGCTGCGTGCAAGGCAAACGCCCTAAACTCTATGCTATCACTCTGGCCCAAAATTTAAAAATTACAAATAAAAGGTAATGAAAATGCCGAGTGTAACCTTGAAACAATACCAAGAGAAGAAGCAAAACACTCAAGTGTACAAAGAGAAGTAAATTTATTTGATTTGTTTTGGGTCACACACAGCAATGTATAGGATGTTTTATTAGCTCTGAGCTGAGGAAACACTCCTGGCTGTGCCTGAGGACCATACTGTAAGCCAGGGACTGAATCAGAAGTGATTCCTGAGTCACCCATGACCATCACAAGCTGGGCCACAAAATGAAACAATCAGAGCAAAAAAAATTGAGTTGAACTCATAAGAAATAAAGCCAGGGACTCCAGAGATACTCGAACAGGTTGGGACTTGCCTGTACACGGCACACACTTAGCAGTATGACCTCTATCCATTCCTCCGGGTGAAGCTCAAAGCCACCTCAAGGAAGGTCACTGTGTCCTGAGCCAACATACACAAGGGACAGGAGCGAGGCCATCGTACAGCATACTATGGGGTGTTAGGATGAGACACTCGTCGCCCTCGAGGAGCTCAGAGCCTCTCGTTCTCCCCATTCCAGTCTGGAGGAACCAGCTTCCAACCACCTTGTGGCCTAACGATCCCAGGAATCCCTCACAGGGAGCCAGATCTGCTACAACAACATTATTCTAGAAAGTCCCTGCAGGTTCTGGACAGGTTCGAGGCAGGTTCTGGACTTGCATGTAGCCATTCCAGGGATAAATCCAATGAGCACTACAGAGGGGAAAACCTGAGCAGAAACACAACAGGACCACAAAAAGCAACACTGGGTTGGAACAAAACACCAGACGCCCCCTCTCCCCCAATGCCATATCCCACATTCCCTGTTCCATGTTCTAGGAATGAGACGGAGACAGACAATGTCAGCAAGTGACTGACTCAGAGCTATGTGAGGGCATAAGTGTCTGTTGTTCCTGTATTGAAGCCGCCCCCAATTATCTCTTGGCAGGAAAAGTGACCCCAATGACACTGACGGCCCCAGGCATCCTTGAGCAGTGAGCTGGGGGTACTCATGGAGCACCATCTGGGCATGGCGCCAAAGACAGAACAGAACAAATAGACACAAACGTGGCCTCAAACAGGAGAGTGTTGGGCACCCCTGTCAGCAGCCACATTGAGGGCTCCCTTCTGAAAATGTGCTCCTGTCACTACAGTATGTCATTGTGTCCTTCTCCCACACCTGCAGACGGTGCGTCACCATGTCTCCAGCATCTGTTAGCAGGAGGCTCATTACAAAGACCTGGGGGAAAAGTCAAAGCCGTCAGCACCAAAGAGGGTCCCAGCCCCCAGGGTTCTGACTGCAAATCCCTGCACTGGACCTGGATACACAACTACCAGCCCCCACCTGGGGAAAACACTGCCCGATGCTCCTTCCTCTACTACTTAGGAAAAGCAGCTCGGGATCCGGGATGCCTGTGGAGAGAGGAGCCCTGGGCTCAGTGTCTGACTCAGCCCTGGGACTCTTTGCTAGACCCCATAGGAAGGTCGCCACAGCCTCATCCAGGAGCTGACTCTGAGCCCAGTTGCGCAGGGCATCAGCACCACCTGTAGGCCGACATCAAGCTGACCAAACGCCTGAAAGTGGCTTTGCCATGGGAGTAGCCACAGGCTCTCTGCATGGACAAAACTTCATTCTCTCCCCCGCAGGGCAGGACAGGGCCATGCGACTGGGTGCTCTCTCCTGAGGACCAGGGTCATTCCTGGACCCTGCGCAGCTAAAATCAAGGCTCCGGCACATCCCGCAGGACCCTTGTTCATCTGGTGCTCAAATACAGCTACCCTGAATCAGCACACTGGCATGAACCTCATCAAGCACTCGCTCCTGATGTGCAGGAATATATTTGAAAACCACACACTCAGCATGTTTTACAGCAAAATCATCTTACTATGCAGGCCGTTGACTAAAGTACATGATGTGTGTCTACCGTGGAACTGTAATAAATATCCTATCTTGGAGGACTGGGTGATGACACAGCAGGTATGATCAGCTTGCAATGGGCTGACCAAGTCCAGATGCGTCCAGAGCCAGAAATAACCTGAGAATCACTGGGTATTATAGAACATCTGAGGGGGTTTGAGGTCCAGGACTGAATGTATTCTGATTTATCATTTACAGAGGTCAAGCATTTCAACAGAGGCATTTCTTTTGGGGAAATAATCTCAAGGAGACCGACTACCCAAGACTATACTGAGAAATTCTCTCAAGGTGAATTCGCACAAGCATCCGTGTGCTTTGCTATTTCCCTGCTTGCACATATAAAGAATAAAATTTACTTTTTAGTAATATTTGCAGTTATTTCGACATACACAGTAAGAAATAAACATTCCAAAACTTACTTCTCTCAGGTTCAGGAGCTAAGGTTAAAAGCTGGCTGGGATTTTATCAAAAATTCCACATGGAGTGCTCAGGCCAGTTTCGCTTCCCACACCCCACAGCGTCAGGTCATTTGGTCCTGATGGCTTGGAAAAAAGATAGTGCTTTATGACTTCTAGGCCGTCCCATCTTGAAACCAGGGTAGCTTTGCTTCTTGCCCCAGGTCCATCCAGAGATTCTCAATAGGATCCAGCTTTCTGGAGTTAGAAACTATGGCAACTGAAGCCTGAGTCAAGTAATTATGATGAATGCCCAGCAGTAAATATATTTCAGAGTCAAATAACTCACAAAAATTAAGAGTTTACCATTAACTTTTTTGTTGTTTTGAACCAAAGAACATTGCTCTATAATGATAGATTATAGATTATATAGGTTATAGGGGAAATAGAAATGGAAATAAATGACTACATAAAGTCCTGAATCACCAGAAGACTTGACTTTTTGAGTTAAATATAAACTCAAGGGATCGGAAGTGCTCATAAAACCACTTCTTGGGGCGGGAGGGGGGGAGGAAAATTCGCAATTCATTGATCAAGCCTAAAACACTTAAGGTAAATATCCAACACTCATGTAAAGACATATTCTAGAGCCAAATATTTAACGAGGATCCTTAAGTCCCCTTTTCCTGTTTTTTTCTTGTTTGTATGCTGCAGAAATCCGTGTTTTCTCCTGAATACAATGACTCTCTCATTGCCCTCACATCCTCTATGTGTGTTTATGTCCATGTGTGTGTGTCTGTGTGCATGTGTTTCAGTTTTGGACCACAACTGTCAGTGCTCAGTGAATATTGCAGCTCTGGTATCAGGGTTCAGTCCTAGGGGGGCTCAGAGACAATATGGAATAGCAGACGTAGATCAAACCTGGGTTGTCCGCTTGCAAGGCAAGCACTCGACTTGATCTAGTATTGATCTGACCCTTTCTAAGTCAATTATTTCCTCCACATCAGCCAAGCTTCCCCAACACCATCACCCATCCTGGAAACCAATTATTCTCTTCAAAATAAAAACCCCAAAACTTTAGCCCCAGTACTCACCACAACAGCTGACGGTCGTCTAGTGAGGGTGGGATTTCATGTGTGGGGTGCTTTGCAGCTAGTCCTTAGGAAGCAGAAATACTTGATCTAGGAAAAAACAGAAAATTTGGGGCTAGAGACAGCAAAACAGGTACGGAACTTTCCATGCATGCAGCCAACCCATATCAATCCCCGGCATCCCATTTGGCCCTCAACTACCACCAGCAGGAATTCCTGAGTGCAGGGCCAAAAGTAAACCCTGAGCATCTCCATACATGGTACACAGCCCAACCAAAACAATAATAATGAAAAAGTTTCATTTGTAAACCCCACCTACCCGCAGATCCCAAGCCAACGGTGGACCCGCTCCATCAAAGGACAGAGGACAACTAGGTCTCCTCTGTAGGGAGGCTGGGAACTACCCTTCGAAGTGAATCTGAAGGTCTACATAAGTGATGCCAGGGCCAAAGGCTCCCGGGTAGGGTGTAGTGACGTCTTTGCTGACAAGTTCTGGAGGGCTAAGCCCCACCTTCGGCAGGTCCTGCAGTGCTTCACAAACCAGCCTCTGACCCTTTCCACCTCTGACCCTTTCCAGAGTTGGACGCGATCTTGGCCAAGGTAACTCACTCACACCTGTGACCCCAGCACCACCGCACAGCCCCCACTGCACCGCCCAAAGTCTCTGGGTCCCCCGATGGTCTTTGCTGCACCTCAGAAACGGCCTGGGTATGGGGAATGAGGAAAAAACTAGTGTGAAACCGACCGGAAAGATGGTGTGGCCCCACTGCTCACAGTGTGAATATACGGAGGTGCGAGGAGCTCCAGAGACGCAGCTCTTGTCATGTCACAAAATCAGCCTTCACAGTCCCTCTGTCATGCCGTCATGGAGGGGCTCCAATTCCTCCTCTAGCCACGAGACCAATGGCAACGGGAAACCACAACTAGAATAGAAAGGGTTTCTGAAGGGCCCATCTATGGCATAACTTGTGCTTATGCCCGGAGACTTAAAGGGCCACGGTCTAGATGCAGAGAGACACTTTTTGCCCACCCACGTGAATCCATGCTGCAAGGGGGATGGACTGATCAAGGACTGGAGAGGTAGCTGCTGGAGTGGTTGCTCACCATTGGGAGGCTGGGGATAAAGAGAAGACCCCTGATCCTGTACTGGTCAGTCAAACATTGAACCGATGCCCTCACACAGTTCATCAGGCAAAGCACATGTGGGTAAATTCAAGGTAAATCAGGCAGGTTGGTTCATAGCACCTGACCTTACGATTCCCGGCGAATTATTCAAGATGGGGCAAAAGCAGTGACTCCAAAGCCAGCCCTGGAAATGCAGAATGGAAATGCCCTAGCAGAAGCTCAGAGAGCTGGACAGACACTGGAAAAGAGAAAAGACTGGTTAGAACATCAGAGCGCACGGTCCAATAATACTGTCCAACCAGCCAACACACTACCTCTTGAAAACGCACGACCAGTGTAAACTTGCCTACTAGGAAAACCACAGAAGGCAGTTTCAGAAACACAATTCCAAAGCCAGAGTATGGAACAAGAGCAGGTGGACGCTTGCCTTGCATATGGTATATCTGGGTTCAATCCTCAGAATTCCAAATATACCCCTGAGCACCAAAGACGTGAAAATCCATGAGTAAGCCCTCAGCAGAGCGGGTGTGCACCAACAACAAAGATATATAGAGTATTTGTGTGTTATACATAATATATAATATATCATATAAATTACACATATATAAAATTTACTTATATTTATGTACATTTACTTATATTTATTATCTCATTCTTACTTTGGACAAACTGGCAGGCTACCAAATGTAACCTGCCCACAAGGCAGAGTATAGCAAACTCCCCGTGGTGTACCCAATACGCCAAATACCAGTAACAATGATGGATCTCATTCTCCTAACCCTGAAAGAGCCTTGAATATGGCACTTTTTAAAAAAATTATCTGGGCTAAGACGAAGGAGACGTTCCTGGGGCTAGCTCGAGGCAATCGATGAACAACAGGATGGTTGTGATCATGATGTACACGGACATACATATAAACATCTAGAGTATATTCCAACACTAAGCATGGAGATTAATGGGCAACAAAGCATTCCGGTCACCATGAAGCATTTTTTGGCCTTCAAAAGACCTGAATCCTATTCATCATTCTAGTGAAAACTAGATTAATTGGACTTGGCTAATTCCAATTATAATACTTATTTTTTTCTCTGATATTATTGAACTGATGGGTGGGATGCATGACTGTGACCAAACTTGCAAGTAATCACAGGTAAACAGAGCAGCCTTCTGGAATGTGGGGTGCTTGGGAAGTGCTGGGATGTGGGGAGCTTGGAGAACTAACCTATATTCACAACACTGTCAGACCTTTGATACAAGGGGTCCCTTCCATCCTTTCAAATGTCTTTCTACGCACAATAAATTTCATTTAAACTGTTTCCAATAGGTGCCAAAGAGATAGGACAGCAGGTAGGATATTTGTCTTCCACAAGGTTTAACAGGGCCTCAGAGCACCACCAGGAGTAATCTCTTAGCATGTCTTGGTGTGACCCAAAATGATGAAAAAAAGTTTAAAAATTAAAATAACTCTTCATTTCATGCCAATAAAGAACCTTGCCAGTGCCATTTTGCTAAGATGAGTCAAAAAATTACTTATCCTTTATACTTCCACAACGCTAATCAGTACGTGGAACATGGGAGGGAGAGATGACACAGGAGGGAAGGAGCTGCTCACACACGACAGACCTGGATTCTATAAGGTACCCCATAAGGATCCTGAGGTACAGATATCTAAACTCCTTAGAGCTAGGAGTGGGCTCAGCTGGTTGTGGTTCCCCAGACAGAACATGATTCAGGATGAATTAAAAAAGATGGTATGTCTGTTTCTGTGCCATAATCCCCCCAAAGCCCAGGGCCTCTAAGCCAAGCCACAGAGATAGTCCAGCAGGGATGGTTTTTGCCTTGTACGAGGTCTGGCCTGGGTTCAAACCCACCTTCTCCTATGGTCCCCAAGGTAGGAGTAATTCCTGGGGAGGTGGGAGTAACACCTAAGCATGTCTGGGTGTGACCGAAAAGAAAAAAAATGCTTGTTTCATATGTATTAGGACACCCATACACTGCCCAGGTAGACAGGTAAGATCCTAAGTCAAGTCCGAGTCAGCAAACAATGGGGCAGTGGACAGCCTTGACAGCTCTGAGCGAGCAGCATCTCTTTTGCCTTTTTATTTATACACATTATTCCTGGCTTTCACCAGAAGATCCAGAAACTACAAGTTAACATACGCGTAAAATTCAAATATCTGGACACTCACATAGACTTTCCCTTACTGACTGACATCACATGAACTTGTCACACACTACCAGGATCATTTCCTTCCTGACTGTACTTCTGAAGCACACCTAAAACTCTGGTACAAACAAAACAGGCTTTAAGGGTGGCCTGTATTGACATTGTAAAGTCTTATTAGGGAATCGAGTTATGTAGTATGAATGTTATGATATTTCCAAGGCTTAAGACTTGGGATATAACTAAGGTTGCAACAGTGGACAGGGGGCAGGTTGGAGGAGGGATCAGGGAGGAATCCGAGCGAAGAACAGGAGAGAATACGGGAGGAAGAATCAAGAGGAGGAGGCTGGAAGAGTGGGCGAGGGGAAAGAACCAAGGATAATGTTAGAAGGAGAATACAAGGGGAGAATAAGAGAGAATGGAGAAGAGTATCATGGAAAGTAGGGAACAAAGAATCCAGGAGGAATCCAGGAGAATCAGGAGAGGAGTATAAAGGAGAAAAGAGAGAGAAGAGTGGAAAATCAAAAGTGAATGGAGAGGGATTGGGATAAACTGTAACTGATACCAACCAGCCAGGCCCTTGTTTTCTCCTTTGTGAACCCATGGCCAGTGGCCATTCAGGGTGGAGAAAGCAGTGTGTGACCAGTGAACACAGGTGGCGAGAGGTGCCGTGGAATTCGTATTTATTTTTTGAATACATACTAAAGGTCCTCTAGCCCAAAGAATTGGAATCTGGATTTCTTACTGGCCATGGCCAGCCTGCACCTTAAAAATAATATGCTGTTCCACTGAACTTCTTCATTGGAACAATACTATTGATTTCAGGGGGCTGGAGAGATAGCACAGCGGATAGGGCATTTGCCTTGCACGCGGCCAACCCGGGTTCGATTCCCAGCATCCCATATTGTCCCCTGAGCACCGCCAGGAGTAACCCCCGAGTGCAGATCCAGGAGAAACCCCTGTGCATTGCCAGGCGTGAACCAAAAAGGAAAAAAAATAATAATATTGATTTCAAATCTGCAAATCTTACCAGCTCACTCATACTCAGTAACTGTGTCCCTAAAACAAATTGCTGAAAGGTCAAATCTTGAAGCCCTGTTGTGAGTTCTGAAACCAAACACAATACGTCCAATTGAACATCCTTGAATGAGGCAGTGTAGGTGGAGGACAACTCTACAGTTGTCATACCCCAAAGCATCCCAGAACAAAAGGAAATCCCTTGGGGGGATCACTGTGAGAAGCTTGGAAATTCTACAAAAGCTTTTTGGGTTTTGTTTTTTGAACAATCTCAGTGATGCTCGGGGACCAAGGAGCGTGAATGTCATGGACTGGCAAATGCAGAAAAATAATGTCAAACCAAGAAAGTAAAACACAGGATCATTCCAAGATGGAGAGTCCAGAGGTGTGAAGGGCAGTGTGAGTGCTGCAAAGACACCTAGATCCAGGAGCCCGAGGCCCCCACAGTCACCAGCGTGTTTCATATGTATTAGGACACCCACACACTACCCAGGTAGACAGGTAGGGTCCTCAGACACTCACCTGCTTCCACGCCTTTAATCACTGGCCTCAGGGCTCCTCCTTCAAGCCAGGAGATGACTGGAGGCTTCAACTCAGAATGCCTTGAACCCTACAGAGACGGAGCATGGATTGGTCAGAAGGAAAAGGTGCCAAGTAAGCCCCGCGTGTCTCTACAAAAAAACAGAGTAAATTAGTGGGAAGGCATGAACAGAATCTGCACTTCTGAAATGCCACATATTTGTGGTTATCGAAGAGCTAAGATCTAGCTTTTAGTTTAAGAGTGTAATATGGGGCCTCAGAAAATACCAGCGATAGTATATTTCTGATCTTGCACACAGCCAAGAGGAGTTTGATCGTATCACAATTTGTACTTTTGTTTTTGTCTGGTTTGGGATGCTCACCTGGGGATGTTCAAGGCTTCCTCCTGACTGTGTACTCAGGATTCACCTCTGCTGGTGCTCAAGGACCACATAGAATGCCAAGAATAGAACCCATGTCCACTGTTTGCAAGACAATCACCATACCCACTGAACTGGCACTCTAGTCCCAGCACCACCTGGTATGTTATCAGCACACTTGAAGTGATGCCTGAGTGCAGTAAACCCAAAAGCTTAACAAATCCAAAAATGGACAAAGTTGGCCAAAGCCTCCAATTGTTTATAAAAGTAAACAGAAAAGGATCCAGACAGACAGCACAGCATGTGGGGCACTGGCCTTGCTCACACCCAACAGAGGTTTGATTCCAATATTCCATTGGGTCCCTCAGCAGTCAGCTGTGATCCATCACTGCATAGTCCAGAGGAAAACCCTGAGATTTGATGAACCAAGAAACATTGATCCCGTGCACTCAAATAGAGCGGTGTCTGATGAGGTGAGACCCTAAGAAATAAATGAACAGTGGTAGGAGAGACATCACAGCGTTAGGACACAAACGGTGCACACACATACAGGTTCGATCCCCAGCAGCACACATGGTCCCAGATTACAGCATGAGTAACTTAATACACAGCCAGGAATAATCTGAGAACCGGAAGGTGAAACCCCAAAGCCAAATCAATGCAAAACAAAGAATTTGAACTTGACGGACAAATGCAACATTAGGAGGGGTAAGGCGGCAACCTTTTAAGCTGGCAAATGGGTCCAATACTCAGCACACCATAGGCCCCGAGCAATCCCAGGAGTGATCCATCAGCACAATTAGGAGCATTGCCGTTGTGCCTCCAAATAAAACCAAAATCAAAACCAAAACAAATACACAGAAGTAATATGTAGCATAAGAATTAAACTGAGAAGCGAACTCAGGAATGACACAAACTAATTAGAGGGACCTGAACGACAGTACAGCACAAAGGGAGCTTGCCATGCCTGGGGCCAACCTGGGTAGACCCCTAACGCTCCAGAGACTCCTGCAATCCCACAGAGAGTGATTCCTATGCACAAAACTGAGAGTAATCCCCAAACGTCAAAGGTGAGCACCAAAAACAAAACCAGGGAAGGAACTAGAGGAACAGCTACTGCACAATTGTCCAACATCCTGGCCCATCACAGTCCCAGCTACTGTTGGATACACAGCCATAGCCTGGGACAGGGAGCCCACGTGGTTCTCTCCAGACACGGTCGGCCCCACACTGCTCTCACCAACGGTTGACAGGTCCTGGTAGGTCTACAGAATCATGTGCCTGTAGCCCTTCCATTGAGAGGCACATCCACTCCTGTGGGGTGATGCTCACGGTCACATCCGGGAAGGTCACCAAGTCCTGAGCCAACACACTGGGCAGCAAGAGTCAGGGTCTATTTCTACTCTGTTCCCTGGGCTGCAAGGATAGAACACAGAGCCCTAGAGGGGCTCAGATTCTGTTCCCTTGGGAGCAGTCTCCATGTACACTCCTGGTTGACAGAACCCAACATCTCTCTAAGACAGCTGCATCTGATAAAATCTGAGTATGATCTACTACAAGGTTTCTAAAGGTGGTGGTCTTGCTCCTGACCCCAGGGCATCCCAATCACTGCTCCTACAAGCACTGCAGAGTAACAACTGCATGGAACCAGTGGTACCCAAATGAGTGACTCTGCTTTCAGCCCAATACACTAAACATACACCCCCTGCACCTCACAGCCCATGTTCGAAAGAGAAGGGGACACGCAATGTCTAGTCACTGACTATGCATGCAGATATGTGCCTGTAGGACTCTCGTCATGGTTCAGGGCCATCCCAATTGGCTTTCGAAGTGGAAAAAGTGTCTAGAGACCAAGAGCTCTGCTGCCTTAGGGCACCCACACCCTGCCCATGGCCTGAGACAGGTAGGGTCCTTAGACACTCCCCTGCATGCATGCCTTTGCTCACGGGTCTCAGGGCTCCTCCTTCCAGCTAGGCGATCACAGTAGGCTTTAACTCAGAATGCCCTGAACCCTAGAGAGATGGGGCATGGATTGGTCAGAAGGAAAAGGTGACAAGAAAACCTCGTGTGTCTATATAAAAGGTAAAGGCCCTCCCGTTGTTCATCGATTTGCTCGAGCAGGCCCAGTAACGTCTCCATTGGAGACGTTGTTGTTACTGTGTCTGGCATACTGAATACGTCACGGGGAGCTTGCCAGGCTCTGCCGTGCTGGTGAGATACTCTCGGTAGCTTGCCGGTCTTTCCGAGAGGGATGGAGAAATAGTGGCCATGTGGGCCACTTCTAAGGCAAATGCCCTACCGCACAGAGTAAATTAGAGGGAAGGCATAAACAGAATCTGTACTTCTGAAAAGCCACAGATCTGTGGTTATACAAGAGCTAAGATCTAGCTTTTGGTTTAAGAGTGTAATATGGGTCCCAAGAAAATACAAGAGACAGTATAGCCTCGATCATGCACACAGCCTAGAGGAGTTTGATGGCATCACATTTTGTACTTTTGTTTTTGTCTGTTTTGGGATCCTCATTTGGGATGCTCACAGGCTTACTCCTGACTCTCTACTCAGGAATCACCTCTGCTGGTGCTCAGGGACCACACAGGATGCCAGGAATAGAACCCATGTCCACTGCTTCCAAGACAATCACCCTACCCACTCTACTGGCACACTAGACCCAGCAGCACATGGTATATCATCAGCACACTTGAAGTGATACCTGACTGCAGTAAATGCAAAAATGAACAAAAATGGCCAAAGCCCACAATTGTTTTTAAAAGTAAAGAAAAAAGGATCCAGACAGACAGCATAGCATGTGGGGCACTGGGCTTGCTCACAACCAATAAAGGTTTGACTCTGACATTCCATAGGGTCCCTCAAGCCGTCAGCTGTGATCCCTCACAGTCCACAGGCAATCTCTGAGACTTGATAAACCAAGAACCATTGAAAGTGATCCCGTGGACTAAAACAGAGCAGTGCCGGATGGGGTGAGACCCGAAGAAATAAATCAACTCTGGTGGGAGAGACATTACAGCAAAAGGACACTGACTCTGCACACACATCCGGGTTTGATCCCCAGTAGCACACATGGTCCCAGAATATAGCATGAATAACTGAATACACAGCCAGGGATAATCTGAGTATTTGCAAGGGTTATTTCCAAAGCCAAATCTATGTAAAACAAAGAATTTGAACTTGAGGCCAGATGCAGCAGTCGGAGGAATAAAGCATCCCAATCACTGCTCCTATGAGCACTGCAGAGTAACAACTGTGAACGGAGCCACTGGAACCCAAATGGGTGACCCTACTTTCAGCCTAAAACACTATACGTACACCCCCTGCACCCCATAGCCCACGTTCTAGGGAGAAAGGGTCAATCAATGTCCAGACATCTACATATGCACATATACGCCTGCAGGACTCTCATCACAGTTCAGGGCCATTCCAAGTGGCTCTCGAAGCGGCAAAAGTGTCTTGAGCCCAACAGCTGTGCCCGACCCAGAGATCCATTTCTCTGGCTCTCCTAGACCAGCACATGCCCAGAACTGCAAACAGAGCAGCGAGTAAAAGCAGAATGTGTTCCAGAGCAGCGACTCTCTCCTGAGCGTGAAGGACAAAATAAGGAGTAATAAGCATGTCCTTGGACTTGAGTCACTGTAGCTGCCAGGGAGCAAATGACTCCAGCAGACCCCAGGGGCCCCGTGATACACACCAGGTAGGAATCCAGAGAACAGAGTCAAGAGGAAGTCCTATGCATCTCCCCTGTGAGACAAAAGTAACTCTAAAAAGAAATAAAGGAGCAGGATTGTGTAACAGGACAGCAGGTTGCAGACAGCGAGTAGGGCTGGTGATCCTCGCCAACCCATAGGGTTCCCTAAGCACTGCCAGTTACAATGCCGGAGTGCAGAGCCGAGAGTATAATCCCCAGAATCACAGAAAACAAAATACCCAGATACAAACCCAGGACTCCCAGCAACCCACGTGGTCCCTGAGATCTGTCAGGAGTGATCCTTGAGCACTGAGGTACAAGTACTCTTTGAGCTGGGTGTGATCCAAAAGCCAAATACAACAAAACTGACACAAACATCACCTCCAACAGCAGCGACTGGCACTCCCACCAGGAGGCACATCACAGGATCCTTCCTGAAATAACTCAGACATATTTGTCCCAGGAAGCCTGAGCACTCCTGTCACTGCAGCACCTCATATTGTTACTCCCCTCCTACCTGGGGTTGGTGTGACAGATGGCTTGTCACCATCTTCTGCCGCCTCTGTTTCTTCCGAGGACCAGAAACCTGGAGAAGTCAGAGCTGAGAACATTGGAGAGCAGCACAACTCCCCATCTCTGACCAGCCACACCCTTGGGCACTGGCTCATGGAACCACCTTGGGAACAATGCCAGATGCTTCTGTTTCCCCAGGAGAAGAAAATGAGTGCTGACGTTCCCAACAGAAGGTCTGGGCTTGGCTATGAGAGAGAAAACTCAGCGCTGCCTTGGCCTGGGGTCTCCCCCATGGGTCCCATAGAAGGTGCTCACAGGCCCAGCCAGGAGCTGACTCCAAGGCCAGCTCACACGCATCAGCGCCACCTGCAGGCCGGCAGGAGGACTGCCCCCCGCAACCATAGCGCAGAATGTGGCTCTATAACTGGGGCCGACCCTCTCCTCTATAAAGAAAACCAAACTTTGAACACACATACACACACACATGCACAGAACCTTTTCTCAGTGTGCTTACCTTGATAGACAGGGGTCTAGACAGAGCTCTGCAACTTGATATGAAAGCAGAAATTGCTGTACGGACAGACTGTAAACTGCTACGATGCTTGTCTTGCTGACACCAATCACTTCTCTACATTCCGGTCGCCGCCACAGCACTCCAGGAATAATACCTAAATCTAGAGCCAGATTAAACACTCGGGGTATCTCCAGGGATTTAGAGCCCCCATTCTCCACACCAAAAACTATCCGCAAAAGAAAACTAACATGAACAAACTCCAGCAGGATGCAGTCCTCAAGCACTGGCAGGTGTGGCCCCAAATCCCATCTCACCTGCTCCCCTAGTAGTGAATAGACCCCGGGAGAGTAGCTCAAAGGGTTGAGCACGTGCTTTAAGGTGGGGGACATGGACTCTCAGAGACACATAGACAGAGGGGCAGAGTCCCTGACCATCTCCAAGTTTGTAGCAAAAAGAAGCCAGAAAATAAAAGACAGACTTCCTCCTGCTCTAGGACTGCACCAGCCTCCAGAGTGAGGCATGTACGACTTAGTGTACCTGGTCCCTGGAAACCCCCTTTCCGAATGAAGTTCATTCCAACAGCAGGGCACACACCTGGTCTGGGAGAGAGGGTCAGTGGGTAGAGCGAGGCTGAAAACTTGACAGGTGAACCAAAAAATCTTTTTCTGTGGAAAACAATTACATAGGATTAGCAGAGATAGTACAGTCGATAGGGTGTGTTTCTTTCCAGCAGCTAAGCCAGATTCAATTCTCCACAGCAGTTAGGGCCCCCCTGAGCACTGCCAATCACGATACTGAGCTCAGATCCTCGACTAAGTCCTGAGCTCTGAATGCTTTGAACCAAAATCTACAATTCAAAAATAACAAATCAAAATTTTTCTGTGCAAAGAGGCTGCAGACATAGTACAGCTGCAGAGGTGCTCGTCTTACTGGAGAAAAACGATATTTCTCTACTGCCATCCCATATGGTTCCTTGAGCACCACTTGGAGCAACCCGAGTATAGTCAGGTCTGCCCCCCAAAAACCTACTAAAAGTTAATTAAAACAAACCGATAAAGGCAAGGGAGCCATGGTGATCATTTATCCTTCGTGAGAGCGCTCAGGGCATGCACTGAAAGAGCAGAGGTGACTTCCTGCTAACACTGCACACTCCATTGCAGGACCCCTGTGGCCCCAAACAGCCCTTAGGCACCACCTCCTCTGTCACCAGGCTCTGCATTCTCTCAAAGCTTCCTATGGGACCCCCAGAACCGACTGGAGTTGGGGGGATGTGAAAGTCAAAAGCTCTACCGCATACTATTGGACCCAAGCGAGTGAGGAATCGCCCCCCAACCCCACCCCACCGGGCAGGAGGCACGTACATGGAGGGGACACTTGCCTTGTATGCTGCTGACCAGGATCGAGCCAGCATCCCCGTGGGTCCCCCAGCACCGCCAGGAGAGATCCCTGAGGGCAGAGCCAGGAGTCAGCCCTGAACGAAAATTGTTTCGAAAACAAGAACGAAACAAACGCCTCCCACGGCTTACCTGGGGGAGGAGGCTGCGTGGGAGGCCAGGGACCCCTGCAAGACTAGCCCCCAGGCGTCTTCCTCAACCACTTTTCTTCAGCGCCTCCCGGACCGCCCCTTCACAGCTGCCCAGGGAGACGCCTCCAGCCCAGCCCCCTGTTCCATAAAATGCAGAATAAACGGGACAAACCTCTGGGCGGGGGCTGGGCGTCCAGGGGAGGGGCCACCGCCCGCTCGGCACAGAGCGACCCCCGCTCACAAGGCGGAGACCGCGGAGGCTCAGGGTGCCCAGAGCGAGCCTGCGGAGGAGGAGGCTCTGAGGAGCGGCTCTCTCAGGCAGCTGAGGAGGAACTGGGCGGGACCCCCTAGTCCGCCTGGTCGCCCCTTCCCGCCCCTCCCCGACTGCTCACGCTCCGACGACTCCGGTGCCTGGCGGGAGATTCCGCCGCCCCAAAGACCCCAGGGAAAGGCGGGGCTCCGTGACGTCACCGACACTTCCGGTCAGAGTCTTAAAGGGCCAGGCTCCAAATACTCCTGACTCGTCCTTTCTTTTTTTTTTATGTTAAATGTTCAGTTTATATTGACCATTTGATGCATTAAAGGAAAAATCTGAATAGAAAAGCATGGAATAGTTAATATATTAATCATTAATTTAGCACTCTGAAAATTCTTTCACTATCAAACCTGTTACCAAGAAACCATTATATCTTCCGACAGATCATTTGAGCTTCTCTGTAAATGAGAGCATGGGTTTAAATTTCATAAATGCATTGTACAAAAGAGTTATATATCAACTTAATACTGTAAAATAAAGATAAAGGATATCAAGCTAACAATTTGTTTATTTTATTTTTTAATCACTGAGTTGCCTAAACATAGCTTTCATTGAAAAATATCATTACTGCTCTTCTCAGTTCGTAAAATTAAGAATTTATATAGTGTCTCATAACAAGTCTCAAAATGGAGACGTTACTGGGCCCACTGGAGCAAATTGATGAACAATGGCAGGACAGTGTTACAGTGTTACAATAGTATCTCATAGACACAGGCACACACATTAATGGCATTATGTCATTGTCCAAGATACAGAATAATTTAGCATGCTTCAAACCAAAGCAAGTTACCCACACTGCTGAAGTGTTTGCTATGTTTTATGGAAAAGCCTCTCCATTGACCAGAAAGAGTAGAATTCTTTTTGCTGTCATTGAATGGAATATGTCACTCGTAATAACCAGGAGACAGAAGGCAAAGGAAAGGAAAGGGAGAGGAAAAGAGGCTGGGGGTGGGGAGAGAGAGAGAGAGAGAGATAGAGAGAGAGAGAGAGACTGAAGGAGAAGTCAGAAAAAGGGAAAGGGAAAGAAAGATTGATTCCTAATGAATGTATAAGTGTGCTCTGTAATTTATTTTTTCCTCCAGAAATATTTTCCCTTTGAGAAACATACTTCCAGTTGAATGTTACTGATAGTACCTTTATAAACATGATTTTACTAATAAGACTTCTGTGTTTTATTTCGCCTATTTTCTTCATTTGATAAACTCCCTTTCATCCCCAAAGAATCATCTTTTTATTGACGCCTACCTTTTCTAGTCTTTTCGGTCACATGAGGGCTCCTTTTCTTTATTGTTGAGGCTCTTTGCATCTCTCTCATCTCTTTGCATCTCCCCCACTTAAATAAATGGTACTAAGACAATATCAACATCTATATCAATCTATGTATACGTATATATATATATATATATATATATGTATATATACACATATAATCAGTTCCAGATAGAGGAAGAAATTAAAAATGAAACATATAAACATACAATTTTTTTAAAAAATGAGAAGCATTAACATTTTACATATACATAGTCATCACTTCATAAAATGAATTGGGAGTGGCTCTTTTTTTATATTCAATGAATAATTCATGTAAGATTGGAATCATCTGTTTTTGAACATTTGGTAAAACTCACCTGAAAATCCTCTAGAGCCTATTATTATTTTTTGTATGAAAAATGTATGGGCACTAATTCAACTTTATATAGGATCATTTGGATATCCTCTTTCTCTTTTAAAAAATTACAATAAATGCATTCTCTAAAAATTTTCATGTTTTACGTAAATTTTCAAAAATATTTACATTTGTGCATTATATCCCTTAGTAGATTTTAATCTCTGTTGACCATTGACCATTTCAATATGTCTCATTTATATTCTTGTTTTATTTGTACCTTTGGGGGAACCGGTGGAGCTTTCTTTTTTCAAATTTTTTTTTAGTAGTTGGAAGAAATAGCTAAGAGGACGAAGAACCTCCGGCTCCGGGCACATCTCTTTGATTCCACTGTTCTTCCTGCATTAACATATGCCTCAGAGACCTGGGCCCTAGGCAAACAAGATGAGAACGCCATTCAGGTCTCCCAAAGAATAATAGAAAGAATAGAAAGAGCTATGCTTGGAATATCACGTTCCACTCAAATGAGAGAACGAATCCGGAGTTCTGACATCCGTCGACGATCAAGGATCAGGGACGCTGTCTCATTTGCCAAGGTGTCGAAAATCAGATGGGCTGGTCACGTAATGAGATTTAAAGACGACCGTTGGACTAGAGCTGTTACTGATTGGATTCCACGGGATGTCAAGAGACCGCGTGGCCGCCCACCTACCAGATGGTCAGACTTCTTCCTGAAGATCATGAACGATCGGTTTGAGGCCCTTCATGTTCCCAGAGCGAACAGATGCCATTGGGCTACACTAGCACGCAACAGGGACAAATGGAGACGTTACTGGCGCCCGCTCGAGCAAATCGACGACTAACGGGAAGTTAAGTGATTAAGTGATTTTTTAGTAGTCGGAAATGTATTACTCATGTTAAACAATTTTTTTATTTGGTTTATCCCAATTATTTATTTGTTTTCTATATCATTAATTTATGCTTTTGCATTTATTATCACCTTTTGAAAAATTTTACTTTAGTTTATTTTACTTCTTTTCCTGATTACTTTCTTTAATTACATAAATTACTTGCTGAATTTTCAGACATTAGAAAAACAAATGTATGTACTCAAAATTATAGATTTCCCTCAAGCAGCTTATAAACTTTATCTTACCAATGTTGAAATTCAGTATTTTAAAAACTAACTTTCAGAGTCAGAGAGGTGTTTTAGGAAGTTAGGCCTTGCATGTGTTTCTAGTTTTCCCCCGGCATCAGATAGGCCCAATAACCTTCTTCCCAAATCCTAGCACACTAGAAGTGATTTCTGAGCATAAAGCCAGGAATAAGATCTGAGCATAGCTGGGTGTGGCCCAAACCACAATTCCTGGTAAAAGTGAATAAATAGAAACTAAGTACTCTCAAATTTCCATTTTAGTTTCTTTTACTCATGAGTAAATAGAAATTTATTTTTTACTTTCAGGAATTTGTGTTATCTCTATAACAATTATGTTCTATGTTTAATCAGGCTATATGATACCAGCTTTTATTTTAATTTGTTGGTACTAATATTAGTTCTGGCCAGTCATTGTAAGTATTCTCTGTGAGCTTGAGAGAATGTGCATTCTACACTGTTGGCGGACAGTGTATTGTATGTACAACTGAACTTATTTTACGAATCAAGGATATGTCTCAGTGATAAAGCATGTGTAAGGACTCAGATTTGATTCCTGGCGCTTCTAAAAATAAAATAAATAAACGAACAAGTTTATTGCTTTTTAAAATATTTTGTATCACAACTCGTTTCGTTTGGGGGGTGAGTGTGGGCTTTCCAGTAGCAACCAGAAAAACTGCTAGACAAATTCTAAAAGAGCTGTAACACTTTTAACTAATTTCTTGATTTACCTATTAGTGATGATAGAATTGCCCACAAAGACGATGGTGTTAAGTTCTTCACATAAAAAAAGTGTCTGTCTGTGGCAGAGGCAGACTTGGGGTGGGGTTGGAAAGAGGAAAATTGAGGACATTGGTGTTGAGAAGTGTACACGGGTCAAAGGACAGGTGTTTGAGCATTGTAATACTGAAACTCAATCATGGACAACTTTGTTTTTCTCACGGTGATTTAATAAAAGAATTTTAAATACTTGAAATATTTTGAAACTACTTTATTAGGTGCATTTAAGTTGGAATTGTTAAATCTTTCTGGTAAGTCTGAATTTTAAATAATATATAGCAATCATACTAATTTCATTTTGTATTTATTATCTTCACAGGGCAAAGCCTGGCAAGCCACCAGTGAGGTATTCAATATGCAAAAAAACAGTAACAACAAGTCTCACAATGGAGCTGTTACTGGTGACTGCTCGAACTATTTGTTGAACAGCGGAGGACAGTGCTACAGAGCTATTTATTATCTTAAATTCTGTTTTGTGTTGTATTAATAAACTTTCATTGACGTTCTTGTGGGCTGGAGCGATACCACAGTGTGTAGGGCGTTTGCCTTGCACACAGCCAACATGGACCCGAGTTGGATTCCTCCGCCCCTCTCAGAGAGCCCGGCAAACTACCGAGAGTATCTCTCCCACATGGTAAAGCCTGGTAAGCTACCCGTGACGTATTCAATATGCCAAACACAGTGACAAGTCTCACAGTGTTACTGGGCCCTCTTGAGCAAATCGATGAACAACGGGAGGACAGTGACAGTGACAGTGACCGTTCTTGTGGATATTACTATATATCTTTAGATTTATTGCTAACATTTCCCCCTTATTGTTTTATGTGTTTTTGTACTTAAAAAACACATGCAGCTTAAATTTGTATGTTTTTATCTGCTCTGACAATTTCACATTAAATTCAAGACATATCTATCATGATTCCTCATATATTTGAATTTATTTTGCCACCCAATTTTGCTATTTGTTTTTTCTTACTCTAATTTCTTTGTTTGGTTTTGGGGCCACACCTAGCAATGTTCAGGGGTTACTCCTGGCTTTTCACTTAGGAAGTACTCCTGGTGATACTTGGGGGACCACACGGGATGCCTGGGATTGAACTCTGGTTGGCTGTGTGCAAGGCAAGCACCTTACCCACTGTACTATCTCTCAGGTCCTCTCTAATTTTAAAATAAATTCTGGCATCTTCCCCACTCCTATTCTTTTAGACAGAGATTTTCCTCCCTCATATACATTTTTTCTCCATTGATTTAGAGACTATAAGACATTTTTAAACTTTTAGTCATTACCTAAAAGTTTCCTAGAGCTTAAATACCTTACGAATTATAATTCGGATCAGTAGTTTGGTATTTGTCCCAAATAAATATAAAATTTAGGATTTTTTAATTTTCAGTCAATTCCATCCCCCATCAATACACTAATGTTGACTCAAATATTGTTTATCATTGATTTTTGCTTCTTTAATCTCTTAGAAATTATTATAGCTTTTTATATGTATTGTTAACCTATTAAATGTTCGCACAATCTCTTCTTTTTTAAAAATTTTATTAAAACACCATGAATTACAAGGTTGTTTTTTTCTTTTTGGGTCATGCCTGGCGATGCTCTCAGGTTACTCCTAGCTCTGCACTCAGGAATCACTCCTGGCCGTGTTCAGGGGACCATATGGGATACTAGGAATTGAACCTCAGTTGGAGAGTGCAAGGCAAATGCCCTACCCACTGTGCTATCGCTCCAGCCCCTACAAAGTTATTCTTAGTTGAGTCTTAGACATACAATTTTGCAGCATGCATCCAACCACCAGTGTCAATCTCTCTCCACATATCCTCTTTGCTATCCAGACTTTCTTTTTTTTTTTTTTTTGGTAGAGAAAGTTCAATTTTTGTTTCCGTTTCTGGTCTTGGATTTCTAGCAGGACATCTGCTTGGTTGCTAGCAGGACATTGGGGGCTCACCACGTACCAGATAGATTGAGAGGGAGGGGCTGAACACATAGCCTATGGAGGCAAAATGTTTACATTTTCACTAAGGGAATAAAATTCACAAGGATTTCCATGTAAACACCCACCAGTACAGTACTCCAACCCTGACCCCCAACCAAGACCACCAAAAAATAACGCTCAGAAATTACTGCGCGTTAATATTCAGATATCATGTTTTGTGTTTATTTATTTTTGGGGGGACATATTCTGTAATGTTCTAGACTTTTGCCTGACTGCTCAGGGGAACAGGGCTCGGGGAACCCTCTGGGGTTCTAACCATGGATCCTGGGGCAGCTACTCCCAGTTCGACTAATTTTTTTTATTTTATATTTTTTATTTTTTATGTTAAGTATTTTTATTTTTTAAATTTATTTATTTATTTATTTTGAATACCCATCTCTCCACCAGTGACCGGTTCCCACCACCGTGGATCCCAGTATGCCTCCCACCCCCCACCCCCCACCCCAGACTGATATTTTTTAATTGCACAAAACTTCCAATTGCTGGAGTAGCTCCAACTGTTCATGTATTCTGTTACAACAGTTGAGCATGAAACTAAGTCAATCAAAAGCCCAGAATGGGCCTTGGGGTAACCCAGAATGATGCTCAGGAATTGAGGAATGGAAAGCATTCTATGTGTAGTCAATATTCCTGTCTATGTGTTTGTATATCTTCATATCCAGTGGTGTTCTCAAGCTACTCTTAGCTCTGTGCTCATCAACTCTTCAAACAGTGCTCAAGTCGACAATGCACTGAATTCAACTGGGATCTAAAATAGATCAGCCACATGAATTGAAAGTCCCTTCTTCGCTCTGTAGCTGAGTGGTCATTGATTAGTTTAGTAGTGGATGAATTATGCAGCAAAAATTAAATTCTTTCAAAATTTGAACCAGTGCTCAAGAAGAATTATAGAGTGGGTGTGCAGGAGAAAGTCACTTTTTCAGTTGTGTTGACCTATTGTTCAGCTATGAGTTTTAGTTTATTAGAGGAAAATATGAATAAAATGTATAGTAAAATGGAGGGCTGGAGCAATAGCACAGTGGGTAGGGCATTTGCCTTGCACGCAGCCCACCCGGGTGTGATTCCTCCATCCCTCTCAGAGAGACTAGCAAGCTACCAAGAGTATCCCACCCACATGGCAGAGCCTGGCAAGCTCCCTGGGGCGCATTCGATATGCCAAACACAGCAACAACAAGTCTCACAATGGAGACGTTACTGGTGCCTGCTGGAGCAAATCAATGAACAGTGGGACAATGGGACGACAGTGCTAAAGTAGTACAGTGTTTAATAGTAAAACACAAAACTTAGTTATTTTAGAAGTTTACTTTTTAGTTTGAAGAGTTGATATCTGTATTTATAGACTTAATTTCTTGCAATCCCTCACAAGGGCACCTGCCAATCATGGAGTGAAATAGGAACAATGGCTTAGGGTGCACAAGAATGGTGTGGTTTATGATCAATACTTGATTGCTTTGTATAATCAGTTTTATTATTTTCTATGTCAAGGCTTGCTTCACTTTATGTCGACGTAAATTTACTGGGTGTTGAAAGATAGCCCCATGACAAGTGGGCCCTAGCAAAGCAAGTCCCAGCCCATATCCCCCCTGCAGCTGCGGCAGGTTGACAACACCAGGTACCCCCATCTCCTCCTTGCCCCTGGAATTCGCCAGGTAAGGCCACAAGGCTGGAAAAGGCCTAATGAGGCATCTCCTTGCCATGGAATCCGCCTAATAAGGCCACAAGTTCAGAGAAGGCCTAATGAGGTATTTTCTTGCCCTGGAATTCACCTAATAGGGCCATAAAACCCGAAAAGGCGTAATTGACTGCCCGGTGGGATGGCCTGGTGACAGGTACAGAAGAGAGTGGCTGGTGCTGATGGCTTGTTGCAAAATGACTGGCTGCCTGCGTGCAGTATCTAATGTGATAATTCAAATGTATTGGGTGATTTGTGCGTGGGCATTTCTGAAATGCGCGGGAAGATGGCCTATAAAAAGCCCCCTTTGAAGAGGCTCGGGGCTCTCTGTCACTGATGGTTTGCGGTCATGCTGTGAGCCCAAGCATGCTCAAATAAACCTCTTGCTTTTGCATGGACTTGGTCTCTCAGAGTTCTCCTTGACAGGTGAGGCTGTCATGATCTCGGACCCTAACAGGTGTCAGGATATGGGACATATGAGTTAACTAATTTTGTGGGTGCTTATGAAAATGACACGTGTGTAGGATGTGTTTTTTCCTCGCCTGTGCTTGTGGTGGGAGGCTGATGCTCTTGCCTAGCAGGACTGCCCTCCAGATGCTGTGAATACACTCCTCCAAAATTTATTTGTTGACGTCTCCTTGTCTCCTTGGTTCATGACCTCAAAAACTTTGAGGCTCATGTGATATTTGATGTGGACTGAAGCACAACAGTACCTGTGGACAGCTGCAGAGATTTTTTGGCAAGTAAAACAGATTATATTTGGAGGGGCTTTTGAAGGTGTTGAGGGGAAGTGAGTGAGGAAGAGAAGAAAATCAGAGAGAGGGAGTAACGCGTTCAAGAAAGAACACAGGCCTCTCCGCCCTTGGGGAGAACCCCTACACACATCCCAGTATTAGACATGGAAGTATGAAAGTACACATCTCAAGAGGGCGACACATGTGCTGGGGCACTCCACGTGCTTGTGCCCCTGGGCATAAGGAGCACATAAGACCGGGCAGCATATAAGTCGCTACAGAGATTTTTTTCAAAGAACCACTTTGTATATGCTTTGTTCAAACCTTTACTCAGTTGCCCAGGGTGTCTGAAGAACTGATGTCCCCAAATCTCTCAGATTTGGGTATTAGGAGTCCTTTGTTCCTCCCAGGAAGTCACTAACGATCTTCTCTCTGGGCCTTTAAATCACTGTTCGGGACTTTGTGGAAGAATGGACGCAGTGCTAGTGACCCGAGCAGGCCTGCACACGACATGCCGAGATGGACCACAAGGGTCATGTGAAAGATCTCAGAACAAGCACATCATTTTCAGGATCAGTGAGTTTTTTTTATTGTTTTTGTTTTCTTCTTTGTATCAATTTGGGAAGGGGCACACGAAGAAGTGCTCTGCGATGATTCGTAGTGGGGCGCCAGGAACCACATGGGTGATGGGGATGGAACCCAGATTTCCACTTCATACAAAGCAAGTGCCCTTCCACTGCACTATCACTAGGGCCCACAAACCAGTTCTCTGACACCATTAAGACTTGTGCTAACTTTCTAGAGAAGGCACACTCACAGTATTCCACTATTATGAAAAATACTAGAATTTTTTAAGTTTTCATTTGACTCATTTCAGTGTCTAGGGAGATTAAGTTCCTGCATTCCCAGCATCAGGCTCTGGACTTCCTCCTAAGTTGTCGAGAGACCATAGATGTGGTGGTTGGGATGGAGCCTGGACCTCCACCGTTGAAGTCATATGCTTGCTCCACTGAGCTATCCCAACAGCCTAAAAATATGTCTATTCTATTATGAATCTTGCCAGCTACCTCATATTGATGACCTCATTCTCAATGAAACTGCAGCAATGCCAAATCCTGAAGCTGTGGTTTGAGTTCTGAAATTGATCACAGCAAGCCAGATAATAATTAATCCTATAGACCCTGGATGAATAGGCCAGCAGGCGGATCTCTGTGGTTCTCTCAGTAAAAACAGGCCCACAGAAAAGAGAAGATCCTCTGGGAGGAACACCGTGAGGAGCCTGACAGCCCTCATAGTAATTTGTGGGCTTTTGTATTTGTCTAGAACCAGTGATATCTGGGGGAGCATGGAGTGCTGGGGATCAAACCATGATCAGTCATGGGTAAGAACAACACCATCCCCTCTGTACTGTTGCTCCACCAAAACCAGCTTTGTCAATGGCTCAATAATTCACGTTTAAGGATTAAGGCTGAAGAAAATCTCTTAGTGAGTCAGAGTGAGAACAGCAGGTAGGCACACAGGGTGACAGGGAGAGATCGCTGAGCACCACCCAAAGGAACCCCTGATGACCATCAGGAAAAAACCCTCTGCAACACCAGGCCCCACAACAAAATAAAAGTACTTTTTCCAGTTTGCTCAAAAACCAAGCTAATGATCCGAGGCAAAGACAAGTGTAGGGACAGAGATTGGGGGGGGGGGGGAGGTGGTTCTGCTGCTCCTGAAAAGGGCACCCCGACGTTGCGGGCTGTGCAGCCAGGCTGGTAAGTGACAGAGGGAGATGGGACATGGAGGGTTCCGAGTCTCATGGGCACATGACAGATGAAGAAGAATGGAGCAAAGTGAAGAAACAAAGCAAGTTTTCAAGATGCACAGTTTCGGAGAAGGAAGGTCAGCGTAAGCCCGACACACTCACCTGGATCCAGGAGCCCAAGGCAGCCGGGGTCGGCAGCACAATTCACACAAGTTCAGGGCACCACACACTGCGCAGTATCCATGCCAGGGAGGGACCGGAGACACTCACCTGTGTTGGGATCGGAGATCACCCCTGAGGATTCAGACAAAGAGTCCGGCGGGAATGCAAACCACACATCGAGATTTTATTATCCAGCTAGCTGGGCCCTCCCGTTGGTCGTCGATTTGCTCGAGCGGGCCCAGTAACGTCTCCATCGGAGACTTTGTTGTTACTGTGTCTGGCATATCGAATACTCTCGGTAGCTTGCCGGGCTCTCCGAGAGGGGCGGAGGAATCGAACTCGGGGCTGAAGCATCCTAACACATAGGTCAGAGCTCAACCCTGAGTGCTTATAGTCAAGGGTTTATATAGCCATCCTGGGCTCTCAGGCCCCAGAAGCAAGCTCAAAGAAAAGAAAAAAAAACTTCCAAAAGTAGATATAACTTCAAGCATTCCAAATACAAACATGGGAGAAAAAAAAATCAATGTCATACTTCAAGAAAACATATTGTCAGTCAGATCCAGGATACATGAGACTTGTATATCAAGAAAATATTCCCATAATAAAAAAAATAAATCTTGGGGCTGGAGCGATGGCACATTGGGTAGGGCGTTTACTTTGCACTCAGCCAACATGGCCGACACAGGTTCGATTCCCAGCATCCCATATGGTCTTCCAAGCACCGCCAGGAGCAATTACTGAGTGTATGAGCCAGGAGTAACCTCTGAGCATCGCCAGGTGTGACCCAAAATGTAAAAAGACTATCAATGTCATACTTCAAGAAAACATATTTTCAGTCAGATCCAGAATACATGAGACTTAAATATCAAGGAAATATTCTCATACATCAAGACAGCAAGAATTCCTATAGGTCAAGGCATGTTATCAGTCAGACATAGGACACAAGATACAGGTGTGTTGACTCCTAACTCTCCAGTCCTGTGTCTGTGTAAACATCAGGGGCTATTTCACGCCAATTTGCTCCGTTAAGTCATATCCTCAGGGCCAGAGTTGCTTCCCACCAAATTGTACTTTCATCCAATTAACTCGTTTATGTCATATACCCTTCATGGCCGATCGACCAGGGTGAGAAATGTTTGGCTAGGTGCTCTTTACAACCAGGGTGACAAATGAGAAATGGTGGGCAAGCTGCTTCTCACAATTCATTGTACCTACGAGGACTGTCCTCCCATTGTTCATTGATTTGCTCAAGCAGGCCGAGTAATGTCTCAATCGTGAGACTTGTTACTGTGTTTGGCATATCAAATACATCACGGGTAGCTTGCCAGGCATTGCCGTGTGGGCGAGATACACTCGGCAGCTTGTGGGGCTCTCTGAGAGGGGCTGAGGAATCAAACTTAGATCGGCCTTGTGGGTCTCATGCAAGCCAAATGGCCCCCTCTGTGTTATGGCTCCAGTCCCTCTTTGATACATTTTACGGGTTCAAGCCACATGCAAGGCACTGGACTAATACCCATTGGATTATCGTTTTTTATTTTTCTCTTTATTGTGAGGATTTTCCTTTACTGAATCACCATGAGCTATTTACAAAGCTTTCATGGCTAAGTTTCAGTCATTCAATGATTGAACATCCAGCCCTCCACCAGTGTATTTTTCCACCACCGAAGTCCCCAGTATCCCTCTTGCACCCCCACCCAACCCCACATGCTGCCTGTATGGAAGGCACTTTCTTTTTCATTCTTTCTCTACTTTGGGGCATTATGGTTTTCAATACAAATACGAAGAGGTTATCATGTTTGGTTCTTTGTCTACTTTCAGCACACATCTCCCAACTCTTGGGCAGTGCTCAGTGCTCAGTGCTCAGGGATACCATCCCTAGCAATCCCTCCAACCATCATTGATCTAGTCACTGGACTCTTTCTTAAGCTCCTTATTTCTCACTTTTCTAGAAATAAATAACAGTTTGAATTCAAACAAGTTAAAGGCTTTGTTTACCAAATCAGTTGGGGGTGTGCAAAGCAGGAAAAAGTCAGTTCATTTGTACTTGAGAATTGTAACATAAAGAATGACTAGGAGTGTTCATTATTAAGAGATTAAAGTGTTAGATCTGCAGTATTTACAATAGGGTTCCCCAACCACCACTTGGAATAATTCTTGAGTGAGTAGACCAGAATAACCCCTCAGCCTCAAAGGGGTGGGATCCAGAAATGGAAAAAAATGGCCAAAGGGCAAGCTGTGAGGATCTCAGAGATGATGGAGGCATTGTTCATCCCAAAGGCTGCCGGAGATTGAATGAATCATTCAAGGTAAATTGAAATTCCGATTTTAGGGACTGGAGGGCATTTGCCTTGCACAGGATGACTGGGATACGATCCCAGCTTCCCCTCCCAAGTCCACCCGGAGTGATCCTGCCTTCAGAGCCACTGGGCATTTCTGGCTGTACCCTTACCCTCAACTCCCCAAAAAACAAGTCTGTTTTGTGAATTGAACAGAAAGGTCGATGTCAGGGTGAGCAGGTTTATGAATGACAGATGTGTCAATTCAATCTCTGTGATCAAGGCTTTCTATGCCTGTAGATGATTTTCTGAGCTCACCTCCAGTATCACATGGTTCCTTGCTACCACCGGCAGTAATCAGCTACCTGGGCAGCACTGGGTGCTTAGTATTTCCATCTTTGGAGTGGGTGCCAAAGCCAGCAGTACTCAGGGCTTATTCCTGCCTTTGCACTCCGGAATCAATCCTGCTGGGGCCAGGCTCAGAGGGCATACACGGCAGTGCTTTGGGGACCATATGGGGTTCTGGGTCTCCAACCCATGTCAGCTGTGTCAAAGCAAATGCCTTACTTATGCTACCATCTCTCTGGCCCCCACCATTTTTTTAGCTTTTTGGGTCGCATCCAGCGATGCTCAGGAGTTATTTCTGCCTCTGCATTCAGGAATCACTCCTGGCGATGCGTGGGAGATCATGGGATGCTGAGGTTCGAACCCAGGATTGACTGGGTGCAAAGCAAGTGCTTATCTGCTGTACTATCTCTACTACCCTGATTTAAAAGACTTTTCTCAAAGTAATTGTGTCATCTTTTTCCAATGTCCAGAAAAAAATCCCATGCTTACTAAATACAATGTTATTTCTGTGGTTTTGGAGAGTGGCTGGGCCACATCCAGCGGTGCTCAGGAATTGCTACAGAAGGTGCTCAGAGCACTGTATGTAGTTATGGGGATATGAACCAGTGCCCACCATATGCCAGGCAATATCCATACTAGCTCTTCATTTAAAAATGTGATTGCAAAGAAGCTGTGTAACAGTACTCCCGGGGCTGAATTATCTGCCCTTCTCCCCTTCAACACTTCCTATGTTGAAGTCCTAACATCCAGGACCTCCTAATGGTTTGGAAGGAATTTATGTAGGCAGGCAGACAGATAGGGAAGGTTCTCTACCAAGGTAATGCCAGTAAATTTCCCGGGAATAGCTGTAAGTTTGTGAAGGCCAACCCTGCAGAAAACGGAAACTAAGGCCTGATCAGACCCTCACTTATGGCCAGAGAAGCTCCTGCAGAAATAAAAGGCCAGGGAAAAAATTTCAAAGAAGACCATCACCTCTCCCAACGTCCCTAGGCAACCTCCTTACCAACAACGGACTTTTACCTAGCTTAAAACCCCACATGAGTGCAGGCTGGAGAAACCCTATAAAGGCCACCTTGAACAAAGGAATGGCGCGCAAATGCTGCCTGAGCCCATGTGCTGCTTGTACCCACATGGGTGAGCACATGTGTCGCCCACATATCCCCTCTAGAGATGTGGACATTCATGCTTTCCTGTCTGATACTGGGGTGTCTGTAGTGCTCTCTCTGCCCTTGGAGAAGCCCAGGATGCCTCCTGATTGTGTTACTCTCCACTCTCCAACTTTCTCTCCCTCCTTCCCTTCAAAACCTCCAATTAAAATCTGTTCAACTTCACTGCTTGTCTTCATTAAACAATGAATACGACTCCTGAAATTCTTTTTTGAGAGTCGAGACAAGACCCCAGTAATCTGTAGGTGAAAACGGATGTTGGAGCTATAGGTAATAGGCTGGATATTTCTTTTATTTATTTATTTATTTAAAGATTTTATTATTGAAACCCTGTGAGATAGACCCTTACAAAGATGTCCACGTTAAGATTTTCAGTCATACAGTGTTCCAACGCCCATCCCTCCACCAGTGTACATTTCCCAGCACCAGTGTGCCAGGTTACCTACCGTCATCCCCCACCCAGCCTGCCTCTACAGAAGACACTTTTCTTCCCTCTCCCTCCCTTCTTTCCTCCCCACAGTCAGCAGATTTCTTGAAGTTTTGAGGAGACACATCCACTGGTGCTCAGGGCATCAGAACCCTCGCCTGTGTGTCCTGCACACTGACCACACACCCAGTCCATCTTTTTACTTCTCTGTCCAACAGTGCTCACTGACCACATTGAGGCATTTCTGTTCTGAAATGTAAGTAGTTCACTTGGATTTTATGGGGGTTTTGATGTCCCTTCGGAACATCTGAGTACATGTCCCCATATCTGGCCTAACCACAAGGTCATAACAGGGTGCAGGTGGGAGTTACATTATCTATTCTGAGCCAGCTTTTGCAACTCTAGCTTTTACAGCTTTTAGTGTTTTCTGGTTAACTCTTTCCTACCACTTAACTCTTTCATGACTATTAGCCTGGGTGGCCCTTACAGATCCTCTCAGAATGGGAGAAGCATGCTGAAAATAGACTATAGACCAAATATGATTGCTACTCAATGCCTCTTTTGCAAACCACAACACCCAAAAGGAGAGAGAGAAAACAAAATGGAATGCCCTGCCACAGAGGCAGGGTGGGATGGGGGGGATAGGGGGTGGGAGGGATACTGGGACCCGTAGTGGTGCAAAATGGGCACTGGTGGAGGGATGGGTACTTGATCATTGTATAACTGAAACCCAAGCACAAAAATTTTGTATGTCTACAACTGTACCTCATGGTGTTAAACTAATAAAAATTTTAAAAAAAGAAAATTCAGGATTAGCTGGTAACAGGTGTAAAGGTATAAAGTGGTGGGAGTTGAGGATGAAGAGGAGATGGGAGGATTAAAGTCACAGGAATTGGGCCGGAGTGATAGTGCAGTGAGTTGGCGATTGGCCTTGCGTGTGGCTGTCCTGGATTGGAACCCCAGCATCCCAGATGGTCTCCCAAGCATTTCTGAATGCAGAGGCTGGAGTTACCCCTGAGTATCTTTGCGCGCGGTCTAAAAGCAAATCAAAAATATTGAAAAAATAATAAAATCACAAGAATTCCTGAAACATGGACTGGGCTCAAATCAGCTTTGCCCAAAAGGTGAGAGAGAGAGAGAGAGAGAGAGACAGAGACAGAGAAACAGAAATCGACAGAAACAGAGAAGAAAAGTGCCTGCCATAGATGGGGGTGGGCAATGGGAAACTAGGGAACCGGTGGTCGAAAATGTACACTGGGGAAAGAAAGATGGCGGCTGCACGGGAGCCTTGTGGACAGCAGTTTTGAGCCGGGGGTGGGAGCGGCAGGGACCTCATGGGAAGGGGGGCGTAATGGGCCGTCCTTCACGCCTGACCGAGGTCGCCAGCTGCCCCCCACGAGCGGCTCTCCGGCACGGCCACGACTCCAGAGCACAGAAACCAATCTCTTAACTATCTAACTTTTAATAGAAATTCTTCCAGGGTTAATAAGTAAAATAGCAGAAATCAATAGCAGCCGCGCGACATCATTTTATTCTTAAACCAAGTTGTAGAAAGCAAATCATTTCACAACGCTGATTCAGGATGTCTGATTGGGGGAGGGGTCGTAAACTCTATACAATAACTGTGCATCTTCTATCAAAGCAATGTATCTAGTCAAAGTAGATAGAGTATTAACTAGAACTCATCTGCCTCACAGGAATTGGGAGGGGTGGGAGGTGGGGTTCTATTGGGGTTCGCGGTTAAAAATAAGTATTGGTAAAGGGAAATGTGTTTGATATTTACATGACTGAGACCTAAACCCGAAAGCTCTGTAACTTTTCCCACAGTGATTCAATAAAGAAAGAAATTATAAAAAAAAAAGAAAATGTACACTGGTGAAGGGGCAGGTGTTGGGACATTTTATGACCGAAATCCAATCATAAACAACTTTGTCACTGTATTTCACTGGGATTCAATTAAAACAAATTTTTAAAAATAATAACCATAAAAGGGGTTGGTCCAATTTTTTAACCCTTTCTTGTTCTCTGGTTGCACTCAGAGGCTACTTCCAGCCCTGTGCTCTAGGAGAGTCACTCCTGACAGTTAGTGGGGGACCAGGCATTGCAGGGATCCAACCTGGGTCTCTGGCATGCAGAGCACTCACTCGGCTCTTATCTAATTTCTTAACATGCAAACTGGTGGGCCTGCTCAGAGGGAAGCACGGGAGCATGTGGGTGCTGGAGGACTCTTCCGGCTGCTGGAATATCTCCAGGATTGGGGTGGTGGAGCCCCGCAGCCGCTTCCCATAGAGAGTAAACAATCTCTCAGAAACAAAGAGTGGCAAATGCACGTTCACATTTGCATGGAGGAATCTAGGAAAGAGACCCAACGTGATGAACACTAGCAGAAGCACAGAACAAGGGAGAACAAAGGACAGGAGACTACCCCAGTCTGTGTTGTCCCACTTCTACAGAGGAGGAACTTTCTGGTGAGGTCTGTACCTTAGGGAGTCCCGTTACCTCCACAGTGGACGCGTTCCTGATTCTGTAGGATTTTGACAAATGAATGAACCACTTCCACACAAAATTCTAAGGCTTAAGAAGTGAGTTTACTGTACATTCAAGTCAGTCAAGGAAAACAAAACTGTACATCGCCCACCCCAAAGTCCAAGCATCTCCTCCTGCCCATTTATGACGTCACTCGTCCTGTCCCACGATGGCGAGTCCTGAGTACGATGGCCTGGTCCTGTCCCTCGCCGTCTGCTCACCTCCAGTGTACGATGGTCTGGTCCTGTCCCTCGCCGTCTCCTCGCCTCCAGTGCATGATGACCTTGTCTTGTCTCTGCACCGTTCACTCTCCTGGGTCTGGAACCTGTGCTGGCCTGGAAGCTGTCACCTATTTCCTCCCTGTTGGACCCTGCTGCTTATCTTATTGGGCTTGTCTGGGACTGTCCCCGACAAGCTCCTGAGCTTTCCTCATCTTTATTAACAGTCGCGTGCACATGGGCATGGAACTTTGCTACCCTGTTCTCTCTGTGGCCAGGGGTGAGGAGCAAATAGAGTGTTGCCCAGCTCGAGAGATCGGGGGTGTTCCTGTTATTTGCTGCTTTGCCCCCTCCCCTCCCAGCTCTCCATGACCTGTTGTGACAGGAAGCAAGACTGAGAACAACCCATTAAAGCAATCAGTTGTCCTGGTCTCTTCAAACTTCTCCCACGGCAGCATTCCTTCCACACACACACACACACACACGCACACACACACACTCCCCACCCCTGTCAGCTGGTACCCACAATTCCCTTCAGGATCAAGAGCAAAGTTCTATCTTCTGTATGGACTTCCTGCTGAAAAAGGGGGCTGCTGAGTTTTCCTGGGGCCCCTGCGTTCTCTGACTAGGGCAGGACTAAGAAGTTGACCCTCAGAAGCTGAGCAAGTTTATCTGGCAGCCAATCAGATGCTCTCTGGAGTTGCAGAACTCAGGGCGACAGGCATGAAGAGGAAATCTGAGGTCACGGTCACGGTCACGATCCTCCCGTTGTTCATCGATTTGCTCGAGCGGGCCCAGTAACGTCTCCATCATGAGACTCGTTACTGTGTTTGACATATCGAATACGTCATGGGTAGCTTGTCAGGCTCTGCCGTGCGGGTGAGATACTCTCGGTAGCTTGCCGGGCTCTCCGAGAGGGGCGGAGGAATCGAACTCTGGTCGGCCATTGTTAGCCATTTGTAAGGCAAATGCCCTACCGCTGTGCTATCGCTCCATAATTTATGACTGGCAGGAGCACACTGGGAAACCGGAAACTAGTGTGTGGGGGAACGTAGCCAAGTTCCAGGGGTCTGGAGCAAGTGTTTCTGGACCTCTAATGAGCCAGGAGCCGGGGTGTCCTGGGGTTTTTTCGAGAGCACAGGTTTCTCAACTCTGACATGCACCCCCAACCTTAGTTCCTGGGGCCACAGTGACAGTACAGTGGATAAGGCAGTTGCCTGGCACACAGCCAACCTGAGTTGGATTCCACTCGAGCACTAAGAGACTAAGGGAAGCACTGGACATTTAAAACTTACATCTTATTAGAGAAGAACCCAAAAAGCCAATGCTTTTTGTTCAGGCACAGATCTGACACTTCGTGCTTTTCTTAAGAGAAAAAAAAAACCGTTAGCACTGGATCAGAAAAGTAAGCACTCTATCTCCTAGGGCAGAGACCCATATTAAAGTTTCCTGTGTATAGATGTAGGCAACATTCAGGATTAAAGTTTCCTGTGTATAGACGTAGGCAATATTCAGGGTTTTCTTTGAAAAAGCAAAGCCATAAGTTACTATCTTATGTATTCCTCAGTTAACGGAAAGGTAAGAATCTAAGACATTCATGAAAACAGCAAAACCCACATCAACCACTTTTTCTGTTAGAACCGAGACCCAAAGGACCACCTTTGCACTCATGCAGGAATACTGTCACTCCTTTTGAAAAGGTTAGAAACAAAGTAGCCAGTGTTCTTGTCAGAGAGATAAAACAGAAGTAACCATCTTTAAAACCTCATCTCCCATTCCTTCAACTTCTTGTTCGTGAGGTCTAGAGCTCCTCACATGTTTCAAATATTTTCTAGATACATCCCCTCAGGCCCACAGCTTGGTTGTCAATACTCCCTTCCTTGAACAAGGCCCCTTTTCACATCCTGAATCCAGTGCAGTTCTTCCCCACTCCAAGGATTTCATGAAGCCACAGAGAGATGCTAAGGCACTTGCCTGGAACATTGCTGACCCGGGTTCCATCCCCAGCACCCATAGAGGACCCTGAGCCAGCCAGGAGTGATCCCTAAGTGCAGACCCAAGTCAGCCTTGAGCATCACTGGCTGTATAGTGCAGAAACCAAACCTTGAAAAACCACAGAACTAAACAGAAAAAATCGTGATCCTTGTCCCAGTGAACTTTCCCCCATGATCCTGCAGTGGTCACTGAAGTGGGTTATTTCCCATGAGGACATTCATTCTGAGTTGTGGGTAAGAAAGATCCGATGACTCATTTTCCCATCTGTCTAGAGAGCTCAACTTTGTGTTGTTACATCGTTCAAGGTTTGACACTGGGCCTTCTGATGTGGGAACGAGATCTGAGATGGGGCTGAGGCTGGGATCAGGGCACCTGACTGAAGAGGAGAAGGTCACACCCGGCGATGCTCAGGGGTTACTCCTGGCTCATACAATCAGGAATTGGTCCTGGCAGTGCTCGGGGGGCCATATGGGATGCTGGGAATCGAACCTGTGTTGGCCATGTTTGCTGCATGCAAAGCAAACGCCCTACACACTGAGCTATCTCTCCAGCCCCGAGATTGATTTTTTTTATTATGGGAATAATTTCTTGATATACAAGTCTCATGTATCCTGGATCTGACGGACAATATATTTTCTTGAAGTATGACGTTGATTATTTTTTTTTCTCCCATGTTTGCATTTTGAATGCTTGAAGTTATATCTACTTTTGGAAGTTTTTTTTTCTTTTCTCTGAGCTTGCTTCTGGGGCCTGAGAGCCCAGGATGGCTATATAAACCCTTGACTATAAGCACTCAGTGTTGAGCTCTGACCTATGTGTTATGATGCTTTAGCCCCAGCTAGGTGGATAATAAAATCTCGATCTGTGGTTTGCATTTCCGCTGGACTCATTGTCTCTCTGAATCTTCAGGGGTGATCCCGGATCCCAACAAAGGTGAGTGTCTGCAGTCCCTCACTGGCAGGGATACTGCGCAGTGTGTGGTGCCCTGAACTTGTGTGAATTGTGCTGCCGACACCGTCTGCCTTGGGCTCCTGGATCCAGTTCAGTGTGTCAGGCTCACGCTGACTGTCATTGTCCTAAACTGTCCATCGTGAAAACTTGCTTTGTTTCTTCATTTTGCTCCATTCTTCTTCATCTGTCATGTGTCCATGAGACTCAGAACCCTCCATGTTCCATCTCCCTCTGTCGCTGGCTGCACAGCCGGCAACGTCAGGGTGCCCTTTTCAGGAGCAGCAGAACCACCTCCCACCCCACCATCTCTGTCCTACACTTGTCTTTGCCTCGGATCATTAGCTTGGTTTTTGAGCAAACTGAAAAAAAGTACTTTTATTTTGTTGTGGGGCCTGGTGTTGCTGAGGTTTTTTCCTGACGGTCATCAGGGGTTCCTTTGTGCGGTGCTCAGTGATCACTCCCTGTCACCCTGTGTACCTACCTGCTGTTCTCACCCTGACTCACTAAGAGATTTACTTCAGCCTTCATACTTAAACATGAATGAGTGAGCCATTGTCAAAGCTGGTTTGGGTGGACCAACAGTACAGCGGCGATGGTGTTGATCTTACCCATGACCGACCATGGTTTGATCCCCAGCACTCCATGCTCCCCCAGATATCACTGGTTCTAGACAAATACAAAGGCCCAAAAATTACTTTGAGGACTCTCAGGTTCCTCATGGTGTTCCTTCAAGAGGATCTTCCCCTTTCTGTGGGCCTGTTTTTACTGTGAGAACCACAGAGATCCACCTGCTGGCCTATTCATCCAGGGTCTATAGGATTAATTCTTATCTGGCTTGCTGTGTTCAATTTCAGAACTCAAACCACAGCTTCAGGAGTTGTCATTGCTGCAATTTCATTTGAGAATGAAGTCATGAAATATGTGTTAGCTGGCAAGATTCAGAATAGAAAAGGCATATTTTTAGGCTCAGTGTAGCAAGCATATGACTTCAACGGTGGAGATCCAGGCTCCATCCCAATCACCACATCTATGTCTCTCGACAACTCAGGAGGAAATCCAGAGCCTGATGCTGGAAGTGGAGGAAATTAGTCTCCCTGGGCACTGAAATGAGTCCATTTGAAACTTAAAAAAATTCTAGTATTGTTGATACTAGTGGAATACTGTGAGTTTGCCCTCTCTAGAATGATAGTACAAGCCTTCATGGTGTCAAAGTACTGGTTTTTGGGCCCTAGTGATAGTGCAGTGGAAAGTACATTTGTTTTGTATGAAGTGTTCACCTGAACTCCATCCCCATCACCCATATGGTCCCTGGTGCCCCACTATGACTCATCGCAGAACACTTCTTCGTGTGCCCCTTCCCAAATTGATACACACAAGAAAACAAAAAGAAGAAAAAACTCACTGATCCTGAAAATAATGTGCTTGTTCTGAAACGTTTCACATTGTCCTTGTGGTCCATCTCGGCATGTCGTGTCCGGGCCTGCTCAGGACACATGCACTGCATCCTTTCTTCCACAGAGTCCCGGACAGTGATTTACAGGCACAGAGAGAAGATTGTTAGCAACTTCCTGAGAGGAACAAAGGATTCCTGATACTCAAATCTGAGAGATTTGGGGACATCGGTTTTGCAGACACCCTGGGCAACTGAGTAAAGGTTTGAACAAAGAATATGCAAAGTGGTTCTTTGAAAAAAATCTCTGCAGCGATGTATATGCTGCCTGATCCCACTTGCTCCTTATCCCCAGGGGGCCAAGCACATGGAGTGCCCCAGCACATGTGTCGCCCTCTTGAGATGTGTACTTTCATACTTCCATGTCTAATACTGGGATGTGTGTAGGGGCTCTCCCCAAGGGCGGAGAGGCCTGTGTTCTTTCTTGAACGCGTTACTCCCTCTCTCTGATTTTCTTCTCTTCCTCACTCACTTCCCCTCCACACCTTCAAAAAGCTCTCCAAGTATAATCTGTTTTACTTCCAAAAAAAATATCTGCAGCTCTCCACAGGTACTGTTGTGCTTCAGTCCACATCAAATACCACATGAGCCTCAAAGGTTTTGAGGTCATGACCAAAGGAGACAAGGAGACGTCAACAAATAAATTTTGGAGGAGTGTATTCACAGCATCTGGAAGGCAGTCCTGCTAGGCAAGAGCATCAGCCTCCCACCACAAGCACAGGTGAGGAGAAAACACATCCTACACACATGTCATTTTCATAAGCACCCACAAAATTAGTTAACTCATATGTCCCATATCCTGACACCTGTTAGGGTCCGAGATCAGGACAGCTTCACCTGTCAAGGAAAATTCTGAGAGACCAAGTCCATGCAAAAGCAAGAGGTTTATTTGAGCATGCTTGGGCTCACAGCATGACCGCAAACCATCAGTGACAGAGAGCCCCGAGCCTCTTCAAAGGGGGCATATCCTTGATTCGTAAAATAAATTCAGTTGTACATACAATACATATCCTTGATTCGTAAAATAAATTCAGTTGTACATACAATACACTGTCCTCCAACAGTGTAGAATGCACATTCTCTCAAGCTCACAGAGAATACTTACAATGACTGGCCAGAACTAATATTAATACCAACAAATTACAATAAAAGCTGGTATCATATAGCCTGATTAAACATAGAACGTAATTGTTATAGAGACAACACAAATTCCTGAAAGTTAAATAATAAATTTCTATTTACTCATGAGTAAAAGAAACTAAAATGGAAATTTGAGAGTACTTAGTTTCTATTTATTCACTTTTACCAGGAATTGTGGTTTGGGCCACACACAGCTATGCTCAGATCTTATTCCTGGCTTTATGCTCAGAAATCACTTCTAGTGTGCTAGGATTTGGGAAGAAGGTTATTGGGCTTATCTGATGCCGGGGGAAAACTAGAAACACATGCAAGGCCTAACTTCCTAAAACACCTCTCTGACTCTGAAAGTTAGTTTTTTAAAATACTGCATTTCAACATTAGTAAGATAAAGTTTATAAGCTACTTGAGGGAAATCTATAATTTTGAGTACATACATTTGTTTTTCTAATGTCTGAAAATTCAGCAAGTAAATTTATGTAATTAAAGAAAGTGATCAGGAAAAGAAGTAAAATAAAGTAAAGTAAAATTTTTCAAAAGGTGATAATAAATGCAAAAGCATAAATTCATGATATAGAAAACAAATAAATAATTGGGATAAACCAAATAAAAAATTGTTTAACATGAGTAATACATTTTCAACTACTAAAAAAATTTGAACAAAGAAAGCTCCACCGGTCCCCCCAAAGGTACAAATAAAACAAGAATATAAATGAGACATGTTGGAATGGTCAATGGTCAACAGAGATTAAAATCTACTAAGGGATATAATGCACAAATGTAAATATATTTGAAAATTTAGGTAAAACATGTAAATTCTTAGAGAATGCATTTATTGTAATTTTTTAAAAGAGAAAGAGGATATCCAAATGATCCTATATAAAATTGAATTAGTGCCCATACATTTTTCATACAAAAAATAATAATAAGCTCTAGAGGATTTTCAGGTGAGTTTTACCAAATGTTCAAAAACAGATGATTCCAATCTTACATGAATTATTCATTGAATATTAAGAAAGAGCCACTCCCAATTCATTTTATGAAGTGATGACTATGTATATGTAAAATGTTAATGCTTCTCATTTTTTAAAAAAATTATGTTTATATCTTTCATTTTTAATTTCTTCCTCTATCTGGAACTGATTATATGTGTACATATACATATATACGTATACATAGATTGATATAGATGTTGATATTGTCTTAGTACCATTTATTTAAGTGGGGGAGATGCAAAGAGATGAGAGAGATGCAAAGAGCCTCAACAATAAAGAAAAGGAGCCCTCATGTGCCCGAAAATACTAGAAAAGGTAGGCTTCAATAAAAAGATGATTCTTTGGGGATGAAAGGGAGTTTATCAAATGAAGAAAGTAGGAGAAATAAAACACAGAAGTCGTATTTGTAAAATCATTTTTATAAAGGTATTATCAGTAAAATTCAACTGGAAGTATGTTTCTCAAAGGGAAAATATTGCTGGAGGAAAAAATAAATGACAGAGCACATTTATGCATTCATTAGGAATCAATCTTTCTTTCCTTTTCCCTTTCTCTGTCTTCTCCTTCAGTCTCTCTCTCTCTCTCTCTCTCTCTCTCTTTCTCTCTCTCTCTATCTCTCTACCCACCCCCAGCCTCTTTTCCTCTCCCTTTCCTTTCCTTTGCCTTCTGTCTCCTGGTTATTACGAGTGACATATTCCATTCAATGACAGCAAAAAGAACTCTACTCTTTCTGGTCAATGGAGAGGCTTTTCCATAAAACATAGCAAATACTTCAGTAGTGTGGGTAACCTGCTTTGGTTTGAAGCATGCTAAATTATTCTGTATCTTAGACAATGACATAATGCCATTAATGTGTGTGCCTGTGTCTACGAGATATTATTGTAACACCGTAACACTGTCCTGCCATTGTTCATCAATTTGCTCCAGTGGGCCCAGTAACGTCTCCATTTTGAGACTTGTTATGAGACACTATATAAATTCTTAATTTTACGAACTGAGAAGAGCAGTAATGATATTTTTCAATGAAAGCTATGTTTAGGCAACTCAGTGATTAAAAAATAAAATAAACAAATTGTTAGCTTGATATCCTTTATCTTTATTTTACAGTATTAAGTTGATATATAACTCTTTTGTACAATGCATTTATGAAATTTAAACCCATGCTCTCATTTACAGAGAAGCTCAAATGATCTGTCGGAAGATATAATGGTTTCTTGGTAACAGGTTTGATAGTGAAAGAATTTTCAGAGTGCTAAATTAATGATTAATATATTAACTATTCCAAGCTTTTCTATTCAGATTTTTCCTTTAATGCATCAAATGGTCAATATAAACTGAACATTTAACATAAAAAAAAAAAAGAAAGGACGAGTCAGGAGTATTTGGAGCCTGGACCTTTAAGACTCTGACCGGAAGTGTCGGTGACGTCACGGAGCCCCGCCTTTCCCTGGGGTCTTTGGGGCGGCAGGATCTCCCGCCAGGCACCGGAGTCGTCGGAGCGTGAGCAGTCGGGGAGGGGCGGGAAGGGGCGACCAGGCGGACTAGGGGGTCCCGCCCAGTTCCTCCTCAGCCGCCTGAGAGAGCCGCTCCTCAGAGCCTCCTCCTCCGCAGGCTCGCTCTGGGCACCCTGAGCCTCCGCGGTCTCCGCCTTGTGAGCGGGGGTCGCTCTGTGCCGAGCGGGCGGTGGCCCCTCCCCTGGACGCCCAGCCCCCGCCCAGAGGTTTGTCCCGTTTATTCTGGATTTTATGGAACAGGGGGCTCGGCTGGAGGCGTCTCCCTGGGCAGCTGTGAAGGGGCGGTCCGGGAGGCGCTGAGGAAAAGTGGTTGAGGAAGACGCCTGTGGGCTAGTCTTGCAGGGGTCACTGGCCTCCCACGCAGCCTCCTCCCCCAGGTAAGCCGTGGGAGGCATTTGTTTCGTTCTTGTTTTCGAAACAATTTTCGTTCAGGGCTGACTCCTGGCTCTGCCCTCAGGGATCTCTCCTGGCGGTGCTGGGGGACCCACAGGGATGCTGGCTCGATCCTGGTCAGCAGCATACAAGGCAAGTGTCCCCTCCATGTACGTGCCTCCTGCCCGGTGGGGTGGGGGTGGGGGGGCGATTCCTCACTCGCTTGGGTCCAATAGTATGCGGTAGAGCTTTTGACTTTCACATCCCCCCAACTCCAGTCGGTTCTGGGGTCCCACAGGAAGCTGTGAGAGAATGCAGAGCCTGGTGACAGAGGAGGTGGTGCATAAGGGATGTTTGGGGCCACAGGGGTCCTGCAATGGAGTGTGCAGTGTTAGCATGAAGTCACCTCTGCTCTTTCAGTGCATGCCCTGAGCGCTCTCAGGAAGGATAAATGATCACCATGGCTCCCTTGCCTTTATCGGTTTGTTTTAATTAACTTTTAGTGGTTTTTGGGCGAATTAGCTCAAGAGTTTTCGAAGATAGGCGACTTTTTGTGGCTATCTCTCTCTTGGCGTTCCTCGCACATTCATGGAGGTGCTGAACCAGTCGATCGTATTCCTCGTCAATGTTGTCAACAATGGCATCTTCCCATGTTGCTGCAATAGTACCAAAGAGTTCCCAGTTGGTGGTCGTTCTGGGAGTTCTCTTTTTGAACTTTGCAGCCCTTTCTCCCCGCTCTGTGAAGTAGAATTTTGCACGAAGGAGACGGTGGTCTGATCCCGTTCGAAATTTTGGGACAACAGCGACATCAGTCAGGCTAAACCGTCGATTGAATATGATGTGGTCTATTTCGTTGTGCAATCGTCCACCGGGAGACTCCCATGTCCATCGTTTAGATTCTGCCTTCTGGAACTGTGAGTTACCATGAATGGTCTTGGTCGACATGATGAACTCAGACAGTCTCTCACCCTGTTCGTTCCATTCTAGGCCATGGGTTCCGATGTGAAGTTCTTCAGCTGATCTTCTCGGTCCTATCTTGGCATTAAAATCACCCACAATGATCTTGTAGAAGGTGTGGTCTTCTTTATAGAACTTCTCTAGCTCCATGTAGAACTTCTCGATTTCTCTTTCATCATAATGAGATGTTGGTGCGTAGAGCTAATTCGCCAGCGTGGTTTGGCACATGCCTCAGGCAACTGCAAGCTAACGTCTGAGCTCGCAAAGCAGTGCAGAGATGCGATCAAGGAAGACCTCAAAGAGAGAAGAGCAGAAGTACTGGTAGATGCGGCAGAAGCCGGGAAAAGTATTCGTAAGGCCCGCCTGTCCTTCGCCAACTATAAGACCAAGATGACTGCCCTCCGACGTCCTGATGGATCCATCACATCCTCCAGAACGGCAATGGAGAAGATTATCCATGACTTCTACTCAAATCTCTTCGATAGCCATGTCCACTTGCCGACATACCAAATTCCACAGGATGGGTATGTCGTTCCCAACGTTCTCCCTTCCGAAATCCGACACGCCATTTCGTCAGTAAAGAAGCAAACAGCACCCGGCCCAGACAAGGTCAGACCTGAACACCTGAAGAACCTGCCGTCAGTACTCATCAATACACTGGCTTGGCTCTTCACTCGCTACCTGTCTGAATGCAAGGTTCCATCTCAATGGAAAACCAGCAGGACCATACTACTGTTCAAGAAGGGAGACATCCATGACATTGGCAACTATCGCCCGATCTGCCTATTGTCTGTCATCTACAAGTTGTTCACTCGAGTCATCCTGAATAGGATTGGCAGAACACTAGATGAAGGGCAACCATGTGAGCAAGCAGGGTCCCGCAAAGGATTCAGCACCATCGACCATATCCACACGATAACCAAGCTCATTGAGGTTTCTCGGGAGTTCAAGATGCCGCTCTGCTTAACGTTCATTGATTTAAAGAAGGCCTTTGATTCTGTTGAGATGGAAGCGGTCATTGAAGCCCTAGCCAATCAGGGCATTCACGCCCAATACATCAGGATCCTCCGTGAGCTGTATTGCGGATTCACTACCAGGATCTCACCATTCTACAAAGAAGTGATCGTTGATGTCAAGAGAGGGGTGCGGCAGGGTGATACCATTTCACCAAAACTCTTCAGTGCCACCCTCGAGAACGTCATGCGACGACTGGAATGGGAAGGAATGGGAGTGAAGATAGATGGTCGGCAACTACACCACCTCCGCTTTGCTGATGACATTGTTTTAATAACACCAAACATCAGCCAAGCGGCACAAATGCTGGCCAACTTTGACCGTGAGTGTGGAAAGGTAGGACTACAGCTGAATCTTACGAAGACAATGTTTATGAGAAACAGCCTTGTTCCTGATGCCCCATTCGCTCTCAATGGAACGACCATCTCCGAATGCAACAGCTATGTGTACCTAGGTCGAGAGGTCAACATGACAAATGACCTGGCACCCGAGCTTCGCAGGAGGAAGAGAGCGGCTTGGAACGCCTTCAAGAACGTCGAAGAAATAGCTAAGAGGACGAAGAACCTCCGGCTCCGGGCACATCTCTTTGATTCTACTGTTCTTCCTGCATTAACATATGCCTCAGAGACTGGGCCCTACGCAAACAAGATGAGAACGCCATTCAGGTCTCCCAAAGAAGAATAGAAAGAGCTATGCTTGGAATATCACGTTTCACTCAAATGAGAGAACGAATCCGGAGTTCTGACATCCGTCGACAATCAAGGATCAGGGAAGCTGTCTCGTTTGCCAAGGTGTCGAAAATCAGATGGGCTGGTCACGTAATGAGATTTAAAGACGACCGTTGGACTAGAGCTGTTACTGATTGGATTCCACGGGATGTCAAAAGACCACGTGGCCACCCACCTACCAGATGGTCAGACTTCTTGGTGAAGATCATGAACGATCGGTTTGAGGCCCTTCATGTTCCCGGAGCAAACAGATGCCATTGGGCTACACTAGCACGCGACAGGGACAAATGGAGACGTTACTGGCGCCCGCTCGAGCAAATCGACGACTAACGGGAAGTTAAGTGATTTTTTTTAAGGTTTTTGGGGGGCAGACCTGACTATACTCGGGTTGCTCCAAGTGGTGCTCAAGGAACCACATGGGATGGCAGTAGTGAAATATCGTTTTTCTCCAGTAAGACGAGCACCTCTGCAGCTGTACTATGTCTGCAGCCTCTTTGCACAGAAAAATTTTGATTTGTTATTTTTGAATTGTAGATTTTGGTTCAAAGCATTCAGAGCTCAGGACTTAGTCGAGGATCTGAGCTCAGTATCGTGATTGGCAGTGCTCAGGGGGGCCCTATCTGCTGTGGAGAATTGAATCTGGCTTAGCTGCTGGAAAGAAACACACCCTATCGACTGTACTATCTCTGCTAATCCTATGTAATTGTTTTCCACAGAAAAAGATTTTTTGGTTCACCTGTCAAGTTTTCAGCCTCGCTCTACCCACTGACCCTCTCTCCCAGACCAGGTGTGTGCCCTGCTGTTGGAATGAACTTCATTCGGAAAGGGGGTTTCCAGGGACCAGGTACACTAGGTCATACATGCCTCACTCTGGAGGCTGGTGCAGTCCAAGAGCAGGAGGAAGTCTGCCTTTTATTTTCTGGCTTCTTTTTGCTACAAACTTGGAGATGGTCAGGGACTCTGCCCCTCTGTCTATGTGTCTCTGAGAGTCCATGTCCCCCACCTTAAAGCATGTGCTCAGCCCTTTGAGCTACTCTCCCGGGGTCTATTCACTACTAGGGGAGCAGGTGAGATGGGATTTGGGGCCACACCTGCCAGTGAAATCAATAGTATTGTTCCAATGAAGAAGTTCAGTGGAACAGCATGTTATTTTTAAGGTGCAGGCTGGCCATGGCCAGTAAGAAATCCAGAATCCAATTCTTGGGGGTAGAGGACCTTTATTATGTATTCAAAAAATAAATATGAATACCACGGAACCTCTCGCCACCTGTGTTCACTGGTCACACACTGCTTTTTCCACCCTGAATGGCCACTGGCCATGGGTTCATAAAGGAGAAAACAAGGGCCTGGCTGGTTGGTATCAGTTACAGTTTATCCCAATCCCTCTCCATTCACTTTTGATTTTCCACTCTTCTCTCTCTTTTCTCCTTTTTACTCCTCTCCTGATTCTCCTGGATTCCTCCTGGATTCTTTCTTCCCTACTTTCCATGATACTCTTCTCCATTCTCTCTTATTCTCCCCTTGTATTCTCCTTCTAACATTCTCCTTGGTTCTTTCCCCTCGCCCACTCTTCCAGCCTCCTCCTCTTGATTCTTCCTCCTGTATTCTCCCCTGTTCTTTGCTCGGATTCCTCCCTGATCCCTCCTCCAACCTGCCCCCTGCCCACTGTTGCAGCCTTAGTTATATCCCAAGTCATAAACCTTGGAGACATCATAACATTCATACTACATAACTCGATTCCCTAATAAGACTTTACAGTGTCAAAACAGGCCCCCCTTAAAGCCTGTTTTGTTGGTACCAGAGTGTTAGGTGTGCTTCAGAAGTACAGTCAGGAAGGAAATGATCCTGGTAGTGTGTGACAAGTTCATGTGATGTCAGTCAGTAAGGGAAAGTCTATGTGAGTGTCCAGATATTTGGATTTTACGCGTATGTTAACTTGTAGTTTCTGGATCTTCTGGTGAAAGCCAGGAAGAATGTGTATAAATAAAAAGGCAAAAGAGATGCTGCTCGCTCAGGGCTGTCAAGGCTCTCCACTGTCCCATTGTTTGCTCTGACTCGGACTTGACTGAGGATCCTACCTGTCTACCTGGGCAGTGTGTGGGTGTCCTAATACATATGAAACAATCATTTTTTTTTCGGTCACACCCAGACATGCTTAGGTGTTACTCTCACCTCCTCAGGAATTACTCCTACCTTGGGGACCATAGGAGAAGGTGGGATTGAACCCAGACCAGACCTCGTACAAGGCAAAAACCGTCCCTGCTGGACTATCTCTCCATCCCCTGTGGCTTGGCTTAGAGGCCCTGGGCTTTGGGGGATTATGGCACAGAAACAGACATACCATCTTTTTTAATTCATCCTGAACCATGTTCTGTCTGGAGAACCACAACCAGCTGAGCCCATTCCTAGCTCTAAGTAGTTTAGATATCTGTACCTCAGGATCCTTATGGGGTACCTTATAGAATCCAGGTCTGTTGTGTGTGGCCAGCTCCTTCCCTCCTGTGTCATCTCTGCCTCCCTTGTTTCCGTACTGATTAGTGTTGTGGAAGTATAAAGGATAAGTAATTTTTTGACTCATCTTAGCAAAATGGCACTGGCAAGGTTCTTTATTGGTGTGAAATGAAGAGTTATTTTAATTTTTAAACTTTTTTTCATCATTTTGGGTCACACTAAGACATGCTAAGAGATTACTCCTGGTGGTGCTCTGAGGCCCTGTTAAACCTTGTGGAAGACAAATATCCTACCTGCTGTCCTATCTCTTTGGCACCTATTGGAAACAGTTTAAATGAAATTTATTGTGTGTAGAAAGACATTTGAATGGATGGAATGGACCCCTTGTATCAAAGGTCTGACAGTGTTGGGAATATAGGTTAGTTCCTCAAGCTCCCCACATTCCAGCAGGCTGCTCTGTTTACCTGTGATTACTTGCAAGTTTGGTCACAGTCATGCATCCCACCCATCAGTTCAATAATATCAGAGGAAAAAAATAAGTATTATAATTGGAATTAGCCAAGTCCAATTAATCTAGTTTTCACTAGAATGATGAATAGGATTCAGGTCTTTTGAAGGCCAAAAAATGCTTCATGGTGACCGGAATGCTTTGTTGCCCATTAATCTCCATGCTTAGTATTGGAATATACTCTAGATTTTTATATGTATGTCCGTGTACATCATGATCACAATCATCCTGTTGTTCATCGATTGCCTCGAGCTAACCCCAGTAATGTCTCCTTCGTCTTAGCCCAGATAATGTTTTTTAAAAAGTGCCATATTCAAGGCTCTTTCAGGGTTAGGAGAATGAGACCCATCATTGTTACTGGTATTTGGCATATTGGGTACACCACGGGGAGTTTGCCGTACTCTTCCGTGTGGGCAGGTTACCTTCCAGGTAACCTTCCAGTTTGTCCAAAGTAAGAATAAGATAATAAATATAAGTAAATGTACATAAATATAAGTAAATTTTATATATGTGTAATTTATATGATATATTATATATTATGTATAACACACAAATACTCTATATATCTTTGTTGTTGGTGCACACCCGCACTGCTGTGGGCTTACTCATGGATTTTCACGTCTTTGGTGCTCAGGGGTATATTTGGAATTCTGAGGATTGAACCCAGATATACCATATGCAAGGCAAGCGTCCACCTGCTCTTGTTCCATACTCTGGCTTTGGAATTGTGTTTCTGAAACTGCCTTCTGTGGTTTTCCTAGTAGGCAAGTTTACACTGGTCGTGCGTTTTCAGGAGGTAGTGTGTTGGCTGGTTGGACAGTATTATTGGACCGTGCTCTCTGATGTTCTAACCAGACTTTTCTCTTTTCCAGTGTCTGTCCAGCTCTCTGAGCTTCGGCTAGGACATTTCCACTCTGCATTTCCAGGGCTGGCTTTGGAGTCACTGCTTTTGCCCCATCTTGATTAATTTGCCGGGAATCGTAAGGTCAGGTGCTCTGAACCAACCTGCCTGATTTACCTTGAATATACCCACATGTGCTTTGCCTGATGAAGTGTGTGAGTGCATCGGTTCAATGTTTGACTGACCAGTACAGGATCAGGGGTCTTCTCTTTATCCCCAGCCCCCTACTGTTGAGCAACCACTCCAGCAGCTGCCTCTCCAGTCCTTGATCAGTCCATCCCCCTTGCAGCATGGATTCACGTGGGTGGGCAAAAAGCGTCTCTCCGCATCTAGACCGTGGCCCTTTAAGGCTCCAGGCATAAGCACAAGTTATGTCATAGATGGGCCCTTCAGAAACCCTTTCTATTCTAGTTGTGGTTGCCCGTTGCCATTGGTCTTGTGCCTAGAGGAGGAATTGGAGCCCCTCCATGACGGCATGACAGAGGGGCTGTGAAGGCTGATTTTGTGACATGACAAGAGCTGCGTCCCTGGAGCTCCTCGCACCTCCGTATATTCACATTGTGAGCAGTGGGGCCACACCATCTTTCTGGTCGGTTTCACACTAGTTTTTTCCTCATTCCCCATACCCAGGCCGTTTCTGAGGTGCAGCAAAGACCTTCGGGGGACCCAGAGACTTTGGGCGGTGCAGTGGGGGCTGTGCGGTGGTGCTGGGGTCACAGGTGTGAGTGAGTTACCTTGGCCAAGATCGCGTCCAACTCTGGAAAGGGTCAGAGGCGGAAAGGGTCAGAGGCTGGTTTCTGAAGCACTGCAGGACCTGCCGAGGGTGGGGCTTAGCCCTCCAGAACTTGTCAGCAAAGACTTCACTACACCCTACCCGGGAGCCTTTGGCCCTGGCATCACTTATGTAGACCTTCAGATTCACTTCGAAGGGTAGTTCCCAGACTCCCTACAGAGGAGACCAAGTTGTCCTCTGTCCTTTGATGGAGCGGGTCCACCATTGGCTTGGGACCTGCGGGTAGGTGGGGTTTACAAATGAAACTTTTTCATTATTATTGTTTTGGTTGGGCTGTGTACCATGTATGGAGATGCTCAGGGTTTACTTTTGGCCCTGCACTCAGGGATTCCTGCTGGTGGTACTCGGGGGCCAAATGGGATGCCGGGGATTGATATAGGTTGGCTGCATGCAAGGAAAGTTCCCTACCTGTTTTGCTGTCTCTAGCCCCAAATTTTGTGTTTTTTTCCCAGATCAAGTATTTCTGCTTCCTAAGGACTAGCTGCAAAGCACCCCACACATGGAATCCCACCCTCACTTGCCGAACGTCAGCTGTTGTGGTGAGTACTGGGGTTAAAGTTTTGGGGTTTTTATTTTGAAGAGAATAGTTGGTTTCCGGGATGGGTGATGGTGTTGGGCAAGCTTTGCTGATGTGGAGGAAATAATTGACTTAGAAAGGGTCAGATCAATACTAGAGCAAGTCGGGTGCTTGCCTTGCAAGCGGACAACCCAGGTTCGATCTACGTCTGCTATTCCATATTGTCTCTGAGCCCACCTAGGACTGAACCCTGATACCAGTGCTGCAATATTCACTGAGCACTGACAGTTGTGGTCCAAAATTGAAACACATACACACAGACACACACACATGGACATAAACACACATAGCGGATGTGAGGGCAATGAAAGAGTCATTGTATTCAGGAGAAAACACGGATTTCTGCAGCATACAAACAAGAAAAAAACAGGAAAAGGGGACTTAAGGATCCTCGTTAAATATTTGGCTCTAGAATATGTCTTTACATGAGTGTTGGATATTTACCTTAAGTGTTTTAGGCTTGATCAATGAATTGCGAATTTTCCTCCCCCCCTCCCGCCCCAAGAAGTGGTTTTATGAGCACTTCCGATCCCTTGAGTTTATATTTAACTCAAAAAGTCAAGTCTTCTGGTGATTCAGGACTTTATGTAGTCATTTATTTGCATTTCTATTTCCCCTATAAACTATATAATCTATAATCTATCATTATAGAGCAATGTTCTTTGGTTCAAAACAACAAAAAAGTTAATGGTAAACTCTTAATTTTTGTGAGTTATTTGACTCTGAAATATATTTACTGCTGGGCATTCATCATAATTACTTGACTCAGGCTTCAGTTGCCATAGTTTCTAACTCCAGAAAGCTGGATCCTATTGAGAATCTCTGGATGGACCTGGGGCAAGGAGCAAAGCTACCCTGGTTTCAAGATGGGACGGCCTAAAAGTCATAAAGCACCATCTTTTTTCCAAGCCACCAGGACCGAAATGACCTGACGCTGTGGGGTGTGGGAAGCGAAACTGGCCTGAGCACTCCATGTGGAATTTTTGATAAAATCCCAGCCAGCTTTTAACCTTAGCTCCTGAACCCCAAAGAAGTAAGTTTTGGAATGTTTATTTCTTACTGTGTATGTCGAAATAACTGCAAATATTAATAAAAAGTAAATTTTCTTGTTTATATGTGCAAGCAGGGAAAGAGCAAACCACAAGGATGCTTGTGCGAATTCGCCCTGAGAGAATTTCTCAGTATAGTCTCAGGCAGTACGTCTCCTTGAGATAATTCCCCCCAAAGAAATGCCTCTGTTGAAATGCTTGACCTCTGTAAATGATAAATCAGAATACATTCAGTCCTGGACCTCGAATCCCCTCAGATGTTCTATAATTTTGCTAATCAGTTCTGAATTAAAGGTCCACAGTTCACTGTCCATTGGCCATTAATTGTTGTGTTCGCTATGTCTTTGTTTCTCTGGAGAGACAGAGCACCAAACACAATGTACCATGGGACCTACCAACTCAATATTATTCATTATCCATGGTTTAAAAGGAGACTCACTCTAGAAATTCCAGATGTCAGACACACATTATATGGTTCATAGTAAACACCCTGGATATTTGGATAATTTTGTGCTACAACATTGTTTACATGTGTTGTTGTTCTTGTTTTTTGGCTTTTCGGGTCACACCTCACAATGCACGGGAGTTACTCGTGGTTTTGCAGTCAGGAACTACTGTTGGCATTGCTCAGGGTACCATATGGGATGCCGGAGGATCGAACCTGGTCAGCCACATGCAAGGCACATGCCTTAGCCACTGTGCTATTGCTCCAGCCCTTTCGATGGTTTTCAGAGCTATTCCTGCACAACAGGAAAGAGTGCTGGATGAGACTCATGTGCTGATTTGGGGTTACAGTAAATCATGACCAGGATGTGTCCAGGTCCAGTGGGTCACAGCTGGGATTGTATTAGAAGTCCCTCTAATACAGGGACTTCTGGCGAGGTGGGGTTAGGGCTGGTTGTACTCCTCTCCAGTGCTCATGGCTCAGGCCTTTGCATGGAGCCGCCTGCAGATCTTCAAGAAAAAAAAAGCAGGAGATAGTGATATGACCTCTGCCACACACCATCCTCAGGCAGGAGAGTGAAAAATGACGCAAGTGCAGTGACAGGAAGCACAAGCTTCCCAGGCAGATAGTTTCTGATTGTTTCAGGAAGGAGAAGGGGATGTGACTCCTGGCCTGATTAAATGACTCTATGTTTGAGGCCACTGTTTTGTTTATTTTGTTGATTTGAATGGGCCATATTAGTGGTATTGAAGTATCACTGCTCTCGGGACTGGGGGACCATATGGGGTGCCAGAGGTCCAATGCTGATTAGAATTTTTTGAAGGTGTGGAAGGGGAGGGCACATACCCAGTGATTCTCAGGTTATTTCTGGCTCTGGACGCATCTGGCGGTGCTTGGGGAACCATAATGGACGGCGGGATCACCAGACCTACCTGCTGTGTACGGACCCGCTGTCCTCTTACTCCACCCTGCTGCTTTGTTTTCTTTCACGTTTATTTTTGTGCCACAGCAGAGTTGCCTTGGGCTTCCTCTTGGCTCTGTGCTCCAGATTCACCCCTGATAGACTTCAGGGGAACCCAGGTGTGCTGGTTATGTATGTACCCTGATGGCTACAAATATCTCAGGCCCCAGGACCTGTGTTTCTTTTTTTTGTCCTTCCCACTCTGAGAGCCTCACCTTCTCAGTCACATAGTCACATGTTCACAAGATGTGTGACCAGTTGTGGGCATGAGCCTGTTCCAGGGAGTTGGAGAAGAGAACCTTAGGATCGAATCACTTTTACCATCCTTGAGATGAATTTGGGCTGTCCCTTATAAATGTAAGGACTGCGGGGACGCGTTCACTTACTCCTCCTTATTACACATAGTAATATTCATAATGGAAGGAAAACATATATGTGTGCAATGAAGGAAGCCCTACATTATGGCCTCAAGCCTTAGAATCCCAGGAACATTGATCTTAGAGACAGACTACATATATAAGGTCTGTAGGAAGGCCTTCACTCAAGCTTGGTGTTTTACAAACCACAGAAAAAAATCATACCCTAAAGATACCACGTAGATGTCTGACATGCGGGAAGGTCTTCACTCTACCCTGTAGCCTTATTATGCATTTGAAAAGTCAAAGTGGAGAAAAATCTTATATATGTAAATAGTGTGCAAGACATTCACTCAATCCATAACCCTTATTAGCCATATGAAAATGCATACTTGAGAGAATCTTATGTTTGTAAATGTGGCAGGGCCTTTGCATACCTCTCAAGACTTTTAGACATCCTAAAATGCACACTAGATGAGTTGATCCCTACAATGTATCCCCACGTTCAGAGGAGTGCCCCTCGGGAAAACAAGGTGTTTTTTTTTTGCACCAGTAGTTTTGGGGGCCGCAGAAGTGCAGCCAAGAAGGAAGCAATCCACGTAGCATGGGACAAGCTTCCAGTGACATCAGTACTATAAGGGAAAGTACTTCCTGTTTATAACCTGGGCTTAGGCTTTAGCAGTGTCTCAGCATTTGAACTTCACCTGTACGTTAACTTGTAAATAATGGGTCTTGGTGATGGAAGTCAGGAGGTAGGTGACTAAAAAATAAATAAATAAATAAACATAAATAGGTTAAAAGTTCTTGAAGCAACAAAAAGCTTCAAAATTTCTTAGAGTTTTAAAAATCCTACAATCAAATATAACAATGTTCCCTCAAATTATCTACATCTATTGATATTGCAAGTTTGTCGTCTCATCAATTTTAATCCTAGAATTTTATTAGCAGTTGGGGATTTTTCTCTTCGTTAAATTAAATGCATACATACAAAACCACCCATTCCTCTGGACAGCCAAGTTTCGCCATTGTTACAGTCATTGCTCTGATTCTGTCTTGGTCCAGTGGCCCTGTTTTGAAGGGGTTTATGGCAGAGACAAACCATAAAGTTGCCGAGAATCATTTTAAATTCAAAATCAGGCAAACGTTTCTTCAGGACTTCCTGTGATTGCCTGGGCTACAACCTACAGTGCTCTGGCCTTACTCCAGACTCTGAATTCAGGAATCACTGCTGCCAAGGTCAGAGGACATTAAGATATGCCTCGGGTAAGCTGATAACATCCTGTACTATCACTCTGTCCCCCCCAAATAGAATATTTATAGTTGAAAAATAGAAACAGTTCATATCGTGGTCCTGTAAACAGCGTGGGTATAGGATTATTATACTATACAACACGCAAGACAAGATCGAGTGCTGGATGAAGCTCATACAGATGTGCTGACTGGGGATTTGAGTAAAAGAGCACGCAGAAGAGTCGGGGGCTAGGTCGACAGACCTGAGGCTCTGCCTTGTGCTTCCCTTGACCCAGAAGTGACCCTGGTCTCCAGGAGATATCTCTCATGCTCGTGTCCCTATCCACCCTGCGAGAGGGTGGCTGAAGGTTTGTCCATGATGAGTTCCTTTTTCTGCCCCCATGGCATAGCCACTTACAGGGGTTTGTTCACTGGGTGTGGTGGGGGCAGCCCTGGTTGAGGCCTGCAGGGGGCACTAATACTCCTACACGCATGGGCTCAGGGTCAGTCCCTGGCCAGCCTTGTAGGAAACTTCCTGTTGGGAAGTGTTCCAGGGCTCAGTTTCCTCTCCTGTAGCCCGAGCCCATTACTCCAGTCTGGTCAGACAGCCCAGATCCCAACTCATTTTGCGTCTGCAGGAGAGGAAGGATCTTCTGGCAGTGTCTTTCCCAGATGGGTCAGGGTTCTGGTGCTGGATAATTTCCACCGATCAGAGCATTTTCTGCTCCAGTGTTGAAACTTCTGGTCAAGGTTGGGAGATTGTGCTCCTCACTGGTGGTCACGGCTCTGACTTCTTTAGGTTTTGCATGGAGCTTATTTCAGATGCTCAGGAATTAGAGACAGGGGAAGATAGTGACACGCTGTCTGACTCACTGTCCCCATGTCAGAGGAGAGTGACAGGATGGCATGATGCAGTGACAGGAACAGACAGGCTTCCAGGTCCATCTGTTCCCAGCTATGTTAGGAGGGAGTCCTGCGATAGGGTTCCTGGCAGGGGTAACTGAATCCTGTTTCAGGCCACTTCCGTCCCTGTTTCTTTTGTTCTATTTACGTTGGATGGTGCTCAAGAAGTACTCCCAACTCAGTGCTCAGGGTCACACCGGTTTGACCTTGGGGATCGACTTGGGGATCTCGGAGATTGCATGCGATGCTGGTGATTCAAGAATAACCTCTTGGGTTTTGTTTTGTTTTGTTTTAGGAGCCTGGAGTCCAAGGTCTCAGAGAGTTCCACTTACCTTGTTCTGTGGGTCTTCAGTTGTGCGTGGGTCTCGGCCGGAGCTGCCACGTGGGTCCGGAAAGCGTCCTGGAGTGTGGCGACGGCTGGGTAGTGGAAGTAGTGTCCTTGGACTCCAGGCTCGGCGGACCCAGGGACAGAGCTTCTCTGCTTGCTCCCACCACCACAGGTGACAAAGGGATTCTAATCAGGAGCCCCACCCTACCCTGTCCTGTCTGCTTCCATCAACCACCCAGGGATCGAATTGTGCACAGGAGACCCACCCTACCCAGATAAATACCCCACTGGCAGATTTCCACTCTCGACACTACTTCCACTACCCAGCCGTCGCCACACTCCAGGACGCTTTCCGGACCCACGTGGCAGCTCCGGCCGAGACCCACGCACAACTGAAGACCCACAGAACAAGGTAAGTGGAACTCTCTGAGACCTTGGACTCCAGGCTCGGCGGACCCAGGGACAGAGCTTCTCTGCTTGCTCCCACCACCACAGGTGACAAAGGGATTCTAATCAGGAGCCCCACCCTACCCTGTCCTGTCTGCTTCCATCAACCACCCAGGGATCGAATTGTGCACAGGAGACCCACCCTACCCAGATAAATACCCCACTGGCAGATTTCCACTCTCGACACTACTTCCACTACCCAGCCGTCGCCACACTCCAGGACGCTTTCCGGACCCACGTGGCAGCTCCGGCCGAGACCCACGCACAACTGAAGACCCACAGAACAAGGTAAGTGGAACTCTCTGAGACCTTGGACTCCAGGCTCGGCGGACCCAGGGACAGAGCTTCTCTGCTTGCTCCCACCACCACAGGTGACAAAGGGATTCTAATCAGGAGCCCCACCCTACCCTGTCCTGTCTGCTTCCATCAACCACCCAGGGATCGAATTGTGCACAGGAGACCCACCCTACCCAGATAAATACCCCACTGGTAGATTTCCACTCTCGACACTACTTCCACTACCCAGCCGTCGCCACACTCCAGGACGCTTTCCGGACCCGCGCGGCCGCAAGCGGCCGCGCGACACATCATAAGGCACTAAATACCCATCTTCTGGAATTGTCGTACCATATTTGATAGGGTTCAAATATGGTAACACCTACAAGGGTGATTAGAGGCCACCCCAAAAGCCTCTATACCTCTCGGAAAGACTGGCAAGCTACCGAGAGTATTCCGCCCGCACGGAAGAGCCTGGCAAGCTATCCGCTGTGTATTCGATATGCCAAAACCAGTAACTACAACTGGTCTCATTCACCTGACCCTGAAGGCTTCACCGACATGGCAGCACTGAGAAGGATGAGAAAGGAGAGGCCGACAAAATCTCAAGGCCGACCTAGGCTGCCACAACGAAGGAAGACAAAAATGATCGTCTGTACTTTCAATGCACGTACGCTAGCATCAGATGCATCCATCGAGGACCTGATGGTACAAGCGCGAATGATCAAGTATGACATCATTGGTCTGACCGAGACAAGAAGGCACGAATCTCACCATGCTGTTTTCGACACCGGAGAAGAATTGATCCTCGGAACATGCGATAAAAGAGGTGTTGGAGGCGTCGGTGTCCTTGTCAACACAAACTTGGCCAAGAGCATTGATTCATTCGAATGCCTAACAACCCGAATTGGACGTTTACATTTGAATAGATGTGGCTCACTGCCTGCAGTTTCTATCTTCGTTGTCTACGCACCAACATCTCATTATGATGAAAGAGAAATCGAGAAGTTCTACATGGAGCTAGAGAAGTTCTATAAAGAAGACCACACCTTCTACAAGATCATTGTGGGTGATTTTAATGCCAAGATAGGACCGAGAAGATCAGCTGAAGAACTTCACATCGGGACCCATGGCCTAGAATGGAACGAACAGGGTGAGAGACTGTCTGAGTTCATCATGTCGACCAAGACCATTCATGGTAACTCACAGTTCCAGAAGGCAGAATCTAAACGATGGACATGGGAGTCTCCCGGTGGACGATTCCACAACGAAATAGACCACATCATATTCAATCGACGGTTTTGCCTGACTGATGTCGCTGTTGTCCCAAAATTTCGAACGGGATCGGACCACCGTCTCCTTCGTGCAAAATTCTACTTCACAGAGCGGGGAGAAAGGGCTGCAAAGTTCAAAAAGAGAACTCCCAGAATGACCACCAACTGGGAACTCTTTGGTACTATTGCGGCAACATGGGAAGATGCCATTGTTGACAACATTGACGAGGAATACGATCGACTGGTTCAGCACCTCCATGAATGTGCGAGGAACGCCAAGAGAGAGATAGCCACAAAAAGTCGCCTATCTTCGAAAACTCTTGAGCTAATTCGCCAGCGTGGTTTGGCGCATGCCTCAGGCAACCGCAAGCTAACGTCCGAGCTTGCAAAGCAGTGCAGAGATGCGATCAAAGAAGACCTCAAAGAGAGAAGAGCAGAAGTACTGATAGATGCGGCAGAAGCTGGGAAAAGTATTCGTAACGCCCGCCTGTCCTTCGCCAACTATAAGACCAAGATGACTGCCCTCCGACGTCCTGATGGATCCATCACATCCTCCAGAACGGCAATGGAGAAGATTATCCATGACTTCTACTCAAATCTCTTCGATAGCCATGTCCACTTGCCGACATACCAAATTCCACAGGATGGGTATGTCGTTCCTAACGTTCTCCCTTCTGAAATCCGACACGCCATTTCGTTGGTAAAGAAGCAAACAGCACCCGGCCCAGACAAGGTCAGACCTGAACACCTGAAGAACCTGCCGTCAGTACTCATCAATACACTGGCTCGGCTCTTCACTCGCTACCTGTCTGAATGCAAGGTTCCGTCCCAATGGAAAACCAGCAGGACCGTACTACTGTTCAAGAAGGGAGACATCCATGACATTGGCAACTATCGCCCGATCTGCCTATTGTCTGTCATCTACAAGCTGTTCACTCGAGTCATCCTGAATAGGATTGGCAGAACACTAGATGAAGGACAACCATGCGAGCAAGCAGGGTTCCGCAAAGGATTCAGCACCATCGACCATATCCACACGGTAACCAAGCTCATTGAGGTTTCTCGGGAGTTCAAGATGCCGCTCTGCTTAACGTTCATTGATTTAAAGAAGGCCTTTGATTCTGTTGAGACGGAAGCGGTCATTGAAGCCCTAGCCAATCAGGGCATTCAAGCCCAATACATCAGGATCCTCCGTGAGCTGTATTGCGGATTCACTACCAGGATCTCACCATTCTACAAAGAAGTGATCGTTGATGTCAAGAGAGGGGTGCGGCAGGGTGATACCATTTCACCGAAACTCTTCAGTGCCACCCTCGAGAACATCATGCGACGACTGGAATGGGAAGGAATGGGAGTGAAGATAGATGGTCGGCAACTACACCACCTCCGCTTTGCTGATGACATTGTTTTAATAACACCAAACATCAGCCAAGCGGCACAAATGCTGGCCGACTTTGACCGTGAGTGTGGAAAGGTAGGACTACAGCTGAATCTTACGAAGACAATGTTTATGAGAAACAGCCTTGTTCCTGACGCCCCATTCGCTCTCAATGGAACGACCATCTCCGAATGCAACAGCTATGTGTACCTAGGTCGAGAGGTCAACATGACAAATGACCTGGCACCCGAGCTGCGCAGGAGGAAGAGAGCGGCTTGGAACGCCTTCAAGAACGTCGAAGAAATAGCTAAGAGGACGAAGAACCTCCGGCTCCGGGCACATCTCTTTGATTCCACTGTTCTTCCTGCATTAACATATGCCTCAGAGACCTGGGCCCTACGCAAACAAGATGAGAACGCCATTCAGGTCTCCCAAAGAAGAATAGAAAGAGCTATGCTTGGAATAACACGTTTCACTCAAATGAGAGAACGAATCCGGAGTTCTGACATCCGTCGACGATCAAGGATCAGGGACGCTGTCTCATATGCCAAGGTGTCGAAAATCAGATGGGCTGGTCACGTAATGAGATTTAAAGATGACCGTTGGACTAGAGCTGTTACTGATTGGATTCCACGGGATGTCAAGAGACCGCGTGGCCGCCCACCTACCAGATGGTCAGACTTCTTTGTCAAGATCATGAACGATCGGTTTGAGGCCCTCCATGTTCCCGGAGCGAAGAGATGCCATTGGGCTACACTAGCACGCAACAGGGACAAATGGAGACGTTACTGGCGCCCGCTCGAGCAAATCGACGACTAACGGGAAGTTAAGTGATTAAGTGTGATTAAGTGTTTTAGGAGCTGATAGGTAGCCACACCCCATGATTCTTGGGATTATTCCTGGCTCTGCACTCCAACATTGCACCTCAGAGTTCTTGGTGCACCATATGGACAGCAGGGATCGCCAGCCCTACCCGGTTTCCTGGACCCACGGTACTGTTACTCCATCCTGCTACTTTGTTATTTTTCATTTTTGTTTCTCTGCCACAGTGTAGATGCTCATGGCTTCCTCTTGGCTCTGTTCTCTAGATTCACCCCTGACGGTCATCAGGACCCAGGGTATGTAGGCTCTGTATGGGCCCTGGCATATGTCTCTGTGACTCTGTCCCCAGGACATGTGTTTCTCCTGTTTTGTCCTTCCCGCTCTGAAGAGTGTTGCCTGCTCAGTAACACAGTTTCATGTTCAGTTACTGCAGTGTGTGTGGTTCAGAGCATGTGTCTGTCCGTGGGAGAAAAGGATGCCTGGGGCCGTCAGTGCCATTGGGGTCACTTTTCCTGCCCAGAGGTAATTTGGGGAGGCTTCAATACTGGAACTACAGGCACTTATGCCCTCACATAGCTTGGAGTCACTCACTGACATTGTTTGTCTCTGTCTCATCCCTGGAACATGAAACAGGGAATGTGGGATACGGCCTTGTGGGAGAGGGGGCGTCTAGTGTTTGGTTCCAACCCAGTGTTGCTTTGTGTGGTCCTGTTGGGTTTCTGCTCAGGTGTTACCCTGTGCAGTGTTCATTGTATTTATCCCTGGAAGGTCTACATGCAAGTCCAGAACCTGTCTCGAACCTGTCCAGAACCTGCAGGAACTTTCTAGAATAATGTTGTTGTAGCAGATCTGGCTCCCTGGGAGGGATTCCTGGGATCATTAGCAGAAATGGGGAAACAATTAACTTTCCCGACCTGAAAGTACCTGGTGAGAACTATGTGGTGTCTGGCCCTTTAAAACTCTGACCTGAAGTGTAGGTGAGGTCACAGAGCCCTGCCTTTCCCTGGGGACTTGCTGGTACAAATCCTGAAGCCTTTAGCCTTGACACAGATGCTGTAGAATCTGCAGATTCATGATCAGGCTCAGGGCTGCAGCACCCTAAGGGCAAGAGACTCTGTTCCAGTCCATCCTATTCATTGGCGGTTGTGATGGGACGGGGCCTTTTTGGAAGCATGGTTCACGCAGGTGGGCGGTTTAGGCCCATGAAATTTTAATTTTGGGGTTTGTTTTAGTTGTTTTTATGTTTTGCGGGGGAATGTGAGAGAGGACACACCCTAAGATGCTCACTCCTGGCTCTGTGCTCACAAATCATTCCTGGTGGTGCTCTGGGATTTGGGATGCTGAGGCTTGATTGGGGTGAGGATGGCAAGCATCTTACCTGCTTTACTGTCTGTCTGATCCCAACATTGATGTTTTTTTCCAGATGAGGAATTTAGACTCATCTTCAGTTACGAAAAATCCTCTATGCTTCATCTCTCCCTGACTGGGCGATCCCTGGATACTGGCTCTTGGGGTGAGTACAGCAGGTCAAGGGTTTAATTTTTCTCTTTCTTGAAGGAAGATGCTCTTTTTGTGGGGAGAGGGAGCTTTGCTCAGGGGTCACTCCTGGCTTGCTGGGAAGAAATTTACTTCGAGAGGGCCAGAGGTATGGTACAGAAGTAGGGTGCTTGCCTTGCATGCAGCTAACACAGATTTGATCAGCAGCATCCCAATAAACCACAAACATTCCAGGACAGATCCCTGGATGCAGAGCTAGGAGTACTCCTGACACTGTTGGTTCTGGCTCAGACAGACACACACACACAGACACACACACACACACACACACAGGAAATATCTGAAAGCAGAGAAAGAAGTGTGCTCCTGCAGCACACAAAGCTGGGAACCAAGGTTTTAAGGACCCACTGTTTGACTCTTGAAATATTTTGTGCTACAATTTGTCATCATACGTGGATTTTTTCCCTCTGTTTGGATAGAGTTTACTGTTTGTCGTTGCTGTACTTTGGGGGCACACCCTACAGCACTCAGGCCTTTCTTCTGCTCTGACCTCAGGGATCACAGCTGTTGGGGTCCCTCGACAGTCGGGTGCCTGAGTAGAGGACTTGGTCAGCCCATTGCAAGCTGATCATCCATACCTGCTGTGTCATCACCCAGTCCTCCAAGGTAGGATATTTATTATAGTTCAAAGGTAGACACACATCACGGTCTTTAGTCAACGGCCTGCATTGTAAGATGATTTTGCTGTAAAACATGCTGTGTGTGTGGTTTTCAAGTATATTGCTGCACAGCAGGAGCGAGTGCTGGATGAGGTTCATGCCAGTGTGCTGATTCAGGGTAGCTGTATTTCAGCACCAGACGAACAAGGGTCCTGCGGGATGTGCTGGAGCCTTGAATTTAGCTGCCCAGGGTCCAGGAATGACCCTGGTCCTCAGGAGAGAGCACCCAGTCGCATGGCCCTGTCCTGCCCTGCGGGGGAGAGAATGAAGTTTTGTCCATGCAGAGAGCCTGTGGCTACTCCCATGGCAAAGCCACTTTCAGGCGTTTGGTCAGCTTGATGTCGGCCTACAGGTGGTGCTGATGCCCTGCGCAACTGGGCTCAGAGTCAGCTCCTGGATGAGGCTGTGGCGACCTTCCTATGGGGTCTAGCAAAGAGTCCCAGGGCTGAGTCAGACACTGAGCCCAGGGCTCCTCTCTCCACAGGCATCCCGGATCCCGAGCTGCTTTTCCTAAGTAGTAGAGGAAGGAGCATCGGGCAGTGTTTTCCCCAGGTGGGGGCTGGTAGGTGTGTATCCAGCTCCAGTGCAGGGATTTGCAGTCAGAACCCTGGGGGCTGGGACCCGCTTTGGTGCTGACGGCTTTGACCTTTCCCCCAGGTCTTTGTCCTGAGCCTCCTGCTAACAGATGCTGGAGACATGGTGACGCACCGTCTGCAGGTATGGGAGAATGACACGATGACATACTGTAGTGACAGGAGCACATTTTCAGAAGGGAGCCCTCAATGTGGCTGCTGACAGGGGTGCCCAACACTCTCCTGTTTGAGGCCACGTTTGTGTCTGTTTGTTCTGTTCTGTCTTTGGCGCCATGCCCAGAGGGTGCTCCATGAGTACCCCCAGCTCACTGCTCAAGGATGCCTGGGGCCGTCAGTGTCATTGGGGTCACTTTTCCTGCCCAGAGATAATTGGGGGCGGCTTCAATACAGGAACTACAGGCACTTTATGCCCTCACATAGCTCTGAGTCAGTCACTTGCTGACATTGTCTGTCTCCGTCTCATCCGTAGAACATGGAACGGGGAATGTGGGATATGGCATTGGGGGAGAGGGGGCGTCTGGAGTTTTGTTCCAACCCAGTGTTGCTTTTTGTGGTCCTGTTGGGTTCCTGCTCAGGTGTTACCCTGTGCCGTGCTCATTGGATTTATCCCTGGAATGGCTGCATGCAAGTCGAGAACCTGTCTCGAACCCGACCAGAACCTGCAGGAACTTTCTAGAATAATGCTGTTGTAGCAGATCTGGCTCCCTGTGAGGGACTCCTGGGATCATTATCAGAAATGGGGAAACAATGAACTTTCCCGACCCTATGTGGTGTCTGGCCCTTTAAGACTCTGACCAGAAGTGTTGGTGAGGTCACAGAGCCCCGCCTCTCCCTGGGGTCTTTGTGGGCGGAGCAATCTCCACCCTGTTTGTTGCCTGGTGAGGAGCGGGGGTGGGGCGGGAAGGGGGCGGCCAGGGCGCAGGGGCTTCGGATAGGGCCAGTTTCCTCGCTGGCCTTGGACTGAGAGTGAGTGGTCGATCTGGGAGCAGCCCTGAGCCTCCGCCGTCTCCCCACCGCGGGACGCCCCCAGCGCCCGCCTTTTGGAGAGGTTTGTCTGTCTACTCATTTCTATTGTAGCGCATCGCATAGAGGGGAGGGAGTTTTTTATTTCGGAGGCGCGTGAGGAGGGGGCGTAGGTCCCAGGCAGTTGGGCTGCCAAGTAAGGTGGAAGGTTGGAGAGAGAAAGTCGTTCGGTCGGAAAGTGTCAGGAACAACGGAAATCAGGACCACCAGAAGAGCAAGAGTTTCCTTCTCAGGTTTGTTTCACATTGTGCGTCCTGGTGGCCCTGGCCAGGGCGGCCCCATGGGGTCGGGGGCACGAGACCCTCGCCCTCCCCCCCAAGCCATCGCTCTGGCCCCCAACCGGAGAGGAACGTGCTGGAGCCCGAGGGAGCCCCAGCTTGCCCGCAAGTCTCATGGCCCTTGCGGGACCACCACAGCTTTGGCTCTGCGCCAGGGACCCTCGAAGCCCGGGGGCCTCACCAGGGGTGGGGCGTGGGGACATCTCGAGAATGGCCCCCAGCTGCCTACCCACATCCCCCACGTTCCAGGCCGACTTTCGTGTCTAGGCGGGTTGAAAAGGAGTCAGAGATAAGGGGTTTCCCTCGGCAAGGGAACCCGGGGGGCTCATTCTTTGGCCTTTGGTGCGAGAGGGCTGGGGCCTCACCTGGCGTGTTCAGGGGGGTCTCCTGAACCTTCCCTCAGGAATCGGCCCTGGCAGTGTTCGGTGTACCTCGTACCCTGGTGAGCAGCGTGAAGGCGCAGCAGCAGCACCCCGCTGCCTGGTGGGGGGAGGAAGGCGCTGGGTGCATTTCTCCTGTGCTTGGGGCTCAAGAACATTGGGCCCAGCGTTTGCTTGTCACTTGTTGCTGGTTCAGCCATGAGGCTCGGAGGGCTTTTTCTTTTCATTTCTTTTTTCCCCTTTGTATTTTGTTTGCTTTTAGGTCCACGCCCTGTGATGCTCATGGGGTTATTTCTGGCTCTGCACTCTGACCGCTCTGGGTGCTGTCCAGGGGACCCTATGAGATCAGGATCACGATCACGACCATCCTGTAGTTCGTCGATTGCCTCGAGCAGGCCCCTTCGTCCTAGCCCTGAGATGTTCTTAAAAATTGATTAAAGGATCTTTCAGGGTTAGGAGAATGAGACCCATCTTATGAGATGCTGGGGAATAAATCCAGGTTGTCCGCCTGCAAGTCGGACGCATCTGGCGCCATTTCTCCTACCCCAGTGTGCTGAGTTTGAAGAGGAGTCAGGGCTGAGGGCTGGCAGGAGGGGGGATGGGGGAGCATCAGGGCTGGGCCAGAGAGCGTCCTTCAAACAAAAGTGCAGTCTTAGCAGGAAGTAGCCGAGGCACTTCGAGGCTGTGTCCCAAGGCCTCATGCTGCATTCTAGGATCACCACTGGCCACCGCACCTTTATTTGTTTTATTGAATTATGTAGTTTGTGGGTACAGCTGGCAGTGTTGATGAGTTACTCCTCCTGCCTCTTCACTCAGGCCCCCAGGAAAACTCCTGGCCCTGACGCCTGTGTTTCCAGCCTGGCTGCACAACCTGTGGTATGGCGGTGCCTGCAAAATAGCTTTTGCCTTTTACAGTAAGTAGTGAATGAGTGAACCTACAACAAAGCTAGTTGGGGCCTGACTGCTAGTACGGTGGGGACTTTCTTAATGTGCACTCGGCCGACCTGGTTCAGTCACGTGTCCCAAACGTCACCGAGTCTGGTCAGAAAGCAAAACCTGACCATCTTGTGTGCATTGCCATGGAACTCACACCCATGGTCAAATCAGATCTTCTGTTTGCTCTGGGCCTGTTTGGATTGTGAGAACCATCGCGATGTTGTCCTGCCCTGAGAACACACTGCCTCATTCATTTCTTTCCACAAATTCTTAGTCTTCTGTTGCGTTTCATTGCATAACTCAAACTGCAGATTCAGGTTTTGACATTGCAGCAATTTGATTTGAGAGTGGAGTCACTGGGTATGAGTCAGCTGGTAAAATTTACACATTGGGGACAGATATTATGCTGGAGGGGATCAAGGATGTGATTTTGATGGTGGATGACAGGGCACTGCAGAGAAGAAATCTAGAGCCTAATGCTTGGCGTAGAGGCCCTTGCTTCGCTTCCCTGGGTGGTGAAATCACTGCTCAAAACAGAAAGAAATTTCTACTTTTTCCTTTGAACAAAATGTTTATTTCTATTTCTTCCATTTGATCGAAACTGGTAATCGCTTCAAAACAACTAGTTTGGGGTTTGGGGGGGGTGGAGCGATAGATCACTTGGTGTAGACTTGGTTTTTACGCGACCGGCCCGGGTTTTATTCCTGGCGTCCCTTTTGGTCCCCTGAGGACCACCATGAGTAATTCCTAAGTGCAGAGACAGGAGTAACCCCTGTGCTTCACAAGGTGTGACCCAAAAAGCCAAAACTGAAAAAGAAAACCAGTTTGAGGGCACTAGTGTCAGCGCACTGAGAAGGAGAAAGGTTTGCATCCATTTGCTCCCCTACAGACCCTCCAGGAGTGATCCCTGAGCACTGCTTGGTGTGTCTCTAAAGAAGACAAACTTCAAAATAAAAGGACCAAAAAAAGGATCGATCCTGAGAGCCATCCATTTTGGTGAGATGTTTTCAATGGCCCCCGTGGCTCGTCGTGTCTGCAGGGATGCAGGGTTGCCTTCACTCCATGCATCAGGCGCTCCACACTGAGCTCCACGCTGAGCTTGAACTGAACCCTGACTGGAATCTATTTTATTTTCTCTTGGAATGGTGTGTCAGCTTTCTGCTGTCACTGTCGCTGTCCTCCCATGGTTCATCGATTTGCTCGAGCGGGCCCAGTAAGGTCCCCCGTTGGAGACTTGGTTGTTATTGTGTGTGGCATGTCGAATACATCACGGGGAGCTTGCCAGGCTTTGCCGTGCGGGCGAGATACTCTCGGGAGCTTGCCGGGCTCTCCGAGAGGGGCGGAAGAATCGAACTCAGGTCGGCCATGTTGGCTGCGTGCAAGGCAAACGCCCTACCGCTGTGCTCTCTCTCTCTCTACCGCCTTCTGCAAAGGGAGTTATTTCCACGTGTGTCTGTTTGAGTTAAAAAAAACACTGAACATATGGGGCTTTTGTAGTGCATTATTAACGAGGGACAAGGTCAGTGGCTCAGGCCTCCGTTAGTCTCGTGGATAAAGTAAAAAGTGGCGGCCCCTCGTAGAAGGGGTACTCTGAGGGCCAATTTTGTGGCAGGACACAAGCATCCTCCCGTTAGCATCCCAGAACTCTCAGTCTCCACGTTGTTAGTAGCGGGACCATTCGTACCTGGGAGGTGCTTTCGTGCTTGCTCTCTCACTGGGTTCCTGACATCCAGGCAGTTCCTGGGGTGCAGTAGAGGCTTCAGAGTGATGCGGAGCTTAGGGCGGTGCAGTGGGGTCTGTACACAGTACAGGGGTTGTGGGATTGAGTGTGTCCTTGTTGCATTTTGGCATGGGGCTGAGCACTGGGGCTACAGGCCTTGGGGTTGCGGAACCCACCAAGGGCTAGGGGCTTGAGTGGCCAACACTCTCAACATGGGACTTGCCGGTACAAATCCTGAAGCCTTTAGCCTTGACGTAGATGCTATAGAATCTGCAGATTCATGTTCAGGTTCGGGGCTGCAGCCCCATAAAGGCAAGAGACTCTGTTGCAGACCGTCCTATTCATTGGCGGTTGTGATGGGGCGGGGCCTTTTTGGAAGTGTGGTTCACGCAGGTGGGCAGTTTCGGCCAATGGAATTTTAATTTGGGGGTTTGTTTTAGTTTTTTATGTTTTTGGGGGGAATGTTAGAGAGGACCCACCCTACGATGTTCACGCCTGGCTCAGTGCTCAGGAATCATTCCTGGTGGTGCTCTGGGATCTGGGATGCTTAGGCTTGATTTGGGTGAGGAGGGTAAGCATCTTATCTGCTTTACTGTCGGTCTTATCCCAACATTGATGTTTTTTTCCAGATGAGGAATTTAGACTCATGTTCAGTTACGAAAAATCCTCTATGCTTCATCTCTCCCTGACTGGGCGATTTCAGGATACTGGCTCTTGGGGTGAGTACAGCAGGTCAAGGGTTTAATTTTTCTTTTTTTTTTTGAAGGAATATGTTCTTATTGTGACGGCGGGGGGGGGGGGGGCGGAGGAGCTTTGCTCAGGGGTCACTCCTGGCTTGCTGGGAAGAAATTTACGTTGAAAGGTCCAGAGGTATCATACAGCAAGTAGGTTGATTGCCTTGCATGCAGCTAACAGAGATTTGACCAGCAGCATCCCAGTAAACCTTAAATATTCCAGGATAGATCCCTGAATGCAGAACTAGGAGTTCTCCTGACACTGTTGGTTTTGGCTCAGACACACACACACAAACACACACACGAAATATCTGACAGCAGAGAAAGAAGTATGCTGAGTCTGTTGCATGCATGGGAAACGTCTCTTTTGTTTCACCAGCCACCCTGTGGTCGCTCTGACTGCCCTAAACCGCTGTGGTCTCTGCATTGTGAGTGGTGGGGTCACTCGATGATAGTGTACAGGAATGGCGGCCCCTCACCCGGGACACACCGAGTGCTCCTGACGAAAGCTGTGTCTTACTTATTAATTGATTTTTAGGAAACAGTCACTGTCACTGTCCTCCCATTGTTATTGATTTGCTTGAGCGGGCCCAGTAACATCTCCATTGTGACACTTGTTACTGTGTTTGGCATATGAAATATGTCACTGGTAACTTGCTGGGCTTTGATTTTCAGGTGAGATACTCTTAGTAGCTTACTGGGTTCTCTAAGCATGGTGTAGGAATCGAACCTGGGTTGGCTGCATACAAGTCAAATGTCCTACCCGCTGTGCTATTGATCAGAGGAGATTTTTCTGAAGATAGCTTTTTTTTTTTTGTGTAAGGAGGACAGTGGCCTTGCATGTAGCCAACCTTGGTTCGAACGTCATGACCACATAGGATACTGGGAGCACGGCCAGATGTGATCACCGCAGAACTTGAAAAGGAAACCCCAAGTGGTCAGAAAAGCATGGAGTTAGGGAAGAAAATGAGCTTGAAGAGGAAAGGTGTGCTGAGAAAGTTTCTGAAACAATGGAACAAACGAGAAAGTAATTTCTTTTAAAATTATTGTTATTTCTTAGCAAGAAGGAATTAAGGAAATAGTGAGCTCAAATTTGAATTCTCGACCGTGTGTTAAATGAGAGTTAGTGAATACGCTCTGTAAATTATTCTTTTAATGATGAAAATACTGGGCTATTAATGTCAGTGACTTCAATGGGCATAAGAAAATTTTAGCTAGAATGTTCCAACTTAGCTTCTCAAAGACCTGGTTACTATTTATAGACATAGTATAAGATGCCCCCCCCCCCACCCCGACCCCTGTTTTCAGTCACAGTGCACACAGTGCAGGATTTTCCCATTTTGGCTGCTTAGAGGTGGAGGCAGGGGATCTTTTGGGGATTATCTCCAGAATAGCTTGTTGCTGGCCACCTTTCATTCCTTAGACTGAACCATTGGCTCCCTCAACTTGATCGATTTATTTCAGTTAATTCCGTTTTAGTTGTTTTATTTATTTTTTTAGTGGGGGATACACCTTGCTATACTTGGTTACACGTGATGGTGCTCAGGGAACCATATGGGATGCCAGTAGTCAAATCTGTTTTTTCTGCTTGCAAGACAAGCACTTCTCCCGCTGTACTATGTCTCCATCCCCATTGCACAGAAAAATTTTGATTTATTATTGTCTTTTTATATTGTCAATTTTGACTCACAGCACTCAGTGCTCTGTGCTAAGTTTAGCATCTGAGCTCAACATTGTTGCTGGCACTGCTTGGGTACCCTAACTGCTTTGGAGAACTGAATGTGTTTTAGCAGCTAGAAAGAAAAGCATCTTATGTACTGTCTCTGCTTACCCTATTTAATTTTTCTACAGAAAAAAATATTTTTTTATCTGCCAAGTTTCTTAGCAGAGCCCTACCCATTGACCATCTCTCCCAGACAAGGTGCGGGTACACCTAGTAGGGCGCTTGCCTTGCACGTAGTTTGCCTGATTTCAATCCCCATCATTTCATAGGGTCCAATGAACACAGCCAGGTGTGGCGCAAAGCCCCCCACAGAAAAAAGTCTCACTCCAGAATTTGTCATGACAGTGGAGCATTCTTTGAACATCTTTTTGGGCTTTGTGAATATCACTCCTGTCTGTTCTCTTTTTTTTTTTGCTTCTTTTTGATTTTTTGATTAGACCCAGCGATGCACAGGGGTTACTCCTGACTCTGTACTCACAAATTAGTCCTGTTGGTGCTCGGTGACCATATGGGATACTGGGAATTGAACCCGGATTGTCCACTTGTAAGGCAAACACTACCTGCTGTGCTATCACTCCAGCTCCCTTTTTGCTACAAACTTGACGATGGTCAGGGACTCTGCCCCTCTGTCCAGATGTCCTTGAGATTCCATGTACCCCACCTTAAACCACATGATACACCGTTTGAGCTCCTCTTTCCGGGTCTATCTCACTACAAGTGGAGCAGATGAGGTGGGATTTGGGGCCACATCTGACAGTGCCAAGAGGGCTGCAGCCTGCTCTCTGTTCATAGTACTGGTGGACATTGGGTACCAGGAAAGGCCCCCCTGGGCTTTCAGCTGGCTGACAATCCACCCCAGCCTGGTGTGCTTTCTCCTGCCCTCAGTTGATATGTTCATTGTAAGTTCTTGGTTGTGAACATTCTGGAATATTTTAACTATTAAGCCCGAAGCTATCGGTTTCCAAGCAGCAAGATAGAAAGAGACATGAACTTGATAATGCGAAGGCAGTAGGAGTTGTAATCCAGTATACTGGAGCCAACTATCTTGGCCTCTTGATAGGGACACCGACGTCAGGTAGCAGTTTATATAGGGTTTGATTACATAAGCAGTGCATTTTGTATAGTTTCAGAAAAAACTTAGCTAGTCAGTTGTATTGGGATGTGTCTAGGCTAACAGTGGTGAGGCAGTAGTTAAAAATTTGTTTTCCATAATCATTCATGGATACATAAGCTCTTTCTTTTAGGGTTAATAAAAGACAATTTCTGGGACATTTTGACTAGGGCCATAATGATTGATTGAGCCCACTGGCAGGGCCCAGGAACTTTCCCAGGTGGGTTCAGGTTGGCTAATTGCACATTGTTCCATTTCTGGGAAGCCGAGACTGTTTCAATTCCAGGAACTTGGGGCCTCACTGATTTTGCTGAGTTCTGCCGCCATAACAGGTGTCAGTTTTCCCCTTCCACAGCAAAACACTGACTGCAGGGAAGTAGTTGGAGGTTCTGAGAAAAATTACAGACTTTTCACCATTGAGATTTCTTTTAGGCCAAGTGTAATATTTCTTCTCCCTTTCCTTACACAAAATCACATACCAAGGGCGTAAAATCATATAGTCTGTTAAAGCCTTGCTTGTGAGCTCTGAGTCCTGCCTGGTGTGGCCCCCAAGCAAAGACAAAGTAAAGAACTGACTCTCGAGAATATACTGCTGGATTCCTAACCTTTGCTGTAGCCACGTAACTGCCTCTTTGCTTTTATTTGTGTGTAGGAAGGGTAGGGGATTTGGGATTTCTGCCAGACCCAGCGGTGTACCTGCCCCTTGGTTCTGTGATGCAGAATAGGTTATGTGGATTGTGCTGCATTTATATTTTGTTTTTATTTTTTCTTGGTTTTGGGTCTCTGCCTGGCCTTACTTGTACTGTTGCTCTGGCCTCCTTTTAGGTGGTTCTTTTTTTCCTTTGTGTTTTGTTTTTCGGGCGCCACCTCTGGTGGTGCTTAGGGCTGACATCCTGACTCTGTCTGTGCTCAGAGTCTCTCCTTTGGGAACCAAGGGTAGTGTTGGGAGTCAAGTTCAGGTCAGCTGGGTGGGTGCAAGCAGCACTTTCCCCACTGCCCAGTCCTGCCCGTGGAGTGGGGGTGCTGTTGGTGAAGGAGGGAGTGGGCATGGGAAAGCCATTGTGAGGGCAGCTCAGCCCAAGTGTCTCCGTCACGGGTGTTTCCACATTCAGGGCTCATGCTGGCATCCGGGTGTCACTTGGAGGCTGGTTTTTTATTGCAGTAAGAAGAAATGGGAACTGCCCCCTGGAAAAAAATGCCTGTTGTCAATAAGAGCTACCTGTGGGTTTTGGCATCTTTGGATTTGGGAGATTTCTTGGGGCTCAGAACCTTAAAAATTGATAGACCTGGGCTGACTTCTCTGAGAATTGTTGGACCGTCTGGTCGGTACACAGAGCAGCCCAGGCCTGTGGTGTTACTAGAACTAAGGTGTGTTTTCCTGGTACCCAGACAATCATTTAGACAGATGGACACGTTTCCAGATTTACTCTGGTAATGAAAATCCAGTCCTATGTACAAGAGTACAGGATGTTTGGAGGCCCTGTGATAATTTGCATTACATTTGTCCCCATTTTTTAGCATTTTTTCACAGATCCCCCAACACATCAAGTGGTTCTCTGCAGGAGGTGGGAGGTGGCTATTCCCAGTGCCCAAGCCTTGCAGATTGAAACTGGCCCCAGATGTGCCAGGGGCTACCGTGCTTCCCCCTTCGGTGCTCAGGCATCCGTGCAGTGATGGTGTTGAGGGTCATACTCAGGCCTTCCGCGTGTTCAGCAACTGCTCTATCACTTAAGGTACCTCATCGGCCCCTGTTAGCATCTTTTTCAACATATTATTTTGAAAACACGACAGATTTTCAGGAAAGTTGCAAGGATTTGAGGGGGAAATATTCTCTTCCCCCCCCCCCCTTTTGGTCTTGGGGCCACACCGGATAGTGCTCAGAGTCCTCACTCTGGGCTCAAGAGTGACCCCTGGTGGTCCTCGGAGGACCATATTCAGTCAGGTGATTGATTGATTTTGCTCTTTGGGTCACACCTGATGATGCACAGGGGGTACTCCTCGCTCTGCACTCAGAAATGACTCCTGGCGGTGCTCAGGGGACCACCTGGGATGCTGGGTATCGAACTCGGGTGGGCCACGTGCAAGGCAAACGCCCTACCCGCTTTGCTGTCGCCCCAGCCCCTGCGGTCAGGTGATTTCAGTCGGGCTGGGATGGATGCAGGTTAACTCCTCCACTGCCTCTCCAGTCCCCTTTGCTTTCTCTCATCCCACACTTGCTTGATCATGGTCAGTCTGTGAGTATTTTTTGCTTTCTCCTTCAGTTATTTCAGAGCCGATGTGGTGAGTCAGGTCCTTTTAGACCGGAGTGTTTCAGATCAGATCAGATCAGAGTGTTTCCTGAGAGTAAGGATTCCGGTTCGTATTCATGGTACAGCTTCTTACGTTGTTGCAGTAGTTGAATCTGCAATTCATCTTCAAGGTTGCTTGCGGTCTTGGTAATTCTCTTTCTGTTTCTCTTGTGGGTTTGGAGTAAGGATGCATACAGTGCTTCTTGAGTCCTGCAGTGCTGGGCATTCCCTGGGGTACCCTGATAGTGGGGTCGAAGGGGCCTTTTTGGCTGCCCCTGTTGTGTGGGGGTCATGCAGTTGCAGGGATTGAGCTGAGTTGACCATAAGCAAGGCAGACTCTTTGACCCCATTAACATCTTTTCTCTGGCCATGAGTGCTGTCTCTGGCCTCAGAATAAAAAAGTACGTCTAGGGGGCCTCCCTTGCAGTGTTTTTGCTGTTGGTTTTGGTTCGTATTTTTCCTTTTTAGGCCCCACCATGGCTTGGGGGGGGAATCCAATGGGGTGCCAGGGGTTGAATTGGGGTCAGCACGTGCAAGGCAAGTGTTGTACCGCTGGCCTGGTGCCTTCCTCTTGTGGGGCTTTAGTTAGTGCCTAGGGCTCTGACGGTTTGATGCTCAGGTTGGTGGGATGGTTCTCCTTGGTCCAGCAGTTCCGGGGCCTTCCGTCCTCGATTGCATTCTACCCTCTCGGCTCTCTCTGGGACTAACTGTGTTTAGTCCTGTTGAAGGATCTTTCCTGACAAATGGGCAATTCTCTTGCAAACTTTCAGTTGGTAAAAGGCAGAATCCTTTCTCAGTGTCCTCACAGGCATTTCACAGACTGTTCAGGAGAACACAGGCCAGTTATTCACAGGAGCCTGTGGATCACGGCCTCTCGGGGTTCTTTGTGACTCGTGCACAGCAGATGGACAAATCAAGAGCCCCTCAACTGTGGCTGGGAGTATCCTCTCTGGGGGAAAGGGGGGTGCACGGGGAGTACCACCTGCTCTGCTGCGGGTGTGGCGTGTTCTAGAAATGTGCATCGGGGAGTGTGGTTGAGGGCTGCTCTAGCCTTCCCATTTCCTCCTGCGTGGGCACTTGTCTCAACTGTTGTAAGAGCAGGTCAGGCAGATTGGAATCTTCTGCAGTTGTGGTTTTGTCTGTGTTTTGAAGCTCACACCACTTTTTTCTTCACACCTCTGTGGTCCTTGCCTGTGGCCAGAGCAGTGGGCAGAAAAGCCTTTTGGTGACAGAGGTGAACTCTGGTGCCTCCTGTGCTCTCCTGCAGTCCCCACTGTTCTCTCTTCCTGTTCTCTCTGTCAGTGTTTTGGGGTCACACCCACCTCAGTGCTTCTGGTCATTCCTGGCAGTGCTGGAGGACCATGAGATGCCTGAGATCATGAGAGCATGGGCGTGTCGTGGCGAATATGTAATGGCAAGGCAGATGCCTCACAGGCAGGGCATGGCCAAGGCTATGTGGGACAGGAGCAGCCCGGGGCTCCATCTCCTCCTGTCTGTCCCCAGACCTCCAAGTGCCCAAGTCTGTCGCCGGGAGGCAGGGACAGATTCTGCCTTCGGAGGCACAGGCTGTGTGTGTGTGTGTGTGTGAGAGAGAGAGAGAGAGAGAGAGAGAGAGAGAGAGAGAGAGAGAGAGACTGGGGGGATGAGGGGCGGGGCGTTCCTAGCAAGGAAGGTGAAGTCCCTTGGGAAGGGAAACGATTTGCTCCCTGGCTCCCTGCCTGTCCAGACCAGTTGGGAATAGCCTGCTGAGGCTGGAGAAAGGGGTTCTGTCCGGGGAATCACCCCACAGCACTCCCACGGGGCCTGCGTGCCCAGACCTTCCAACTGGTGGTCACAGATCATCTGGGGACAGGACTTGGGGGTGTATCCTGAGACTCTCCTGCTTGTCTCGGAGCTTCTGGGATCCTGGGATTCCATGACCACACACTGCAGCGATGGGGTGCGGGTCTTCAGCTCCCTTGAGCCCTCTCCCTTCCCATCTCTCTTCTTCTGCTGCATCTCCGAAGTGTTCGGGGCCCCATTTCTCCCCACCCTGTCACATGAGGGCTGGACAGCCACATCTGGGTCTACAGGAGCCTGCCCTGTGGCCTACTGCCAGCCCTGCTGTCCCCCCTACCCTGGCTCCTCTTGGGGTTCAGTCCGTGTCCATGCTGCTTGGCTGCTAGCTCTGTTCCCCGAGTCCCTCTGTCGCTACTCCGGGCTTTGCAAGAACCAGAGCCACATCCAGAGGTGCTCAGGGACCCAGGTGGCAGGGACCAAACTCGGGGCCTCTCACGTGTTACGTCCAGGCTCAGCCCACTTGGGGCTGCTTCTGTGACTCCTCAACACCCCATTAAGTGCCGGGATTGCTGTGCACAGGCAGCCACACCACCTGGTCACGGGGTCTGTGTCAGAAGCACGACTTTCCCACAGTTCACAGGAGGCTCCCTGGCCTCCGCTCTCCTCCCAGGTGACCCAAAACGCTTGGGGATGGGGTCATCAGCTGTCAAGGTGGGATGGAGCTCTGATTCTGCCCATGTCTGCCCCTGACCACTTTTCCCCTAGGAAGAGCCTCAGACGTTAAGGAAAAGATTTATTTTAAATATCCCAGTTAAAACTCAAAAGACTTGAACATAAAACCAAAATTATCTTTATTGAAGAAACGAGACATAAACAAGAATAAGCATCACAAAACGAAAGCAACAGCATGTGAGCTGGCGATGTCAATTTAGGATGCCTTAAATATAAACTATGAGAACTATTTCTATGGCAAAGATTGTGAGACCGCCATTAACCAGCGGTCAGCACACAGGGCTCAGTGTCCCCCAGCAGGTCTAGCCAGACCCAACTGTTCCTGCCCCTCGCAGCCCCTTTTCTTCAAGCTGGGGCTAAGGTTCTCACCTTCCAGGACAGTGGACTCAAGCATTTGATCTGAAATTGGGGAAACTTTCCAGATCATGGAACATAAAAGAAAGTGGATTTTTTTGTTGCCTTTTGCCAGACTCCTGAAGTGCGCCCAAGTCTTAACATAATATTCTAGGATATTCTGGATTTTTCTAGATTGTCCACATAGGAGGCTGAAATTGGGCAGAGTCCGGACTTTTTCCTCCTTGGTACCTTGTAGCAGGTGGTCTGAAGGGGTTGGGGGACAGGTGTGTGGGTCTTCACCTGTAACCCAAGTGCCTGTAGGCTGCTTCTAGGTGAATTCCTCTCTCCCTTGGGCCAGTTTTCTGGTGTGTTGGGCATCCGATGACAGTCCTGGTGGCGATGCTCTGGGCACGGGCAGGCCCTGGACGGATGGAAAGGATCATTGACAGTCTGAGGGCATGTGGAACTTCCCTCACCCTGAACCCAGCTCCCATCTCTGCTCCTAAAGCGTCTTGGCCTTGACCCGAGAGTGATCCCAGTGCCAGGAACAGGACCTCTGGGGGTCCGGCTGGAACCCCCCTCCAACTCTCCATCACCCCAGGGAAGCAGACGTGAGTGTGCTGGGGGCCAGCACTGGGCTCTGGTGGCTAAGGCAGGAGATGAGGTCTAGGCAGAGCACTCCCTTGGGCTTCCCTGACAGATTGGCTGTGATCTGCACCCCAGGGCCCCACTTACCCCCTCATTCCGTGCCCCGCCTCCTGGCCCGGATCTACAGCAGATTGGCGCGGTCTCGGCCCCACACCCACAGCTCAGGGTCGTAGGCCTGGATCTGCGAAGACAGATGGGGCCCATGTTGCTGACTCGCTCGGCCTCTCCAGCCTGCGGACAGCCCCCTCCATGCCCCCCAGCAGCCCTACCTGTTCGCACTCCTCCCGGGTCACCCAGGCTCTCCAGCTCATGGAGCGCAGCAGTTGGAGACGGAGCCGGTAGAACAGGGGCCGCTGCAGGCGGCTGTGGCCATACAGGAAGGCGAAGATGTTCTGCTTGGGTGCCTGGTAGTCCTCCTCCATATCGTTGGCCAGGTAGCTGTGGACAGCACACCGCCTGTGTTCACACCTACCTCCTTCCTTCAGGGAACTGCGGCGGAGGGCCCCCAGGGATTGATGGAGGCTGTGTTGGGGCTCTCTGGGATCAGTACTCACAGTGCCAGAAAGAAGTGAATGCGTCGGATCTGCCAGCTGAAGAGGCCAGAGCGGCTGAAGTAGGCGATGACCATGGCCAGCAGGTACTGGGGAGACACGGGGATAGGTCACCAGGGCTGGGCGGAGGGGAAGGAGATCCAAGAACTCGGGAAGCAGGACGAAGGGGAGGACTTTGTGGGTGTTTGCTGAATCAAGAGGAGAGGGACCCCACAGACACGACCCAGAGAGACTGGGGTGCCTGTGCCCCAGGAGTGGGCAGCGAAGAGCTGCATCAGTGACCGCACCGCCCCTATCCAGTGGCCCCCAAGTTTTACACTCACCCCCCCCCCGAAAGAGCAAAAAGAGCAAAGGTACCCAGGCAGGTTGAGCTTGGTGGGTCCCCGGGACAGTCGCTTAGTGACCCCCAGCAGGTACCTTATCAGAGACCAACAGGTGCCGGTCCCAGGCCAGGAATCTTTTGATCACAGGGTCCTCTGTGGGAAGGCGGGGTTGTGAACCTCAAAGTCACAGCCCGCCCCCAATATTCCCCACCGTTGGGCCGGCCACACTGGGCCCCGCACAGCCCCAGGTGGGAATAGGGGTGCGGGAGCCCCTTCCTTGGGTGACTCAGCCCAGGCAGCCCGGCACTGCAGCCCCTGTTCGGGCAGGGGCCACCTCTTCCCCACCATGGTACACTGCATCCCTAACGACCGCCTGTGTCCGGGTGGGAGACTCGGGCCCGAGGCTCCTACCCAGCAGCTTGCGGAAGACTTGGTGGTGCTCGGGGAGCACGGGGCTCTCCTGTCGCTGCCGCTTCCTGTGCAGCCCACATGGCTGCTCCTCGTCCTCCTGCTGTTCCTCGTCCTCCGACTCATCCCTCTTCCTCCGAACAGCACCCTGAGGCCGGGGGCTGACGTGAAGCCCACTGTGCTGAGCCTGGGAGGCTGCGTCCCCCTTTTCTTCCTCTTCCTCCTCCACCTTCTCCAGCGCCTCTGGATCCTCCGACTCCTGCTCCTCCTCTACCTCTGGCGATGACCACATCCTCCTTTTCCGGCCTCGGGAAGGCACACCTGCAGCATGGCTCATCATCTCCAGTACTCCAGGGGTCTCCTCTTCCTCCTCCTCCTCCTCCTCTTCCTCCTCCTCCTCCTCTTCCAACTCCTCTTCATAGAGCAGTTGCTCCCTCTTCCTCTTGCGGCAACCAACAATGGCCCAGGGGCCTCCGTAGGACTCTGACGGAGAGGCCAGACCCAGTCCCAGCAAGTCCTCTGTGGGAAGACGGGGTTGTGAACCTCAAAATCACAGCCCGCCCCCAATATTCCCCACCGTCGGGATGGCAACACTGGGCCCCTCACAGCCCCAGGTGGGAGTAGGGGTGCAGTAGCCCCTTCCTTGGGTGGCTCAGCCAAGGCAGCCCGGCAGTGCAGCCCCTGTCTGGGCAGGGGCCACCTCTTCCCCACCACGGGACACTGCATCCCTAACGACCTCCTGTGTCCAGGTGGGAGACTCGGGCCCGGGGCTCCTACCCAGCAGCTTGCGGAAGACTTGGTGGTGCTCGGGGAGCACGGGGCTCTCCTGTCGCTGCCGCTTCCTGTGCAGCCCACATGGCTGCTCCTCGTCCTCCTGCTGTTCCTCGTCCTCCGACTCATCCCTCTTCCTCAGAACAGCACTCTGAGGCCGCGGGCTGGCCTGAAGCCCATTGTGCTGAGCCTGGGAGGCTGCGTCCCCCTTTTCTTCCTCTTCCTCCTCCACCTTCTCCAGCGACTCTGGATCCTCCGGCTCCTGCTCCGACTCTGACGGAGAGGCCAGAGTGAGTCCCAGCAATTCCTCACCTGCCCATGGACTCCCAGGCCCCCAAGCTTCTCTTTCTCCATCTCCTCCCACACATCTTATCATGGTTCACACCCCTGTGACCTTCAGTCTCTTCCTCAGGGTAGAATTTCTCCCTGGGGACACAGAGGGGCACCTCCATTTCCCTATTTCCCCCATCCCGGCTCCCCTTCCTTGTCCTGGCTGTCAGTCCATACCCCAATAGCCTGTTCTGTGCCGCTCCTTCCGACCTCTCAGTGTCTCCCCAACACTCCTGTCTGCGCAGCTCCCAGTCCCGCTGGCCCCAACACCTACCTGAAGGTCCCGGCATCATTTCCTCCGGCGCCACCTCCAGGGGGTATCCCGAGGTGCTGGACTCAGGGCTCTGGGGCTCAGAACCAGGACTCTGCCTACGGCTGGCCATCCCAGGTCCACTGTCTCCCCCGATAGCTCAGGTTCTCCCTCAATAACAGCAGTGCCTGCCGTCGAGGAGCTGAGCAGACGAGGCTTTGGGCTCTCAAGCCAAAGGCTACTGTTGCCTACTTGAGCTTCAGGTTCTGGAGGTCTGGGATCTTCCAATCAGCACAGCCGGAAGCTCTGATGTCATCAGAACCCCCCTGCACCCCCACCAGCAACGAGTTTGAAAGAAAACCCTCAACTGCCAGGGGGCTTCTCCAGAAGTCAGGGGGCAGTACATAGGTGGCCCTGGCCCCGGGCCAGTCCCCAAACCAGTCTGCAGGATTACATCCCTGTTTTCCACACTGTGTGCCACACTTCTCTCCTGGGGACATTGATGAGAGGGGCCTGGGAGGAGGTTATAGGAGTTTGGAGTCAGTTGAACGACAGAAACGCCCAAGAACCCACCCGGGGAAGACAGGCTTGGCCCTGTTGGTGCTTTTAAAGGTGCGTGCTGCTGGGGTTGAGCCATAGGCTGACCCGGCTTGAGCCCCAGTATCCCATTTAGTACCCCTAGGACTAATTCCTGAGTGCAGAGCCAGAAATACATGTGTGTGTATGTGTGTGTGTGTGTGTGTGTGTGTGTGTGTCTTTATGCCTGTCTCAGGTCTGGGGTCTGTCCAGTCCCCGTCTCATGATACCATCTCATACAGAAGACCGTATTTTACTCCCAAAGAAATGTTTGTCTTGGAGCTGGAGCTGTGATACCGCTCATAGGGTGTTTGCCTTGCACACAATCAGGGTTTGATCACTGGCACCCCATAAGTCTTCTGAGCACTGCCAGAAGTGATTCCTAAGTAGAGAACCAGAAGTACACCCTGAAAAACGCTGGGTGTGATCCTTGTTTCTCGTCTTTTGGCCGTGCTGGGGATCAAACCCAGGAGTTTCACACGCGCTAAATAACTTGGCAGTGTACTAGCACAGTTACTTATAATACTAATTTTTTAATTTTATACACCTCTACAAAAAGGATTTTGAAATTTTTTTTCGTTTTTGTCACACTTAGTGGTGCTCAGGACTTATTCCTGACTGCACTCAGGGATGCTCCTGGCAGGGCTTGGGGTACCATATGGGATGCAGGGTTCTAGGGATCCAACCTGGGTCAGTTTTGTGCAAGGAAGGTATCCTACCCACTACTGTACTATTTATCTGACTCTTCAAATGATAGTTTCTGGGGCTGGAGAGGTAGTGCAGTGGGTAAGGTTCCTGCCATACTGGTGGCCAATCCGAGTTTGATCCCTGGCATCCTGTATGCTCCCCAGAACACCACCAGGTATAATTTCTAAATGAAGAGCCAGGAATAGCATTGCTAGTATGGCCCCCAAAGAAACAAACAACAACAAAACTGAATAAAAACAAATACAAACAAAGAGCAAAGGGCTGTGTACTGACTGGGCCTCCGCCTGTGGGTGCTGGGATGGTGCTGCACACGATTCCAAAGACAGCTGCCGACTCATGAGAATTGGCAGAATTTCACGATTAGTTCTCCACGATTCTCAAATCGGCCCTATGCTTGTGATTGGGGGCGAGGAGATGGGACACTGCCTCCGTGTATGTGTGTGTGACACAGATAAGAGACGTCCACTCTAGGTGGCATTTCTGCAGTGGGCCTGGTGTGTGTATGTCCGGTTTTGAAATGTAGACTAGGATTCTGCCCAATTGTGTTCTGGACTAGAACCCACAGCCCTTGTACTGCAGCTCCCACCAAAACACTGGTGCAATGAATGTGTGTGTGTGTACGTGTGTACCAGTGTACTGAGTTCTTCATGTGCATCCTAGACCCCTCTCCGCCCTGCCCTGCAGGATTGGGACAGCTGCCTGCCAGGCTCTCATTTCTCCTTCACATGTTAGGTGGCTTTTTTCGCCCGTCCATTCTTGTTTGGTGTTCAGGGCTTGCAACCCTTGGCTCTGCAAGCAAGGATCACTCCTGTGGCACTCAGGGGACGTTGTGGGGTGCCGGGGATGGAACCTGTGCCGAAGGCCAGCGCCTTCCCCTCGGTGGTCGTGCTCAGCCCCCTGGGTCAGGCTTTCCCGGTGCCTGCTGGGAAATGCAGTCCGGGCATGCGGCTCCCTGCACGGCCCCGTGGGCAGTTTCCGAGGCATGGGCTCACGCAAGAGCACTGCTGCCGCGCGACCCGCTTCTGTTCAGCGCCCGGTTGCCGTTGGCCCGCGCTGCGGCCTCTGGCTTCTCGTGCGCCCGACCAAGACACTAGCGCGGCCATCGGGTGCGAGCTGGAGCAGGCGCGGAGGCCCAGACACCATCACCCGCCCGAGCTAGCCCGATGCCTGTGGGGTAGGTCACGGTTTGCAACCCCGAGGTCGCGCCCGGCATGGGGCAGTGCAGCGAGGCCTCCCCGTGGGCTGGTTTCACCGTCCCTCCGGCTCCGTGTCTCCGCAGAGGCGTGTCCAGCAGCACCTTTGTTCCGTGCCCCGGGACCCCGTGGCACGGAGTGTCCGGGCTCCGTGTCGGGAACGGAGGGGCAGTGGGTGCACCCGCTGGTCCGCGTCTGGGCCCCCCTGAGGTCCCTTCGCTGTATCGCTGGTTGCTGAGCCAGGACGTTTGTTCAGTGGACCCAGCCGGGTGCCTTAAGCCAAGTCATTTATAAATATATTTATATTTATTTAGATTTATAAGGCCTTCCCGTTGATCATCGATTTGCTCGAGCGGGCCCAGTAACGTCTCCATTGGAGACTTTGTTCTTACTGTGTCTGGCATATCAAATACGTCACGGGGAGATTGCCAGGCTCTGCCGTGCTGGCGAGATACTCTTGGTAGCTTTCCGGGCTCTCTGAGAGGGGCGGAGGAATCGAACTCGGGTGGCCATGTTGGCTGCGTGTAAGGCAAACGCCCTACCGCTGTGCTATTTGAAAACAGTCCAAAAATTTTGCTGTATAGAAAAATTATCCTAATGTACAGTGTGTTTACTATACATCAGGATATGAACTGTGTCTCAGAGTTGTAGCATCTGGAGTGATTCTACTTTTTAAAGATGAATATTATGCCTTGGGGTCCAGGTGTTGATTTAGTAGAAAAGGTGCTATCCTTGAACTTGGCTGTCCCGGGTTCAATATCTTAGCACCCCAAATCGGATCCTGACCCTTGCGAGAAATGATCCCTGAGCTCTAGGCCAGGAGTCAGCCATAAACATAGGAGGGCGTGTCCCCCAAATACAGCAACAACAAAAGACAACTAAGGAAGAAAACAAAACCAAAACTAAATTCATGTGCAAAGACATATTTTACAGTGAAAGAATTAAAGGATTGAAATCCTTTTTTAAGGCCCTTGAATCACATTTTGGGACTTACTTTATGCTGTAGAAGTCTGTAGGATAACACTGTTTAGTCCTTCCTCAGGTAGCTTAGGTTTATAGGGTCACACCCATCCCAGTGCTCCTGAGTCACCCCCATACTTTTGTTTATTTGTAACTACTACTCTATGCTCTCTTCCCCAAACAGTTAATCAGTTTATTCCCTAATATCAGTTTCTATTAATTTGTAAGAACAGATCTTTCTGGGACACGAAACTCTTTATTACTTTAAAACAATGCCCTTTTGTATTGACACAAGAAGACGATATTATGCTTTTTTAACTTGGGATTTAATTGGCTTCAAATAGTATTCATTCCCGGGCATCTGCTTTCTCAACTTATGCCTCAGTTGCCCTCAGTTCCTAGTGCCCCCAAAAGTACAGTCTCAACGAGGGACGGGATGGAACCAGGGCAAGTGGTAAGCTGTTTGCCACCCTGGCATTGAGATGGGCCTGGCCAAAATGCCACAAATGTTGTCATGATCCAAAAGTAAGGACGAGACTAGGACCCTGCTAGTGATAGGAAAGAGCAATCTGGCCTGAGCACTGTAGTCTGAGATCGAGATGACCCCAGGAGAGCAATTCTATAAGTTTAATGCATCTCTTACTGGGTCCATACAAAATGATTAATATTATGAATGCTTATATGTTTGTTGGTCAAGGAGAGCAGAAACACACCCATGGGATTCCACCCTTGGGTGGGTGGTCCTCCTGAAATAGAATCTGTCCTAGAAGCAGCATCCCCTGAGGGGAGGAACTTTAACCCTATTGATTGGGACCACCTATGTGTAAGCCCAGCCCCTCATGGTTTGGGGATTTAACTAGACTGTAAAAATGGGTGGGGGTGGGGGTTGGAAATGATCAGGATCAAAATCCAAGTCAGAGCCAGAAGGAGAAAGAGGTTCCAGATCGACTCGGGAGAGAAGGAGGGAGAAGAGAGAGGGGGATAAAGAGAGAGAGAGAGAGCGATAGAGAGAGAGCAATAGAGCGAGAGAGAGAGAGAGAAGTGAACAGGGATGAGAATGGAATAAACGGCATCTAATCAGTAAACTGGCTTGGAACTCCGATTCCTCCGCCATCTGTCCAAGGGCCCAGGCCACCCCAACTGGGGTGGGGCGGCCCGAGACCCAGAACCTGGGTGGCCAGGGGAAGAGTTGTTAGGGTCATCCCCTGGCCACCCTCTAAGTTTGTTTTTTTTTTTAAAGAAGTCCATGATTTATCCTGAATACTTATTTTTTCTCTGCTTTCACATACGGTTTGTTTATGTGTATTTGTTTATATATGTGTGTTTGGTTTTGGGACAATAATCAACAGTGTTCAGGGATTATTCCTAGCTCTGGGATGAGAGATTAGTTCTGGTGGGGTTTTGGGAGCATATGAGATGCCAGACACACATAAAACCTGGGTTGTCTGCTTGCAAGGCAAGTACCCTACTTGCTGTTCTCTGGCCCTTTCTAAATAAATCAGTTCCAGCACACCAGGAGTGAGCCCTAGCTCCTATTTACCCCCAATCACCCTTACAAATCAAGTATATTCCTTCAAGCATCTTACTTTATTAGCACAACTCAAAACAACAGTGGGGCTAGCCTGCTAAGGGAGAGATTAAATGAGGAGGGTGCTTTACTCCTTGATTTTAAAAAACACGTATTCCTACATGTTATTTTTTTCCTTTTTGAGCCACACCTGGCAATGCTCTGGGTTTCCTCCTGGCTCTCCACTCAGAAATTACTCCTAAGGTTGCTCAGGTGACCATATGGGGTGCCAACAATTGAGCCTGGGTTGGCCATGTGCAAGAAAAATGCCTTACCTGCTGTACTATCACTATGGTCCCTGAAGGAGAGTCTTTTGACTTGGAAAAAGGAAAAAAATAGAGCAAGAGATAGTAAAGCGGGTAGGAAGTTACTTACACACTGTGAACCCGGATCAAACCCTGGCATCCCTTAGGGTCCACTAAGTCAGCCCGCAGAAATTCCTGAGTGCACAGCTAGGAGGAACGCTGAACATTTTCAATGTGGTGCAGAAATGAAAATAAGATAATAAAATTGAGTTTCGCTTTGAAACCCCACCAACCTGCCAGGTGGCCAAACCCAAAATGACAACCAATGAAAGGACAGGCGACAACTAAATCTCATGTTTTAGCGGTGGGGCCCTGCCCATCAGAGCTTGGAGCCCTAACCTTGTGATGTCCAGGTCAAAGGAACAGGGACCAGCATGTCCTTGTTGGGAGGGTCAGGATCTCCAAACCTTCCATACTCGGCAGGACCTACAAACCCAAGGACTTAAATACTTCAAAAAGAAAGAAAGAAAGAAAGAAAACTACATTTACTCACAGCACTCACCCTAATAGCCTAGGACACCTAATCAGGGAGAGATGAGAAAGAGAAGTCTGGGGGACTTTGCAACTTGATGTGAGAGAGCAGAATTTCCTGATGTACAAAAACACCAACACTGGAATTGGACAGACACTAAATGGGTAGGGTGCTTGCCTTGCTTCCACAGATCCTTGGCATCCCTTATGGCGCCCTCAGAGCAACACCAGGAATAACACCAGAGCCAGAGCCAGGAATAAGCCCTGATTATCTAAAGGCACAGATGCCCTCCTAATCCCCTCCCCCACCACGAAAACACAAAAAAATAGCCCCCAAGGAAAATTTTCATTTGCAAACCAAACAGCCTGTGACGACCACTCACAGAGTGAATTAGTGGGAAGGCATCAGCAGAATCTGAACTTCTGAAATGCCACAGATCTGTGGTTATCCAAGAGTTATGATCTAGCTTTTAGTTTAAGAGTGTAATATGCGGCCCCAGAAATTACCAGGGATAGTATAGCCCTGATCTTGCACAGAGCCAAGAGGAAGACCTGTGCATCTCCCTTGTGGCACAGAAATAAATATGAAAAGAAACAAAGGAGCAGAATTGTGTAACAGGACAACAGGTTGGAGATAGCGAGTAGGGCTGGTGATACCCGCCAACCCTAGGGTCCCCTAAGCACTGCGTGGTACAATGCTGGAGTGCAGAGTTAAGAGTATAATCACCAGAATCACTGGGTTTAGCACTCCAAAGGAAACAAAATACCCAGATACAGGCCCACGAACCCCAGCAACCCATATGGTCCCTGAGATCTGTCAGGAGTGATTCCTTGAGCACTGAGGTACAAGTGTTCTTTGAGCTGAGTGTGGTCCAAAAACCAAATACAACAAAACTGACACATCATCTCAAACAGCAGAGAGCCTGATACTACGACCTGGACGCACATCACAGGATCCTTCCTGAAACGACTCAGAGACTTTTGGCCCAGGATGCGTGAGCATTCCTGTCACTACATCACCTCATATTGTTACTCTCCTCCTACCTGGGGATGGTGTGACATTTGGCATGTCACCATCTTCTCCCGCCTCTGTTTTTCCCGAGGTCCAGATACCTGAAGGACAAGTCAGAGCTATGAGCACTGGAGAGGAACAAAAGCCCCCAGCTCTGACCAGTCACACTCTTGGGCACTGGCTGATAGACCCGCCCTGGGGACAATGCCTGATGCTTCCGTCTCCCCAAGAGAAGCAAAATGGGTTGGCATCTGTGCTGCCGTTCCAAACAGAAGGTATGGGCTTGGCTAGAAGAGAGAAGTCAGCCCAGCCTTGGACTGGGGACTCCTCCCTGGGTCCCTGAGAAGGTTCACATAGGCCCAGCCATGGGGTGACTCCAAGGCCAGGAGCTCACAGGCATCAGCACCACCTGCAGGCTGGCAGGAGGGCTGCCCTCGGCAACCATAGCCCAGAATGTGGCTCTATCACTGGGGCAGGACACACAATGAAAAACAAACCTGAGAAGGAAACTCTTGCTCTTCTGGTCGTCCTGATTTCCGTTGTTCCTGACACTTTCCGAACGACCTTTGCTCTCAAACCTTCCACCTCACTTGTCAGCCCACCTGCCCGGGACCGACGCCCCCTCCTCACGCGCCTCCCAAATAAAAAACTCCCTCCCCTCCATGCGATCCGCTAAAATAGAAATGAGTAGACAGAAACCTCTCGAAAAGGCGGCAGAAGATGGTGACATGCCATCTGTCACACCAACCCCAGGTAGGAGGGGAGTAACAATATAAGGTGATGCAGTGACAGGAGTGCTCAGGCTTCCTGGGCCAAATATGTCTGAGTTATTTCAGGAAGGATCCTGTGATGTGCCTCCTGGTGGGAGTGCCCATCTCTGCTGTTGGAGGTGATGTTTGTGTCAGTTTTGTTGAATTTGGCTTTTGGACCACACCCATCTCAAAGAGTACTTGTACCTCAGTGCTCAAGGATCCCTCCTGAGAGATCTCAGGGACCACCTGGGTTGCTGGGAGTCGTGGGTTTGTATCTGGGTATTTTGTTTTCTGTGATTCTGGGGATTATACTCTCGGCTCTGCACTCCGGCATTGTACCTGGTAGTGCTTAGGGAACCCTATGGGTTGGCGAGGATCACCACCCCTACTCGCTGTCTGCAACCTGCTGTCCTGTTACACAATCCTGCTGCTTTATTTCTTTTTAGAGTTACTTTTGTCTCACAGGGGAGATGCATAGGACTTCCTCTTGACTCTGTTCTCTGGATTCCTACATGGTGTGTATCACGGGCCCCCTGGGGTCTGCTGGAGTAATTTGCTCCCTGGCAGCTACAGTGACTCAAGTCCAAGGACATGCTTATTACTCCTAATTTTGTCCTTCACGCTCAGAAGAGAGTCGCCTGCTCTGTCACACATTCTGCTTTCAGTCGCCACTCTGTTGGCAGTTGTGGGCATATGCTGGTCTAGGAGAGCCAGAGAAATGGATCTCTGGGTCGGGCACAGCTGTTGGGTTCAAGACACTTTTGCCGCTTCGAGAGCCACTTGGAATGGCCCTGAACTGTGATGAGAGTCCTTCAGGCGTATATGTGCATATGTAGATGTCTGGACATTGAGTGACCCTTTCTCCCTAGAACGTGGGATATGGGGTGCAGGGGGCATACGTTTAGTGTTTTAGGCTGAAAGCAGGGTCACCCATTTGGGTTCCAGTGGCTCCGTTCACAGTTGTTACTCTGCAGTGCTCATAGGAGCAGTGATTGGGATGCTTTATTCCTCCGACTGCTGCATCTGGCCTCAAGTTCAAATTCTTTGTTTTACATAGATTTGGCTTTGGAAATAACCCTTGCAAATACTCAGATTATCCCTGGCTGTGTATTCAGTTATTCATGCTATAGTCTGGGACCATGTGTGCTACTGGGGATCAAACCCGGATGTGTGTGCAGAGTCAGTGTCCTTTTGCTGTAATGTCTCTCCCACCACAGTTCATTTATTTCTTTGGGTCTCACCCCATCCGGCACTGCTCTGTTTTAGTCCATGGGATCACTTCCAATGGTTCTTGGTTTATCAGATCTCAGAGATTGCCTGTGGACTGTGAGGGATCACAGCTGACGGCTTGAGGGACCCTATGGAATGTCAGAATCAAACCTTTATTGGTTGTGAGCAAGCCAAGTGCCCCACATGCTATGCTGTCTGTCTGGATCCTTTTTTGTTTACTTTTAAAAACAATTGTGGGCTTTGGCATTTTTGTTCATTTTTGCATTTACTGCAGTCAGGCATCACTTCAAGTGTGCTGATGATATACCATGTGCTGCTGGGTCTAGTGTGCCAGTAGAGTGGGTAGGGTGATTGTCTTGGAAGCAGTGGACATGGGTTCTATTCCTGGCATCCTGTGTGGTCCCTGAGCACCAGCAGAGGTGATTCCTGAGTAGAGAGTCAGGAGTAAGCCTGTGAGCATCCCCAAATGAGGATCCCAAAACAGACAAAAACAAAAGTACAAAATGTGATGCCATCAAACTCCTCTAGGCTGTGTGCATGATCGAGGCTATACTGTCTCTTGTATTTTCTTGGGACCCATATTACACTCTTAAACCAAAAGCTAGATCTTAGCTCTTGGATAACCACAGATCTGTGGCATATCAGAAGTTCAGATTCTGTTTATGCCTTCCCTCTAATTTACTCTGTGCGGTAGGGCATTTGCCTTAAAAGTGGCCAACATGGCCGACCCGAGTTCTATTTCTCCACCCCTCTCGGAAAGCCCGGCAAGCTACCGAGAGTATCTCGCCAGCACGGCAGAGCCTGGCAAGCTCCCCGTGACATATTCGATATGCCAGACACAGTAACAACAAAGACTCTAATGGAGATGTTACTGGGCCTGCTCGCGCAAATCGATGAACAACGGGAGGGCCTTTACCTTTTATATAGACACACGAGGTTTTCTTGTCACCTTTTCCTTCTGACCAATCCATGCTCCGTCTCTCTAGGGTTCAGGGCATTCTGAGTTAAAGCCTACTGTGATCGCCTAGCTGGAAGGAGGAGCCCTGAGACCCGTGAGCAAAGGCATGCATGCAGGGGAGTGTCTAAGGACCCTACCTGTCTCAGGCCATGGGCAGGGTGTGGGTGCCCTAAGGCAGCAGAGCTCTTGGTCTCTAGACACTTTTTCCACTTCGAAAGCCAATTGGGATGGCCCTGAACCATGACGAGAGTCCTACAGGCACATATCTGCATGCATAGTCAGTGACTAGACATTGTGTGTCCCCTTCTCTTTTGAACATGGGCTGTGAGGTGCAGGGGGTGTATGTTTAGTGTATTGGGCTGAAAGCAGAGTCACTCATTTGGGTCCCACTTGTTCCATGCAGTTGTTACTCTGCAGTGCTTGTAGGAGCAGTGATTGGGATGCCCTGGGGTCAGGAGCAAGACCACCACCTTTAGAAACCTTGTAGTAGATCATACTCAGATTTTATCAGATGCAGCTGTCTTAGAGAGATGTTGGGTTCTGTCAACCAGGAGTGTACATGGAGACTGCTCCCAAGGGAACAGAATCTGAGCCCCTCTAGGGCTCTGTGTTCTATCCTTGCAGCCCAGGGAACAGAGTAGAAATAGACCCTGACTCTTGCTGCCCAGTGTGTTGGCTCAGGACTTGGTGACCTTCCCGGATGTGACCGTGAGCATCACCCCACAGGAGTGGATGTGCCTCTCAATGGAAGGGCTACAGGCACATGATTCTGTAGACCTACCAGGACCTGTCAACCGTTGGTGAGAGCAGTGTGGGGCCGACCGTGTCTGGAGAGAACCACGTGGGCTCCCTGTCCCAGGCTATGGCTGTGTATCCAACAGTAGCTGGGACTGTGATGGGCCAGGATGTTGGACAATTGTGCAGTAGCTGTTCCTCTAGTTCCTTCCCTGGTTTTGTTTTTGGTGCTCACCTTTGACGTTTGGGGATTACTCTCAGTTTTGTGCATAGGAATCACTCTCTGTGGGATTGCAGGAGTCTCTGGAGCATTAGGGGTCTACCCAGGTTGGCCCCAGGCATGGCAAGCTCCCTTTGTGCTGTACTGTCGTTCAGGTCCCTCTAATTAGTTTGTGTCATTCCTGAGTTCGCTTCTCAGTTTAATTCTTATGCTACATATTACTTCTGTGTATTTGTTTTGGTTTTGATTTTGGGTTTATTTGGGGGCACAACGGCAATGCTCCTAATTGTGCTGATGGATCACTCCTGGGATTGCTCGGGGCCTATGGTGTGCTGAGTATTGGACCCATTTGCCAGCTTAAAAGGTTGCCGCCTTACCCCTCCTAATGTTGCATTTGTCCGTCAAGTTCAAATTCTTTGTTTTGCATTGATTTGGCTTTGGGGTTTCACCTTCCGGTTCTCAGATTATTCCTGGCTGTGTATTAAGTTACTCATGCTGTAATCTGGGACCATGTGTGCTGCTGGGGATCGAACCTGTATGTGTGTGCACCGTTTGTGTCCTAACGCTGTGATGTCTCTCCTACCACTGTTCATTTATTTCTTAGGGTCTCACCTCATCAGACACCGCTCTATTTGAGTGCACGGGATCAATGTTTCTTGGTTCATCAAATGTCAGGGTTTTCCTCTGGACTATGCAGTGATGGATCACAGCTGACTGCTGAGGGACCCAATGGAATATTGGAATCAAACCTCTGTTGGGTGTGAGCAAGGCCAGTGCCCCACATGCTGTGCTGTCTGTCTGGATCCTTTTCTGTTTACTTTTATAAACAATTAGAGGCTTTGGCCAACTTTGTCCATTTTTGGATTTGTTAAGCTTTTGGGTTTACTGCACTCAGGCATCACTTCAAGTGTGCTGATAACATACCAGGTGGTGCTGGGACTAGAGTGCCAGTTCAGTGGGTATGGTGATTGTCTTGCAAACAGTGGACATGGGTTCTATTCTTGGCATTCTATGTGGTCCTTGAGCACCAGCAGAGGTGAATCCTGAGTACACAGTCAGGAAGAAGCCTTGAACATCCCCAGGTGAGCATCCCAAACCAGACAAAAACAAAAGTACAAATTGTGATACGATCAAACTCCTCTTGGCTGTGTGCAAGATCAGAAATATACTATTGCTGGTATTTTCTGAGGCCCCATATTACACTCTTAAACTAAAAGCTAGATCTTAGCTCTTCGATAACCACAAATATGTGGCATTTCAGAAGTGCAGATTCTGTTCATGCCTTCCCACTAATTTACTCTGTTTTTTTGTAGAGACACGCGGGGCTTACTTGGCACCTTTTCCTTCTGACCAATCCATGCTCCGTCTCTGTAGGGTTCAAGGCATTCTGAGTTGAAGCCTCCAGTCATCTCCTGGCTTGAAGGAGGAGCCCTGAGGCCAGTGATTAAAGGCGTGGAAGCAGGTGAGTGTCTGAGGACCCTACCTGTCTACCTGGGTAGTGTGTGGGTGTCCTAATACATATGAAACACGCTGGTGACTGTGGGGGCCTCGGGCTCCTGGATCTAGGTGTCTTTGCAGCACTCACACTGCCCTTCACACCTCTGGACTCTCCATCTTGGAATGATCCTGTGTTTTACTTTCTTGGTTTGACATTATTTTTCTGCATTTGCCAGTCCATGACATTCACGCTCCTTGGTCCCCGAGCATCACTGAGATTGTTCAAAAAACAAAACCCAAAAAGCTTTTGTAGAATTTCCAAGCTTCTCACAGTGATCCCCCCAAGGGATTTCCTTTTGTTCTGGGATGCTTTGGGGTATGACAACTGTAGAGTTGTCCTCCACCTACACTGCCTCATTCAAGGATGTTCAATTGGACGTATTGTGTTTGGTTTCAGAACTCACAACAGGGCTTCAAGATTTGACCTTTCAGCAATTTGTTTTAGGGACACAGTTACTGAGTATGAGTGAGCTGGTAAGATTTGCAAATTTGAAATCAATATTATTGTTTTTTTTTCCTTTTTGGTTCACGCCTGGCAATGCACAGGGGTTTCTCCTGGATCTGCACTCGGGGGTTACTCCTGGCGGTGCTCAGGGGACAATATGGGATGCTGGGAATCGAACCCGGGTTGGCCGCGTGCAAGGCAAATGCCCTATCCGCTGTGCTATCTCTCCAGCCCCCTGAAATCAATAGTATTGTTCCAATGAAGAAGTTCAGTGGAACAGCATATTATTTTTAAGGTGCAGGCTGGCCATGGCCAGTAAGAAATCCAGATTCCAATTCTTTGGGCTAGAGGACCTTTAGTATGTATTCAAAAAATAAATACGAATTCCACGGCACCTCTCGCCACCTGTGTTCACTGGTCACACACTGCTTTCTCCACCCTGAATGGCCACTGGCCATGGGTTCACAAAGGAGAAAATAAGGGCCTGGCTGGTTGGTATCAGTTACAGTTTATCCCAATCCCTCTCCATTCACTTTTGATTTTCCACTCTTCTCTCTCTTTTCTCCTTTATACTCCTCTCCTGATTCTCCTGGATTCCTCCTGGATTCTTTGTTCCCTACTTTCCATGATACTCTTCTCCATTCTCTCTTATTCTCCCCTTGTATTCTCCTTCTAACATTCTCCTTGGTTCTTTCCCCTCGCCCACTCTTCCAGCCTCCTCCTCTTGATTCTTCCTCCCGTATTCTCCCCTGTTCTTCGCTCGGATTCCTCCCTGATCCCTCCTCCAACCTGCCCCCTGTCCACTGTTGCAACCTTAGTTATATCCCAAGTCTTAAGCCTTGGTAACATCATAACATTCATACTACATAACTCGATTCCCTAATAAGACTTTACAATGTCAAAACAGGCCACCCTTAAAGCCTGTTTTGTTTGTACCAGAGTTTTAGGTGTGCTTCAGAAGTACAGTCAGGAAGGAAATGATCCTGGTAGTGTGTGACAAGTTCATGTGATGTCAGTCAGTAAGGGAAAGTCTATGTGAGTGTCCAGATATTTGAATTTTACGCGTATGTTAACTTGTAGTTTCTGGATCTTCTGGTGAAAGCCAGGAATAATGTGTATAAATAAAAAGGCAAAAGAGATGCTGCTCGCTCAGAGCTGTCAAGGCTGTCCACTGCCCCATTGTTTGCTGACTCGGACTTGACTTAGGATCATACCTGTCTACCTGGGCAGTGTGTGGGTGTCCTAATACATATGAAACAAGCATTTTTTTTCTTTTCGGTCACACCCAGACATGCTTAGGTGTTACTCCCACCTCCCCAGGAATTACTCCTACCTTGGGGACCATAGGAGAAGGTGGGTTTGAACCCAGGCCAGACCTCGTACAAGGCAAAAACCATCCCTGCTGGACTATCTCTGTGGCTTGGCTTAGCGGCCCTGGGCTTTGGTTGATTATGGCACAGAAACAGACATACCATCTTTTTTAATTCATCCTGAATCATGTTCTGTCTGGGGAACCACAACCAGCTGAGCCCACTCCTAGCTCTAAGGAGTTTTGATATCTGTACCTCAGGATCCTTATGGGGTACCTTATAGAATCCAGGTCTGTCGTGTGTGACCAGCTCCTTCCCTCCTGTGTCATCTCTCCCTCCCATGTTTCACGTACTGATTAGCGTTGTGGAAGTATAAAGGATAAGTAATTTTTTGACTCATCTTAGCAAAATGGCACTGGCAAGGTTCTTTATTGGCGTGAAATGAAGAGTTATTTTAATTTTTAAACTTTTTTTCATCATTTTGGGTCACACCAAGACATGCTAAGAGATAACTCCTAGTGGTGCTCTGAGGCCCTGTTAAACCTTGTGGAAGACAAATATCCTACCTGCTGTCCTATCTCTTTGGCACCTATTGGAAACAGTTTAAATGAAATTTATTGTGCGTAGATAGACATTTGAAAGGATGGAAGGGACCCCTTGTATCAAAGGTCTGACAGTGTTGTGAATATAGGTTAGTTCTCCAAGCTCCCCACATCCCAGCACTTCCCAAGCACCCCACATTCCAGAAGGCTGCTCTGTTTACCTGTGATTACTTGCATGTTTGGTCACAGTCATGCATCCCACCCATCAGTTCAATAATATCAGAGAAAAAAAATAAGTATTATAATTGGAGTTAGCCAAGTCCAATTAATCTAGTTTTCACTAGAATGATGAATAGGATTCAGGTCTTTTGAAGGCCAAAAAATGCTTCATGGTGACCGGAATGCTTTGTTGCCCATTAATCTCCATGCTTAGTGTTGGAATATACTCTAGATTTTTATATGTATGTCCGTGTACATCATGATCACAACCATCCTGTTGTTCATCGATTGCCTCGAGCTAGCCCGAGGAACGTCTCCTTCGTCTTAACCCAGAAAATTTTTTTAAAAAGTGCCACATTCAAGGCTCTTTCAGGGTTAGGAGAATGAGACCCATCATTGTTACTGGTATTTGGCGTATTGGGTACACCACGGGGAGTTTGCTATACTCTGCCTTGTGGGCAGGTTACATTTGGTAGCCTGCCAGTTTGTCCAAAGTAAGAATGAGATAATAAATATAAGTAAATGTACATAAATATAAGTAAATTTTATATATGTGTAATTTATATGATATATTATATATTATGTATAACACACAAATACTCTATATATCTTTGTTGTTGGTGCACACCCGCTCTGCTGAGGGCTTACTCATGGATTATCACGTCTTTGGTGCTCAGGTGTATATTTGGAATTCTGAGGATTGAACCCAGATATACCATATGCAAGGCAAGCGTCCACCTGCTCTTGTTCCATACTCTGGCTTTGGAATTGTGTTTCTGAAACTGCCTTCTGTGGTTTTCCTAGTAGGCAAGTTTACACTGGTCGTGCGTTTTCAAGAGGTAGTGTGTTGGCTGGTTGGACAGTATTATTGGACCGTGCGCTCTGATGTTCTAACCAGTCTTTTCTCTTTTCCAGTGTCTGTCCAGCTCTCTGAGCTTCTGCTAGGGCATTTCCATTCTGCATTTCCAGGGCTGGCTTTGGAGTCACTGCTTTTGCCCCATCTTGATTAATTCGCTGGGAATCGTAAGGTCAGGTGCTCTGAACCAACCTGCCTGATTTACCTTGAATTTACCCACATGTGCTTTTCCTGATGAACTGTGTGAGGGCATCGGTTCAATGTTTGACTGACCAGTACAGGATCAGGGGTCTTCTCTTTATCCCCAGCCTCCCAATGGTGAGCAACCACTCCAGCAGCTACCTCTCCAGTCCTTGATCAGTCCATCCCCCTTGCAGCATGGATTCACGTGGGTGGGCAAAAAGCGTCTCTCTGCATCTAGACCGTGGCCCTTTAAGTCTCCGGGCATAAGCACAAGTTATGTCATAGATGGGCCCTTCAGAAACCCTTTCTATTCTAGTTGTGGTTGCCCGTTGCCATTGGTCTCGTGGCTAGAGGAGGAATTGGAGCCCCTCCATGACGGCATGACAGAGGGGCTGTGAAGGCTGATTTTGTGACATGACAAGCGCTGCGTCCCTGGAGCTCCTCGCACCTCCATATATTCACATTGTGAGCAGTGGGGCACACCATCTTTCCGGTCGGTTTCACACTAGTTTTTTCCTCATTCCCCATACCCAGGCCGTTTCTGAGGTGCAGCAAAGACCATCGGGGGACCCAGAGACTTTGGGCGGTGCAGTGGGGGCTGTGCGGTGGTGCTGGGGTCACAGGTGTGAGTGAGTTACCTTGGCCAAGATCGCGTCCAACTCTGGAAAGGGTCAGAGGCGGAAAGGGTCAGAGGCTGGTTTCTGAAGCACTGCAGGACCTGTCGAGGGTGGGGCTTAGCCCTCCAGAACTTGTCAGCAAAGACGTCACTACACACTACCCGGGAGCCTTTGGCCCTGGCATCACTTATGTAGACCTTCAGATTCACTTCGAAGGGTAGTTCCCAGCCTCCCTACAGAGGAGACCAAGTTGTCCTCTGTCCTTTGATGGAGCGGGTCCACCATTGGCTTGGGACCTGCGGGTAGGTGGGGTTTACAAATGAAACTTTTTCATTATTATTGTTTTGGTTGGGCTGTGTACCATGTATGGAGATGCTCAGGGTTTACTTTTGGCCCTGCACTCAGGGATTCCTGCTGGTGGTAATTGAGGGCCAAATGGCATGCCGGGGATTGATATGGGTTGGCTGCATGCAAGGAAAGTTCCGTACCTGTTTTGCTGTCTCTAGCCCCAAATTTTCTGTTTTTTCCTAGATCAAGTATTTCTGCTTCCTAAGGACTAGCTGCAAAGCACCCCACACATGAAATCCCACCCTCACTAGACGACCGTCAGCTGTTGTGGTGAGTACTGGGGCTAAAGTTTTGGGGTTTTTATTTTGAAGAGAATAATTGGTTTCCAGGATGGGTGATGGTGTTGGGGAAGCTTTGCTGATGTGGAGGAAATAATTGACTTAGAAAAGGTCAGATCAATACTAGATCAAGTCGGGTGCTTGCCTTGCAAGCGGACAACCCAGGTTTGATCTACGTCTGCTATTCCATATTGTCTCTGAGACCCCCTAGGACTGAACCCTGATACCAGAGCTGCAATATTCCCTGAGCACTGACAGTTGTGGTCCAAAAGTGAAACACATGCACACAGACACACACACATGGACATAAACACACATATAGGATGTGAGGGCAATGAAAGAGTCATTTTATTCAGGAGAAAACACGGATTTCTGCAGCATACAAACAAGAAAAAAACAGGAAAAGGGGACTTAAGGATCCTCGTTAAATATTTCGCTCTAGAATATGTCTTTACATGAGTGTTGGATATTTACCTTAAGTGTTTTAGGCTTGATCAATGAATTGCGAATTTCCCCCCCCCCCCGCCCCAAGAAGTGGTTTTATGAGCACTTCCGATCCCCTGAGTTTATATTTAACTCAAAAAGTCAAGTCTTCTGGTGATTCAGGACTTTATATAGTCATTTATTTGCATTTCTATTTCCCCTATAACCTATATAATCTATAATCTATCATTATAGAGCAATGTTCTTTAGTTCAAAATAACAAAAAAGTTAATGGTAAACTCTTAATTTTTGTGAGTTATTTGACTCTGAAATATATTTACTGCTGGGCATTCATCATAATTACTTGACTCAGGCTTCAGTTGCCATAGTTTCTAACTCCAGAAAGCTGGATCCTATCGAGAATCTCTGGATGGACCTGGGGCAAGAAGCAAAGCTACCCTGGTTTCAAGATGGGACGGCCTAGAAGTCATAAAGTACCATCTTTTTTCCAAGCCATCAGGACCAAATGACCTGACGCTGTGGGGTGAGGGAAGCGAAACTGGCCTGAGCACTCCATGTGGAATTTTTGATAAAATCCCAGCCAGCTTTTAACCTTAGCTCCTGAACCTGAGAGAAGTAAGTTTTGGAATGTTTATTTCTTACTGTGTATGTCGAAATAACTGCAAATATTACTAAAAAGTAAATTTTCTTCTTTATATGTGCAAGCAGGGAAATAGCAAAGCACACGGATGCTTGTGCGAATTCACCTTGAGAGAATTTCTCAGTATAGTCTTGGGTAGTCGGTCTCCTTGAGATTATTTCCCCAAAAGAAATGCCTCTGTTGAAATGCTTGACCTCTGTAAATGATAAATCAGAATACATTCAGTCCTGGACCTCAAACCCCCTCAGATGTTCTATAATTTTGCTAATCAGTTCTGAATTAAAGGTCCACAGTTCACTGTCCATTGGCCATTAATTGTTGTGTTCGCTATGTCTTTGTTTCTCTGGAGAGACAGTGTACCAGACGCAATGTACCATGGGACCTACCAACTCAATATTATTCATTATCCATGGTTTAAAAGGAGACTCACTCTAGAAATTCCAGATGTCAGACACACATTATATGGTTCATAGTAAACACCCTGGATATTTGGATAATTTTGTGCTACAACATTGTTTACATGTGTTGTTGTTCTTGTTTTTTGGCTTTTTGGGTCACACCTCACAATGCACAGGAGTTACTCGTGGCTTTGCAGTCAGGAACTACTGTTGACATTGCTCAGGGTACCATATGGGATGCCGGAGGATCGAACCTGGTCAGCCACATGCAAGGCACATGCCTTAGCCACTGTGCTATTGCTCCAGCCCTTTCCATGGTTTACAGAGCTATTCCTGCACAACAGGAAAGAGTGCTGGATGAGACTCATGTGCTGATTTGGGGTTACAGTAAATCATGACCAGGATGTATCCAGGTCCAGTGGGTCACAGCTGGGATTGTATTAGAAGTCCCTCTAATACAGGGACTTCTGACGAGGTGGGGTGAGGGCTGGTTGTACTCCTCTCCAGTGCTCATGGCTCAGGCCTTTGCATGGAGCCGCCTGCAGATCTTCAAGAAAAACAAAAGCAGGAGATAGTGACATGACCTCTGCCACACACCATCCTCAGGTAGGAGAGTGAAAAATGACTCAAGTGCAGTGACAGGAAGCACAAGCTTCCCAGGCAGATAGTTTCTGATTGTTTCAGGAAGGAGAAGGGAATGTGACTCCTGGCCTGATTAAATGACTCTCTGTTTGAGGCCACTGTTTTGTTTATTTTGTTGATTTGAATGGGCCATATTAGTGGTGTTGAAGTATCACTGCTCTCGGGACTGGGGGACCATATGAGGTGCCAGGGGTCCAATGCTGATTAGAATTTTTTTGAAGGTGTTGAAGGGGAGGGCCCATACCCAGTGATTCTCAGGTTATTTCTGGCTCTGGACGCATCTGGACTTGGTCAGCCCATTGCAAGCTGATCATACCTGCTGTGTCATCACCCAGTCCTCCAAGATAGGATATTTATTACAGTTCAACGGTAGACACACATCATGTACTTTAGTCAACGGCCTGCATAGTAAGATGATTTTGCTGTAAAACATGCTGAGTGTGTGGTTTTCAAATATATTCCTGCACATCAGGAGCGAGTGCTTGATGAGGTTCATGCCAGTGTGCTGATTCAGGGTAGCTGTATTTGAGCACCAGATGAACAAGGGTCCTGCGGGATGTGCCGGAGCCTTGATTTTAGCTGCGCAGGGTCCAGGAATGACCCTGGTCCTCAGGAGAGAGCACCCAGTCGCATGTCCCTGTCCTGCCCTGCGGGAGAGAGAATGAAGTTTTGTCCATGCTGAGAGCCTGTGGCTACTCCAATGGCAAGGCCACTTTCAGGCGTTTGGTCACCTTGATATCGGCCTACACGGGGTGCTGATGCCCTGCAGAACTGGGCTCAGAGTCAGCTCCTGGATGAGGCTGTGGCGACCTTCCTATGGGGTCTAGTGAGGAGTCCTAGGGCTGAGTCAGACACTGAGCCCAGGGCTCCTCTCTCCACAGGCATCCCGGATCCCGAACTGCTTTTCCTAAGTAGGAGAGGAAGGAGCATCGGGCAGTGTTTTCCCCAGGTGGGGGCTGGTAGTTGTGTATCCAGGTCCAGTGCAGGGATTTGCAGTCAGAACCCTGGGGGCTGGGACCCTCTTTGGTGCTGACGGCTTTGACTTTTCCCCCAAGTCTTTGTAATGAGCCTCCTGCTAACAGATGCTGGAGACATGGTGACGCACCGTCTGCAGGTGTGGGAGAAGGACACGATGACATACTGTAGTGACAGGAGCACATTTTCAGAAGGGAGCCCTCAATGTGGCTGCTGACAGGGGTGCCCAACACTCTCCTGTTTGAGGCCACGTTTGTGTCTATTTGTTCTGTTCTGTCTTTGGCGCCATGCCCAGATGGTGCTCCATGAGTACCCCCAGCTCACTGCTCAAGGATGCCTGGGGCCGTCAGTGTCATTGGGGTCACTTTTCCTGCCAAGAGATAATTGGGGGCGGCTTCAATACAGGAACAACAGGCACTTATGCCCTCACATAGCTCTGAGTCAGTCACTTGCTGACATTGTCTGTCTCCGTCTCATTCCTAGAACATGGAACAGGGAATGTGGGATATGGCATTGGGGGAGAGGGGGCGTCTGGTGTTTTTTACCAACCCAGTGTTGCTTTGTGTGGTTCTGTTGTGTTTCTGCTCAGGTTTTCCCCTCTGTAGTGCTCATTGGATTTATCCCTGGAATGGCTACATGCAAGTCCAGAACCTGCCTCGAACCTGTCCAGAACCTGCTGGGACTTTCTAGAATAATGTTGTTGTAGCAGATCTGGCTCCCTGTGAGGGATTCCTGGGATCGTTAGGCCACAAGATGGTTGGAAGCTGGTTCCTCCAGACTGGAATGGGGAGGACGAGAGGCTCTGAGCTCCTCGAGGGTGACGAGTATCTCATCCTAACACCCCATAGTATGCTGTACGATGGCCTCGCTCCTGTCCCTTGTGTATGTTGGCTCAGGACACAGTGACCTTCCTTGAGGTGGCTTTGAGCTTCACCCGGAGGAATGGATAGAGGTCATACTGCTAAGTGCGTGCCGTGTACAGGCAAGTCCCAACCTGTTCGAGTATCTCTGGAGTCCCTGGCTTTATTTCTTATGAGTTCAACTCATTTTTTTTTTTGCTCTGATTGTTTCATTTTGTGGCCCAGCTTGTGATGGTCATGGGTGACTCAGGAATCACTTCTGATTCAGTCCCTGGCTTACAGTATGGTCCTCAGGCACAGCCAGGAGTGTTTCCTCAGCTCAGAGCTAATAAAAAATCCTATACATTGCTGTGTGTGACCCAAAACAAATCAAATAAATTTACTTCTCTTTGTACACTTGAGTGTTTTGCTTCTTCTCTTGGTATTGTTTCAAGGTTACACTCGGCATTTTCATTACCTTTTATTTGTAATTTTTAAATTTTGGGCCAGAGTGATAGCATAGAGTTTAGGGCGTTTGCCTTGCATGCAGCCGACCTGGGTTCGATTCCTCTGCCCATCTGGGAAAGCCCGGCAAGCCACCAAGAGTATACCACCCGCATGTAAACCCCTGGCAATCTACCAGTGATGTAGTCAGTATGCCAAAAACAGTAATAAGAAATCTTACAATGGAGATGTTACTAGTGCCCGGTCGAGAAAATCAATGAACAATGGGAGGACAGTGCTACAGTGCTTTTAAATTGTGTTCCTTCAGGTTTTTGGCTTTTGGGTCACACTCAGTGGTGTTCAGGGGTTACTCCTGGCTCTGCACGTAGGAATTACTTCTGGCAGTGCTCGAGGACCATATTGAATGCTGGGATTCAGACCCCATTGGTTTGCCTGCAAGGCAAATGCCGTGTCCACTGTGCTGTCATTCAAGTCTCTAAGATCATTTCTTTCTTAGAGTTTTACAGCTCAGCCGCTGTTGTGCTCAGTGCTTGGGTCACTGCAAGTGATCTTGGGAGGCCAGGTGGTGTCCAGCATCAGGTCAGAGGTTCTGCGTGCTACGCATGTTCCCCAATCCTGTGCATTATTGCCCAGCCTGCATTGGATTCTATAAAGTTATTTTTTTAATTTGTCTTGGGCCAAACCAGCAGTACTCAGGGTTTCTTCCTGGGCTCTGCACTCCGGAATCATGCCTGGCTGATGGGGGGCATATGGGGTTGTCAGAGATCGAACCTGGATTGACCATGGGCAGGAAGAGAGCCCCACCCTGTGTACGGCCTGCAACCCTCCATCTTCCCTTTTGTTTTTACCTCAATGTAAACTTGTGGGGCTTGACATCCTTGCCCTTGGTTGAGAGCTTGGGTTTACTCCAAACTCTGCACTCAGAGTGAACTCAGGATCTCTAGTTGCTGGTATCCTCGACAAGGGTTCCAGCAGTCATTGATCACATGGGTAAAGGACAAAGTAGGCTCTCTTGTGGAAAGCTCACTGTGAAGGCCAATTTTGTGAGGACATGAGGCCTCCCGTGAGCGCCCCACGCGTCCCCATCTCAGTACTGTAAGTGGTAGGGCCGCGCCAGCTTGAGGGCCACTTTTCTGCTTGTTTTTCACTTGTTCCCCAATATCCAGGCAGTTCCTGAGGAGCAGCGGAGGCTTTAGGAGGACCCGGACTTTGTGGAGTATGGTGGGTGTTGTTCTGGGGTGCATGGGTCCTGGGGGTCCGTGTGATCCTGGTGGGGGACTCTGCAGCCACAATCACCGCCAGGTCCGAAATGGGCCCCAGCCGGTGGGAGCAGAGCTGATCGAGGGGGCTGCTGGCCTTGGGGTGAGGGACATATATATCAAAGCACTTTGAGCCTTGTCTATCGACGTTGCAACCCAGATTCCATCCTGTGAGCACCACGAAGACTGATTCCTAAGTGCAGTGGCAGGAATAACCGATTCGCCTAAGCTGTGTGGCCTCCAACCAAAAAATAGAAGGCAGATTTATTTTGAGAGGCAGGGGGGCAGCTCCCCAAGGACAAGGGATCTTGTTGCTTTCGGTCCTGTATTTCTCAGTTACCATGATGTCCAGGGACATCCTGAGAGTGTGGTCATGAGAGGTGGTTTGGGTTTACAAATGAAAATTTACTTTCTGGGCTAGTTTTTGTTGTTTTTTATTTGGGGGGGGCGAGTAGCCCATCCGTGCATCTGGGTCATCAGGGTTTACTCATGGCTCTGGCTCAGGTATTATTCCTGGTGGTGCTCTTGGCTCCATTCTGGATATCAAGGGTTGATCGTGGAAGCAAGGCAACACCCTACCCCTTTACTGTCTGTCGATTCCAGTGTTGGGATTTTTGTACATCATGAAATTCTGTTCTCACATCAAGTTGCAAAGTCCCCCAGACTTCTCATCTCTCCCTGAGTAGGTGTCCCAGGATTTTACGGTGCGTTCTGTTGGTAAAGGTGTTTTTATTTATTTTTTTTTGAAGTATTTAAGGCCTTGGGTTTGTGGGTTCTGCTGAGGATGTTCGGATAGTCCAGCTCGGAAGTACCTGAGCCAGGTTCCTTGATTAGATCCCTGGAGGGTTCCCCTTGCCCACTGTGGATGATCCCTGAGCAGTCAGGCAAAAGTGCTGAGCACTACAGAATGTGCCCCCGAACAATGGATAAATCAACACCAAAAATTATGAGATCTGAATAGTAACGTCCAGTGATTTCTCAGCATTGTTTTTATTTTGGTGGTGAAGTTTAGGGATCAGGTGCGGGGCGCTTACTGGTGGGTGTTTGCCAGGAAATCTTTGTGACTTTCATTGCCCTAGTGAAAACAGAAAATCTTTGGCTCCATAGACCATGTGTTCACTCCATCCATCTGGTACCTGGTGACACCACCCCCCTCCACGTCCTACTATCTGATCCAAGACCTGAAATAGGGAAACAATTAGCCTTCCCTAGTTGAGAGCACCTGGTCAGGACTCTGTGGTGTCTGGCCCTTTAAAACTCTGACCGGAAGTGTAGGTGAGGTCACAGAGCCCCGCCTTTCCATGGGGTCTTTGTGGGCAGAGGAATCTCAACACTGTTTGTTGGCTTGTGAGGAACAGGGGTGGGGCTGGAAGGGGCCGCCCCGCCCAGGGCGCGGGGGCATTCCATAGGGACAGTTTTCTCCCGGGCCGGCCTAGAGTGGTCCATCTGGGAGCTCTGAGCCTCCGCCGGCTCCCCAGCCCGGGATGCCGCCAGCGCCCGCATTTTCGAGAGGTTTGTCTGTCTACACATTTCTATTTTACTGCATGAGGGGAGTGGGGTTTTTTATTTTGGAGGCGCGTGGGGGGGGGCGGTGGTCCCGGGCAGGTGGGCTGATAAGTGTCGTGGAAGGTTTGAGTGCGAAAGTCTTTCGGAAAGGGTCAGGAAGAAAGGAAATAAGGACGAACAGAAGAGCAAGAGTTTCCTTCTCAGGTTTGCTTTTGATTGTGTGTCCTGGTCGCCCTGGCCCGGGAGGCCCCATGGGTTGGGGGCACGAGAACCTCGCCCTCCCCCACAACCCATCGCTCTGGCCCCCAACCGGAGAGGAACGTGTCGGAGCCCGAGGGAGCCCCAGCTTGCCCGCAAGTCTGAACACACTGCCTCATTCATTTCTTTCCACAAATTCTTAGTCATCTGTTGCGTTTCATTGCATAACTCAAACTGCAGATTCAGGTTTTGGCATTGCAGCCATTTGATTTGAGAGTGGAGTCACTGGGTGTGAGTCAGCTGGTAAAATTTACACGTTGGGGACAGATATTCTGCTGGCAGGCGATCAAGGATGTGATTTTGATGGTGGATGACAGGGCACTGCAGAGAGGAAATCTAGAGCCTAATGCTTGGTGTAGAGGCCCTTCCTGAGCTTCACTGGGTGGTGAAATCACTGCTCAAAACCGAAAGAAATTTCTATTTTTTCCTTTGAACAAAATGTTTATTTCTATTTCTTCCATTTGATCGAAACTGGTAATTGTTTGAAAACAACTAGTTTGGGCTTTGGGGGGGGAGCGATAGATCAGTGGGTGTATACTTGGTTTTTATGCGACCGGCCCGGGTTTTATTCCTGGCGTCCCTTTTGGTCCCCTGAGGACCACCATGAGGAATTCCTCAATGCAGAGAGAGCAGTATCCCCTGTGCTTCACCAGGTGTGACCCAAAAAGCCAAAACTGAAAAAGAAAACCAGTTTGAGGGCACTAGTGTCAGCGCAGTGAGAAGGAGAAAGGTTTGCATCCATTTGCTCCCCTACAGACACTCCAGGAGTGATCCCTGAGCACTGCCTGGTGTGTCTCTAAAGAAGACAAACTTCAAAATAAAAGGACCAAAAAAAGGATCGATCCTGAGAGAAATCCATTTTGGTGAGATGTTTTCAATGGCCCCCGTGGCTCGTCGTGTCTGCAGGGATGCAGGGTTGCCTTCACTCCATGCATCAGGCGCTCCACACTGAGCTCCACACTGAGCTTGAACTGAACCCTGACTGGAATCTATTTTCTTTTCTCTTGGAATGGTGTGTCAGCTTTCTGCTATCACTGTCGCTGTCCTCCCATGGTTCATCAATTGGCTCAAGCAGGCCTAGTAAGGTCCCCCGTTGGAGACTTGATTGTTATTGTGTGTGGCATGTCGAATACATCACGGGGAGCTTGCCAGGCTTTGCCGTGCGGGCGAGATACTCTCCGTAGCTTGCCGGGCTCTCCGAGAGGGGTGGAGGAATCGAACTCAGGTCGGCCATGTTGGCTGCGTGCAAGGCAAACGCCCTACCTCGGTGCTCTCTCTCTAACGCTTTCTGCAAAGGGAGATATTTCCACTCGTGTCTGTTTATTGAGTTTACAAAAAAATAAAACACCGAACATATGGGGCTTTCCTAGTGCATTATTTATGAGGGACAAGATCAGTAAAAAGTGGCGGCCCCTGGTAGAAGGGGTACTCTGAAGGCCAGTTTTGTGGCAGGACACAAGCATCCTCCCGTTAGCATCCCAGAACTCTCAGTCTCCACATTGTTAGTAGCGGGACCATTCGGACCTGGGAGGTGCTTTCGTGCTTTCTTTCTCACTGAATTCCTGACATCCAGGCAGTTCCTGGGGTGCAGTAGTGGCTTCAGAGTGATGCGGAGCTTAGGGCGGTGCAGTGGGGTCTGTACACAGTACAGGGGTTGTGGGATTGAGTGTGCCCTTGTTGCATTTTGGCATGGGGCTGAGCACTGGGGCTACAGGCCTTGGGGTTGCGGAACCCACCCAAGGGCTAGGGGCTTGAGTGGCCAACACTCCCAACATGGGACTTGTCGGTACAAATCCTGAAGCCTTTAGCCTTGACGTAGATGCTATAGAATCTGCAGATTCATGTTCAGGGTCGGGGCTGCAGCCCCCTAAAGGCAAGAGACTCTGTTGCAGACCGTCCTATTCATTGGCGGTTGTGATGGGGAGGGGCCTTTTTGGAAGCGTGGTTCACGCAGGTGGGAGGTTTAGGCCAATGAAATTTTAATTTGGGGGTTTGTTTTAGTTGTTTTTTTATGTTTTGTGGGGGGAGTGAGAGAGGACATACCCTAAGATGCTCACTCCTGGCTCAGTGCTCAGGAATCATTCCTGGCGGTGCTCTGGGATCTGGGATGCTGAAGCTTGATTGGGGCGAGGAGGGCAAGCATCTTGCCTGCTTTACTGTCTGTCTAATTCCAACGCTGATGTTTTTTCCAGATGAGGAATTTAGACTCATCTTCAGTTATGAAAAATCCTCTATGCTTCATCTCTTCCTGACTGGGCGATCCCTGGATACTGGCTCTTGGGGTGAGTATAGCAGGTCAAGGATTTAATTTTTCTTGCTCTTGCAGGAAGATGTTCTTATTGTCGCATTGGGGGGGGGGGGACTTTGCTCAGGGGTCACTCCTGGCTTGCTGGCAAGAAATTTACTTTGAAAGGGCCAGAGGTATGGTGCAGCAAGTAGGGTGCTTGCCTTGCATGCAGCTAACACAGATTTGATCAGCTGCATCCCAGCAAACCTCAGACATTCCAGGACAGATCCCTGAATGCAGAACTAGGAGTACTCCTGAGACTGTTGTTTCTGGCTCAGACACACACACACGGAATATCTGAGAGCAGAGATAGAAGTGTGCTCCTGCAGCATACAAAGCTGGGAAACAGGGTTTTAAGGACCCACTGTTTGACTCTTGAACTATTTTATGCTACAATTTGTCAGGGTACGTGGATTTATTTCCCTCTATTTGGATAGAGTTTACTGTTTGTCACTGCTGTATTTTGGGGTCACACACTACAGTACTCAGGCCTTATTCCTGCTCTGACCTCAGGGATCACAGCTGTCGGGGTCCCTCAACAATTGGGTGCCTGGCTAGAGGACTTGGTCAGGCAATTGCAAGCTGCTCATACCTGCTGTGTCATCACACAGTCCTCCAAGATAGGATATTTATTATAGGTAAAAGGTAGGCACAGCCAGGAGTGTTTCCTCAGCCCAGAGGTAGTAAAAAGCCCTATAGGTTGCTGTGTGGGGACTATGTGGTGTCTGGCCCTTTAAAACCCTGACCGGAAGTGTAGGTGAGGTCACAGAGCCCCGCCTTTCCCTGGGGTCTTTGTGGGCGGAGCAATCTCCACCCTGTTTGTTGCCTGGTGAGGAGCGGGGGTGGGGCGGGAAGGGGGCGGCCAGGGCGTGGGGGCGTCCCATAGGGCCAGTTTCCTCGCTGGCCTGGCCGCTGAGTGGTCCATCTGGGAGCTCTAAGCCTCCGCCGCCTGGCCAGCCCGGGATGCCCCCAGCGCCCGCCTTTTCGAGAGGTTTGTCTCTCCCTTCCGTCTATCTTAGCGCATCGCATCCAGGGAGGTTTTTATTTAGGAGGCGCGTGGGGGGGGTGAGGGAATGGGGGGGTCGGTGGTGCCTGGCAGGTGGGCTGACAAGTGAAGTGGAAGGTTCGGGAGCAAAAGTCGTTCGGAAAGGGTCAGGAACAACGGAAATCAGGACGACCAGAAGAGAGAGAGTTTTCTTTTCAGGTTTGTTTTTCATTGTGCGTCCTGGTAGCCCTGGCCGGGGCGGCCCCATGGGGTCGGGGGCACGAGACCCTCGCCCTCCCCTCCAAGCCATCGCTCCGGCCCCCAACCGGAGAGGAACGTGTCGGAGCCCGAGGGAGCCCCAGCTTGCCCGCAAGTCTGAACACACTGCCTCATTCCTTTCTTTCCACAAATTCGTAGTCATCTGTTGCGTTTCATTGCATAACTCAAACTGCAGATTCAGGTTTTGGCATTGCAGCCATTTGATTTGAGAGTGGAGTCACTGGGTGTGAGTCAGCTGGTAAAATTTGCACGTTGGGGACAGATATTCTGCTGGCAGGGGATCAAGGATGTGATTTTAATGGTGGATGACAGGGCACTGCAGAGAGGAAATCTAGAGCCTAATGCTTGGCGTAGAGGCCCTTCCTGAGCTTCCCTGGGTGGTGAAATCACTGCTCAAAACCGAAAGAAATTTCTACTTTTTCCTTTGAATAAAATGTTTATTTCTATATCTTCCATTTGATCGAAGCTGGTAAGTATTTGAAAACAACTAGTTTGGGCTTTTGGGGGGGAGCAATAGATCAGTGGGTGTAGACTTGGTTTTTACGCGACCGGCCCGGGTTTTATTCCTGGCGTCCGTTTTGGTCCCCTGAGGACCACCATGAGGAATTCCTCAGTGCAGAGACAGCAGTAACCCCTGTGCTTCACCAGGTGTGACCCAAAAAGCCAAAACTGAAAAAGAAAACCAGTTTGAGGGCACTAGTGTCAGCGCAGTGAGAAGGAGAAAGGTTTGCATCCATTTGCTCCCCTACAGACCCTCCAGGAGTGATCCCTGAGCACTGCCTGGTGTGTCTCTAAAGAAGACAAACTTCAAAATAAAAGGACCAAAAAAAGGATCGATCCTGAGAGAAATCCATTTTGGTGAGATGTTTTCAATGGCCCCCGTGGCTCATCGTGTCTGCAGGGATGCAGGGTTGCCTTCACTCCATGCATCAGGCGCTCCACACTGAGCTCCACACTGAGCTTGAACTGAACCCTGACTGGAATCTATTTTCTTTTCTCTTGGAATGGTGTGTCAGCTTTCTGCTATCACTGTCGCTGTCCTCCCATGGTTCATCAATTTGCTCGAGCAGGCCTAGTAAGGTCCCCCGTTGGAGACTTGATTGTTATTGTGTGTGGCATGTCGAATACATCACGGGGAGCTTGCCAGGCTTTGCCGTGCGGGCGAGATACTCTCCGTAGCTTGCCGGGCTCTCCGAGAGGGGTGGAGGAATCGAACTCAGGTCGGCCATGTTGGCTGCGTGCAAGGCAAACGCCCTACCTCGGTGCTCTCTCTCTAACGCTTTCTGCAAAGGGAGATATTTCCACTCGTGTCTGTTTATTGAGTTTACAAAAAAATAAAACACCGAACATATGGGGCTTTACTAGTGCATTATTTATGTCGGACAAGATCAGTAAAAAGTGGCGGCCCCTGGTAGAAGGGGTACTCTGAAGGCCAGTTTTGTGGCAGGACACAAGCATCCTCCCGTTAGCATCCCAGAACTCTCAGTCTCCACATTGTTAGTAGCGGGACCATTCGGACCTGGGAGGTGCTTTCGTGCTTTCTTTCTCACTGAATTCCTGACATCCAGGCAGTTCCTGGGGTGCAGTAGTGGCTTCAGAGTGATGCGGAGCTTAGGGCGGTGCAGTGGGGTCTGTACACAGTACAGGGGTTGTGGGATTGAGTGTGCCCTTGTTGCATTTTGGCATGGGGCTGAGCACTGGGGCTACAGGCCTTGGGGTTGCGGAACCCACCCAAGGGCTAGGGGCTTGAGTGGCCAACACTCCCAACATGGGACTTGTCGGTACAAATCCTGAAGCCTTTAGCCTTGACGTAGATGCTATAGAATCTGCAGATTCATGTTCAGGGTCGGGGCTGCAGCCCCCTAAAGGCAAGAGACTCTGTTGCAGACCGTCCTATTCATTGGCGATTGTGATGGGGAGGGGCCTTTTTGGAAGCGTGGTTCACGCAGGTGGGAGGTTTAGGCCAATGAAATTTTAATTTGGGGGTTTGTTTTAGTTGTTTTTTTATGTTTTGTGGGGGGAGTGAGAGAGGACATACCCTAAGATGCTCACTCCTGGCTCAGTGCTCAGGAATCATTCCTGGCGGTGCTCTGGGATCTGGGATGCTGAAGCTTGATTGGGGCGAGGAGGGCAAGCATCTTGCCTGCTTTACTGTCTGTCTAATTCCAACGCTGATGTTTTTTCCAGATGAGGAATTTAGACTCATCTTCAGTTATGAAAAATCCTCTATGCTTCATCTCTTCCTGACTGGGCGATCCCTGGATACTGGCTCTTGGGGTGAGTATAGCAGGTCAAGGATTTAATTTTTCTTGCTCTTGCAGGAAGATGTTCTTATTGTCGCATGGGGGGGGGGAACTTTGCTCAGGGGTCACTCCTGGCTTGCTGGCAAGAAATTTACTTTGAAAGGGCCAGAGGTATGGTGCAGCAAGTAGGGTGCTTGCCTTGCATGCAGCTAACACAGATTTGATCAGCTGCATCCCAGCAAACCTCAGACATTCTAGGACAGATCCCTGAATGCAGAGCTAGGAGTACTCCTGACACTGTTGGTTCTGGCTCAGACACACACACACGGAATATCTGAGAGCAGAGATAGAAGTGTGCTCCTGCAGCATACAAAGCTGGGAAACAGGGTTTTAAGGACCCACTGATTGACTCTTGAACTATTTTATGCTACAATTTGTCAGGGTACGTGGATTTATTTCCCTCTATTTGGATAGAGTTTACTGTTTGTCACTGCTGTATTTTGGGGTCACACACTACAGTACTCAGGCCTTACTCCTGCTCTGACCTCAGGGATCACAGCTGTCGGGGTCCCTCGACAATCGGGTGCCTGGCTAGAGGACTTGGTCAGGCAATTGCAAGCTGCTCATACCTGCTGTGTCATCACACAGTCCTCCAAGATAGGATATTTATTATAGGTAAAAGGTAGGCACAGCCAGGAGTGTTTCCTCAGCCCAGAGGTAGTAAAAAGCCCTATAGGTTGCTGTGTGGGGACTATGTGGTGTCTGGCCCTTTAAAACCCTGACCGGAAGTGTAGGTGAGGTCACAGAGCCCCGCCTTTCCCTGGGGTCTTTGTGGGCGGAGCAATCTCCACCCTGTTTGTTGCCTGGTGAGGAGCGGGGGTGGGGCGGGAAGGGGGCGGCCAGGGCGTGGGGGCGTCCCATAGGGCCAGTTTCCTCGCTGGCCTGGCCGCTGAGTGGTCCATCTGGGAGCTCTGAGCCTCCGCCGCCTGCCCAGCCTGGGATGCCCCCAGCGCCCGCCTTTTCGAGAGGTTTGTCTCTCCCTTCCGTCTATCTTAGCGCATCGCATTTTGGAGGTTTTTATTTAGGAGGCGCGTGCGGGGGCGGGGGTGAGGGAATGGGGGGGTCGGTGGTGCCTGGCAGGTGGGCTGACAAGTGAAGTGGAAGGTTCGGGAGCAAAAGTCGTTCGGAAAGGGTCGGGAACAACGGAAATCAGGACTACCAGAAGAGAGAGAGTTTTCTTTTCAGGTTTGTTTTTCATTGTGGGTCCTGGTAGCCCTGGCCCGGGCGGCCCCATGGGGTCGGGGGCACGAGACCCTCGCCCTCCCCTCCAACCCATCGCTCTGGCCCCCAACCGGAGAGGAACGTGTCGGAGCCCGAGGGAGCCCCAGCTTGCCCGCAAGTCTGAACACACTGCCTCATTCATTTCTTTCCACAAATTCTTAGTCATCTGTTGCGTTTCATTGCATAACTCAAACTGCAGATTCAGGTTTTGGCATTGCAGCCATTTGATTTGAGAGTGGAGTCACTGGGTGTGAGTCAGCTGGTAAAATTTGCACGTTGGGGACAGATATTCTGCTGGCAGGGGATCAAGGATGTGATTTTAATGGTGGATGACAGGGCACTGCAGAGAGGAAATCTAGAGCCTAATGCTTGGCGTAGAGGCCCTTCCTGAGCTTCCCTGGGTGGTGAAATCACTGCTCAAAACCGAAAGAAATTTCTATTTTTTCCTTTGAATAAAATGTTTATTTCTATTTCTTCCATTTGATCGAAACTGGTAATTGTTTGAAAACAACTAGTTTGGGCTTTGTGGGGGGAGCGATAGATCAGTGGGTGTATACTTGGTTTTTATGCGACCGGCCCGGGTTTTATTCCTGGCGTCCCTTTTGGTCCCCTGAGGACCACCATGAGGAATTCCTCAGTGCAGAGACAGCAGTAACCCCTGTGCTTCACCAGGTGTGACCCAAAAAGCCAAAACTGAAAAAGAAAACCAGTTTGAGGGCACTAGTGTCAGCGCAGTGAGAAGGAGAAAGGTTTGCATCCATTTGCTCCCTTACAGACCCTCCAGGAGTGATCCCTGAGCACTGCCTGGTGTGTCTCTAAAGAAGACAAACTTCAAAATAAAAGGACCAAAAAAAGGATCGATCCTGAGGGCCATCCATTTTTGGTGAGATGTTTTCAATGGCCCCCGTGGCTCGTCGTGTCTGCAGGGATGCAGGGTTGCCTTCACTCCATGCATCAGGCGCTCCACACTGAGCTCCACTCTGAGCTTGAACTGAACCCTGACTGGAATCTATTTTCTTTTCTCTTGGAATGGTGTGTCAGCTTTCTGCTATCACTGTCGCTGTCCTCCCATGGTTCATCGATTTGCTCGAGCTGGCCTAGTAAGGTCCCCCGTTGGAGACTTGGTTGTTATTGTGTGTGGCATGTCGAATACATCACGGGGAGCTTGCCAGGCTTTGCCGTGCGGGCGAGATACTCTCCGTAGCTTGCCGGGCTCTCCGAGAGGGGTGGAGGAATCGAACTCAGATCCGCCATGTTGGCTGCGTGCAAGGCAAACGCCCTACCTCGGTGCTCTCTCTCTAACGCTTTCTGCAAAGGGAGATATTTCCACTCGTGTCTGTTTATTGAGTTTACAAAAAAATAAAACACCGAACATATGGGGCTTTCCTAGTGCATTATTTATGAGGGACAAGATCAGTAAAAAGTGGCGGCCCCTGGTAGAAGGGGTACTCTGAAGGCCAGTTTTGTGGCAGGACACAAGCATCCTCCCGTTAGCATCCCAGAACTCTCAGTCTCCACATTGTTAGTAGCGGGACCATTCGGACCTGGGAGGTGCTTTCGTGCTTTCTTTCTCACTGAATTCCTGACATCCAGGCAGTTCCTGGGGTGCAGTAGTGGCTTCAGAGTGATGCGGAGCTTAGGGCGGTGCAGTGGGGTCTGTACACAGTACAGGGGTTGTGGGATTGAGTGTGCCCTTGTTGCATTTTGGCATGGGGCTGAGCACTGGGGCTACAGGCCTTGGGGTTGTGGAACCCACCCAAGGGCTAGGGGCTTGAGTGGCCAACACTCCCAACATGGGACTTGTCGGTACAAATCCTGAAGCCTTTAGCCTTGACGTAGATGCTATAGAATCTGCAGATTCATGTTCAGGGTCGGGGCTGCAGCCCCCTAAAGGCAAGAGACTCTGTTGCAGACCGTCCTATTCATTGGCGGTTGTGATGGGGAGGGGCCTTTTTGGAAGCGTGGTTCACGCAGGTGGGAGGTTTAGGCCAATGAAATTTTAATTTGGGGGTTTGTTTTAGTTGTTTTTTTATGTTTTGTGGGGGGAGTGAGAGAGGACATACCCTAAGATGCTCACTCCTGGCTCAGTGCTCAGGAATCATTCCTGGCGGTGCTCTGGGATCTGGGATGCTGAAGCTTGATTGGGGCGAGGAGGGCAAGCATCTTGCCTGCTTTACTGTCTGTCTAATTCCAACGCTGATGTTTTTTCCAGATGAGGAATTTAGACTCATCTTCAGTTATGAAAAATCCTCTATGCTTCATCTCTTCCTGACTGGGCGATCCCTGGATACTGGCTCTTGGGGTGAGTATAGCAGGTCAAGGATTTAATTTTTCTTGCTCTTGCAGGAAGATGTTCTTATTGTCGCATTGGGGGGGGGGGAACTTTGCTCAGGGGTCACTCCTGGCTTGCTGGCAAGAAATTTACTTTGAAAGGGCCAGAGGTATGGTGCAGCAAGTAGGGTGCTTGCCTTGCATGCAGCTAACACAGATTTGATCAGCTGCATCCCAGCAAACCTCAGACATTCCAGGACAGATCCCTGAATGCAGAGCTAGGAGTACTCCTGACACTGTTGGTTCTGGCTCAGACACACACACACGGAATATCTGAGAGCAGAGATAGAAGTGTGCTCCTGCAGCATACAAAGCTGGGAAACAGGGTTTTAAGGACCCACTGTTTGACTCTTGAACTATTTTATGATACAATTTGTCAGGGTACGTGGATTTATTTCCCTCTATTTGGATAGAGTTTACTGTTTGTCACTGCTGTATTTTGGGGTCACACACTACAGTACTCAGGCCTTATTCCTGCTCTGACCTCAGGGATCACAGCTGTCGGGGTCCCTCGACAATCGGGTGCCTGGCTAGAGCACTTGGTCAGCCAATTGCAAGCTGCTCATACCTGCTGTGTCATCACACAGTCCTCCAAGATAGGATATTTATTATAGGTAAAAGGTAGGCACAGCCAGGAGTGTTTCCTCAGCCCAGAGGTAGTAAAAAGCCCTATAGGTTGCTGTGTGGGGACTATGTGGTGTCTGGCCCTTTAAAACCCTGACCGGAAGTGTAGGTGAGGTCACAGAGCCCCGCCTTTCCCTGGGGTCTTTGTGGGCGGAGCAATCTCCACCCTGTTTGTTGCCTGGTGAGGAGCGGGGGTGGGGCGGGAAGGGGGCGGCCAGGGCGTGGGGGCGTCCCATAGGGCCAGTTTCCTCGCTGGCCTGGCCGCTGAGTGGTCCATCTGGGAGCTCTGAGCCTCCGCCGCCTGCCCAGCCCGGGATGCCCCCAGCGCCCGCCTTTTCGAGAGGTTTGTCTCTCCCTTCCGTCTATCTTAGCGCATCACATCCAGGGAGGTTTTTATTTAGGAGGCGCGTGCGGGGGCGGGGGTGAGGGAATGGGGGGGGTCGGTGGTGCCTGGCAGGTGGGCTGACAAGTAAAGTGGAAGGTTCGGGAGCAAAAGTCGTTCGGAAAGGGTCGGGAACAACGGAAATCAGGACGACCAGAAGAGAGAGAGTTTTCTTTTCAGGTTTGTTTTTCATTGTGCGTCCTGGTAGCCCTGGCCGGGGTGGCCCCATGGGGTCGGGGGCACGAGACCCTCGCCCTCCCCTCCAACCCATCGCTCTGGCCCCCAACCGGAGAGGAACGTGTCGGAGCCCGAGGGAGCCCCAGCTTGCCCGCAAGTCTGAACACACTGCCTCATTCATTTCTTTCACAAATTCTTAGTCATCTGTTGCGTTTCATTGCATAACTCAAACTGCAGATTCAGGTTTTGGCATTGCAGCCATTTGATTTGAGAGTGGAGTCACTGGGTGTGAGTCAGCTGGTAAAATTTGCACGTTGGGGACAGATATTCTGCTTGCAGGGGATCAAGGATGTGATTTTAATGGTGGATGACAGGGCACTGCAGAGAGGAAATCTAGAGCCTAATGCTTGGCGTAGAGGCCCTTCCTGAGCTTCCCTGGGTGGTGAAATCACTTCTAAAAACCGAAAGAAATTTCTATTTTTTCCTTTGAATAAAATGTTTATTTCTATTGCTTCCATTTGATCGAAACTGGTAATTGTTTGAAAACAACTAGTTTGGGCTTTGTGGGGGGAGCGATAGATCAGTGGGTGTATACTTGGTTTTTATGCGACCGGCCCGGGTTTTATTCCTGGCGTCCCTTTTGGTCCCCTGAGGACCACCATGAGGAATTCCTCAGTGCAGAGACAGCAGTAACCCCTGTGCTTCACCAGGTGTGACCCAAAAAGCCAAAACTGAAAAAGAAAACCAGTTTGAGGGCACTAGTGTCAGCGCAGTGAGAAGGAGAAAGGTTTGCATCCATTTGCTCCCTTACAGACCCTCCAGGAGTGATCCCTGAGCACTGCCTGGTGTGTCTCTAAAGAAGACAAACTTCAAAATAAAAGGACCAAAAAAAGGATCGATCCTGAGGGCCATCCATTTTTGGTGAGATGTTTTCAATGGCCCCCGTGGCTCGTCGTGTCTGCAGGGATGCAGGGTTGCCTTCACTCCATGCATCAGGCGCTCCACACTGAGCTCCACTCTGAGCTTGAACTGAACCCTGACTGGAATCTATTTTCTTTTCTCTTGGAATGGTGTGTCAGCTTTCTGCTATCACTGTCGCTGTCCTCCCATGGTTCATCGATTTGCTCGAGCTGGCCTAGTAAGGTCCCCCGTTGGAGACTTGGTTGTTATTGTGTGTGGCATGTCGAATACATCACGGGGAGCTTGCCAGGCTTTGCCGTGCGGGCGAGATACTCTCCGTAGCTTGCCGGGCTCTCCGAGAGGGGTGGAGGAATCGAACTCAGATCCGCCATGTTGGCTGCGTGCAAGGCAAACGCCCTACCTCGGTGCTCTCTCTCTAACGCTTTCTGCAAAGGGAGATATTTCCACTCGTGTCTGTTTATTGAGTTTACAAAAAAAATAAAACACCGAACATATGGGGCTTTCCTAGTGCATTATTTATGAGGGACAAGATCAGTAAAAAGTGGCGGCCCCTGGTAGAAGGGGTACTCTGAAGGCCAGTTTTGTGGCAGGACACAAGCATCCTCCCGTTAGCATCCCAGAACTCTCAGTCTCCACATTGTTAGTAGCGGGACCATTCGGACCTGGGAGGTGCTTTCGTGCTTTCTTTCTCACTGTATTCCTGACATCCAGGCAGTTCCTGGGGTGCAGTAGTGGCTTCAGAGTGATGCGGAGCTTAGGGCGGTGCAGTGGGGTCTGTACACAGTACAGGGGTTGTGGGATTGAGTGTGCCCTTGTTGCATTTTGGCATGGGGCTGAGCACTGGGGCTACAGGCCTTGGGGTTGCGGAACCCACCCAAGGGCTAGGGGCTTGAGTGGCCAACACTCCCAACATGGGACTTGTCGGTACAAATCCTGAAGCCTTTAGCCTTGACGTAGATGCTATAGAATCTGCAGATTCATGTTCAGGGTCGGGGCTGCAGCCCCCTAAAGGCAAGAGACTCTGTTGCAGACCGTCCTATTCATTGGCGATTGTGATGGGGAGGGGCCTTTTTGGAAGCGTGGTTCACGCAGGTGGGAGGTTTAGGCCAATGAAATTTTAATTTGGGGGTTTGTTTTAGTTGTTTTTTTATGTTTTGTGGGGGGAGTGAGAGAGGACATACCCTAAGATGCTCACTCCTGGCTCAGTGCTCAGGAATCATTCCTGGCGGTGCTCTGGGATCTGGGATGCTGAAGCTTGATTGGGGCGAGGAGGGCAAGCATCTTGCCTGCTTTACTGTCTGTCTAATTCCAACGCTGATGTTTTTTCCAGATGAGGAATTTAGACTCATCTTCAGTTATGAAAAATCCTCTATGCTTCATCTCTTCCTGACTGGGCGATCCCTGGATACTGGCTCTTGGGGTGAGTATAGCAGGTCAAGGATTTAATTTTTCTTGCTCTTGCAGGAAGATGTTCTTATTGTCGCATTGGGGGGGGGGGAACTTTGCTCAGGGGTCACTCCTGGCTTGCTGGCAAGAAATTTACTTTGAAAGGGCCAGAGGTATGGTGCAGCAAGTAGGGTGCTTGCCTTGCATGCAGCTAACACAGATTTGATCAGCTGCATCCCAGCAAACCTCAGACATTCCAGGACAGATCCCTGAATGCAGAGCTAGGAGTACTCCTGACACTGTTGGTTCTGGCTCAGACACACACACACGGAATATCTGAGAGCAGAGATAGAAGTGTGCTCCTGCAGCATACAAAGCTGGGAAACAGGGTTTTAAGGACCCACTGTTTGACTCTTGAACTATTTTATGCTACAATTTGTCAGGGTACGTGGATTTATTTCCCTCTATTTGGATAGAGTTTACTGTTTGTCACTGCTGTATTTTGGGGTCACACACTACAGTACTCAGGCCTTACTCCTGCTCTGACCTCAGGGATCACAGCTGTCGGGGTCCCTCGACAATCGGGTGCCTGGCTAGAGCACTTGGTCAGCCAATTGCAAGCTGCTCATACCTGCTGTGTCATCACACAGTCCTCCAAGATAGGATATTTATTATAGGTAAAAGGTAGGCACAGCCAGGAGTGTTTCCTCAGCCCAGAGGTAGTAAAAAGCCCTATAGGTTGCTGTGTGGGGACTATGTGGTGTCTGGCCCTTTAAAACCCTGACCGGAAGTGTAGGTGAGGTCACAGAGCCCCGCCTTTCCCTGGGGTCTTTGTGGGCGGAGCAATCTCCACCCTGTTTGTTGCCTGGTGAGGAGCGGGGGTGGGGCGGGAAGGGGGCGGCCAGGGCGTGGGGGCGTCCCATAGGGCCAGTTTCCTCGCTGGCCTGGCCGCTGAGTGGTCCATCTGGGAGCTCTGAGCCTCCGCCGCCTGCCCAGCCCGGGATGCCCCCAGCGCCCGCCTTTTCGAGAGGTTTGTCTCTCCCTTCCGTCTATCTTAGCGCATCACATCCAGGGAGGTTTTTATTTAGGAGGCGCGTGCGGGGGCGGGGGTGAGGGAATGGGGGGGTCGGTGGTGCCTGGCAGGTGGGCTGACAAGTGAAGTGGAAGGTTCGGGAGCAAAAGTCGTTCGGAAAGGGTCGGGAACAACGGAAATCAGGACGACCAGAAGAGAGAGAGTTTTCTTTTCAGGTTTGTTTTTCATTGTGCGTCCTGGTAGCCCTGGCCGGGGTGGCCCCATGGGGTCGGGGGCACGAGACCCTCGCCCTCCCCTCCAACCCATCGCTCTGGCCCCCAACCGGAGAGGAACGTGTCGGAGCCCGAGGGAGCCCCAGCTTGCCCGCAAGTCTGAACACACTGCCTCATTCATTTCTTTCCACAAATTCTTAGTCATCTGTTGCGTTTCATTGCATAACTCAAACTGCAGATTCAGGTTTTGGCATTGCAGCCATTTGATTTGAGAGTGGAGTCACTGGGTGTGAGTCAGCTGGTAAAATTTGCACGTTGGGGACAGGTATTCTGCTTGCAGGGGATCAAGGATGTGATTTTAATGGTGGATGACAGGGCACTGCAGAGAGGAAATCTAGAGCCTAATGCTTGGCGTAGAGGCCCTTCCTGAGCTTCCCTGGGTGGTGAAATCACTGCTCAAAACCGAAAGAAATTTCTATTTTTTCCTTTGAATAAAATGTTTATTTCTATTGCTTCCATTTGATCGAAACTGGTAATTGTTTGAAAACAACTAGTTTGGGCTTTGTGGGGGGAGCGATAGATCAGTGGGTGTATACTTGGTTTTTATGCGACCGGCCCGGGTTTTATTCCTGGCGTCCCTTTTGGTCCCCTGAGGACCACCATGAGGAATTCCTCAGTGCAGAGACAGCAGTAACCCCTGTGCTTCACCAGGTGTGACCCAAAAAGCCAAAACTGAAAAAGAAAACCAGTTTGAGGGCACTAGTGTCAGCGCAGTGAGAAGGAGAAAGGTTTGCATCCATTTGCTCCCTTACAGACCCTCCAGGAGTGATCCCTGAGCACTGCCTGGTGTGTCTCTAAAGAAGACAAACTTCAAAATAAAAGGACCAAAAAAAGGATCGATCCTGAGGGCCATCCATTTTTGGTGAGATGTTTTCAATGGCCCCCGTGGCTCGTCGTGTCTGCAGGGATGCAGGGTTGCCTTCACTCCATGCATCAGGCGCTCCACACTGAGCTCCACTCTGAGCTTGAACTGAACCCTGACTGGAATCTATTTTCTTTTCTCTTGGAATGGTGTGTCAGCTTTCTGCTATCACTGTCGCTGTCCTCCCATGGTTCATCGATTTGCTCGAGCTGGCCTAGTAAGGTCCCCCGTTGGAGACTTGGTTGTTATTGTGTGTGGCATGTCGAATACATCACGGGGAGCTTGCCAGGCTTTGCCGTGCGGGCGAGATACTCTCCGTAGCTTGCCGGGCTCTCCGAGAGGGGTGGAGGAATCGAACTCAGATCCGCCATGTTGGCTGCGTGCAAGGCAAACGCCCTACCTCGGTGCTCTCTCTCTAACGCTTTCTGCAAAGGGAGATATTTCCACTCGTGTCTGTTTATTGAGTTTACAAAAAAATAAAACACCGAACATATGGGGCTTTCCTAGTGCATTATTTATGAGGGACAAGATCAGTAAAAAGTGGCGGCCCCTGGTAGAAGGGGTACTCTGAAGGCCAGTTTTGTGGCAGGACACAAGCATCCTCCCGTTAGCATCCCAGAACTCTCAGTCTCCACATTGTTAGTAGCGGGACCATTCGGACCTGGGAGGTGCTTTCGTGCTTTCTTTCTCACTGAATTCCTGACATCCAGGCAGTTCCTGGGGTGCAGTAGTGGCTTCAGAGTGATGCGGAGCTTAGGGCGGTGCAGTGGGGTCTGTACACAGTACAGGGGTTGTGGGATTGAGTGTGCCCTTGTTGCATTTTGGCATGGGGCTGAGCACTGGGGCTACAGGCCTTGGGCTTGCGGAACCCACCCAAGGGCTAGGGGCTTGAGTGGCCAACACTCCCAACATGGGACTTGTCGGTACAAATCCTGAAGCCTTTAGCCTTGACGTAGATGCTATAGAATCTGCAGATTCATGTTCAGGGTCGGGGCTGCAGCCCCCTAAAGGCAAGAGACTCTGTTGCAGACCGTCCTATTCATTGGCGATTGTGATGGGGAGGGGCCTTTTTGGAAGCGTGGTTCACGCAGGTGGGAGGTTTAGGCCAATGAAATTTTAATTTGGGGGTTTGTTTTAGTTGTTTTTTTATGTTTTGTGGGGGGAGTGAGAGAGGACATACCCTAAGATGCTCACTCCTGGCTCAGTGCTCAGGAATCATTCCTGGCGGTGCTCTGGGATCTGGGATGCTGAAGCTTGATTGGGGCGAGGAGGGCAAGCATCTTGCCTGCTTTACTGTCTGTCTAATTCCAACGCTGATGTTTTTTCCAGATGAGGAATTTAGACTCATCTTCAGTTATGAAAAATCCTCTATGCTTCATCTCTTCCTGACTGGGCGATCCCTGGATACTGGCTCTTGGGGTGAGTATAGCAGGTCAAGGATTTAATTTTTCTTGCTCTTGCAGGAAGATGTTCTTATTGTCGCATTGGGGGGGGGGAACTTTGCTCAGGGGTCACTCCTGGCTTGCTGGCAAGAAATTTACTTTGAAAGGGCCAGAGGTATGGTGCAGCAAGTAGGGTGCTTGCCTTGCATGCAGCTAACACAGATTTGATCAGCTGCATCCCAGCAAACCTCAGACATTCCAGGACAGATCCCTGAATGCAGAGCTAGGAGTACTCCTGACACTGTTGGTTCTGGCTCAGACACACACACACGGAATATCTGAGAGCAGAGATAGAAGTGTGCTCCTGCAGCATACAAAGCTGGGAAACAGGGTTTTAAGGACCCACTGTTTGACTCTTGAACTATTTTATGCTACAATTTGTCAGGGTACGTGGATTTATTTCCCTCTATTTGGATAGAGTTTACTGTTTGTCACTGCTGTATTTTGGGGTCACACACTACAGTACTCAGGCCTTACTCCTGCTCTGACCTCAGGGATCACAGCTGTCGGGGTCCCTCGACAATCGGGTGCCTGGCTAGAGCACTTGGTCAGCCAATTGCAAGCTGCTCATACCTGCTGTGTCATCACACAGTCCTCCAAGATAGGATATTTATTATAGGTAAAAGGTAGGCACAGCCAGGAGTGTTTCCTCAGCCCAGAGGTAGTAAAAAGCCCTATAGGTTGCTGTGTGGGGACTATGTGGTGTCTGGCCCTTTAAAACCCTGACCGGAAGTGTAGGTGAGGTCACAGAGCCCCGCCTTTCCCTGGGGTCTTTGTGGGCGGAGCAATCTCCACCCTGTTTGTTGCCTGGTGAGGAGCGGGGGTGGGGCGGGAAGGGGGCGGCCAGGGCGTGGGGGCGTCCCATAGGGCCAGTTTCCTCGCTGGCCTGGCCGCTGAGTGGTCCATCTGGGAGCTCTGAGCCTCCGCCGCCTGCCCAGCCCGGGATGCCCCCAGCGCCCGCCTTTTCGAGAGGTTTGTCTCTCCCTTCCGTCTATCTTAGCGCATCACATCCAGGGAGGTTTTTATTTAGGAGGCGCGTGCGGGGGCGGGGGTGAGGGAATGGGGGGGTCGGTGGTGCCTGGCAGGTGGGCTGACAAGTGAAGTGGAAGGTTCGGGAGCAAAAGTCGTTCGGAAAGGGTCGGGAACAACGGAAATCAGGACGACCAGAAGAGAGAGAGTTTTCTTTTCAGGTTTGTTTTTCATTGTGCGTCCTGGTAGCCCTGGCCGGGGTGGCCCCATGGGGTCGGGGGCACGAGACCCTCGCCCTCCCCTCCAACCCATCGCTCTGGCCCCCAACCGGAGAGGAACGTGTCGGAGCCCGAGGGAGCCCCAGCTTGCCCGCAAGTCTGAACACACTGCCTCATTCATTTCTTTCCACAAATTCTTAGTCATCTGTTGCGTTTCATTGCATAACTCAAACTGCAGATTCAGGTTTTGGCATTGCAGCCATTTGATTTGAGAGTGGAGTCACTGGGTGTGAGTCAGCTGGTAAAATTTGCACGTTGGGGACAGGTATTCTGCTTGCAGGGGATCAAGGATGTGATTTTAATGGTGGATGACAGGGCACTGCAGAGAGGAAATCTAGAGCCTAATGCTTGGCGTAGAGGCCCTTCCTGAGCTTCCCTGGGTGGTGAAATCACTGCTCAAAACCGAAAGAAATTTCTATTTTTTCCTTTGAATAAAATGTTTATTTCTATTGCTTCCATTTGATCGAAACTGGTAATTGTTTGAAAACAACTAGTTTGGGCTTTGTGGGGGGAGCGATAGATCAGTGGGTGTATACTTGGTTTTTATGCGACCGGCCCGGGTTTTATTCCTGGCGTCCCTTTTGGTCCCCTGAGGACCACCATGAGGAATTCCTCAGTGCAGAGACAGCAGTAACCCCTGTGCTTCACCAGGTGTGACCCAAAAAGCCAAAACTGAAAAAGAAAACCAGTTTGAGGGCACTAGTGTCAGCGCAGTGAGAAGGAGAAAGGTTTGCATCCATTTGCTCCCTTACAGACCCTCCAGGAGTGATCCCTGAGCACTGCCTGGTGTGTCTCTAAAGAAGACAAACTTCAAAATAAAAGGACCAAAAAAAGGATCGATCCTGAGGGCCATCCATTTTTGGTGAGATGTTTTCAATGGCCCCCGTGGCTCGTCGTGTCTGCAGGGATGCAGGGTTGCCTTCACTCCATGCATCAGGCGCTCCACACTGAGCTCCACTCTGAGCTTGAACTGAACCCTGACTGGAATCTATTTTCTTTTCTCTTGGAATGGTGTGTCAGCTTTCTGCTATCACTGTCGCTGTCCTCCCATGGTTCATCGATTTGCTCGAGCTGGCCTAGTAAGGTCCCCCGTTGGAGACTTGGTTGTTATTGTGTGTGGCATGTCGAATACATCACGGGGAGCTTGCCAGGCTTTGCCGTGCGGGCGAGATACTCTCCGTAGCTTGCCGGGCTCTCCGAGAGGGGTGGAGGAATCGAACTCAGATCCGCCATGTTGGCTGCGTGCAAGGCAAACGCCCTACCTCGGTGCTCTCTCTCTAACGCTTTCTGCAAAGGGAGATATTTCCACTCGTGTCTGTTTATTGAGTTTACAAAAAAATAAAACACCGAACATATGGGGCTTTCCTAGTGCATTATTTATGAGGGACAAGATCAGTAAAAAGTGGCGGCCCCTGGTAGAAGGGGTACTCTGAAGGCCAGTTTTGTGGCAGGACACAAGCATCCTCCCGTTAGCATCCCAGAACTCTCAGTCTCCACATTGTTAGTAGCGGGACCATTCGGACCTGGGAGGTGCTTTCGTGCTTTCTTTCTCACTGAATTCCTGACATCCAGGCAGTTCCTGGGGTGCAGTAGTGGCTTCAGAGTGATGCGGAGCTTAGGGCGGTGCAGTGGGGTCTGTACACAGTACAGGGGTTGTGGGATTGAGTGTGCCCTTGTTGCATTTTGGCATGGGGCTGAGCACTGGGGCTACAGGCCTTGGGCTTGCGGAACCCACCCAAGGGCTAGGGGCTTGAGTGGCCAACACTCCCAACATGGGACTTGTCGGTACAAATCCTGAAGCCTTTAGCCTTGACGTAGATGCTATAGAATCTGCAGATTCATGTTCAGGGTCGGGGCTGCAGCCCCCTAAAGGCAAGAGACTCTGTTGCAGACCGTCCTATTCATTGGCGATTGTGATGGGGAGGGGCCTTTTTGGAAGCGTGGTTCACGCAGGTGGGAGGTTTAGGCCAATGAAATTTTAATTTGGGGGTTTGTTTTAGTTGTTTTTTTATGTTTTGTGGGGGGAGTGAGAGAGGACATACCCTAAGATGCTCACTCCTGGCTCAGTGCTCAGGAATCATTCCTGGCGGTGCTCTGGGATCTGGGATGCTGAAGCTTGATTGGGGCGAGGAGGGCAAGCATCTTGCCTGCTTTACTGTCTGTCTAATTCCAACGCTGATGTTTTTTCCAGATGAGGAATTTAGACTCATCTTCAGTTATGAAAAATCCTCTATGCTTCATCTCTTCCTGACTGGGCGATCCCTGGATACTGGCTCTTGGGGTGAGTATAGCAGGTCAAGGATTTAATTTTTCTTGCTCTTGCAGGAAGATGTTCTTATTGTCGCATTGGGGGGGGGGAACTTTGCTCAGGGGTCACTCCTGGCTTGCTGGCAAGAAATTTACTTTGAAAGGGCCAGAGGTATGGTGCAGCAAGTAGGGTGCTTGCCTTGCATGCAGCTAACACAGATTTGATCAGCTGCATCCCAGCAAACCTCAGACATTCCAGGACAGATCCCTGAATGCAGAGCTAGGAGTACTCCTGACACTGTTGGTTCTGGCTCAGACACACACACACGGAATATCTGAGAGCAGAGATAGAAGTGTGCTCCTGCAGCATACAAAGCTGGGAAACAGGGTTTTAAGGACCCACTGTTTGACTCTTGAACTATTTTATGCTACAATTTGTCAGGGTACGTGGATTTATTTCCCTCTATTTGGATAGAGTTTACTGTTTGTCACTGCTGTATTTTGGGGTCACACACTACAGTACTCAGGCCTTACTCCTGCTCTGACCTCAGGGATCACAGCTGTCGGGGTCCCTCGACAATCGGGTGCCTGGCTAGAGCACTTGGTCAGCCAATTGCAAGCTGCTCATACCTGCTGTGTCATCACACAGTCCTCCAAGATAGGATATTTATTATAGGTAAAAGGTAGGCACAGCCAGGAGTGTTTCCTCAGCCCAGAGGTAGTAAAAAGCCCTATAGGTTGCTGTGTGGGGACTATGTGGTGTCTGGCCCTTTAAAACCCTGACCGGAAGTGTAGGTGAGGTCACAGAGCCCCGCCTTTCCCTGGGGTCTTTGTGGGCGGAGCAATCTCCACCCTGTTTGTTGCCTGGTGAGGAGCGGGGGTGGGGCGGGAAGGGGGCGGCCAGGGCGTGGGGGCGTCCCATAGGGCCAGTTTCCTCGCTGGCCTGGCCGCTGAGTGGTCCATCTGGGAGCTCTGAGCCTCCGCCGCCTGCCCAGCCCGGGATGCCCCCAGCGCCCGCCTTTTCGAGAGGTTTGTCTCTCCCTTCCGTCTATCTTAGCGCATCACATCCAGGGAGGTTTTTATTTAGGAGGCGCGTGCGGGGGCGGGGGTGAGGGAATGGGGGGGTCGGTGGTGCCTGGCAGGTGGGCTGACAAGTGAAGTGGAAGGTTCGGGAGCAAAAGTCGTTCGGAAAGGGTCGGGAACAACGGAAATCAGGACGACCAGAAGAGAGAGAGTTTTCTTTTCAGGTTTGTTTTTCATTGTGCGTCCTGGTAGCCCTGGCCGGGGTGGCCCCATGGGGTCGGGGGCACGAGACCCTCGCCCTCCCCTCCAACCCATCGCTCTGGCCCCCAACCGGAGAGGAACGTGTCGGAGCCCGAGGGAGCCCCAGCTTGCCCGCAAGTCTGAACACACTGCCTCATTCATTTCTTTCCACAAATTCTTAGTCATCTGTTGCGTTTCATTGCATAACTCAAACTGCAGATTCAGGTTTTGGCATTGCAGCCATTTGATTTGAGAGTGGAGTCACTGGGTGTGAGTCAGCTGGTAAAATTTGCACGTTGGGGACAGGTATTCTGCTTGCAGGGGATCAAGGATGTGATTTTAATGGTGGATGACAGGGCACTGCAGAGAGGAAATCTAGAGCCTAATGCTTGGCGTAGAGGCCCTTCCTGAGCTTCCCTGGGTGGTGAAATCACTGCTCAAAACCGAAAGAAATTTCTATTTTTTCCTTTGAATAAAATGTTTATTTCTATTGCTTCCATTTGATCGAAACTGGTAATTGTTTGAAAACAACTAGTTTGGGCTTTGTGGGGGGAGCGATAGATCAGTGGGTGTATACTTGGTTTTTATGCGACCGGCCCGGGTTTTATTCCTGGCGTCCCTTTTGGTCCCCTGAGGACCACCATGAGGAATTCCTCAGTGCAGAGACAGCAGTAACCCCTGTGCTTCACCAGGTGTGACCCAAAAAGCCAAAACTGAAAAAGAAAACCAGTTTGAGGGCACTAGTGTCAGCGCAGTGAGAAGGAGAAAGGTTTGCATCCATTTGCTCCCTTACAGACCCTCCAGGAGTGATCCCTGAGCACTGCCTGGTGTGTCTCTAAAGAAGACAAACTTCAAAATAAAAGGACCAAAAAAAGGATCGATCCTGAGGGCCATCCATTTTTGGTGAGATGTTTTCAATGGCCCCCGTGGCTCGTCGTGTCTGCAGGGATGCAGGGTTGCCTTCACTCCATGCATCAGGCGCTCCACACTGAGCTCCACTCTGAGCTTGAACTGAACCCTGACTGGAATCTATTTTCTTTTCTCTTGGAATGGTGTGTCAGCTTTCTGCTATCACTGTCGCTGTCCTCCCATGGTTCATCGATTTGCTCGAGCTGGCCTAGTAAGGTCCCCCGTTGGAGACTTGGTTGTTATTGTGTGTGGCATGTCGAATACATCACGGGGAGCTTGCCAGGCTTTGCCGTGCGGGCGAGATACTCTCCGTAGCTTGCCGGGCTCTCCGAGAGGGGTGGAGGAATCGAACTCAGATCCGCCATGTTGGCTGCGTGCAAGGCAAACGCCCTTCCTCGGTGCTCTCTCTCTAACGCTTTCTGCAAAGGGAGATATTTCCACTCGTGTCTGTTTATTGAGTTTACAAAAAAATAAAACACCGAACATATGGGGCTTTCCTAGTGCATTATTTATGAGGGACAAGATCAGTAAAAAGTGGCGGCCCCTGGTAGAAGGGGTACTCTGAAGGCCAGTTTTGTGGCAGGACACAAGCATCCTCCCGTTAGCATCCCAGAACTCTCAGTCTCCACATTGTTAGTAGCGGGACCATTCGGACCTGGGAGGTGCTTTCGTGCTTTCTTTCTCACTGAATTCCTGACATCCAGGCAGTTCCTGGGGTGCAGTAGTGGCTTCAGAGTGATGCGGAGCTTAGGGCGGTGCAGTGGGGTCTGTACACAGTACAGGGGTTGTGGGATTGAGTGTGCCCTTGTTGCATTTTGGCATGGGGCTGAGCACTGGGGCTACAGGCCTTGGGCTTGCGGAACACACCCAAGGGCTAGGGGCTTGAGTGGCCAACACTCCCAACATGGGACTTGTCGGTACAAATCCTGAAGCCTTTAGCCTTGACGTAGATGCTATAGAATCTGCAGATTCATGTTCAGGGTCGGGGCTGCAGCCCCCTAAAGGCAAGAGACTCTGTTGCAGACCGTCCTATTCATTGGCGATTGTGATGGGGAGGGGCCTTTTTGGAAGCGTGGTTCACGCAGGTGGGAGGTTTAGGCCAATGAAATTTTAATTTGGGGGTTTGTTTTAGTTGTTTTTTTATGTTTTGTGGGGGGAGTGAGAGAGGACATACCCTAAGATGCTCACTCCTGGCTCAGTGCTCAGGAATCATTCCTGGCGGTGCTCTGGGATCTGGGATGCTGAAGCTTGATTGGGGCGAGGAGGGCAAGCATCTTGCCTGCTTTACTGTCTGTCTAATTCCAACGCTGATGTTTTTTCCAGATGAGGAATTTAGACTCATCTTCAGTTATGAAAAATCCTCTATGCTTCATCTCTTCCTGACTGGGCGATCCCTGGATACTGGCTCTTGGGGTGAGTATAGCAGGTCAAGGATTTAATTTTTCTTGCTCTTGCAGGAAGATGTTCTTATTGTCGCATTGGGGGGGGGGGGAACTTTGCTCAGGGGTCACTCCTGGCTTGCTGGCAAGAAATTTACTTTGAAAGGGCCAGAGGTATGGTGCAGCAAGTAGGGTGCTTGCCTTGCATGCAGCTAACACAGATTTGATCAGCTGCATCCCAGCAAACCTCAGACATTCCAGGACAGATCCCTGAATGCAGAGCTAGGAGTACTCCTGACACTGTTGGTTCTGGCTCAGACACACACACACGGAATATCTGAGAGCAGAGATAGAAGTGTGCTCCTGCAGCATACAAAGCTGGGAAACAGGGTTTTAAGGACCCACTGTTTGACTCTTGAACTATTTTATGCTACAATTTGTCAGGGTACGTGGATTTATTTCCCTCTATTTGGATAGAGTTTACTGTTTGTCACTGCTGTATTTTGGGGTCACACACTACAGTACTCAGGCCTTATTCCTGCTCTGACCTCAGGGATCACAGCTGTCGGGGTCCCTCGACAATCGGGTGCCTGGCTAGAGCACTTGGTCAGCCAATTGCAAGCTGCTCATACCTGCTGTGTCATCACACAGTCCTCCAAGATAGGATATTTATTATAGGTATAAGGTAGGCACAGCCAGGAGTGTTTCCTCAGCCCAGAGGTAGTAAAAAGCCCTATAGGTTGCTGTGTGGGGACTATGTGGTGTCTGGCCCTTTAAAACCCTGACCGGAAGTGTAGGTGAGGTCACAGAGCCCCGCCTTTCCCTGGGGTCTTTGTGGGCGGAGCAATCTCCACCCTGTTTGTTGCCTGGTGAGGAGCGGGGGTGGGGCGGGAAGGGGGCGGCCAGGGCGTGGGGGCGTCCCATAGGGCCAGTTTCCTCGCTGGCCTGGCCGCTGAGTGGTCCATCTGGGAGCTCTGAGCCTCCGCCGCCTGCCCAGCCCGGGATGCCCCCAGCGCCCGCCTTTTCGAGAGGTTTGTCTCTCCCTTCCGTCTATCTTAGCACATCACATCCAGGGAGGTTTTTATTTAGGAGGCGCGTGCGGGGGCGGGGGTGAGGGAATGGGGGGGTCGGTGGTGCCTGGCAGGTGGGCTGACAAGTGAAGTGGAAGGTTCGGGAGCAAAAGTCGTTCGGAAAGGGTCGGGAACAACGGAAATCAGGACGACCAGAAGAGAGAGAGTTTTCTTTTCAGGTTTGTTTTTCATTGTGCGTCCTGGTAGCCCTGGCCGGGGCGGCCCCATGGGGTCGGGGGCACGAGACCCTCGCCCTCCCCTCCAACCCATCGCTCTGGCCCCCAACCGGAGAGGAACGTGTCGGAGCCCGAGGGAGCCCCAGCTTGCCCGCAAGTCTGAACACACTGCCTCATTCATTTCTTTCCACAAATTCTTAGTCATCTGTTGCGTTTCATTGCATAACTCAAACTGCAGATTCAGGTTTTGGCATTGCAGCCATTTGATTTGAGAGTGGAGTCACTGGGTGTGAGTCAGCTGGTAAAATTTGCACGTTGGGGACAGGTATTCTGCTTGCAGGGGATCAAGGATGTGATTTTAATGGTGGATGACAGGGCACTGCAGAGAGGAAATCTAGAGCCTAATGCTTGGCGTAGAGGCCCTTCCTGAGCTTCCCTGGGTGGTGAAATCACTGCTCAAAACCGAAAGAAATTTCTATTTTTTCCTTTGAATAAAATGTTTATTTCTATTGCTTCCATTTGATCGAAACTGGTAATTGTTTGAAAACAACTAGTTTGGGCTTTGTGGGGGGAGCGATAGATCAGTGGGTGTATACTTGCTTTTTATGCGACCGGCCCGGGTTTTATTCCTGGCGTCCCTTTTGGTCCCCTGAGGACCACCATGAGGAATTCCTCAGTGCAGAGACAGCAGTAACCCCTGTGCTTCACCAGGTGTGACCCAAAAAGCCAAAACTGAAAAAGAAAACCAGTTTGAGGGCACTAGTGTCAGCGCAGTGAGAAGGAGAAAGGTTTGCATCCATTTGCTCCCTTACAGACCCTCCAGGAGTGATCCCTGAGCACTGCCCGGTGTGTCTCTAAAGAAGACAAACTTCAAAATAAAAGGACCAAAAAAAGGATCGATCCTGAGGGCCATCCATTTTTGGTGAGATGTTTTCAATGGCCCCCGTGGCTCGTCGTGTCTGCAGGGATGCAGGGTTGCCTTCACTCCATGCATCAGGCGCTCCACACTGAGCTCCACTCTGAGCTTGAACTGAACCCTGACTGGAATCTATTTTCTTTTCTCTTGGAATGGTGTGTCAGCTTTCTGCTATCACTGTCGCTGTCCTCCCATGGTTCATCGATTTGCTCGAGCTGGCCTAGTAAGGTCCCCCGTTGGAGACTTGGTTGTTATTGTGTGTGGCATGTCGAATACATCACGGGGAGCTTGCCAGGCTTTGCCGTGCGGGCGAGATACTCTCCGTAGCTTGCCGGGCTCTCCGAGAGGGGTGGAGGAATCGAACTCAGATCCGCCATGTTGGCTGCGTGCAAGGCAAACGCCCTACCTCGGTGCTCTCTCTCTAACGCTTTCTGCAAAGGGAGATATTTCCACTCGTGTCTGTTTATTGAGTTTACAAAAAAATAAAACACCGAACATATGGGGCTTTCCTAGTGCATTATTTATGAGGGACAAGATCAGTAAAAAGTGGCGGCCCCTGGTAGAAGGGGTACTCTGAAGGCCAGTTTTGTGGCAGGACACAAGCATCCTCCCGTTAGCATCCCAGAACTCTCAGTCTCCACATTGTTAGTAGCGGGACCATTCGGACCTGGGAGGTGCTTTCGTGCTTTCTTTCTCACTGAATTCCTGACATCCAGGCAGTTCCTGGGGTGCAGTAGTGGCTTCAGAGTGATGCGGAGCTTAGGGCGGTGCAGTGGGGTCTGTACACAGTACAGGGGTTGTGGGATTGAGTGTGCCCTTGTTGCATTTTGGCATGGGGCTGAGCACTGGGGCTACAGGCCTTGGGGTTGCGGAACCCACCCAAGGGCTAGGGGCTTGAGTGGCCAACACTCCCAACATGGGACTTGTCGGTACAAATCCTGAAGCCTTTAGCCTTGACGTAGATGCTATAGAATCTGCAGATTCATGTTCAGGGTCGGGGCTGCAGCCCCCTAAAGGCAAGAGACTCTGTTGCAGACCGTCCTATTCATTGGCGATTGTGATGGGGAGGGGCCTTTTTGGAAGCGTGGTTCACGCAGGTGGGAGGTTTAGGCCAATGAAATTTTAATTTGGGGGTTTGTTTTAGTTGTTTTTTTATGTTTTGTGGGGGGAGTGAGAGAGGACATACCCTAAGATGCTCACTCCTGGCTCAGTGCTCAGGAATCATTCCTGGCGGTGCTCTGGGATCTGGGATGCTGAAGCTTGATTGGGGCGAGGAGGGCAAGCATCTTGCCTGCTTTACTGTCTGTCTAATTCCAACGCTGATGTTTTTTCCAGATGAGGAATTTAGACTCATCTTCAGTTATGAAAAATCCTCTATGCTTCATCTCTTCCTGACTGGGCGATCCCTGGATACTGGCTCTTGGGGTGAGTATAGCAGGTCAAGGATTTAATTTTTCTTGCTCTTGCAGGAAGATGTTCTTATTGTCGCATTGGGGGGGGGGGAACTTTGCTCAGGGGTCACTCCTGGCTTGCTGGCAAGAAATTTACTTTGAAAGGGCCAGAGGTATGGTGCAGCAAGTAGGGTGCTTGCCTTGCATGCAGCTAACACAGATTTGATCAGCTGCATCCCAGCAAACCTCAGACATTCCAGGACAGATCCCTGAATGCAGAGCTAGGAGTACTCCTGACACTGTTGGTTCTGGCTCAGACACACACACACGGAATATCTGAGAGCAGAGATAGAAGTGTGCTCCTGCAGCATACAAAGCTGGGAAACAGGGTTTTAAGGACCCACTGTTTGACTCTTGAACTATTTTATGCTACAATTTGTCAGGGTACGTGGATTTATTTCCCTCTATTTGGATAGAGTTTACTGTTTGTCACTGCTGTATTTTGGGGTCACACACTACAGTACTCAGGCCTTACTCCTGCTCTGACCTCAGGGATCACAGCTGTCGGGGTCCCTCGACAATCGGGTGCCTGGCTAGAGCACTTGGTCAGCCAATTGCAAGCTGCTCATACCTGCTGTGTCATCACACAGTCCTCCAAGATAGGATATTTATTATAGGTAAAAGGTAGGCACAGCCAGGAGTGTTTCCTCAGCCCAGAGGTAGTAAAAAGCCCTATAGGTTGCTGTGTGGGGACTATGTGGTGTCTGGCCCTTTAAAACCCTGACCGGAAGTGTAGGTGAGGTCACAGAGCCCCGCCTTTCCCTGGGGTCTTTGTGGGCGGAGCAATCTCCACCCTGTTTGTTGCCTGGTGAGGAGCGGGGGTGGGGCGGGAAGGGGGCGGCCAGGGCGTGGGGGCGTCCCATAGGGCCAGTTTCCTCGCTGGCCTGGCCGCTGAGTGGTCCATCTGGGAGCTCTGAGCCTCCGCCGCCTGCCCAGCCCGGGATGCCCCCAGCGCCCGCCTTTTCGAGAGGTTTGTCTCTCCCTTCCGTCTATCTTAGCGCATCACATCCAGGGAGGTTTTTATTTAGGAGGCGCGTGCGGGGGCGGGGGTGAGGGAATGGGGGGGTCGGTGGTGCCTGGCAGGTGGGCTGACAAGTGAAGTGGAAGGTTCGGGAGCAAAAGTCGTTCGGAAAGGGTCGGGAACAACGGAAATCAGGACGACCAGAAGAGAGAGAGTTTTCTTTTCAGGTTTGTTTTTCATTGTGCGTCCTGGTAGCCCTGGCCGGGGCGGCCCCATGGGGTCGGGGGCACGAGACCCTCGCCCTCCCCTCCAACCCATCGCTCTGGCCCCCAACCGGAGAGGAACGTGTCGGAGCCCGAGGGAGCCCCAGCTTGCCCGCAAGTCTGAACACACTGCCTCATTCATTTCTTTCCACAAATTCTTAGTCATCTGTTGCGTTTCATTGCATAACTCAAACTGCAGATTCAGGTTTTGGCATTGCAGCCATTTGATTTGAGAGTGGAGTCACTGGGTGTGAGTCAGCTGGTAAAATTTGCACGTTGGGGACAGGTATTCTGCTTGCAGGGGATCAAGGATGTGATTTTAATGGTGGATGACAGGGCACTGCAGAGAGGAAATCTAGAGCCTAATGCTTGGTGTAGAGGCCCTTCCTGAGCTTCCCTGGGTGGTGAAATCACTGCTCAAAACCGAAAGAAATTTCTATTTTTTCCTTTGAATAAAATGTTTATTTCTATTGCTTCCATTTGATCGAAACTGGTAATTGTTTGAAAACAACTAGTTTGGGCTTTGTGGGGGGAGCGATAGATCAGTGGGTGTATACTTGGTTTTTATGCGACCGGCCCGGGTTTTATTCCTGGCGTCCCTTTTGGTCCCCTGAGGACCACCATGAGGAATTCCTCAGTGCAGAGACAGCAGTAACCCCTGTGCTTCACCAGGTGTGACCCAAAAAGCCAAAACTGAAAAAGAAAACCAGTTTGAGGGCACTAGTGTCAGCGCAGTGAGAAGGAGAAAGGTTTGCATCCATTTGCTCCCTTACAGACCCTCCAGGAGTGATCCCTGAGCACTGCCTGGTGTGTCTCTAAAGAAGACAAACTTCAAAATAAAAGGACCAAAAAAAGGATCGATCCTGAGGGCCATCCATTTTTGGTGAGATGTTTTCAATGGCCCCCGTGGCTCGTCGTGTCTGCAGGGATGCAGGGTTGCCTTCACTCCATGCATCAGGCGCTCCACACTGAGCTCCACTCTGAGCTTGAACTGAACCCTGACTGGAATCTATTTTCTTTTCTCTTGGAATGGTGTGTCAGCTTTCTGCTATCACTGTCGCTGTCCTCCCATGGTTCATCGATTTGCTCGAGCTGGCCTAGTAAGGTCCCCCGTTGGAGACTTGGTTGTTATTGTGTGTGGCATGTCGAATACATCACGGGGAGCTTGCCAGGCTTTGCCGTGCGGGCGAGATACTCTCCGTAGCTTGCCGGGCTCTCCGAGAGGGGTGGAGGAATCGAACTCAGATCCGCCATGTTGGCTGCGTGCAAGGCAAACGCCCTACCTCGGTGCTCTCTCTCTAACGCTTTCTGCAAAGGGAGATATTTCCACTCGTGTCTGTTTATTGAGTTTACAAAAAAATAAAACACCGAACATATGGGGCTTTCCTAGTGCATTATTTATGAGGGACAAGATCAGTAAAAAGTGGCGGCCCCTGGTAGAAGGGGTACTCTGAAGGCCAGTTTTGTGGCAGGACACAAGCATCCTCCCGTTAGCATCCCAGAACTCTCAGTCTCCACATTGTTAGTAGCGGGACCATTCGGACCTGGGAGGTGCTTTCGTGCTTTCTTTCTCACTGAATTCCTGACATCCAGGCAGTTCCTGGGGTGCAGTAGTGGCTTCAGAGTGATGCGGAGCTTAGGGCGGTGCAGTGGGGTCTGTACACAGTACAGGGGTTGTGGGATTGAGTGTGCCCTTGTTGCATTTTGGCATGGGGCTGAGCACTGGGGCTACAGGCCTTGGGGTTGCGGAACCCACCCAAGGGCTAGGGGCTTGAGTGGCCAACACTCCCAACATGGGACTTGTCGGTACAAATCCTGAAGCCTTTAGCCTTGACGTAGATGCTATAGAATCTGCAGATTCATGTTCAGGGTCGGGGCTGCAGCCCCCTAAAGGCAAGAGACTCTGTTGCAGACCGTCCTATTCATTGGCGATTGTGATGGGGAGGGGCCTTTTTGGAAGCGTGGTTCACGCAGGTGGGAGGTTTAGGCCAATGAAATTTTAATTTGGGGGTTTGTTTTAGTTGTTTTTTTATGTTTTGTGGGGGGAGTGAGAGAGGACATACCCTAAGATGCTCACTCCTGGCTCAGTGCTCAGGAATCATTCCTGGCGGTGCTCTGGGATCTGGGATGCTGAAGCTTGATTGGGGCGAGGAGGGCAAGCATCTTGCCTGCTTTACTGTCTGTCTAATTCCAACGCTGATGTTTTTTCCAGATGAGGAATTTAGACTCATCTTCAGTTATGAAAAATCCTCTATGCTTCATCTCTTCCTGACTGGGCGATCCCTGGATACTGGCTCTTGGGGTGAGTATAGCAGGTCAAGGATTTAATTTTTCTTGCTCTTGCAGGAAGATGTTCTTATTGTCGCATTGGGGGGGGGGGAACTTTGCTCAGGGGTCACTCCTGGCTTGCTGGCAAGAAATTTACTTTGAAAGGGCCAGAGGTATGGTGCAGCAAGTAGGGTGCTTGCCTTGCATGCAGCTAACACAGATTTGATCAGCTGCATCCCAGCAAACCTCAGACATTCCAGGACAGATCCCTGAATGCAGAGCTAGGAGTACTCCTGACACTGTTGGTTCTGGCTCAGACACACACACACGGAATATCTGAGAGCAGAGATAGAAGTGTGCTCCTGCAGCATACAAAGCTGGGAAACAGGGTTTTAAGGACCCACTGTTTGACTCTTGAACTATTTTATGCTACAATTTGTCAGGGTACGTGGATTTATTTCCCTCTATTTGGATAGAGTTTACTGTTTGTCACTGCTGTATTTTGGGGTCACACACTACAGTACTCAGGCCTTACTCCTGCTCTGACCTCAGGGATCACAGCTGTCGGGGTCCCTCGACAATCGGGTGCCTGGCTAGAGCACTTGGTCAGCCAATTGCAAGCTGCTCATACCTGCTGTGTCATCACACAGTCCTCCAAGATAGGATATTTATTATAGGTAAAAGGTAGGCACAGCCAGGAGTGTTTCCTCAGCCCAGAGGTAGTAAAAAGCCCTATAGGTTGCTGTGTGGGGACTATGTGGTGTCTGGCCCTTTAAAACCCTGACCGGAAGTGTAGGTGAGGTCACAGAGCCCCGCCTTTCCCTGGGGTCTTTGTGGGCGGAGCAATCTCCACCCTGTTTGTTGCCTGGTGAGGAGCGGGGGTGGGGCGGGAAGGGGGCGGCCAGGGCGTGGGGGCGTCCCATAGGGCCAGTTTCCTCGCTGGCCTGGCCGCTGAGTGGTCCATCTGGGAGCTCTGAGCCTCCGCCGCCTGCCCAGCCCGGGATGCCCCCAGCGCCCGCCTTTTCGAGAGGTTTGTCTCTCCCTTCCGTCTATCTTAGCGCATCGCATCCAGGGAGGTTTTTATTTAGGAGGCACGTGCGGGGGCGGGGGTGAGGGAATGGGGGGGTCGGTGGTGCCTGGCAGGTGGGCTGACAAGTGAAGTGGAAGGTTCGGGAGCAAAAGTCGTTCGGAAAGGGTCGGGAACAACGGAAATCAGGACGACCAGAAGAGAGAGAGTTTTCTTTTCAGGTTTGTTTTTCATTGTGCGTCCTGGTAGCCCTGGCCGGGGCGGCCCCATGGGGTCGGGGGCACGAGACCCTCGCCCTCCCCTCCAACCCATCGCTCTGGCCCCCAACCGGAGAGGAACGTGTCGGAGCCCGAGGGAGCCCCAGCTTGCCCGCAAGTCTGAACACACTGCCTCATTCATTTCTTTCCACAAATTCTTAGTCATCTGTTGCGTTTCATTGCATAACTCAAACTGCAGATTCAGGTTTTGGCATTGCAGCCATTTGATTTGAGAGTGGAGTCACTGGGTGTGAGTCAGCTGGTAAAATTTGCACGTTGGGGACAGGTATTCTGCTTGCAGGGGATCAAGGATGTGATTTTAATGGTGGATGACAGGGCACTGCAGAGAGGAAATCTAGAGCCTAATGCTTGGCGTAGAGGCCCTTCCTGAGCTTCCCTGGGTGGTGAAATCACTGCTCAAAACCGAAAGAAATTTCTATTTTTTCCTTTGAATAAAATGTTTATTTCTATTGCTTCCATTTGATCGAAACTGGTAATTGTTTGAAAACAACTAGTTTGGGCTTTGTGGGGGGAGCGATAGATCAGTGGGTGTATACTTGGTTTTTATGCGACCGGCCCGGGTTTTATTCCTGGCGTCCCTTTTGGTCCCCTGAGGACCACCATGAGGAATTCCTCAGTGCAGAGACAGCAGTAACCCCTGTGCTTCACCAGGTGTGACCCAAAAAGCCAAAACTGAAAAAGAAAACCAGTTTGAGGGCACTAGTGTCAGCGCAGTGAGAAGGAGAAAGGTTTGCATCCATTTGCTCCCTTACAGACCCTCCAGGAGTGATCCCTGAGCACTGCCTGGTGTGTCTCTAAAGAAGACAAACTTCAAAATAAAAGGACCAAAAAAAGGATCGATCCTGAGGGCCATCCATTTTTGGTGAGATGTTTTCAATGGCCCCCGTGGCTCGTCGTGTCTGCAGGGATGCAGGGTTGCCTTCACTCCATGCATCAGGCGCTCCACACTGAGCTCCACTCTGAGCTTGAACTGAACCCTGACTGGAATCTATTTTCTTTTCTCTTGGAATGGTGTGTCAGCTTTCTGCTATCACTGTCGCTGTCCTCCCATGGTTCATCGATTTGCTCGAGCTGGCCTAGTAAGGTCCCCCGTTGGAGACTTGGTTGTTATTGTGTGTGGCATGTCGAATACATCACGGGGAGCTTGCCAGGCTTTGCCGTGCGGGCGAGATACTCTCCGTAGCTTGCCGGGCTCTCCGAGAGGGGTGGAGGAATCGAACTCAGATCCGCCATGTTGGCTGCGTGCAAGGCAAACGCCCTACCTCGGTGCTCTCTCTCTAACGCTTTCTGCAAAGGGAGATATTTCCACTCGTGTCTGTTTATTGAGTTTACAAAAAAATAAAACACCGAACATATGGGGCTTTCCTAGTGCATTATTTATGAGGGACAAGATCAGTAAAAAGTGGCGGCCCCTGGTAGAAGGGGTACTCTGAAGGCCAGTTTTGTGGCAGGACACAAGCATCCTCCCGTTAGCATCCCAGAACTCTCAGTCTCCACATTGTTAGTAGCGGGACCATTCGGACCTGGGAGGTGCTTTCGTGCTTTCTTTCTCACTGAATTCCTGACATCCAGGCAGTTCCTGGGGTGCAGTAGTGGCTTCAGAGTGATGCGGAGCTTAGGGCGGTGCAGTGGGGTCTGTACACAGTACAGGGGTTGTGGGATTGAGTGTGCCCTTGTTGCATTTTGGCATGGGGCTGAGCACTGGGGCTACAGGCCTTGGGGTTGCGGAACCCACCCAAGGGCTAGGGGCTTGAGTGGCCAACACTCCCAACATGGGACTTGTCGGTACAAATCCTGAAGCCTTTAGCCTTGACGTAGATGCTATAGAATCTGCAGATTCATGTTCAGGGTCGGGGCTGCAGCCCCCTAAAGGCAAGAGACTCTGTTGCAGACCGTCCTATTCATTGGCGATTGTGATGGGGAGGGGCCTTTTTGGAAGCGTGGTTCACGCAGGTGGGAGGTTTAGGCCAATGAAATTTTAATTTGGGGGTTTGTTTTAGTTGTTTTTTTATGTTTTGTGGGGGGAGTGAGAGAGGACATACCCTAAGATGCTCACTCCTGGCTCAGTGCTCAGGAATCATTCCTGGCGGTGCTCTGGGATCTGGGATGCTGAAGCTTGATTGGGGCGAGGAGGGCAAGCATCTTGCCTGCTTTACTGTCTGTCTAATTCCAACGCTGATGTTTTTTCCAGATGAGGAATTTAGACTCATCTTCAGTTATGAAAAATCCTCTATGCTTCATCTCTTCCTGACTGGGCGATCCCTGGATACTGGCTCTTGGGGTGAGTATAGCAGGTCAAGGATTTAATTTTTCTTGCTCTTGCAGGAAGATGTTCTTATTGTCGCATTGGGGGGGGGGAACTTTGCTCAGGGGTCACTCCTGGCTTGCTGGCAAGAAATTTACTTTGAAAGGGCCAGAGGTATGGTGCAGCAAGTAGGGTGCTTGCCTTGCATGCAGCTAACACAGATTTGATCAGCTGCATCCCAGCAAACCTCAGACATTCCAGGACAGATCCCTGAATGCAGAGCTAGGAGTACTCCTGACACTGTTGGTTCTGGCTCAGACACACACACACGGAATATCTGAGAGCAGAGATAGAAGTGTGCTCCTGCAGCATACAAAGCTGGGAAACAGGGTTTTAAGGACCCACTGTTTGACTCTTGAACTATTTTATGCTACAATTTGTCAGGGTACGTGGATTTATTTCCCTCTATTTGGATAGAGTTTACTGTTTGTCACTGCTGTATTTTGGGGTCACACACTACAGTACTCAGGCCTTACTCCTGCTCTGACCTCAGGGATCACAGCTGTCGGGGTCCCTCGACAATCGGGTGCCTGGCTAGAGCACTTGGTCAGCCAATTGCAAGCTGCTCATACCTGCTGTGTCATCACACAGTCCTCCAAGATAGGATATTTATTATAGGTAAAAGGTAGGCACAGCCAGGAGTGTTTCCTCAGCCCAGAGGTAGTAAAAAGCCCTATAGGTTGCTGTGTGGGGACTATGTGGTGTCTGGCCCTTTAAAACCCTGACCGGAAGTGTAGGTGAGGTCACAGAGCCCCGCCTTTCCCTGGGGTCTTTGTGGGCGGAGCAATCTCCACCCTGTTTGTTGCCTGGTGAGGAGCGGGGGTGGGGCGGGAAGGGGGCGGCCAGGGCGTGGGGGCGTCCCATAGGGCCAGTTTCCTCGCTGGCCTGGCCGCTGAGTGGTCCATCTGGGAGCTCTGAGCCTCCGCCGCCTGCCCAGCCCGGGATGCCCCCAGCGCCCGCCTTTTCGAGAGGTTTGTCTCTCCCTTCCGTCTATCTTAGCGCATCGCATCCAGGGAGGTTTTTATTTAGGAGGCGCGTGCGGGGGCGGGGGTGAGGGAATGGGGGGGTCGGTGGTGCCTGGCAGGTGGGCTGACAAGTGAAGTGGAAGGTTCGGGAGCAAAAGTCGTTCGGAAAGGGTCGGGAACAACGGAAATCAGGACGACCAGAAGAGAGAGAGTTTTCTTTTCAGGTTTGTTTTTCATTGTGCGTCCTGGTAGCCCTGGCCGGGGCGGCCCCATGGGGTCGGGGGCACGAGACCCTCGCCCTCCCCTCCAACCCATCGCTCTGGCCCCCAACCGGAGAGGAACGTGTCGGAGCCCGAGGGAGCCCCAGCTTGCCCGCAAGTCTGAACACACTGCCTCATTCATTTCTTTCCACAAATTCTTAGTCATCTGTTGCGTTTCATTGCATAACTCAAACTGCAGATTCAGGTTTTGGCATTGCAGCCATTTGATTTGAGAGTGGAGTCACTGGGTGTGAGTCAGCTGGTAAAATTTGCACGTTGGGGACAGGTATTCTGCTTGCAGGGGATCAAGGATGTGATTTTAATGGTGGATGACAGGGCACTGCAGAGAGGAAATCTAGAGCCTAATGCTTGGCGTAGAGGCCCTTCCTGAGCTTCCCTGGGTGGTGAAATCACTGCTCAAAACCGAAAGAAATTTCTATTTTTTCCTTTGAATAAAATGTTTATTTCTATTGCTTCCATTTGATCGAAACTGGTAATTGTTTGAAAACAACTAGTTTGGGCTTTGTGGGGGGAGCGATAGATCAGTGGGTGTATACTTGGTTTTTATGCGACCGGCCCGGGTTTTATTCCTGGCGTCCCTTTTGGTCCCCTGAGGACCACCATGAGGAATTCCTCAGTGCAGAGACAGCAGTAACCCCTGTGCTTCACCAGGTGTGACCCAAAAAGCCAAAACTGAAAAAGAAAACCAGTTTGAGGGCACTAGTGTCAGCGCAGTGAGAAGGAGAAAGGTTTGCATCCATTTGCTCCCTTACAGACCCTCCAGGAGTGATCCCTGAGCACTGCCTGGTGTGTCTCTAAAGAAGACAAACTTCAAAATAAAAGGACCAAAAAAAGGATCGATCCTGAGGGCCATCCATTTTTGGTGAGATGTTTTCAATGGCCCCCGTGGCTCGTCGTGTCTGCAGGGATGCAGGGTTGCCTTCACTCCATGCATCAGGCGCTCCACACTGAGCTCCACTCTGAGCTTGAACTGAACCCTGACTGGAATCTATTTTCTTTTCTCTTGGAATGGTGTGTCAGCTTTCTGCTATCACTGTCGCTGTCCTCCCATGGTTCATCGATTTGCTCGAGCTGGCCTAGTAAGGTCCCCCGTTGGAGACTTGGTTGTTATTGTGTGTGGCATGTCGAATACATCACGGGGAGCTTGCCAGGCTTTGCCGTGCGGGCGAGATACTCTCCGTAGCTTGCCGGGCTCTCCGAGAGGGGTGGAGGAATCGAACTCAGATCCGCCATGTTGGCTGCGTGCAAGGCAAACGCCCTACCTCGGTGCTCTCTCTCTAACGCTTTCTGCAAAGGGAGATATTTCCACTCGTGTCTGTTTATTGAGTTTACAAAAAAATAAAACACCGAACATATGGGGCTTTCCTAGTGCATTATTTATGAGGGACAAGATCAGTAAAAAGTGGCGGCCCCTGGTAGAAGGGGTACTCTGAAGGCCAGTTTTGTGGCAGGACACAAGCATCCTCCCGTTAGCATCCCAGAACTCTCAGTCTCCACATTGTTAGTAGCGGGACCATTCGGACCTGGGAGGTGCTTTCGTGCTTTCTTTCTCACTGAATTCCTGACATCCAGGCAGTTCCTGGGGTGCAGTAGTGGCTTCAGAGTGATGCGGAGCTTAGGGCGGTGCAGTGGGGTCTGTACACAGTACAGGGGTTGTGGGATTGAGTGTGCCCTTGTTGCATTTTGGCATGGGGCTGAGCACTGGGGCTACAGGCCTTGGGGTTGCGGAACCCACCCAAGGGCTAGGGGCTTGAGTGGCCAACACTCCCAACATGGGACTTGTCGGTACAAATCCTGAAGCCTTTAGCCTTGACGTAGATGCTATAGAATCTGCAGATTCATGTTCAGGGTCGGGGCTGCAGCCCCCTAAAGGCAAGAGACTCTGTTGCAGACCGTCCTATTCATTGGCGATTGTGATGGGGAGGGGCCTTTTTGGAAGCGTGGTTCACGCAGGTGGGAGGTTTAGGCCAATGAAATTTTAATTTGGGGGTTTGTTTTAGTTGTTTTTTTATGTTTTGTGGGGGGAGTGAGAGAGGACATACCCTAAGATGCTCACTCCTGGCTCAGTGCTCAGGAATCATTCCTGGCGGTGCTCTGGGATCTGGGATGCTGAAGCTTGATTGGGGCGAGGAGGGCAAGCATCTTGCCTGCTTTACTGTCTGTCTAATTCCAACGCTGATGTTTTTTCCAGATGAGGAATTTAGACTCATCTTCAGTTATGAAAAATCCTCTATGCTTCATCTCTTCCTGACTGGGCGATCCCTGGATACTGGCTCTTGGGGTGAGTATAGCAGGTCAAGGATTTAATTTTTCTTGCTCTTGCAGGAAGATGTTCTTATTGTCGCATTGGGGGGGGGGAACTTTGCTCAGGGGTCACTCCTGGCTTGCTGGCAAGAAATTTACTTTGAAAGGGCCAGAGGTATGGTGCAGCAAGTAGGGTGCTTGCCTTGCATGCAGCTAACACAGATTTGATCAGCTGCATCCCAGCAAACCTCAGACATTCCAGGACAGATCCCTGAATGCAGAGCTAGGAGTACTCCTGACACTGTTGGTTCTGGCTCAGACACACACACACGGAATATCTGAGAGCAGAGATAGAAGTGTGCTCCTGCAGCATACAAAGCTGGGAAACAGGGTTTTAAGGACCCACTGTTTGACTCTTGAACTATTTTATGCTACAATTTGTCAGGGTACGTGGATTTATTTCCCTCTATTTGGATAGAGTTTACTGTTTGTCACTGCTGTATTTTGGGGTCACACACTACAGTACTCAGGCCTTACTCCTGCTCTGACCTCAGGGATCACAGCTGTCGGGGTCCCTCGACAATCGGGTGCCTGGCTAGAGCACTTGGTCAGCCAATTGCAAGCTGCTCATACCTGCTGTGTCATCACACAGTCCTCCAAGATAGGATATTTATTATAGGTAAAAGGTAGGCACAGCCAGGAGTGTTTCCTCAGCCCAGAGGTAGTAAAAAGCCCTATAGGTTGCTGTGTGGGGACTATGTGGTGTCTGGCCCTTTAAAACCCTGACCGGAAGTGTAGGTGAGGTCACAGAGCCCCGCCTTTCCCTGGGGTCTTTGTGGGCGGAGCAATCTCCACCCTGTTTGTTGCCTGGTGAGGAGCGGGGGTGGGGCGGGAAGGGGGCGGCCAGGGCGTGGGGGCGTCCCATAGGGCCAGTTTCCTCGCTGGCCTGGCCGCTGAGTGGTCCATCTGGGAGCTCTGAGCCTCCGCCGCCTGCCCAGCCCGGGATGCCCCCAGCGCCCGCCTTTTCGAGAGGTTTGTCTCTCCCTTCCGTCTATCTTAGCGCATCGCATCCAGGGAGGTTTTTATTTAGGAGGCGCGTGCGGGGGCGGGGGTGAGGGAATGGGGGGGTCGGTGGTGCCTGGCAGGTGGGCTGACAAGTGAAGTGGAAGGTTCGGGAGCAAAAGTCGTTCGGAAAGGGTCGGGAACAACGGAAATCAGGACGACCAGAAGAGAGAGAGTTTTCTTTTCAGGTTTGTTTTTCATTGTGCGTCCTGGTAGCCCTGGCCGGGGCGGCCCCATGGGGTCGGGGGCACGAGACCCTCGCCCTCCCCTCCAACCCATCGCTCTGGCCCCCAACCGGAGAGGAACGTGTCGGAGCCCGAGGGAGCCCCAGCTTGCCCGCAAGTCTGAACACACTGCCTCATTCATTTCTTTCCACAAATTCTTAGTCATCTGTTGCGTTTCATTGCATAACTCAAACTGCAGATTCAGGTTTTGGCATTGCAGCCATTTGATTTGAGAGTGGAGTCACTGGGTGTGAGTCAGCTGGTAAAATTTGCACGTTGGGGACAGGTATTCTGCTTGCAGGGGATCAAGGATGTGATTTTAATGGTGGATGACAGGGCACTGCAGAGAGGAAATCTAGAGCCTAATGCTTGGCGTAGAGGCCCTTCCTGAGCTTCCCTGGGTGGTGAAATCACTGCTCAAAACCGAAAGAAATTTCTATTTTTTCCTTTGAATAAAATGTTTATTTCTATTGCTTCCATTTGATCGAAACTGGTAATTGTTTGAAAACAACTAGTTTGGGCTTTGTGGGGGGAGCGATAGATCAGTGGGTGTATACTTGGTTTTTATGCGACCGGCCCGGGTTTTATTCCTGGCGTCCCTTTTGGTCCCCTGAGGACCACCATGAGGAATTCCTCAGTGCAGAGACAGCAGTAACCCCTGTGCTTCACCAGGTGTGACCCAAAAAGCCAAAACTGAAAAAGAAAACCAGTTTGAGGGCACTAGTGTCAGCGCAGTGAGAAGGAGAAAGGTTTGCATCCATTTGCTCCCTTACAGACCCTCCAGGAGTGATCCCTGAGCACTGCCTGGTGTGTCTCTAAAGAAGACAAACTTCAAAATAAAAGGACCAAAAAAAGGATCGATCCTGAGGGCCATCCATTTTTGGTGAGATGTTTTCAATGGCCCCCGTGGCTCGTCGTGTCTGCAGGGATGCAGGGTTGCCTTCACTCCATGCATCAGGCGCTCCACACTGAGCTCCACTCTGAGCTTGAACTGAACCCTGACTGGAATCTATTTTCTTTTCTCTTGGAATGGTGTGTCAGCTTTCTGCTATCACTGTCGCTGTCCTCCCATGGTTCATCGATTTGCTCGAGCTGGCCTAGTAAGGTCCCCCGTTGGAGACTTGGTTGTTATTGTGTGTGGCATGTCGAATACATCACGGGGAGCTTGCCAGGCTTTGCCGTGCGGGCGAGATACTCTCCGTAGCTTGCCGGGCTCTCCGAGAGGGGTGGAGGAATCGAACTCAGATCCGCCATGTTGGCTGCGTGCAAGGCAAACGCCCTACCTCGGTGCTCTCTCTCTAACGCTTTCTGCAAAGGGAGATATTTCCACTCGTGTCTGTTTATTGAGTTTACAAAAAAATAAAACACCGAACATATGGGGCTTTCCTAGTGCATTATTTATGAGGGACAAGATCAGTAAAAAGTGGCGGCCCCTGGTAGAAGGGGTACTCTGAAGGCCAGTTTTGTGGCAGGACACAAGCATCCTCCCGTTAGCATCCCAGAACTCTCAGTCTCCACATTGTTAGTAGCGGGACCATTCGGACCTGGGAGGTGCTTTCGTGCTTTCTTTCTCACTGAATTCCTGACATCCAGGCAGTTCCTGGGGTGCAGTAGTGGCTTCAGAGTGATGCGGAGCTTAGGGCGGTGCAGTGGGGTCTGTACACAGTACAGGGGTTGTGGGATTGAGTGTGCCCTTGTTGCATTTTGGCATGGGGCTGAGCACTGGGGCTACAGGCCTTGGGCTTGCGGAACCCACCCAAGGGCTAGGGGCTTGAGTGGCCAACACTCCCAACATGGGACTTGTCGGTACAAATCCTGAAGCCTTTAGCCTTGACGTAGATGCTATAGAATCTGCAGATTCATGTTCAGGGTCGGGGCTGCAGCCCCCTAAAGGCAAGAGACTCTGTTGCAGACCGTCCTATTCATTGGCGATTGTGATGGGGAGGGGCCTTTTTGGAAGCGTGGTTCACGCAGGTGGGAGGTTTAGGCCAATGAAATTTTAATTTGGGGGTTTGTTTTAGTTGTTTTTTTATGTTTTGTGGGGGGAGTGAGAGAGGACATACCCTAAGATGCTCACTCCTGGCTCAGTGCTCAGGAATCATTCCTGGCGGTGCTCTGGGATCTGGGATGCTGAAGCTTGATTGGGGCGAGGAGGGCAAGCATCTTGCCTGCTTTACTGTCTGTCTAATTCCAACGCTGATGTTTTTTCCAGATGAGGAATTTAGACTCATCTTCAGTTATGAAAAATCCTCTATGCTTCATCTCTTCCTGACTGGGCGATCCCTGGATACTGGCTCTTGGGGTGAGTATAGCAGGTCAAGGATTTAATTTTTCTTGCTCTTGCAGGAAGATGTTCTTATTGTCGCATTGGGGGGGGGGGAACTTTGCTCAGGGGTCACTCCTGGCTTGCTGGCAAGAAATTTACTTTGAAAGGGCCAGAGGTATGGTGCAGCAAGTAGGGTGCTTGCCTTGCATGCAGCTAACACAGATTTGATCAGCTGCATCCCAGCAAACCTCAGACATTCCAGGACAGATCCCTGAATGCAGAGCTAGGAGTACTCCTGACACTGTTGGTTCTGGCTCAGACACACACACACGGAATATCTGAGAGCAGAGATAGAAGTGTGCTCCTGCAGCATACAAAGCTGGGAAACAGGGTTTTAAGGACCCACTGTTTGACTCTTGAACTATTTTATGCTACAATTTGTCAGGGTACGTGGATTTATTTCCCTCTATTTGGATAGAGTTTACTGTTTGTCACTGCTGTATTTTGGGGTCACACACTACAGTACTCAGGCCTTACTCCTGCTCTGACCTCAGGGATCACAGCTGTCGGGGTCCCTCGACAATCGGGTGCCTGGCTAGAGCACTTGGTCAGCCAATTGCAAGCTGCTCATACCTGCTGTGTCATCACACAGTCCTCCAAGATAGGATATTTATTATAGGTAAAAGGTAGGCACAGCCAGGAGTGTTTCCTCAGCCCAGAGGTAGTAAAAAGCCCTATAGGTTGCTGTGTGGGGACTATGTGGTGTCTGGCCCTTTAAAACCCTGACCGGAAGTGTAGGTGAGGTCACAGAGCCCCGCCTTTCCCTGGGGTCTTTGTGGGCGGAGCAATCTCCACCCTGTTTGTTGCCTGGTGAGGAGCGGGGGTGGGGCGGGAAGGGGGCGGCCAGGGCGTGGGGGCGTCCCATAGGGCCAGTTTCCTCGCTGGCCTGGCCGCTGAGTGGTCCATCTGGGAGCTCTGAGCCTCCGCCGCCTGCCCAGCCCGGGATGCCCCCAGCGCCCGCCTTTTCGAGAGGTTTGTCTCTCCCTTCCGTCTATCTTAGCGCATCGCATCCAGGGAGGTTTTTATTTAGGAGGCGCGTGCGGGGGCGGGGGTGAGGGAATGGGGGGGTCGGTGGTGCCTGGCAGGTGGGCTGACAAGTGAAGTGGAAGGTTCGGGAGCAAAAGTCGTTCGGAAAGGGTCGGGAACAACGGAAATCAGGACGACCAGAAGAGAGAGAGTTTTCTTTTCAGGTTTGTTTTTCATTGTGCGTCCTGGTAGCCCTGGCCGGGGCGGCCCCATGGGGTCGGGGGCACGAGACCCTCGCCCTCCCCTCCAACCCATCGCTCTGGCCCCCAACCGGAGAGGAACGTGTCGGAGCCCGAGGGAGCCCCAGCTTGCCCGCAAGTCTGAACACACTGCCTCATTCATTTCTTTCCACAAATTCTTAGTCATCTGTTGCGTTTCATTGCATAACTCAAACTGCAGATTCAGGTTTTGGCATTGCAGCCATTTGATTTGAGAGTGGAGTCACTGGGTGTGAGTCAGCTGGTAAAATTTGCACGTTGGGGACAGGTATTCTGCTTGCAGGGGATCAAGGATGTGATTTTAATGGTGGATGACAGGGCACTGCAGAGAGGAAATCTAGAGCCTAATGCTTGGCGTAGAGGCCCTTCCTGAGCTTCCCTGGGTGGTGAAATCACTGCTCAAAACCGAAAGAAATTTCTATTTTTTCCTTTGAATAAAATGTTTATTTCTATTGCTTCCATTTGATCGAAACTGGTAATTGTTTGAAAACAACTAGTTTGGGCTTTGTGGGGGGAGCGATAGATCAGTGGGTGTATACTTGGTTTTTATGCGACCGGCCCGGGTTTTATTCCTGGCGTCCCTTTTGGTCCCCTGAGGACCACCATGAGGAATTCCTCAGTGCAGAGACAGCAGTAACCCCTGTGCTTCACCAGGTGTGACCCAAAAAGCCAAAACTGAAAAAGAAAACCAGTTTGAGGGCACTAGTGTCAGCGCAGTGAGAAGGAGAAAGGTTTGCATCCATTTGCTCCCTTACAGACCCTCCAGGAGTGATCCCTGAGCACTGCCTGGTGTGTCTCTAAAGAAGACAAACTTCAAAATAAAAGGACCAAAAAAAGGATCGATCCTGAGGGCCATCCATTTTTGGTGAGATGTTTTCAATGGCCCCCGTGGCTCGTCGTGTCTGCAGGGATGCAGGGTTGCCTTCACTCCATGCATCAGGCGCTCCACACTGAGCTCCACTCTGAGCTTGAACTGAACCCTGACTGGAATCTATTTTCTTTTCTCTTGGAATGGTGTGTCAGCTTTCTGCTATCACTGTCGCTGTCCTCCCATGGTTCATCGATTTGCTCGAGCTGGCCTAGTAAGGTCCCCCGTTGGAGACTTGGTTGTTATTGTGTGTGGCATGTCGAATACATCACGGGGAGCTTGCCAGGCTTTGCCGTGCGGGCGAGATACTCTCCGTAGCTTGCCGGGCTCTCCGAGAGGGGTGGAGGAATCGAACTCAGATCCGCCATGTTGGCTGCGTGCAAGGCAAACGCCCTACCTCGGTGCTCTCTCTCTAACGCTTTCTGCAAAGGGAGATATTTCCACTCGTGTCTGTTTATTGAGTTTACAAAAAAATAAAACACCGAACATATGGGGCTTTCCTAGTGCATTATTTATGAGGGACAAGATCAGTAAAAAGTGGCGGCCCCTGGTAGAAGGGGTACTCTGAAGGCCAGTTTTGTGGCAGGACACAAGCATCCTCCCGTTAGCATCCCAGAACTCTCAGTCTCCACATTGTTAGTAGCGGGACCATTCGGACCTGGGAGGTGCTTTCGTGCTTTCTTTCTCACTGAATTCCTGACATCCAGGCAGTTCCTGGGGTGCAGTAGTGGCTTCAGAGTGATGCGGAGCTTAGGGCGGTGCAGTGGGGTCTGTACACAGTACAGGGGTTGTGGGATTGAGTGTGCCCTTGTTGCATTTTGGCATGGGGCTGAGCACTGGGGCTACAGGCCTTGGGCTTGCGGAACCCACCCAAGGGCTAGGGGCTTGAGTGGCCAACACTCCCAACATGGGACTTGTCGGTACAAATCCTGAAGCCTTTAGCCTTGACGTAGATGCTATAGAATCTGCAGATTCATGTTCAGGGTCGGGGCTGCAGCCCCCTAAAGGCAAGAGACTCTGTTGCAGACCGTCCTATTCATTGGCGATTGTGATGGGGAGGGGCCTTTTTGGAAGCGTGGTTCACGCAGGTGGGAGGTTTAGGCCAATGAAATTTTAATTTGGGGGTTTGTTTTAGTTGTTTTTTTATGTTTTGTGGGGGGAGTGAGAGAGGACATACCCTAAGATGCTCACTCCTGGCTCAGTGCTCAGGAATCATTCCTGGCGGTGCTCTGGGATCTGGGATGCTGAAGCTTGATTGGGGCGAGGAGGGCAAGCATCTTGCCTGCTTTACTGTCTGTCTAATTCCAACGCTGATGTTTTTTCCAGATGAGGAATTTAGACTCATCTTCAGTTATGAAAAATCCTCTATGCTTCATCTCTTCCTGACTGGGCGATCCCTGGATACTGGCTCTTGGGGTGAGTATAGCAGGTCAAGGATTTAATTTTTCTTGCTCTTGCAGGAAGATGTTCTTATTGTCGCATTGGGGGGGGGGAACTTTGCTCAGGGGTCACTCCTGGCTTGCTGGCAAGAAATTTACTTTGAAAGGGCCAGAGGTATGGTGCAGCAAGTAGGGTGCTTGCCTTGCATGCAGCTAACACAGATTTGATCAGCTGCATCCCAGCAAACCTCAGACATTCCAGGACAGATCCCTGAATGCAGAGCTAGGAGTACTCCTGACACTGTTGGTTCTGGCTCAGACACACACACACGGAATATCTGAGAGCAGAGATAGAAGTGTGCTCCTGCAGCATACAAAGCTGGGAAACAGGGTTTTAAGGACCCACTGTTTGACTCTTGAACTATTTTATGCTACAATTTGTCAGGGTACGTGGATTTATTTCCCTCTATTTGGATAGAGTTTACTGTTTGTCACTGCTGTATTTTGGGGTCACACACTACAGTACTCAGGCCTTACTCCTGCTCTGACCTCAGGGATCACAGCTGTCGGGGTCCCTCGACAATCGGGTGCCTGGCTAGAGCACTTGGTCAGCCAATTGCAAGCTGCTCATACCTGCTGTGTCATCACACAGTCCTCCAAGATAGGATATTTATTATAGGTAAAAGGTAGGCACAGCCAGGATTGTTTCCTCAGCCCAGAGGTAGTAAAAAGCCCTATAGGTTGCTGTGTGGGGACTATGTGGTGTCTGGCCCTTTAAAACCCTGACCGGAAGTGTAGGTGAGGTCACAGAGCCCCGCCTTTCCCTGGGGTCTTTGTGGGCGGAGCAATCTCCACCCTGTTTGTTGCCTGGTGAGGAGCGGGGGTGGGGCGGGAAGGGGGCGGCCAGGGCGTGGGGGCGTCCCATAGGGCCAGTTTCCTCGCTGGCCTGGCCGCTGAGTGGTCCATCTGGGAGCTCTGAGCCTCCGCCGCCTGCCCAGCCCGGGATGCCCCCAGCGCCCGCCTTTTCGAGAGGTTTGTCTCTCCCTTCCGTCTATCTTAGCACATCACATCCAGGGAGGTTTTTATTTAGGAGGCGAGTGCGGGGGCGGGGGTGAGGGAATGGGGGGGTCGGTGGTGCCTGGCAGGTGGGCTGACAAGTGAAGTGGAAGGTTCGGGAGCAAAAGTCGTTCGGAAAGGGTCGGGAACAACGGAAATCAGGACGACCAGAAGAGAGAGAGTTTTCTTTTCAGGTTTGTTTTTCATTGTGCGTCCTGGTAGCCCTGGCCGGGGCGGCCCCATGGGGTCGGGGGCACGAGACCCTCGCCCTCCCCTCCAACCCATCGCTCTGGCCCCCAACCGGAGAGGAACGTGTCGGAGCCCGAGGGAGCCCCAGCTTGCCCGCAAGTCTGAACACACTGCCTCATTCATTTCTTTCCACAAATTCTTAGTCATCTGTTGCGTTTCATTGCATAACTCAAACTGCAGATTCAGGTTTTGGCATTGCAGCCATTTGATTTGAGAGTGGAGTCACTGGGTGTGAGTCAGCTGGTAAAATTTGCACGTTGGGGACAGGTATTCTGCTTGCAGGGGATCAAGGATGTGATTTTAATGGTGGATGACAGGGCACTGCAGAGAGGAAATCTAGAGCCTAATGCTTGGCGTAGAGGCCCTTCCTGAGCTTCCCTGGGTGGTGAAATCACTGCTCAAAACCGAAAGAAATTTCTATTTTTTCCTTTGAATAAAATGTTTATTTCTATTGCTTCCATTTGATCGAAACTGGTAATTGTTTGAAAACAACTAGTTTGGGCTTTGTGGGGGGAGCGATAGATCAGTGGGTGTATACTTGGTTTTTATGCGACCGGCCCGGGTTTTATTCCTGGCGTCCCTTTTGGTCCCCTGAGGACCACCATGAGGAATTCCTCAGTGCAGAGACAGCAGTAACCCCTGTGCTTCACCAGGTGTGACCCAAAAAGCCAAAACTGAAAAAGAAAACCAGTTTGAGGGCACTAGTGTCAGCGCAGTGAGAAGGAGAAAGGTTTGCATCCATTTGCTCCCTTACAGACCCTCCAGGAGTGATCCCTGAGCACTGCCTGGTGTGTCTCTAAAGAAGACAAACTTCAAAATAAAAGGACCAAAAAAAGGATCGATCCTGAGGGCCATCCATTTTTGGTGAGATGTTTTCAATGGCCCCCGTGGCTCGTCGTGTCTGCAGGGATGCAGGGTTGCCTTCACTCCATGCATCAGGCGCTCCACACTGAGCTCCACTCTGAGCTTGAACTGAACCCTGACTGGAATCTATTTTCTTTTCTCTTGGAATGGTGTGTCAGCTTTCTGCTATCACTGTCGCTGTCCTCCCATGGTTCATCGATTTGCTCGAGCTGGCCTAGTAAGGTCCCCCGTTGGAGACTTGGTTGTTATTGTGTGTGGCATGTCGAATACATCACGGGGAGCTTGCCAGGCTTTGCCGTGCGGGCGAGATACTCTCCGTAGCTTGCCGGGCTCTCCGAGAGGGGTGGAGGAATCGAACTCAGATCCGCCATGTTGGCTGCGTGCAAGGCAAACGCCCTACCTCGGTGCTCTCTCTCTAACGCTTTCTGCAAAGGGAGATATTTCCACTCGTGTCTGTTTATTGAGTTTACAAAAAAATAAAACACCGAACATATGGGGCTTTCCTAGTGCATTATTTATGAGGGACAAGATCAGTAAAAAGTGGCGGCCCCTGGTAGAAGGGGTACTCTGAAGGCCAGTTTTGTGGCAGGACACAAGCATCCTCCCGTTAGCATCCCAGAACTCTCAGTCTCCACATTGTTAGTAGCGGGACCATTCGGACCTGGGAGGTGCTTTCGTGCTTTCTTTCTCACTGAATTCCTGACATCCAGGCAGTTCCTGGGGTGCAGTAGTGGCTTCAGAGTGATGCGGAGCTTAGGGCGGTGCAGTGGGGTCTGTACACAGTACAGGGGTTGTGGGATTGAGTGTGCCCTTGTTGCATTTTGGCATGGGGCTGAGCACTGGGGCTACAGGCCTTGGGGTTGCGGAACCCACCCAAGGGCTAGGGGCTTGAGTGGCCAACACTCCCAACATGGGACTTGTCGGTACAAATCCTGAAGCCTTTAGCCTTGACGTAGATGCTATAGAATCTGCAGATTCATGTTCAGGGTCGGGGCTGCAGCCCCCTAAAGGCAAGAGACTCTGTTGCAGACCGTCCTATTCATTGGCGATTGTGATGGGGAGGGGCCTTTTTGGAAGCGTGGTTCACGCAGGTGGGAGGTTTAGGCCAATGAAATTTTAATTTGGGGGTTTGTTTTAGTTGTTTTTTTATGTTTTGTGGGGGGAGTGAGAGAGGACATACCCTAAGATGCTCACTCCTGGCTCAGTGCTCAGGAATCATTCCTGGCGGTGCTCTGGGATCTGGGATGCTGAAGCTTGATTGGGGCGAGGAGGGCAAGCATCTTGCCTGCTTTACTGTCTGTCTAATTCCAACGCTGATGTTTTTTCCAGATGAGGAATTTAGACTCATCTTCAGTTATGAAAAATCCTCTATGCTTCATCTCTTCCTGACTGGGCGATCCCTGGATACTGGCTCTTGGGGTGAGTATAGCAGGTCAAGGATTTAATTTTTCTTGCTCTTGCAGGAAGATGTTCTTATTGTCGCATTGGGGGGGGGGGAACTTTGCTCAGGGGTCACTCCTGGCTTGCTGGCAAGAAATTTACTTTGAAAGGGCCAGAGGTATGGTGCAGCAAGTAGGGTGCTTGCCTTGCATGCAGCTAACACAGATTTGATCAGCTGCATCCCAGCAAACCTCAGACATTCCAGGACAGATCCCTGAATGCAGAGCTAGGAGTACTCCTGACACTGTTGGTTCTGGCTCAGACACACACACACGGAATATCTGAGAGCAGAGATAGAAGTGTGCTCCTGCAGCATACAAAGCTGGGAAACAGGGTTTTAAGGACCCACTGTTTGACTCTTGAACTATTTTATGCTACAATTTGTCAGGGTACGTGGATTTATTTCCCTCTATTTGGATAGAGTTTACTGTTTGTCACTGCTGTATTTTGGGGTCACACACTACAGTACTCAGGCCTTACTCCTGCTCTGACCTCAGGGATCACAGCTGTCGGGGTCCCTCGACAATCGGGTGCCTGGCTAGAGCACTTGGTCAGCCAATTGCAAGCTGCTCATACCTGCTGTGTCATCACACAGTCCTCCAAGATAGGATATTTATTATAGGTAAAAGGTAGGCACAGCCAGGAGTGTTTCCTCAGCCCAGAGGTAGTAAAAAGCCCTATAGGTTGCTGTGTGGGGACTATGTGGTGTCTGGCCCTTTAAAACCCTGACCGGAAGTGTAGGTGAGGTCACAGAGCCCCGCCTTTCCCTGGGGTCTTTGTGGGCGGAGCAATCTCCACCCTGTTTGTTGCCTGGTGAGGAGCGGGGGTGGGGCGGGAAGGGGGCGGCCAGGGCGTGGGGGCGTCCCATAGGGCCAGTTTCCTCGCTGGCCTGGCCGCTGAGTGGTCCATCTGGGAGCTCTGAGCCTCCGCCGCCTGCCCAGCCCGGGATGCCCCCAGCGCCCGCCTTTTCGAGAGGTTTGTCTCTCCCTTCCGTCTATCTTAGCGCATCGCATCCAGGGAGGTTTTTATTTAGGAGGCGCGTGCGGGGGCGGGGGTGAGGGAATGGGGGGGTCGGTGGTGCCTGGCAGGTGGGCTGACAAGTGAAGTGGAAGGTTCGGGAGCAAAAGTCGTTCGGAAAGGGTCGGGAACAACGGAAATCAGGACGACCAGAAGAGAGAGAGTTTTCTTTTCAGGTTTGTTTTTCATTGTGCGTCCTGGTAGCCCTGGCCGGGGCAGCCCCATGGGGTCGGGGGCACGAGACCCTCGCCCTCCCCTCCAACCCATCGCTCTGGCCCCCAACCGGAGAGGAACGTGTCGGAGCCCGAGGGAGCCCCAGCTTGCCCGCAAGTCTGAACACACTGCCTCATTCATTTCTTTCCACAAATTCTTAGTCATCTGTTGCGTTTCATTGCATAACTCAAACTGCAGATTCAGGTTTTGGCATTGCAGCCATTTGATTTGAGAGTGGAGTCACTGGGTGTGAGTCAGCTGGTAAAATTTGCACGTTGGGGACAGATATTCTGCTTGCAGGGGATCAAGGATGTGATTTTAATGGTGGATGACAGGGTGATCCTAATGGAGAGAGTGACCTCACTTTGAAGAAGCCCTTCCCTGGGAAAAGGTCCATACAGTCTGTTGTTCTCAGTCCAGAGACACAAACTCCAATACTGTAGCAGACCCTAGAATGTGGGAGAGGAGCACTGTTTGTAGTGAGTCCCTCACACCGGAAAGCCCATAAGCAAAGTCACCATGGACTGACCCTGTCTAAGAGAAAGCATGTGGGGGAGCTTCCTCGTGTTCCCAGGACTGTGATGTTCCCTTGGAAATCCACAGTGGACAGAATCCCCAGGAGTGTCAGCAGCAAGGGCGTGGCTCGAGTCCAGCGTCCTCCTAATATGCTGACATGAACATCCACACAGGAAGGAAACCACATACACATAAGGACTGTGCAAAGGCCTTCACTCGACCCTCTGACCCATTAAAACTTTGGAGAATTCATACGGGAGAGAAACCATATGTGTGTGCGCAATGTGGGAAGGTCTCTGCTTACTCCTCACACCTTTCAAAACACAGGAAAATTCACAGTGGAGAGAAACCTCATAAATATAAGGCATGTGAAAAGGCCTTCACTCGATCCTCGACCCCCACTGGGCATATGCAAACTCAAACTGAAGAGGAGCCGTATATGTGTAAGGAATGTGGGAATGTCTTTGGTATTCCTCCAGCCTTACTCGTCATGTGAGAATTCACACTGGAGAGAAACCTTACGTTTGTAAGGAATGTGGGAAGGCTTGCACTGTGTCCTCATGCCTTACTGATCATATGAGAATTCACTTTGGACAGAATCCTTATGTATGTAAGAAATGTGGGAAGGCCTTTGCTATTTCTTCAAACCTAACTGTTCATATGA